>NC_057345.1:102526500-103220000 GCF_016509475.1 Prionailurus bengalensis | reverse complement strand
TTTCCCTTGCAAACTGCATATTTGGGGTTATTGTCTCATATTTTGGTCTGTTTAATTTGTGGACCCAGAAGAGCAATGCATCTTGTTAACGGACCATATCATTCACAAGCAATGGCAAATGGCAACCATAGGCCTTTACCATTACAAAGTACGATGTGCAACACATCTTTGACAGTATGAGACAGTGGTATCCCAGGACCATAGTCACCCCCCAAACTATTTCTAAGGAGCTGATGTCTGTCCAGTCCCCATTACCTTCTCCTTTGTCTCACCTAGTAAAATGTTTAACCTACGGGTATTTCTTCCCATAGGGGTATCCAAACTCCCAAAGCGGCAGTTATTTTTAGGTCCTCCCCCCAGGGCAATCACTTCCAACACGCAGTCTGGGCCCCCTCCTTCATTACTCACCACCACTCTTGCTTAAGATCTCTAAACCTGCAGACAAAGACCATCTCTTGGAGGCATTTTCTATCTTTCAGACTTCTTTGTATATGGATTTTTTTTTAAGTATAAACAAAAATTCAGAAGGGGGAAACAATCTGCTATAACAGTACTTAGAGCAAAAACCTGGGCCTTGACACTGTTTATAGGGTTTTTCATTCCACCTTACAAACATTTATTGAGAAGTGGCTTATATGGCCAGCCCTGGAAATATAAAGGTGAAAAAGAAATTAAACCCTGTCATCAAAGTACTCAGAGTCTACTGGGGAAGGCACATAGGATTCAATGAGATAATTACACGAATAATGAGATTTAAAACAGATTGAAAAATATAAACAAGAGAGCAATTAATTTTGTCCTGGTGGGAGGAAATATGCAGAAAACAGAGAACACTGAATCTAGCCTTGAAGGATGGGTACAAATAACACAAGGAAACATGACAAAGACCCCAAAACAGGAGAATGAAGGGTGTATTTGTGGTTTTCATTTTGTTCCCTCCTGCCTGAGTAAACATAAACTGCCCCCAGGACCCCTTCCAACATTTTTACCTTTCCCTGTCCTCAAGCCGTCCTCCTCCAAGCTCTAACCCTCAGGTAGGAAGCTGTATTAAGGGAAGTCATGGGAGGAAACCAGGTCTGCACTTAGCACTTTCCTCCTCCTTATCTAACTACTTAGAATCCCCAAGGACAATCTAAAATGTTAAACAAGATGGGGTGCCCAGGTGGGTGACTCAGTCAGTTAGGCTAGGCGTCTGACCCTTGGTTTGGGCTCAGGTCATGATCTCACAGTTCGTGAGTTCAAGCCCTGCATCGGGCTCTGTGCTGACAGTGTGGAGCGTGCTTGGGATTCCTCCCTCCCTCTCTCTCTCCCTCCCCAACTGATGCTATCTCTGTCTCTCTCAAAATAAATAAATCTTAAAAAAATAAATGTTAAACAAGAAGATTTTTACACAGCAAAAATGTCTATAGATAAGGACCAGAAGAAAATCTGCACAAGAGATAAGGCTGGAGGTTTAGGATGGCAGAAAATACAAGTGAATATCTTCCTTTTTACACGATTTTATACTAAAAGGTTAATTCTTATTTTTTTAAAAAAGAGAATGTATTTTGATCCAACTTACATTGTTCTTCTAAAGTATGGCCTCAGTAAAAGAGAAACTATGTAAGAGACTAGGTTCAGTCTGATCTTCTCAAACAGTGGGGATTATGTGGTATGACACAGGAAGATTGTTGAAGTTTGCGGTTAATTGGGGCCCTCCTCAGCACTAGACACTGAACTAAACATATATTCTATTGTGGTTCCTATATTTTTAAAAACATTTTTTTTAATGTTTATTTATTTCTGAGAGAGAGACAGAGTGCAAGTGGGGGAGGGGCAGAGATAGAAAGAGACACAGAATCTGAAGCAGGCTCCAGGCTCCGAGCTGTCAGCACAGAGCCCGACAGAGGGCTTGAACCAACAAACTGTGAGATCATGACCTGAGCCCAAGTCGGATGCTTAACCGACTGAGCCACCCAGGCGCCCCAAGCTCCTATATTCTTGAAACTCATTTGACATGAGTTACTAAATTCTGGTTCAAATGAAAGAAATCTTTCTGATGTTCAGATATCATTTTTTTTTTTTTTTGTACTTTTAATTTGTATCCACATTCAACGCTTGCAAATACAAAAGGGTTGGAAGGACAAGAACTGTGGCCTACTTTCTTTAATGTTTGGAGCACAGGCCCTGAGGGCTTTTGAATGGTAGGGTTTCACAAATAGTGCCAATTTAGGAACAAAGACATCTACAGGTGACTGTCCCTGGACTGCTTGAGCCTAACTTCATGGTTCAACATGTTTTCTTTCAGCAGAATTTTCCTCAGCACTAATCTTGCATGAAATGACCATCATTATTGTGGACAACCCCTGTCACCCACCACCAACATTGTTACCACAATGCATCGAGTGTCTGATGCTTTCCAGGCATCATCTCATTCAGTCCTCACAAAATCCGGTCAGGTAGCTACTGTATCCCTATTTCACAGATGAGGCAACAAGAGGCCTAGGAAGATGAAGTGATTTTCCCAAGATCACACGGCTAGTTGGTGTCAAGCCTGAACTTGAAAATGGCACTTGGGGGAGGCGGGGTGCCTGGGTGGCTTAGTCAGTTGAGCATCCGAGTTCAGCTCAGGTCACGATCTCACAGTTCGTGAGCTCGAGCCCCACGTCGGGCTCTGTGCTGACAGCTCAGAGCCTGGAGCCCGCTTCAGATTCTGTGTCTCCCTCTCTCTCTGCCCCTCCCGTGCTCATGCTCTGTCTCTCTGTCTCTCTCAAAAATAAAGAAACAAAAAAAAAAAAAAAAAAAAAAAAAAGGGAAAAAATGGCAGCTGGGGCTCCAGGTGGCTCAGTTGGTTAAGTGTCCAACTCTTGATATCAGCTCAGGTCATGATCTCATCATTTGTGAGATTACGCCCTGTGTGGAAATCTGCACTGACAGCGCACAGAGCCTGCCTGAAATTCTCTCTTTCCCTCTCTCTTTCTCTGCCCCTTCCCCACTCTCTCCCTCTCTGTCTCTCAAAATAAATAAATAAAACATTAAAAAGAAAAAAGGAAAAAGAAGAAAATGGCACCTGACTCCAAACCTTGACTCTTTCCAATATGTCTTCCTTCTACCGTCACCTCTATCCAGAGCTTCCTCTGTACCTGCCTTGACTGCAGGGAAGTGACCCCTGAGAATCTGAGGGTGGACAGGGGTGCCGTGTGAAGATTGGATTTAGAGTCAAATCCAGACACAAATTTGTGTTTTGAGATGCCGACTCATCCCCACTGGACACAGCTCACACTTGAGTATTTCAATACCAGTGTAACAGATGCCATGTGACAAAAGAATTACAATCCTAAAAGGGAAGTGACGAGTATGACTTTTTATACAGGTCCTATCCTGGAAAGTGAGTCATCCATCATTATATACTTCCCTATCTCTACCCAAATCTCTCTAAATGTTCACAACTTCCCTGAACCTCTTCTGTGCTAACACTTAACACTGTCCGTAATGGACAAAGGGAATAAACTGAAAGGCAGAAGGGGTAATGGACAGACACAATCAAAACAGGAAAGGCCACTAGTGAACCAGCTTTCAGACTTGTCCTCAGATCTTTTTTTCTCCTGCCAAGAGAGACATGGAGTGTATCTTCCATGTTCCAAATGTTGCCAAATACCACCCCCCCATTCAGCACTAAAACTGCATAAACATATTCGAATGCAAATAGGGTAGAAGTCACAGATGCAGAGCACAAATACAGAGAGATTAGAATTTTTTTCTCATCTCGAGACCTATCATTATCACCTCTGCAAGCTAGGATGCTGAATTGGCAAAGCCCCCTCAGAACAGAGAGAGCATCGCCTGTGAATCTCTCTCTGCACACTAAGTGTGGGCTGACTTGGCACGGATACAGCAGAGTCCACTTTTCTCCAGTACAGGCTGCAATTACACCCTTCACTCAACAGAGTCTATTCACTGAGAGTGACCATGGCCAAATGGAACTCTGGGAGACAGTTTTCTGAAGTGCTAATCAGTCCTCAATAGCTACAGGGAGCTACCAGCACCATTGTGCACCTGCATCGACTCGTCCAAATTTTATGACCTTTTTCTGCTCTTGGTCTAAGGCCCAAAAGGGATGAACATTATTTTTCTTGCTCCTGTCCATCAAGGTTCAGAGACACAAACCACTTAATACCATAAAAAGGTAAAGGAAGTTCAAGTAATTATTTTTCTCACTTTGCCCCATGAGGTTATCAGACATCCAAATATCTAATAAATCCTCTTCTCCATGCCCCGAATCAGCAAAGACACTGACATCACTCTTTCAAAAGAGGTATAAAAATAATCTGCTTTGGATTCAGTCGCATCACCCAGGGATTGTGTACGGTCTCTCCACCCACTTCTAAAACTTTGCTCATATGCTTTTTACTTTTGGTCCTGGCAGTGAATGCATTCCGCAATCCTCAGTTTTCATGAACCACCACTATTCACAAGGCCCTGCGGCATGCCCAGGCAGTTGGCACAATCTGTCTCAGAGCGCTAGACCAAGCACAAAGACCAAGCATTTCCTGTCTCTACCTACCTTTTTACTCACATAATCTTTTACTGTTTCCTTTCTTCATTATGTCCCTTTTTTTTTAACATTTATTTATTTTTGAGACAGAGAGAGACAGAGCATGAATGGGGGAGGGTCAGAGAGAGAGGGAGACACAGAATCTGAAACAGACTCCGGGCTCTGAGCTGTCAGCACAGAGCCCGACGTGGGGCTCGAACTCACGGACCGTGAGATCATGACCTGAGCCAAAGTCGGACGCTCAACCTACTGAGCCACCCAGGCACCGTTCATTATGTCCATTTTTAATGATTTAAAAAGAATTACATGCTTCTTCCAGAAAATTTTGGAAAGAAGAAAAATGTATACAGAAAAATCATAAAAAATGCTACCACCTAAAGGCAGCATCGACAAAGAGTTTTCACATATTTACTTTCAGTTGTTCTTCAGTTCATATGCCTGTGTGAATTCTACAAAATAGAAATGATACTGCATGTACAACTTTGTATCTTGATTTTATTTACATCATTGAAATCAAAGGTTTTGAGGAATGCACTTGTAGGGGAAGAGTCAGGAGAGGAGAGCAGAGGAGGCAGATAAGAGAAGGAGGAGGAGAATTTCTTAACATTACAGATCTGCCTGAAATTTAAAAAAAAGTGAATCTAGAGTCTTCTTTTTCAGTATGGTTCTATAATGTACTAAAAAAAGCTTATAAAGGGAACCCTCGTGCACTGTTGGTGTGAATATAAATTGGGTGCAGCCACTGTGGAAGAGAGTATGGCGGTTCCTTACAAAATTAAAAAATAGAGCTACCATATGATCCAGCAATTCCACTTCTGAGTAGTTATCCGAAGATAATGAAAACACCAATTCAAAGAGATACATGCACTTCTACATTCATTGCATTTTTTACAATAGCCAAGATATGGAAGCAAATTAAGTGTCCATCAATAGATGAATAAAGAAGATGAGTGTGTATATATATATATATACACCCATAGACAATGGATATCACTCAGCTCTAAAGAAGAATGAAATCTTGCCATTCATGACAACATGGTGGGCCTAGATGGTATTGTGCTAAGGGAAATAAGTCAAATAGAGAAAGACAAATATCATATGATTTCACTTCGATGTGAAATCTAAAACAAAACAAAACAAGAACATAAAATAAAACAGGAACAGACTTATATATACAGAAAATAAACTATTGGTTACCAGAGGTGGGGAAGGGTTGAAGGCATGGGTGAAATAGATGGAGAAGATTAAGTGGTACAAAATTCCAGTTATAAAATAAGTAAGTTATGGGGATGTAATGCACAGCATAAGAAATATAGTCAACAATACACTAAAACTTCTGTGTGGTGACAGATGGTAACTAGACTTACTGTGGGAGCATTTCATAATGTATAAAAATATTGAATCACTATGATGCACACCTGAAATTAATATGACATTGTATGTAAATTGCACTTCCACAAAGGAAAACAAATTTTAAAAATATAAAACAAAGATGATAGAATCCTAAAGGATAATAAAATTGACTGAGGGTTACTGAGTCTTGGGGATTGTTAAGGCAATAAAAGACTCTGAAGAGTTTAGGATTGACATAGCTGACTCCCAGGCTCAGTAGGGATAGGGAAAAAAAGCAGGGACAAAAAGCTTTTATAACCAGCTGTATCCATTCCACAAGAAGGAGACACCTACCAACCAGATGTTCGTATCAGCCTTGTGGGGAATGTTCTCTAGAAAGTTCTAAAAAGAGGATCTTCTAAGTGCTAGAAACAATATTAGATGCTGAAGATTTACAGACAAAAAACAGAAGTCCTCTCTTCCAATGAGCTGAGAAAATGGAAAATACCCCGTCAACCAACTAACTAGCTTCAAGCTATGACAGAGTAGACAGAGCATACTCTGGCTACAGAAAACACCCAGAACTAGGTTCCAAAAATAATTCCTAAAGGAGGTAATAATGAAACTAATCTTTGAAGGGTAAATAAAGTTATCCTAGCAAAGGTGAGGGTAGGTGTGTGTGGAACAGCTGGCGTATTAAGGCCCACCTAATAATTTTAGCTCAGAAAGAGTGAAATGACACCCTACAACCAGTTCCTTAGGTGGTCTGGCATAATACTGCCCCGTGGCGCCAATAACATGGAAATCTCTGAGTAACACACAGAAGAAGCGTTGTCAAACCAACTAAGTTGCAAACTTTATACGTTGTCACTTTATGGGCATAAATGTCAATTTCTTCTTGCTGTAAAAACATATATTGACTTAGTTTTAAAGCAGCATGTAAAGGATGTTGTGCATAATCCCATAACCAAATACAGTATCTATTTTTTTTCCTCTCCTTGCGACATCCTAATACGTATGTGTAATTTTGATGTTATTTATATCCATTTTGACTTTCTTATTTTAAATTTTCTGCTTAGTACTGTTTCAGGAAACACTGTAGATGGTAACAGATTAACAGAAAGAGGGAAGCATTTTACCCTAAAGAGGAGGAGAAGTTGGGAATGTTGCTACTGATTCGTCTAGGACACATCACTTTATGTCAGTGTGCCTCCATTTCCCTTTCTGCAGTACAGGACTCAAGTCTTGAAAATGATGGTTAAACTGAACGAAATACCTTCTACATTCCTGTGAGTTATAGGAGTCTGAATGCTAAGCAGTTTGCTATGTATATTCAACAACTAGAAATGTTTGATGTAGTTAACCTACTTATTTTTAAATAAAGTTTATTTATTAATTTTGAGAGAGAGAGGGAGGGAGGGAGGCAGAGAGGCAGAGAGAGAGAGGAGAGAAATTCCAAGCAGGCTCCACACTGTCAGTGCGGAGCCTGATGTGGGGCTCAAACTCAAACCGTGAGGTCATGACCTGAGCCGAAGTCAAGAGCTGGACGCTTACCGACTGAGCCACCTAGGTGCCCCCAGTTATCATACTTCTGAACATCCATCTATCATTCAAAAATAATCCTGTAGACGAAGATGCTTTATGTACCTAGGTGTTTATCAAATGTTATTTATAATAGTTAAAAACTAGAAATCTAAAACATCCATATAGGGGAATGATCGAGTAAAGTAGTATATTTCCACATGACATTCTATTCTACATCATGAATAATAGTATTCCATATTATGACATGGAAAATAAATAAATATATTCCCACACTGTGTGAAATACTAGAAATTGTTCCATTTTCTTTGTCAGTCAATGCTTTCTACAGGTCAGTAGTTATTGCTTCTTTATACCCCTTCCACCTTGGCCATGATGAAAAGACACCAGTTGCTACTGTCTCTAGTTGGCATTGGAGAAGCCATGGGGGAAAGAAGTTTCTAGAGAGTGGAAGAAACAGAAAAGAACTGGAAATAATGAGACACATTAAGGGAAAATGTATTAGAAACTATTAAAGTGCTATGAAAATACAACTTAATAGTTATTATTATTATTATTATTATTATTATTATAGTCTATGAATAATGAGGTGCTTTAGCCATGAGAAAAAATTCAGATCATGCTTGTCTTGATGACCACAGAACACAGAAGATGTTCTGAAACTGAGGAAAATAAGTCCTCAGTGTATTAGAATGTTTTATTTAGGTATGTATGTATGTAATGTTTTATTTATTTTAGAGAGAGAGAGAGAGGAGGGGCAGAGAAAGAGGGAGACACAGAATCAGAGTAGGCTCCAGGTTCTGAGCTGTCAGCACAGAACCCGACGTAGGGCTTGAACTCACAAACCATGAGATCATGACCTGAGCTGAAGTCTGACACTTAACTGACTGAGCCACCCAGGTGCCCCTTGAATGTTTTAAAATAGAACTGGATAGAGACACCTTAGGTCATCATGGCCACTCTTGTATTCCGGACTTTCTTTCTAACTTTAAGTGCTATTTGAATTTTTGCCAGAGACAACTTGAGGGATGTTCTGAGCCTATTTTGGAATTTTATTTATAAAACAGAGTCAATTGCACTAGGAATAGTGTCCCAGGGTAGCCACTGAATGAATGGGTGCTCCACACAGCTTTGTATAAATTACCCCTGAGCCATCTAGAATGGCGAGGGCACTATGATGAGGGTCACCCAATTTATCCTTTAAGAGACAAAACCACCCCTTCCCAGTCTTCTGGTATTTGAAATGCACCCTTAGCATGTAAGCTGAAAGAGGCACAGGGGCAGGGATGTCCAGCCCCATCTCGTATATGGGACATAAGCAAGTGAGAGTGAAAGCACAGATTGAGATAAATCCCTTGAGCCAAAATCCAAGCATAGGCCTATTTAAAAGTAGATCAGAGTTTTGAAGGCAAAGGCTTTACTTCCCCAAATGCAGAAAATTAATTGCTAGAAGTGCTGAATGTTAAAAGGGAAATTCAAAGACCAAAGGTGTCTCAGTAATAGGATTATAAAAAGGAGCATTTTCCTTTTCATAGTGCAGCAGCACCACAGTAAGCAAAGGTACTAGAGTCTACCAGACGTTCATGCTCCAATGCTAAATTAACCTCTCTGGCCTCCACGGCCACATCTATAAAAGGGAGGGAAATGCCATCTCTGGTCGTAACTGCATTAGTACATAGGACTCTCTGCCAACTCATCATGAATTCAAAGAGAAATAAATGTCCTTGCTTCCTCCACAGTTAGGAAGGAGTTAATGTAGAGTTTAGTTAAGCTAAGAGTTAATACGGAGCTCAATAAATGCAAATAAGCTATCAATGGGGATCATTTAAGTGCAATATAACCATGTAAATGGGCTTCTTGTCTTACTTGAAGGCCCTATTTTATGTGGGTGAGAAGGAACAAAATCAAATTTTTTGAATTTTCAGGCGGAACCACTATTTTTCTTGGCTGTTATTTTCCTTCTCTAAATTTTCATAGCCCCATGGCAGGCAAATACAATCAATGCTTGCATTTTATTAAATGAAATTACAGTTACATAAAACAAAACAGACTATTAAATTCCTTTCCTTTCCTAACCTTCAATCTTATAAGTAGCCTTTAAATAGGTCAAGTTCACTTTTTGTTGAGTTATTTGTTTAGGGAAGTTGAATAAGGTTCACATATGATTTGCCTGACTTTTACTCAGCTTTCCCATATGCTAGAAACGAGAACATTTCCACCTAAAAGGGGAAGAGAATCAGCGATGACTTTTCCAGCATTTATTAGTTTGGTTGCCTGGATAATGGCCCTCGGAAGAAATCCACAATCCTAATCTCCAGAACCCGTGAAGGTGCTACTTTACATGGCAAAAGGGATTTTGAAATACGGGGATTATCCCAGATTATCCAGTTGGGCCCAGAGTAATCACAAGGGTCCTTGTAAGAGATAATGGGAGAATCAGAGTTAGAAGAGGGTATAAGGGAGCAGAGACTAGAGTGTTACCCTTGCTGAAAAGGGACCATGAAGCAAGGAATGTGGACAGCCTCTAAAGCTGGAAAAGGCAAGGAATAGATTCTTCTCTAGAGTTTCTAGGAGGAACACGCTCCTGCTGACACTGTCACTTTAGTCTAGAAGACCAATTTCCAGACTTCTGACCTCCAGAACTGCAAGAAAATACATCCATCTTGTTAAGCCACTAAATTTGTGGCAATTTGTTTCAGCAGGAAAAAGAAATGAATGCAACTAAGGAATCTGAACTATGCCCTCTTCCTTAGTGAGTTGCTAGTCCACATAAGTGAATGCTAAAAATTCAGAGCTGTAGAAACTGTTTGCCCGATAGATGCTGCACTTACAAGCTGAGCAAAATTACCCTCATCATCAGGGTCCTCTTCATCTCCATAAACATATTGCTTTGATAACTCTTACCCTATTCATGGATATTAGCTTGTTTAATGACCAAACCAGCTTTTTGTAAGGCCCATGTATTCACAGGAAATTCGCCATTCCAGAACAAACCATGGTCTCCCCAAATGATTTAATCACAGAGCTAGCAATAGGAAGGCAACATCCCTGGGTAAAAAACACTACTATTGACCTCTAGTAGGGCAATGACATGCAGCTGGCAGCAGGGGTTATTCAATTTTGAGAACTCACATCTCAGCCTCCTGACCTTTGTGGATAGTCTGAGCAAGACGAAGAGTATGGAGTCTCATGTGAAGAATCTTCCAGAGAGGAAGCTTTCCAGAGTTGCCAAGAATGAAACTTGGAAACAGAATCACCGTTGGGGGGCCTGGGTGGCTCAGTCGGTTGTGTCCAACTTTGGCTCAGGTCATGATCTCTCAGTTCATGAGTTTGAGCCCCGCATCCGGCTCTACGCTGACAGTGTAGAGCGTAGTAGGTTCCCAAGTGAACCTGCTTGGGATTCTCTCTCTCTCCTTCTCTCTCTGCCCCTCCTCCATGTTCTCACTCTCTTTCTCTCAAAAAAAAAAAAAAAAAAAAAAAAGAATCACAAATTTATTCATAAGCTTAAGAGTAGTCAGGATAAGCAACCAGTTCCAGAACCAACTCAGAAACTGAATGACCAACAAAACTCCGCTCTAGGCTATATCTCCTTCTCAGCTGTGTGTGTTCCCTAGGAACATTATTTAATTTCTGTGAAGTTCAATTTTCCTTGTCTGAAAAATGAATATAATAACATTTCCCTTATACCTCATAAGGCTGTGAGGATTAGGTGAAATAAAATACGCCAAGGGATTAGCACACAAGTTAATAAATGCAAGCCTGATAAATGGTTGCTCTAAAGTTAATTTTTATTCTTTGAATTTCCCAAGTTGTGCTTCTCCACTGTGCTCTCATGTATACATGTCTGCCTTAGCCTCTATTAGGGGCGCCTGGGTGGCTCAGTTGGTTAAGCATCGGACTTCGGCTCAGGTCATGATCTCAGGGTTCATGAGTTTGAGCCCCTCATCGGGCTCTCTGCTGTCAGCACAGAGTCTGCTTCGGATCCTCTGTCTCCCCCACTCTCTGCCCCTCCCTCACTTGCATGCTCTGTCTCTCTCAAAATAAATAAACTTAAAAAAAAAAGAATTATAGACAATGAGAAAGTACAACCCTCAAAGACAGAAAGCCAGCCTCATTCATTGTTTTACCCTTAGCATTTAACACAGTGCTTTGCGAGTATTGGGCTCTCGCATTTTTTAAACTTTTTTTTTTTAATGTTTGTTTATTTTTAAGAGAGAGAGAGGTAGAGAGAGAAGGAGACACAGAATCTAAAGCAGGCACCAGTCTCTGAGCATCAGTACAGAGCCCAACCCGGGGGCTTGAACTCACAAACTGTGAGATCGTGACCTGAGCTGAAGTTGGACGCTTAACCAACTGAGCCACCCAGGCACCCCTGGGCTCTCACATTTTAAATAAATGTGTATGAACTGATCTTAGCTATGAGTTAGGAAATATCTGAGATGCCAGTTATATGATTATAGGATTTTTCCATCTGTGACCCACTAGGTGGTGAAATAAATTGAGTCACACCAGCATTTTTTCTTTTTTGAAGAAGAGGAATAGCGTAGAAAAGACCAGAGTACAAAACACACAGTTAGGTTAAGTATCGTTACAGGAAACTGGTTTGTTTGGGATTCTACCTGGTTGTAATGTAAGTACATTTCTCATTATGAGTGAGGGTTAAAAAAAAAAAAAAAGCATAAACATTCTGACTCTTTCACCTTGCCAACATTTGGTATTTTCTGCCTTTTTCACTGTAGCTATTCCAATATGTATATAGTGGGGAGGCACTGTGGTTCTCATTTGCATTTCCCTGATGGTTAGTGATGCAGAGCACCTTTTCACTGTATCTCAGCTCACTGTATATCCTCTTTATAACCACTTTAGAGAATTTTTTGGCAGTACCTACTGAAACTGAACATGCATTTCCTATTACCCAGCAATTCTACTTCTATGTATTTATCCAACAGCAGTATGTACATATGTTCACCAAAAGACATGCCCAGGAATGTTCACAGCAACCCTATTCATAATAGCCCCAAACCAGAAATTGCCCAAATGCTCATTAACAAGAGAATGGATAAATAAAATTGATTTATTTACACACCATAGACTCCCATACAGAAGCAAGAATGAATGAACTACAACTATACACAACAATGTGAAGAATCCCACAAACAGAAGGTGGAATGAAAAAAGCTAGATATGAAAGAGTACACAGTGGATAATTTCACTGACACAAGGTTCAAAGCCAGGCAGAATGGGTCTCTGGTGTTAAAAGTGAGGGTAACAGTTATTCTTGGGTCACGAGGCCTCTAGGGGGGCTGGCTATGTCTTCCCTCTCCATCTGAGTGCCTGTTAACATGGATAGACTCAGTTTGTGACATTAATCAAACTATAAACATATGATTTACTCCTTTTTAAAATTATTTCTGAATTTACCTGAAATCTAAATATACATCTAAATATAAAGTTCAGAAAAAATTATAAATATATATTTTTATAAGCGTGGATGACACTGATAGCAAGAATCCCTGATGTGCTCACTCTCATTACCATCAAGGGGTCATCTAACCTTTACTTGAACAACTTCAGGGTCGGGAGTCTATTTACGACCCAGGTAGGTCACTTGTTAGAAGGCTTTTTCCTGACACTAAACCACAACTTGCCTCCTCGCAACATGTTCTCTCCTCCTAAGGGATTCCAAATCCATCTAACCCCACTCACTACCAGCAAACGCTCTTCAAATATTTGAAGAAAGCTACCATATCCACTTCATCCTCCCTGACCGTCTTCACCTCCCCGACTAAAAGAGCCCCAGGTCCTTCCATCCCACCTCAAGGCATGGTTTTCAGTCTCCTGGTGTCTTCTAATTGCACTCCTTTTATCTAGTCATACCCACATGAGAGCACCATCCTGCAGGAAAGCCTAAGAAGAGAATCAAAGAGCAAAAAGTGGAATCTCTACTTGCACATCTAGATAGCATATGCCCACCAACACGCCCTAAGATTCCATTTCTCTGAAACTCATACTGTCGAACTATTGAAGAATCAGCTGAAATCCCCCAGATCCTTCTCCCAAGTCCTATAAGGCCCCCAGTTTACCTTCCATGTTTGTTCAGTCTGCTTTCTCCTAGGAGTCAGAACACTAATTTGGCCTCATTCCAGTTTCCAAAGCTAAATCCTGGAGGTGGAGCAGTGTCTGTTATGGCAACACCTCTGGAATACAGCCTCCCCATCCACCCTCTCACTGACGAACAAAAATTAAGTCTCTGTCCCAACTCATTATCTTTCATCCTTGAGTAAGCTCTGTTTGAAAGTACATTTAGGGGAAGGACTAGGGGACGGGGAAAACACAATTGCACTGGGCATCTCCACAATGTGACCTAAAAGACAGGCTGTCACCCTCGTCTCCACAAAGCCTGGGCAATGAAAGGCACCCTGGTCTCTTCCTTCTTTCTTCTCCCCAAGTCACACCAACTGGAGACTCTGGAGATGAATACTGCTGGGCTCTGCTCACCCAGAGCTTTGCCTTTGTGTCCCTAGTGGAGGATGAGGTTGAGAAGGAAAACGTGGCAGGGTGGGAAGGAATCTGATCTTTTTCAAGGTATCGGAAATCAAAGCTATCTCTAAAGAAAAACTTAACGCGAATCCCTCCCTGTGGAACAGGGAAAAGACAGAGAACCATTTCTGCAAAAACTTCCAGGTAGCCCCGCTGGGTATTTTGCAGGTTAAGACTAGGTGGAAGGGGGAGATTCATTAAGCAACGCAAACACCTGAGAGAGAACACGTGCAGAAGGATCAAGAGACGTGGGAATTAGGCATCTTAAAAAAGAGAGAGAGATGTCAAAGGCCCCTAGGGGAGGGGGACTTCTCCTTAAGGGCGCGCGGGGCGTTGGGGGAGGGGGGCACCATATCCGGAATGCGGGGAGAAAGCAGCGGCTCACCTACCTCGTCCACGTCTGCTCCATTTTCCAGGCGCTTCCCTCACTCTCAGGGCGCTCCTCACCCGGGAGGGGAAGCAGCCTGGGACAACGCGAACCCCAGCCCCCGAATCTCCAGTGCAAAGAGCAGCAGCTTTTCCCTCCCCAGCTCCTCCTTTCCGCGTCGGCGAAGGGAGGGCGCTGCTCGCTCCCTGCTCCTTCAGAAACCCCTGCCGCGGCCGCACCTCCAGCTAACGGTGCGTCGGGAACAGGGGAGGGACCGTTACGGTAGGAAGCGGGACGTGGAGCGGAGCGGCGCCCGGAGCCGTCGGCAGAGCTGGGGCCGGCGGCGGCCCGGCGCGGCGCGCGCTCGCTCGCTCGCTCGCTCCCAGGCTGAGACGCTACTGGCTGGCACGAGCGGCTCCGCACCGGCTGAGCTGTCAACCGCGAGGGGGGGCGGGGCTCCCGCAGCCGGCGTGCGGGGGCGGGGCCGGCCCAGGTGGTGCGCCGCCCCGCCCCGCTGCGACCGCCGGACGGGCGGAGGGCTCAGGGGGCGCGGCACCAAGCCCCTCTGTCCCTCCCCCATCCCACGGAGGGGCGCTGTGAAAAAGACCGACCGACGCTCGGGAGAATTCCGAGAGAACGTCCTCTTGCGTACATGCGCACCACCCCACCCGCGGGATGAGTCCGGAGCCAGAGCTGGAGTCTGGGAAGGTTTGAGGTGCCGTCCTGGCTGAACGCAGGTGCGCACACTAGACGCTCAGGGGACGCGATGTGACTTTCCTAGAGATCTGACATGTCAGTCTCCCCATCAGTCTGCGGACAGGAACTTCCTCAGACAGGGAACCATCCTGACGAAACCTTGCAGCCTTATTTGCTGCCTCCAACGCATTCATCTCCAGATTTTATAATATTCTACCTCTTCAGCTTTCAGTTTCTCAAGCACGGAGGCGACTGGGCTCTACCACTAGCTCCAAAGGGGAAGAGGGTTCCTGAACTTCCCAGAACACTAGACAAGCTTCAAGACAGTAGCCGATGGGACCTTGATTCTCCTCCTTAACCGTTCTAAGATCATGGAAAAGGGCCCTTCGGTGATGGCACTGCCTGAGACTTTGTACTATCTATTTATGTAATGAGGTTTAAACAAGTCAGACATGCTATAATTAAAGGGCTTACAGCCCCGAAGCTCCTTTTTAGCTCTAAATAAAACCTTTTTATTAAGTGACATAATCGCCGTTATTCTTAGCACTACCAATGACCTTTTTTTTTTATTTGCAGAAAGCTTTTATGTAGTAATGTTGATTTAGTTACATTTATTTCACAGATAATACAGTTGAGACCCAAAAAAGCTCAAAGTCTCTGCTAAGGCAGGTCTTTTCCATGGTGTGGCCCGAGACACTTACTCTCTGAATTTTTGGAAATATGGCCAAAGAGAGGTCTCTACAACGAATTGATTGTCTACAATGAATTGATCCTAGGAGTTTACTCAGGAAGGGCCCCGGCATGTCTGGGAATTGGTGAGACTGTGCAGAGCCTGTATTCTTGGGGCAAACTGTCATCCTGCCTCCTATGTTTTGGATTAGTTCGCTTAATTATCAGCACAGAATAGGGGTTGGGAGGGCAGGATAACAGTAAGACATCTGAGGGTTTAGAGGAACCATCTAAAAAGGCCCCTGACCTAGAATCCCCTAACCCCAACACTTAACTTGGACCTAAGGCCACACCTGCTCCTGAGCTTAGAATGCTTCCAGGAAACATTTTAAGGCCTAGTTTGACCAGTGACAAGACTTACAGGCCACCTGTCCTGAAAAGAATCTCCTGCTGCAAACAAACCAAACACAAAAGGATGAGGAGAGTCAGATTTCCATCCTCCATAGCAAAGTTGGGGCTATATTTAGTTTTGTCTCAAGTCAAATTATGGGCTACTGAGTTTGGAGAGGAACTGTATCTACAGCAAGACATATGCTGCATTCAGGAAGTGACAGCATTAACTAGATGAATGGTGGAGTCTCAGAAGTGAGGCGAGAAAATATGCTAGTTTAATTTTTAAAGGCTGGGCTTACAAAGTTCACAACGCATGCATGGTCAAACAGTTGAAAAATACAAAACAAGTATGTAGAAAGTAAACTACCCATAATACCCAGAGATAATCAATGTTAAACATTTGTTGGAATTTCTTTCTAGGCTTCCCCCCACCCCAGGCTTTTTAAAATTATCTTTTAATTCAAATCACTGACTCTCTCTTACATACCCAGGAGCATATTCTTGAAAAGAGAGGTTTCATTGTTTTTTTTAGGATTACATTTATTGCCAGAAGAACAAAGTTTTTGTGTTAGATTGTAAGCAAAAAATATTCACCCACATACCCACTCTGCCAACACAACTGTTTAAATTTCTCTACATTCCCTCTAGTCATTATCTGCACATATTACATATCTATTTCTATAGCTTTAATCACAGCCTAGATGTAAACTTATGTCCCACTTTTCTCACTTGTTAGATATTGTCCATGTTGCTAGAGTCTGTTTATATATTTATTATTCTAATGATTATATAATGTCAATAGAACTATAGTTTGCTTAATAATTTTCTGTTACAGCATAGTTACGCTGTTTCTAATATTAGATTCTTATAAAGAATGCCTGAATGGAATTTTTATGCCTCCATCATTTCATTCTTTTGAATTATTTCCCTAGGATAACTTCTTTTTTTTTTTTTTAATTTTTTTTTCAACGTTTTTTATTTTAGGGACAGAGAGAGACAGAGCATGAACGGGGGAGGGGCAGAGAGAGAGGGAGACACAGAATCCGAAACAGGCTCCAGGCTCCGAGCGATCAGCCCAGAGCCTGACGCGGGACTCGAACTCACGGAGCGCAAGATCGTGACCTGGGTGAAGTCGGACGCTTAACCGACTGCGCCACCCAGGCGCCCCTCCCTAGGATAATTTCTTAAGGCATAAGAATGTTAGGATAAAAGCACTTTCTAGGGTTGCCTGGCTGGCTCAGTCAGCAGAGCTTTTTTTTTTTTTTTAATTTTTTTTCAGTGTTTATGTATTTTTGAGAGAGAGAGAGAGACAGAATGCGAGTGGTGGAGGGGGCAGAGAGAGAGGGAGACACAGAATCTGAAGCAGGCTCCAGGCTCTGAGCTGTCAGCACAGAGCCTGACAAAGGGCTCTAACTCACGAACTTCGAAACCATGACCTGAGGAGAAGTCGGACGCTTAACCAACTGAGCCACCCAGGCACCCGAAGAGCTTTTAACTCTTGATCTTGGAATTGTAAGTTCATGCCCCACGTTGGGTTGTAGAGATTACTTTAAAAAAAAAATCTTTAAAAAAGAAAAAAGGAATTTCTAATTTTATCATCTTACAGTTCCTGAACAACACTAGGATTTATCATTTTAATTGTTCTCTTTAATAGATAAGACATTATTGGGACACCTGGGTGGCTCAGTAGGTTAAGCATCCAACTTCAGCTCAGGTCATGATCTCGCAGTCCATGAGTTTGAGCCCCGCATGGGGATCTGTGCTGCCAGCTCAGAGCCTGGAGTCTGCTTCAGAGTCTGTGTCTCCCTCTCTCTCTGCCCCTCCCCTGCTCATACTCTGTCTCACTCTGTCTCTTAAAAATAAAATCATATATTTTTTAAAATAAACAAATAGATAAGACATTATTTAACAGTTATATTTTAGGTATGTATCTATGGCTATTTATTTTTTTATGTTTTTTATAATATTTATCTAATGATTTAGAGAGAATGTGTGTGAGCAGGGGAGGGGCAGAGAGAGAGGGAGAGAGAGAGAATTCCAAGCAGGCTCTACACTGTCAGTGCAGAGCCAGATCTGGGGCTCAAACCCATGAATTGTGAGATCATGACCTGAGCAGAGACCAAGAGTTGGAGGCTTAACTGACCGAGCCACCCAGGCACTCTTATGCCTACCTATTTAGATAATATATAAATAATTAAACGTCATCTCATTTTACCTTATATTTCTTTACTTTATATTTTATGTTCACCTGAGTCCTCACAGAGACAGGGAGGTGCCTCGCTGAGCCCACCATCTGGCAGTGCCAGGCACATGAATGAGGCAGTCTCGGACCCTCGAGGTCAGTCCCATCATCTACTGGGCCTAACTGAGCAGCACCAGTTGTGGTTCTGTGGAGTGTAAGTATAGCTGAATGCAGGCAGGCCCATCAGGTGACCCACCTCCAAATATCCATAGGCCCTAACTGACCAGTGGGCTACTTACAACCAGGCACAGCTACCAAAAAAGGGAAAATTCTATATATCACCATAATGCCT
Source organism: Prionailurus bengalensis (assembly GCF_016509475.1). NCBI lineage: Eukaryota > Metazoa > Chordata > Mammalia > Carnivora > Felidae > Prionailurus > Prionailurus bengalensis. The sequence continues at coordinate 103,201,393 of NC_057345.1, read as the reverse complement.
TATCTTCCCCCACCCTCCACCCCCAACCCCTCCCCCCACCCCCAACCCCTCCCCCCATCCCTCAACCCCTCCCCCCACCCCCCCATGGGCCCCCAAAGCCTCACAGCAGGCAGCCTCTCCTCTGCTGTCCTGCCAGTCACTCCCTTGTGGTGCATTCAGTACATTTCTGTCTCTTTTGTTCTGCCTCAGGTGAACTCTTCCACCTTCTGGCTTCCACCTGATTTCATTGCCCTACATTTGGGGGTTCCATCCAATTGGGAGACACCTCATTTAGGCACCACAGGAACTGCTGGAGAGACTGGACAGTGAAGAAAATATTATTAGGTGCTAAAAAAAAAATGCCCTGTGTTATGTCATGACAGAAATAAATAAATAAATAAGTTTATTTATATATTAAGGTGTATTTATTTATTTTTGAGAGAGAGAGAGGGAGGGGCAGAGAGAGATGAGAGAGAAATCCCAAACAGGATCCGCACTGTCAGTGCTGAGCCCGACTCGGGACTCGAACCCACGAACCATGAGATCATGACCTCAGCCAAAATCAAGACTCAGACAGTTCACTGACCGAGCCAACCAGGTGCCCCTGTCATGGCAGAAATTTAGTAAAACCATTACCAGTTGAGAATGTGGAAAATAGACAATATTCCTAATGAATGGGTAGGTCTGGCAAAGGAAATTTTTAGATAGAATTTCAAGTGATAACTGGTTTCTTTTAACCACATATGACAAGGTATGGATAGAAAAAGGTGGGTTAAAAAAAAAAAAAAGAACCATGCCCTTTGTAAGCAGAATTTAGAGGAAATATAAAGAACCAGGACTTACTAGGCTCAAAAGTCAAACTGCCTGTCATTTCAATCTCTCTAGACAGCAAAAGCTTTCAAATTAAAAAGTAGTTTCAGGGCAAAAATCAAGTCCAAGATATGACTGTTAGACTCGTGGTTCATACCTCAAAAGATTTAAGGTGGTGCCTCATATACCATTTCAATTTAACAAAAAGGCCGATAAGAATCTTGAGGGTGGGGGACCCTGGCTCAGTCGGCTGAGTGTCTGACTTCAGCTCAGGTCATGATCTCTTGGGGGTTCGTGAATTTGAGCCCTGTATCAGGCTTGCTGCTCTCAGCACAGAGCTGCTTCAGACCCTCCGTCCCCTTGCTCTGTGTCCCTGTGTCCTCATGCTCTCTTTCAAAAATGAATACACATAAAAAAAAAAAGAATCTTGAGGGTGTGCCTCAAGCTTGTAAGAATTTTAAGGGCCCATTCTCCCACGGCAGCTTCGTAGGTAGCCCAAGGAAGAGAAGAGCTTGCTTTGGAATGAAATGTGGGTATAGCTTTTGTCTAGAGGAGTTGCTTATAATTAGCACAAAAGATGCACTCAAAGTTTTTAAGTGAATTGTACCAGCACAGCCTGAAAGGGATTAGGACAGTACATAATGAAAAGGTGCCTTTGGACCCTCCAGCTGTCAAAGAGAGCAAGCAAGCTGAGAAAGTTACCCAACTGCAAAAAAGGACCATTTCTTACAGAAAAAGAAGAATGGTTCAAAGAATTGGAACCAAGAGCCCAGAGGGCAGACCAAGAGGTCTTCAGATCAACAGGAATGGAACTCAAGCAGCTATACACCCCAGGAACCTCATCTTCACCTGAACTTGATTTGTATGGTAAAATTTTGGACTTTCGAGCTGATACAGTAAATGTTATGCAATTTTGGGGGAATTTGGAAGGGAGGGACTTATGCATGTGGCAACACTTGTGGCCAAAGGATGCAGGAATGTGGTGGAGTAAAGATGGCTGAAAATACTTTGCTACTTTTCCCGTTAAGAAATGGGGTCTAGGGGCACCTGGGTGGCTCAGTCAGTTGTGCCACCGACTTCGGCTCAGGTCATGATCTCACGGTTCATGAGTTTGAGCCCCACATCGGGCTCTCTGCTGTCAGCCTGTCAGTACAGAGCCTGCTTTGGATCTTCTGTCCCCCATCTCTCTGCCCCTCCCCTACTTGGGTTCTCCCAAAAATAAGTAAATATTTTTTAAAAAGAGGTGGGGTCTAATTCTCCTCCCCTTGAATCTGGGATGGTTTTAGTGAATTGTTTGACCAATAGAATGTGGTGCTAGGTCATAAGTGCTGAGGTTGGGTAATAGGAGGTCTTGCAGCCTCTGCCTGAGCCTCTTGTTATTCTAAGCTGCCGTAACCAAGTCTGACTACTTGGTGGAGCCACCATGTAGTGAGGCTCTGAGACCACATGTGAAACATCATCCAGCAGCCCCCAAGAAGGCATCGGGCATCAGGCATCAGGCATCACTCACATCCCACACCTGACGTCAGTGAAGTTGTTCTGGGACCTTCAGAGAGACCTGGTCAATGCCACATGGTACAGCTGAGACTTGTTCAAATTCCTGACCCACAAAATCAAAAGATCTAATAAAACGGCTGTTGTTTCAAGCCACAAAGTTTTGAAATACACCGCTATGCAGAAATAGATGACTGGAACAATGCCTTAAAATGTGCATAATAATCCTGATACATTATTCACTCATTCATTCAAAAATCACTGAGAACCACTGTGCGTCAAGCACTATTCTGCATACTAGGGGCATAGCAGTAAAACAAACAAACAAACAAGACCCTGTTTTCATGGAGTTTACAGTCTACTGGTATAGACAGACAATAAAGAAAGCAGTATCTCCAATATGCCAGATGCTGATAGGTGTGACGAGGAGAAACCAAGCTGTGTTAAGAGAGCATCCCAGCAAGGCAACCTTCTTTTATAAATGAGGAAATGGTGCCTCAGAGATATTGACAGGCAGGTAAGAAGCAGGTTCCCAGGTATAAGAAAATTGGAGCTTTCATGTGGTGAAAAACTGTCCAACTGAGTTCATAAATTCAGATCTGTTATCTGTATTGGGAGTGAAACAGAGCAACCTAAGTGGGCAGAACTGAAGCTTGGATGGATGTGCCTGGTTTCCCAGACCATGCAAGTAACCTGGAGAGAAGAGGGTGTATGTATATGAATTGCAAGATCTGCCCTTCTGGAGTGGGGCAGGGGCCAGGGGATGTGTGAGTCTAGGACCATACATGGTCGGCAAAGCGGCAGCTGTGCCTCAGAGCAACAGAGATCAGTACTAGGAGCGGTTTATGAGAGCCTGGGAAACAACCCCTGAGATTAGCAGAAATACTTGTGTGGGGTCCGGGGGAATTTGTGAAAGACTCCATTTCCTAAAGGAACAGGTGGGAGTTCAGAGGTAGCTAATGTTCATGGGACTTCATTTATTCCCACGAGCTGATAAAATTCAGGCAATTTGATTACTCTAGTTTGTTCAATTCAACATTAGTTCGACAAACATGTACTGAGCATATGCTAGGCATGGTGCTATGTTTTTAAAATCCAGTGAGGGAAATTAGTCAGTCATTCATCAAACAATAATACAGATCAGATTGTGTGAAGTGCTGCAATAATGGTACGAAGAGGAATTTAAAGGAGGAGGTGAATGGGGCATGTGGTGGCTCGCTTGGTTAAGCGTCTGCCTCTTGATTTTGGCTCAGGTCACGATCTCACCATTTCTGGAATCAAGCCCCCTGTCAAGCCCTATGTCAAGCCCTGCCTTGGGCTCTGTGCTGACAGCACGGAGCCTGCTTGGGATTCTCTCTCCCCCTCTCTCTCTGCCCCTCAAAAATAAATAAATAAACTTAAAAAAAAAGATAAAGGAGGGGGTTATTAATTAAATTCAACTAGAGGAGGTTTCATAAGGAAGGTAGCATCTGAGTAGAGTCCTGAAGGATGATAGTCATACAGAACTTTGTCATGTATTAGGACTGCAAAATATAGTGCTTTTATTTAAAAATTTCAATTTTCCCTGGTAGAAGGAAAAATGTTCCCAATCTTCTCTGAATGACTATTTAGAGTCCCATTCATCTGGAAGAGCCTCATAGCATTGCCAGAGGCACTGACGGGCATTACAACAGAGTAGTTTTGATTACTGGCCCTAGAATCAGAGAGATTTAAAAATCTCCCCTCCCCCACCAATTTCCAGCCCTGTGATTTTGACAAGTTAAACTTTAGGAAGCTTTAGCTTCCTCATCCGTAAAATAAGGTTAAATATAATAACTACCTAATAGGGTAGTTGTGAGACCAAGAGGAGATAATATATGAAAAGTGTTTAATTCATTGCTCAGCACATTTTAAGCATTCAATAAATCATATCTATTTTTTTATTAATGTTTGCATACCAGGCAGGATTCCAACCCTGTATAGAAGTTGTGAATTTTAATTTCAGTACCGCTCCAAACTGCACTCTAGGGCTATGCTAGTGACCCAGATTTTCCATTTCCTAGCTCTCTGATTTATCATATGAGACCAAATTACTGGCAAAGAAGCTGAATAAACTGGTTTTCCTCACTTCCTGGCTGGGGTTTAAGGGGGGAGAAAAGTGGGTATTTCCTCCATCTTGTTTTCCTCCTTTTGTCTCCCACCCTCCTCCCCCTTTCTTGAGGACTGTGTGCGTGTGTGTGTGTGTGTGTGTGTGTTTATTCAGACCCATCTCCTTCACTAACTAGCCCTGTCTGTCAGCTGTAACAAAAACCACAAGGAAAGAAATTATGACCAAGCCTTCAGACAGCTGGTGGTAATTTACTCATACAATCCCCCTCATTCTCTCAACACCCACTATTTATGTGTATCTGATGCTGGGGGAGGGGGAATCATGCAAGAAATGTGGTATGCAAATTTCTAGGAAGAGGGTTGGAACAGTGTGGAGAGACTTGTGTGAATTACATGGATAACTCTCCTTGCTTTGAACATAGATATTGGGTCTTAAAATTTAAAGGGACTGATGTGAGTGTTAATAAATAAATTTCTGGAACTAGAAACAACACTAGAATAAATTTACAAACAGTTTCCAAGGCATTCATGACAATTGCACCATTACTAAAGCTTGAGTCATTTTCCAGGAAATGGACAAGCACTTCCAGTCCAAGGCCAAGGAGCACGTATCAGGCAATCCAGACCGCTTTCAAGCCCCCTAGAGATAACAATGAAGCACAGCACCTGATCTGGTTTGGAGCTTGGGTTACATTCTGAATTAGAAAACATATTACTTAGAAGAAGGCAGCCATGGGGCGCCTGGGTGGCTCAGTTGGTTTAATCCCACAGTTTGTGAGTTTGAGCCCGGTGTCAGGCTCTATGCTGACAGCTGAGAACCTGGACCCTGCTTCAGATTCTGTGTCTCCCTCTCTCCCTGCACCTCCCCCACGTGTGCTCAGTCTCTCTCTCTTTCTCTCAAAAGTATAAATAAACATTAAGAGGAAAAAAGAAGACAGACATGCAGCTATGGTCTCTGCCTTTGTTTCCTATATCATGCCACCTACTAGTCTGTCCTCAGACCAACCAAGATGGATTTCTCTGGATTTAAAATTCTGGCAGATACTGACAATCCCTGGTGTACTGTTTGCCCCATAGATTGGACCTAAGGATATATAGATATTATACATAAAGTTTTAAAAATCCAGTGTTCTGCTTCATAGATATATGTATATATTTTATATATACATAGATGTACATATATATTTAGAATGTAAATTTGTTTTTAAAACATTGCATTTTGAAAAAAATGTAAAAATTTTAAACACACCAAAAACCTGCAAAATAGTACACATTAACAGGGATTCGTAAATCCTTCAGTTGATTTACGAATCCCTGTTAACATTTTGTCACATTTGTTTTTGTCTCTCTCTCTCTCTCTCTCTCTCTACACCCCCTCCCCCACCCCACACACAATTATTGATGAACCATTTGAAAGTAAGATGCAGACTCTTCACTTCTATATTTCAGTGCCCATCTCCTAAGAGTAATTGAAATTATGAAATTATTGTCATTATGTGAAAGTATATATCATGTCTCCCAGGCCTGCTTTTATCACTATTAAACAAAATCTGAAGTATTTGCATTGAATTACTCAACTAATATCAGGAGGTATCTGCGGTAGATCTTTGGCTCAAATCTGCACAACTAATGAGGCTTATCAAATTAATCACCCCAGGACAAAGGTAAATATACAACAAAGATAAATTCACTCTTCTACACTTAAAATTACTGGAAGCCAATTTCTTGTCAGTTTAGAACAGCTGTTTTGTCCTGTCTTCCAGCTGGCAAGGATTCATACATTTTGACATAGAGCCTCAGAAAGCCTCACACAATCAAGAAAAAATTTTAATGAGAAAAATTCCTCATGCATATATTCACTTTTGTCTTAATTTCTATTTTAGCATAGAAGAAGCCAAAATGCTGAGCTGTGGAGTTCAATATCAAACATCTGGCAATCCTAGACAAAAAATTAGCATACTGCAACAGTCTTTCACCCTTGTAAAGTTCAAGGGAGTATAGATGCTGTAAGAGTTAACAAGCCCATTCTAGATCACAACAGTTCAGGAAAATAAAAAACACAATTAACCACTATGATTCATTTCACCTAAAAGATTCAGTAATCAAGATATCAAATGATATCTTAGCGCAATATTTCCAAAAAACAAAATTAGTGCAGAAAAATCCATGGTGAACAAAATATCAAAATTTTATTTTATTTATTATTTTCTTTTTTTTTTAATTTTTTTCAACGTTTTTTATTTATTTTTGGGACAGAGAGAGACAGAGCATGAACGGGGGAGGGGCAGAGAGAGAGGGAGACACAGAATCCGAAACAGGCTCCAGGCTCTGAGCCATCAGCCCAGAGCCTGACGCTGGGCTCGAACTCACAGACCGCGAGATCGTGACCTGGCTGAAGTCGGACGCTTAACTGACTGCGCCACCCAGGCGCCCCTTATTTATTATTTTCTTAAAGTTTATTTATTTTTGAGAGAGACAGAGTGTGAATGGGGGAGGGGCAGAGAGAGAGGGAGACACAATCTGAAGCAGGCTCCAGGCTCCGAGCTGTCAGCACAGAGTCCAACGCGGGGCTCGAACTCACGAACTGTGAGATCATGACCTGAGCCAAAGTCGGACGCTTAACCGACTGAGCCACCCAGGCACCCCAAAATACCAAAATTTTAAACAAAGGCAGGATCTGCCCCTGCGTTTGCAAGATCTTGAGAGTGAATGCCTTACTTGCCCTCTGGTTAGGGCCCTGGTTTTTCATCCCAGATGATGTGACAAGAGCCCAACCTTTCGATGCCTCTTCACTGGTAATCTCAAGTGCTAGGTTCTGCTGACCTTGTTGGCAGCAGCGCTCTGTGCATCATGAACTACCAGACATCAGGTAGCTCCAGTACAACACCACAAGGCAAAAGTGACTATCCAGCCTCCTTCCCTAACAGTTAAGTCTCAAGGGCAAGTTCCTGTGATTTACAAGGCATTAGGGAGATGGTGGAACAGGGTAGGAAAGGGAGATAGTTAAAGAGGGTGCAAAGAACAATTTATCTTATGAATTGCTGCTAATGCAGTTTAACTAGAATGTAAATTGTCAAGAATCTGCCCTTTTAAGAAAACCCTGAGCCCCATTCTCAGTTTGAGGCACCTACCCACTCAACTCAAAAATGAAGTCTGCTTCACCTTGAGTCTTCCCGTCACATGGACTACAGATGGTTCTGGAAATCAAAGTAGCCATGCTACATCCTCCACGCAGGTTCCACTGAGTTCAAGCTGCTTAGGAAACTTCACCAGACTGGGGCCTCTCCTTTGGCAAGAGATGCCCATCCCCAAGATGGAACCCTAACCTGATCTTGTGCCAGTGCAAACAAACCACCTAGAGGTGCCCCCTGCTGGCAGGACCTATGTTACAGAACCAGGCTCACAGACTGTAGCTTGGCCCTTCGATGGATCATCAATGCTCCAGGTGCTCAGTCACTGACACTACCCCATAGGGTCTTACACCTGACCTGCATCACTCATGTGTGCTACTTACCAGTCTGTCTGCAGGTACCAGGCATTTGCATATCCCTTTAGGTGACTTGCCTGGCTCCTAGAGATACCCTAGGCCTACCTATATCTGCCTCACAGGGACAGCCTGCCTCTCTAATCTTGGGTCCTTTGTGCCACTTTTTTTTTTAACCTACCCTCGGGACAGGAAATGGGAATCACAGCTCAAAACCTCATCCTGAAGAGGTGAACCGTTTGCCAGGCTCTTGACAGTCCCTTCACCTCGGGCCAGACTCCGCTTCCTGTTTCCTTGTATTGAAGTAGAACGCAGGGCCCAGTCCGATTGAAAGCAGGGCCCCAGTTGTCTCGCTCAGTTTCTGACACCTTTATTTTCAGGAATTGCGCCTTCTTTCCAGTCTCCCTTGACCAATTTCTGCCTGGGAGACTAGGACAGACCAAATCCTGAGGAGATGGGATAAAGGGAAGGGAAGTCCTGGGGGCCAGCTGAGACAGAAGGGAGGTAAGATACATGAAAGCCTTAAAATTCACAAAAAGCTTATGGTTTCACTGAAACAAGGAAAAGAGAAAAAAGTTGCAGCCATTGAAGAGCTAAAGCTGAAGGCTGAGAAAAAGCCATCCCTGTGTCAAACTAGAAGAGTAAATAGAGGGTATAAAATTTTGAATCAAAGTTCAGCATCACCATTGAGCCAAATCCATCATTTGGCTTCAGCTTTAGAAAACCCAATAGCTGGATGCTGACTCCATATTGTTTCTTACAACTCTCACCTTGTGCTTGTGTGGGCACCATCACATCTAATCAGCATGACAAGCCAGTGATACAAATAGAGTGTGCCCCTTAGATTTTTGTTAATATCTGAATATTCACTCTCAAATACAGGCAAGTTTTCTAGATATAATTTGGAGCGAAAATCTCCTTATATGTTTTACGTGTTGAAATTCTGTTAATCCTTCAGAGTATAAAAGTTTAATTATTACTTCAAGAGTGAAATGATGCAATACTGAAAAATAATTATGAAAGCTATTTGTTTAAAAATCAACAGTTATTCTTATTAGTAACATAAGTAGTTTTATTAATAATGTAAGTAATGTTATTAATAGTTATTTTAATGGCATATATGCCCCCAGTTTCTGGCTCTACCAAGCCCTGGCCAGTATGAGGGCAGCTCTGTTAATTTATATTAGAAACATACTCTCATTTGGTGGCAAGTGCTGTTACACGGTCCTATGTCAGAAAGACAATGGATACAGCAACTAGGATCTTTTCTCGGGCCAGCTTTAGTAAATGAATAGTGGTTAGGAACCGTCACTGGAAACCCTATATACAAGGTGGTCTCCCAGTAGGTTATTGAAGGCAGAGATTTCCAACCAGTGTACCTCTTGTGCTGCAAACAGACTACATTGTCCAGAAATTGATCCCTCAACCCTTAAGGCATCCAGGAAGATAGCTAGAGCCAGTCACTGCCAGCAATGTCTTCCAGGATGCTTGCTGACTGAGCAAGTAGAGTCCATATTATTCTATGGATACAGATGGAAATAGTTTGACATGGTCTTTGGCCTCAGCTCTGGTTCCACTCCTCCTTGCTTTTTGTGCTTGGTTTGTGTATTAGCCTCATTCCAAAAGGAAGGAAAGGAATAAATTCTGGTGCTCCTCTAATTTCCAGGAGTTTCTGTAATGGATGTAAACGGTGGTAGGCGGTGTCTAAGATAGCCCTCAGTGATCCCTGGTAATCACATTCTTGGTATTGGAAAGAGACTTACTTGGAAAGTCTTGGTATTGGAAAGGGATTGGCTCATGCAATTGTGGAGGCTGAGAAGTCCTAGTATCTGCTGTATAGGAGGTGGAGACCCAGGAAAGCTGATGTTGTAGTTCTCAGGACCAGAGGACCCATGGGATAAATCTCAGTCTGAGGTTAGAAGACGGATGTCCCAGCTCATGCACTCAGGCAGGGGGAGCAAATTCTCCCTTCCTCTTTGTGTTCTATTTAGGCGCTCAATGGATTTGATGGCGCCCAACTACACAGGGGAGGGCAATCTGCTTTACTCCATCTGCCAATTCCAACTGCTAATCTCATCTGGAAACATCTTTATAGACTCACACAGAAGTAATGTTTAGCCAAATATCTGGGTATCCTGTGATCCAGTCAAGTTGACACACACAATTTCATCACAGCCACTAAGTTTTGGGGTAATTGGCTATGCAGCAATAGGCAACTGATACACAGACTCCTAAACTTCCCCCCAATCCAAGGTGATGTAGAGTTAGAGACCCAGGCCTCCCATTCACAAAGAAGCTATTATTCTCTTTTCAGGAAATAAAGACACTGAATTTGGAGCACTTATTTAAGGCTGCACAATAGGACCTGGATTTATGATCAACATTATGGGGGGGGGGGCAATAAATAGCGCTTTTGTAAGACCATCCTGTAAAATACGTTGCCTAAGCATTCTGTCTCCAGAATGTGCTTTTAATTACTACCAAGAACATTTCTTTTCTTTTGGAAGGTATGCACAATCCATGAAAATCTTTCTTGTTAAGATTATAATAAAGCTGCACGTTTTAGTTGCAATATTTCGTTGGAGATTCTAAAGTCAAGATTTACACAGCAATGAGGCAAAAATATGTTATAGATTTGATTATTATGGAGATGAGAAGGATGCTAAAATATGGTATTGTTTCTCTTTGTACACTAAGGTCACTTGTTCATGTTAACATTTTTTATTGGTTCCCCTTTCTCTGAGCTAGTGTTGTATGGTCGAATGTAAGTGTGCATTGAGCACACACACAGTGGACAAAATCCCCCATTCTGTGAATTTTTCATGTGCCTATTGTTCTGGGCAGTGAGCCCAGCTTGCTTTAAGTATTTGTTATTTGAATAGTGTCCCAGATTCTCCTTTGAAATGTACAATTCACCCATTTTTATTAACCCGAATATGGAACCATCTGATGGTTTTTTGATAGATTTTTCAGTCACATCCAGGTAAACGTCTTTTTGTTTTAAATAAGTCATTCATTTCTCTGTGCTTTCAGGACTTATGCTGTATGAATTAGAAAGCAAATCCTCACAAGGTTAAATTTTAATAATGGAGTTTATTATTTTAAAACAAGTGGCATTTTACACTTGTTATGCAAATTTTGAGACCAGACCATTTTTGTTAAAGCTCTATCAAAGGATTTTTGTTATTGCTTTGATTTTTTTAAGTTAATTTATTTTGAGAGAGAGAGCATGAGCAGGGCAGGGGCAGAGAGAGAGGGAGACAGAGAGAATCCCAAGCAGGCTCCACACCCTGTGCTGAGCCCTACGCGGGTCTCGATCTCACAACCATGGGATCATGACCTGAGCAGAAATCAAGAGTTAGACACAACCACGTGGGCTACCCAGCTGCCCCTGTTTTGATTTTTTTAATTTTATTTATTTTAATGTTTATTTTTTTTTTTAATTTTTTTTTAACGTTTATTTATTTTTGAGACAGAGAGAGACAAAGCATGAACGGGAGAGGGTCAGGGAGAGGGAGACACAGAATCTGAAACAGGCTCCAGGCTCTGAGCTGTCAGCACAGAGCCTGACGCGGGGCTCGAACTCACGGACCGCGAGATCATGACCTGAGCCGAAGTCGGCCGCTTAACCGACTAAGCCACCCAGGCGCCCCAATGTTTATTTATTTTTGAGAGTGAGAGAGAGAGAGAGAGAGAGACAGAGAGAGAGAGAGAGAGAGAGAGAGCTTGAGTGGGGGAGGGGCAGAGAGAGAGGGAGACTTGGAAGTAGGCTCCAGGCTCCAAGCTGTCAGTACAGAGCCTGATGCAGGGCAAACCCATGAACCGTGAGATCATGACCTGAGCTGAAGTCAGACGCTTAACCCACTGAGCCACTCAGGTGCCCCGATTTGTTTTTTAAGGAAGAGAAAATCTAGGGTCACTGAAAAGAAACATTTTAAAAGCAAGCTGAACAAAAGTAATTACTTGTATGCACATGAAATACAGTTAGCACCTGCCAATCAAGCCCCACTTGTACCATTTCATAACTGTGTTATCGTGTCACATTATTTAACCTTTCTATAAAAATGGGGATAATACTACCTTTCTCAAAGAATTGTAGTGAGGATTAAATGAGATTGTGTGTGTAAATTGCTTAAACTGTGGCTTGGCATGTAGCAAGTGCCCCCTAATAATTGTTAATAACGCACATTACACATGCAGTAGCGATCACAATGACAATGATACTGCGGTTGCCATGCATGTCAGTGATCAGGATCTAAACTGCAGAATTCTGTTTGGAACTCCTGTGGGATCTAGTACAAATCCCCTTTATTTGTGAGGCTCTCCATCTGGTTATCATCTGCAACTCTCTGTTAAGATACTTGTTGATAGTACCCAGGGTCCTCCCTGTTGGAGAGGTGATGTCTTACATCACCTGACCACCACCACCCCCATCATGAGTGGGGAGAAAACTTCAGCCTGGCGTTTCAAATGCAGCTTAGTACAGTGAAGTCCTGTTTCTCCATCTCAGTTATTTTCTCTTCTGATTTCATTTTCAGCATCTGCAAGGCAGTGAGTTATCTGCCAGCAGGCCCTACGCTCTGAGGCCCACATGCATTAGCACAGAGGCTGCGTCTTTTAGGAGGCCCCTGAAGAATCCCGTTTGAGTCCAGTGCCTATCCCTGAACTAATTCCTGAGGCTGTGGGGGAAAACTAATCTTCTTTTTTTCCATTAATAGGAAAAAAAATCTTTAGTTTAAATAGACTTCATTTTCTTAGAGCAGTTTTGGGTTTAAGTTATTCTTTTTAAAAAGGTCTGTGATGTTTCCTTTTTAAACTTCATTCCCTTCATCCAATACCCCATTGATTCTGTTGGCTCTGCCCCCCAAAATATATTTGGAATCTGTTCGCTTCTTACCAGCCTGACCACTATATGGTCACCCTATATGAATCAGCCTATCTCACACCTGGTCTACTGACTGCAACAGTCTTCAAAGCAGCTTCCTCTGCTTCCACTCTTGGCCTCTCAAAGTGTATTCTACAAAAGCACAGTGATATTTTAAACTATTTTTCCAGATCATATCATGGCTCTGCTTCAAACCCTTCCTTCGTTTCCCAATGTCCTTAGAATAAAATCAACTTCTGGGGCGCTCAGTTAAGCGTCTGACTCTTGACTTCAGCTCAGGTCATGATCTTCCGGTTCCAGGGACCAACCCCACGTCAGGCTCTTTCTCTCCCTATGTCTCTGCCCCTTCCCTGCTCACGCTTGCTCTCTATCTGTCTGTCTCTCTCAAAATAAATCAATAAACTTAAAAAATGTTTAAAATTAAAGTTTAGGTATAATTTATATTAGCTAGAGATAAAAATCACAGGCTAACACACATAAGAATCTTTTCTTTAATGCATCTAAGATTCTTATAGCACAAAAAAAAGTACAGAGAATTTTTTAAAGGACAGATTTCAGGGCACTTTCAAATTCTGAAGTGCAATAAAGCTCTTTCGGGTATCCTTCAAAATTAAAAGACTCTCCTTCAGATTAATGAAAAGATTAGGATTTATAAATCACAACGGGCACTGGAAATATGGTCCATGGTACCTGCATTAGGTTAGGGATCAATGGAGTCTCCACATTTTAGGGAAGGGGACGAAAAGGCACTTTAAGCTCATGTCCATAGCAGTTCTAATGATGTTGATTCAATTTAGAAAGGCATTATTATCTCATTGCTATCTTCTCAAGGCTTAGTCCTCAAACTGTCCATACTGCTACTTCTCTTCTTTATACCACCAGGAGCAAACCTCTGGGAAGAATGGTAATACAGACTGAAGTCTAAAACTGTGGGTGGTGCTCTAGCTGTTTGCCATACAATGTATAACAAGGAGATCGGCTAATCTAGAAACGAAATAACTCTGCCTCTAGCACAGTATCAGGATGTACTTATCAAAAAACTTTTTGTGGGGGCGCCTGGGTGGCTCAGTCGGTTGAGCATCCGACTCAGGTAATGATCTCACAGTCAGTGGGGTCGAGCCCCGTGTCGGGTCTGTGCTGACAGCTCAGAGTCTGGAGCCTGATTCAGATTCTGTGTCTACTTCTCTCTCCGTCCTTTCCTGGCCTGCTCTCTCTCTCTCTCTCTCTCTCTCTCTCAAAAATAAATAAATAAACATTTAAAAATAATAATAGTAAAATAAAATAAATTTTAAAATTAAAAAATAAATAAATAAAATTTTTGTGGTGTAGAAATGCCCAAAACCAATTACTTAGACTCTTTTGGATATATTTTATTTTCAAAATGAAAATATAATAGGCTAACAAACAAAAATTAAATTCTATTTGATCTGTAAAAAATAATTAATATATATTTCTAGAATTTCTTTTAATCTTTATTTATTTTTGAGAGAGAGACAGAGCGTGAGCAGGGGAGGAGCAGAGAGAGAGGGAGACACAGAATCTGAAGCAGGCTCCGGGCTCTGAGCTGTCAGCACAGAGCCCGACGTGGGGCTCGACCCCACTGACTGTGAGATCATTACCTGAGTCGGATGCTCAACCGACTGAGCCACCCAGGCACGCCCAAATAATTAATATTTTAATGTTTTTATAAAAACAATTCCTTTCAGATGTTTCAGTTAACCTTTGAGTGACATAAAAAATATTTCAGCATTCTGTAATACCAATATTTTGCACAACTTAAGATAAAACCATTGAGTTTAGCATTTTAAAGAAAAAAAAAACAAAAAAGAATGGTAACTCACGGAGAAGCTATGTAGCTAATAAAGCTTCGTTTTGGAATCTTCTATTTTTAATATTTATTTATTTGTTTATTTATTTATTTACTTTAAATTTTATTTTAGAGAGACAGAGAGAGTGCATGAGTGGGGCATAGGGGCAGAGGGAGAGAGAGAGAGATCCCACAACCTGGGATCATGACCTGAGTCCAAATCAAGAGCTGGACGCTCAACTGACTGAGCCACTCAGGCACCCCTGGAATCTTTTTTAAAAATACAGAAAGCAAAGAGAAATAACAAATTTGAAATTTGTATTAATAAATTTTAACATACCTCTCTCAATAATTGATAAAAAATTAGCTACAGAGTCAATAATGATATGTAAAATTTGAACAACATAATGAACCAACTTGATCTAAAGGATCTTTCTAAAACACACCACTCAACAACAGCAGGATACATGTTTTTCCAGTGCACAAGGAACATTTACGAAGACATATCATAATCTGGGCCATAAAACAATTCTCAGCAAATGTAAAAGAACTCAAATCATACAAGATGTGCTCTCTGACCACAAATGAATTACGTCAGAAATCAGTAGCAGAAAGAAGTCTGAAATATTTTCAAATGTCTTGAAACTAAACACATACTTCTTTTTTTTTTAATGAAATTTATTGTCAAATTGGTTTCCATACAACAAGACACACACTTCTATATAACCCACAGAGCAAAGAAGAAACCAAAAGTGAAAAGAGAAAGCATTTTAAACTGAATGAAAATGAATTCAGGAGATATAAAAATTTGTGGCATAGAGCTAATGCAGTACTTAGAATGAAATTTACAGAACCAAAGAAGTTGAAGTAGAAAAGAAAGGTCTTAAATCAATGATCTAGCCATCCACTTTAAGAAACTGGAAAAGGAAGAGCAAATGAAATTCAAAGTAAGCAGAAGAAAGGAAATAATAAAGACCAGGGGTAAAGCACATAAACTCAAAACACTAAAAACAATAGAGAAATTAAGTGAAGCCAAAGCTGGTTTTCTGAAAAGGTAAATAAAACTGATAAACTTCAGATCAAGTTTATCGAAACAAAAAGAGAAGACACAAATAACCAATATGCAGAATGAGAAAGGTGACATCAGTGCAGACTCTACAAATATTAAAGGACTAATAAGAAAATTATGTTTCAATTTGCAAAATTTTTAAATTTATGACAATAAATTTGACGACTTAGAAAAAATGAACAAATTTCTTGGAAGACACAAATTAACAAAACTCTCCCCAGAAGAAACAGATAAGCTAAATAGACCTACATTTATTAAGGAAATTATATTTGTAATTAAAAACCTTCCCAGAAGGAAAATCTAGGCTTAAAAGTCTTTACTAGTGAATACTATCAAACATTTAAGGAAGCAATAATGCAATTTCCACCCAAACTCTCCCCCAATATTGAAGAGGTGGGAATTCCAACTCTTTTTTTTTAAAGTTTATTTATTTATTCTGAGACAGAGAGTGTGCGCACAAGCGGGGAGGGTCAGAGAGAAGGAGAGACAGAATCCCAAGCAGACTTTGCACCATTAATGCAGAGCCTGATGTGGGGCTTGAACCCAGAACTGTGAGACCATAACCTGAACCAAGACCAAGAGTTGGACACTCAACCAACCGACTGTGCCACCCAGGTGCCCCCAACTCATTTTTTGAGGCCAATATTGTCCTTATACAAAATCCAAACAAAGTTATTGTAAATAGAGAATACAAACCAATATCCCCCATGAACACAGATGCAAAAATTCTTAATTTTTTTAAATGTTTACTTATTTTTGAGAGAGAGAGAGAGAGAGAGAGAGCAAGCAATCATGAGTGGGGTAGAGGCAGAGAGACAGAGGGAGAGAGAGAATCCCAAGTAGGCTCTGCACCATCAGCACGGAGACTGATGCGGGGCTCGAACCCTCGAACAGTGAGATTGTGACCTGAGTCGAAACCAAGAGTCGGAAGCTTAACCCACTGAGCCAACCAGGTGCCCCAAAAATTCTTAACAAAATTTTAGCAGATCTAATCCAACAATATATAGGAAGTATAGTAAATCATAACTAAGTGGGATATATCCCAGGCACCCAACATTGATGTTAACATTTTTTTTTTAATTTTAGAGAGAAAGAGAAAGAGAGGGAGGGAGGGGCAGAGGGAGAGAAAGAAAATCTCAAGCAGGCTCCATGCTCAGCACAGAGCCAGACCTGGGGCTCAATACCATGACCCTGGGATCATGACCTGAACCAAAATCAAGAGTTGGACGCCCAATCAACTGAGGCATCCAGATGCCCCAATTTTAACATTCTTATATCAATCATTGCAATTCACCAGATTAACAGAATGTAGAAGGAAAAAATGATACAATAATCTCAACAGATGTAAAATTAGGCATCCATTGCTAATGAAAATCCTCAGAAAACTATGACTAGAAGGGAACTTTTTCAATGTGATAAAAGGCACCTATGGAAAATCTGCAGGTAATACCACACATAATGGTGAAAAACTGAATGCCTTCCTCCTAAGATCAGGAACAAGGCAGAGATGTTTGCTCTCACTATTTCAATTTAACTTTGTACTGGAGGCTCTAGCTAGTGCAATAAGGCAAAGACAAACAACAGACAGACAGACAGATAGACATAGAGATTGGAAAGAGGATTAAAATATCATCTCTCTTTCTTGGGGGGACGACATCATCATGTAGAAATCCTATCACATCTATAAAAAAAATCTCTTAGAACTAAACTGTGAATTCAGCAAAGCTACAGGATACAAAATCAATAGGGAAAAATCAATATAAACTAGCAATAAACAATCAGAAATTGAAAATTTTAAGATATTATCAACTATAAGAGAATCAACAATATGAAGAATCTAGGCATATGTGTCTCTAAGATACGTGACTAGGATACACTAAAAACAAAACACTGGTGAGAGAAATTAAAGATATTATTATTATTATTATTATTATTATTATTATTATCGGATTGGATAATTCTTCATTGTAGGGACTGTTCTGTGCTTTGTAGAACGTTTACCAGCATTCCTGACCTTCATCTACTAGATGCCCGAATCACCCTTGCCCTGAGGTATGATAAACAAAAATGTGTCCAAATACACACACACATCCCCAAAAAATCCCACAAAAATGTGTCTAGATACTGTTATATCTGTTACCCCCAACTGAGAACCACTCATCAAAATAAATGGAGATATGCACCATGTTTATGGACTGGGAGACTCAATATTTTTGAAATATTGATCCTCTCCAAATCAATCTATAGGGTCAATGTGATCCCAGTTGAATCACCAGCAGGCTTTTTGTCTACACTGAAAAGTGGATTCTAAAATGTGTATGAGAATACAAAGGACCTAGAATAGCCAGAATGATTTTGAAAAAGAAGGACAAAGTTGGAGGACTTTCACTACAAGATTTTAAAACTTATAAAGAGCTGCTGTGATCAAGACAGCATGGAGTGGGCTGAGGTATCGGTAGGAGCAGCTGGGCAGCGGGAGGAGCTGACAATTAAGCTGATCAAGATGACAACCTCCCCAAAGCACAGAGTCTGTGGCAGAGCCCATGGGGGAAGAGCCAACAGGGAGTCTAGCCAGGATCAGTGGAGTTCTGGACAAGGAGCTGGAGGAAGGGGGCTTTGACAAGGCCTACGTGGTGTCCTTGGCCAGTTTCTGGTGCCAAAGAGATCTGAAGATCTCTTCGGGAATGGCTCAAGGACACACACGGTGCCAATGCCCCGCAATCCTGGGACTGCTTCGGGTGCCTCCCAGAGTGGTGTGACACCTTTCTGTGAGGCTCTCTAGGGAGCCCCAATCTCTAGTCCCAGCACTGGGTCTCCAGAGTTTGCAGCCATATGGGGAACCCGCCCCCCCGTCCTCTACGAAGAAAGATATTGCTGTTGTCATACTCACCTGTGATATACTTCAAGATCTTTGGGGAGTTCGCTCCCCTCCCCATTTCAGCTTTTTTGGAATTCGGACACTTACATGCATCTCCCTTCTTCTTCCCCTGCCAGTTTCATGTAGACAATTATCAGCTTGTCTGAGTGGATTCCCAGCCTTTCCCTCACCCCCACTTCCGTCTCTAGTCTGTTTTATGCTATGTGGCTCCTTTTATGTCTTTGCAAAGTTTTTTATATCAATAAAGTTAGTGGACTTCAAAACGAATGGTATTGGTCTTAAAGTAGACAAATAGATGAATGGAACAGAATAGAAAATTCAGACATAGACCCACATATATTTGATCAATAGATTTCAATAAATTGCCAAGGAAATTAAATGGAGAAAGAACAGAGTTCTCAACTCTGGAAAATCTGGAAATCTATATGCAAAAAATGAACCTTGATCAATACCTTGTACCTCATACAAAAGTTAGCTTGAAATGAATCATAAACCAAGCATAAAATGTAAAACTATAAAATTTCTAGAAGAAAACAGGAGAATATTTTTGTGATCTTGGGTTAAGTAGCACTTTCTTAGAACATGAAAGAACAGTTTGATAGTTTGGGCTTATTTGGCAAAATTTAAAGATCTGATTTGAAGAAATCTGGTCTTCAAAAGACACTTATTAATATAGAAAGACAAGATATAGATTGGGACAAGATACTTACAAAGTACCTCTATAATAAAGACTTGTATTTCAGATACGTAGGAACTTCCAAATTTAATCACAAAAAAAAAGCAAACAACTCAATAAAAAAATGGGCAAAAGATTTCAATAGACACTTCACCAAAAATATGCAGATGGTAATTAAGGACATAAAAAATGTTCAACATCAGGGGGCGCCTGGGTGGCGCAGTCGGTTAAGCGTCCAACTTCAGCCAGGTCACAATCTCGCGGTCCGTGAGTTCGAGCCCCGCGTCAGGCTCTGGGCTGATGGCTTGGAGCCTGGAGCTGGTTTCCGATTCTGTGTCTCCCTCTCTCTCTGCCCCTCCCCCGTTCATGCTCTGTCTCTCTCTGTCCCAAAAAAAAAAAAAAAAAAAAAAAAATAAGTTCATCATCAGTAGTCACTAGGGCAATGCAAATCAAAACCATAAGATACCATTTCACACACACTAGAACGGCTATAATAAAAAAGACAGACAATGATAAGTGTTGACAAGAATGTGGAGAAGTGGGAACCTTCATATATTGCTAGTGGGAAATCAAAAGGTACAATCCCTTTGAGAAAGAGTTTGGTGGTATCTTAAAATGTTAAACATATGCCTACTACTCTACTATTTGAAATTTACCTAAGAAAGTGAAGGCATAGGTCCACAAAAAGACTTGTACATGAATGTTCACAGCAGTTTTGTTTGTAATAGCCAAAAAACTGGAAACAATAAAACAGCTGGTGTATAAATAAACAACCTGTGCAGGCCAGAAAGAATTGGCACGAGATTTTCAGGGTGCTAGACAGAAAAAATATGCAGCCAAGAATCCTTTATCCAGCAAGTCTGTCATTTAGAATAGAAGGAGAGATAAAGGTCTTCCCAAACAAACAAAAACTGAAGGAATTTGTCACCACTAAACCAGCCCTACAAGAGATCCTAAGGGGGACCCTGTGAGACAAAGTCCCAGAGACATCATTATAAGCATAAAACATACAGACATCACAATGACTCTAAACCCGTATCTTTCTATAATAACACTGAATGTAAATGGATTAAATGCGCCAACCAAAAGACATAGGGTATCAGAATGGATAAAAAAACAAGACCCATCTATTTGCTGTCTACAAGAGACTCATTTTAGACCTGAGGACACCTTTAGATTGAGAGTGAGGGGATGGAGAACTATTTATCATGCGACTGGAAGCCAAAAGAAAGCTGGAGTAGCCATACTTATATCAGACAAACTAGACTTTAAATTAAAGGCTGTAACAAGAGATGAAGAAGGACATTATATAATAGTTACAGGGTCTATCCATCAGGAAGAGCTAACAATTATAAATGTTTATGCACCGAATACCGGAGCCCCCAAATATATAACACAATTACTCATAAACATAAGCAACCTTATTGATAAGAATGTGGTAATTGCAGGGGACTTTAATACACCACTTACAGAAATGGATAGATCATCTAGACACACGGTCAATAAAGAAACAAGGGCCCTGAATGAGACATTGGATCAGATGGACTTGACAGATATATTTAGAACTCTGCATCCCAAAGCAACAGAATATACTTTCTTCTCGAGTGCACATGGAACATTCTCCAAGATAGATCATATACTGGGTCACAAAACAGCCCTTCATAAGTTTACAAGAATTGAAATTATACCATGCTTACTTTCAGACCACAATGCTATGAAGCTTGAAATCAACCACAGAAAAAAGTCTGGAAAACCTCCAAAAGCATGGAGGTTAAAGAACACCCTACTAACGAATGAGTGGGTCAACCAGGCAATTAGAGAAGAAATTAAAAAATATATGGAAACAAACGAAAATGAAAATACAACAATCCAAACGCTTTGGGATGCAGCAAAGGCAGTCCTGAGAGGAAAATACATTGCAATCCAGGCCTATCTCAAGAAACAAGAAAAATCCCAAATACAAAATCTAACAGCACACCTAAAGGAACTAGAAGCAGAACAGCAAAGGCAGCCTAAGCCCAGCAGAAGAAGAGAAATAATAAAGATCAGAGCAGAAATAAACAATATAGAAACTAAAAAAACTGTAGAGCAGATCAATGAAACCAAGAGTTGGTTTTTTGAAAAAATAAACAAAATTGACAAACCTCTAGCCAGGCTTCTCAAAAAGAAAAGGGAGATGACCCAAATAGATAAAATCATGAATGAAAATGGAATTATTACAACCAATCCCTCAGAGATACAAACAATTATCAGGGAATACTATGAAAACTTATATGCCAACAAATTGGACAACCTGGAAGAAATGGACAAATTCCTGAACACCCACACTCTTCCAAAACTCAATCAGGAGGAAATAGAAAGCTTGAACAGACCCATAACCAGCGAAGAAATTGAATCGGTTATCAAAAATCTCCCAACAAATAAGAGTCCAGGACCAGATGGCTTCCCAGGGGAGTTCTACCAGACGTTTAAAGCAGAGATAATACCTATCCTTCTCAAGCTATTCCAAGAAATAGAAAGGGAAGGAAAACTTCCAGACTCATTCTATGAAGCCAGTATTACTTTGATTCCTAAACCAGACAGAGACCCAGTAAAAAAAGAGAACTACAGGCCAATATCCCTGATGAATATGGATGCAAAAATTCTCAATAAGATACTAGCAAATCGAATTCAACGGCATATAAAAAGAATTATTCACCATGATCAAGTGGGATTCATTCCTGGGATGCAGGGCTGGTTCAACATTCGCAAATCAATCAACGTGATACATCACATTAACAAAAAAAGAGAGAAGAACCATATGATCCTGTCAATCGATGCAGAAAAGGCCTTCGACAAAATCCAGCACCCTTTCTTAATAAAAACCCTTGAGAAAGTCGGGATAGAAGGAACATACTTAAAGATCATAAAAGCCATTTATGAAAAGCCCACAGCTAACATCATCCTCAACGGGGAAAAACTGAAAGCTTTTTCCCTGAGATCAGGAACACGACAAGGATGCCCACTCTCACCGCTGCTGTTTAACATAGTGCTGGAAGTTCTAGCATCAGCAATCAGACAACAAAAGGAAATCAAAGGCATCAAAATTGGCAAAGATGAAGTCAAGCTTTCGCTTTTTGCAGATGACATGATATTATACATGGAAAATCCGATAGACTCCACCAAAAGTCTGCTAGAACTGATACAGGAATTCAGCAAAGTTGCAGGATACAAAATCAATGTACAGAAATCAGTTGCATTCTTATACACTAACAATGAAGCAACAGAAAGACAAATAAAGAAACTGATCCCATTCACAATTGCACCAAGAAGCATAAAATACCTAGGAATAAATCTAACCAAAGATGTAAAGGATCTGTATGCTGAAAACTATAGAAAGCTTATGAAGGAAATTGAAGAAGATTTAAAGAAATGGAAAGACATTCCCTGCTCATGGATTGGAAAAATAAATATTGTCAAAATGTCAATACTACCCAAAGCTATCTACACATTCAATGCAATCCCAATCAAAATTGCACCAGCATTCTTCTCGAAACTAGAACAAGCAATCCTAAAATTCATATGGAACCACAAAAGGCCCCGAATAGCCAAAGGAATTTTGAAGAAGAAGACCAAAGCAGGAGGCATCACAATCCCAGACTTTAGCCTCTACTACAAAGCTGTCATCATCAAGACAGCATGGTATTGGCACCAAAACAGACACATAGACCAATGGAATAGAATAGAAACCCCAGAACTAGACCCACAAACGTATGGCCAACTCATCTTTGACAAAGCAGGAAAGAACATCCAATGGAAAAAAGACAGCCTCTTTAACAAATGGTGCTGGGAGAACTGGACAGCAACATGCAGAAGGTTGAAACTAGACCACTTTCTCACACCATTCACAAAAATAAACTCAAAATGGATAAAGGACCTGAATGTGAGACAGGAAACCATCAAAACCTTAGAGGAGAAAGCAGGAAAAGACCTCTCTGACCTCAGCCGTAGCAATCTCTTACTCGACACATCCCCAAAGGCAAGGGAATTAAAAGCAAAAGTGAATTACTGGGACCTTATGAAGATAAAAAGCTTCTGCACAGCAAAGGAAACAACCAACAAAACTAAAAGGCAACCAACGGAATGGGAAAAGATATTTGCAAATGACATATCGGACAAAGGGCTAGTATCCAAAATCTATAAAGAGCTCACCAAACTCCACACCCAAAAAACAAATAACCCAGTGAAGAAATGGGCAGAAAACATGAATAGACACTTCTCTAAAGAAGACATCCGGATGGCCAACAGGCACATGAAAAGATGTTCAGCGTCGCTCCTTATCAGGGAAATACAAATCAAAACCACACTCAGGTATCACCTCACGCCAGTCAGAGTGGCCAAAATGAACAAATCAGGAGACTATAGATGCTGGAGAGGATGTGGAGAAACGGGAACCCTCTTGCACTGTTGGTGGGAATGCAAATTGGTGCAGCCGCTCTGGAAAGCAGTGTGGAGGTTCCTCAGAAAATTAAAAATAGACCTACCCTATGACCCAGCAATAGCACTGCTAGGAATTTATCCAAGGGATACAGGAGCACTGATGCATAGGGCCACTTGTACCCCAATGTTCATAGCAGCACTCTCAACAATAGCCAAATTATGGAAAGAGCCTAAATGTCCATCAACTGATGAATGGATAAAGAAATTGTGGTTTATATACACAATGGAATATTACGTGGCAATGAGAAAAAATGAAATATGGCCTTTTGTAGCAACGTGGATGGAACTGGAGAGTGTGATGCTAAGTGAAATAAGCCATACAGAGAAAGACAGATACCATATGGTTTCACTCTTATGTGGATCCTGAGAAACTTAACAGGAACCCATGGGGGAGGGGAAGGAAAAAAAAAAAAAAGAGGTTAGAATGGGAGAGAGCCAAAGCATAAGAGACTGTTAAAAAACGAGAACAAACTGAGGGTTGATGGGGGGTGGGAGGGAGGAGAGGGTGGGTGATGGGTATTGAGGAGGGCACCTTTTGGGATGAGCACTGGGTGTTGTATGGAAACCAATTTGTCAATAAATTTCAGAAAAAAAATAAACAAAATAAATAAATAAATAAATAAATAGATAAATAAAAAAAAAATAAACAACCTGTGGCATATCCATACAAGGGAATACTACTCAGTAACAAAAGAAAACAAACTATTGCTACCCACAACATCGTGGATAAAACTCAGAATAATTATGCTGAGTGAATGAAGCCCAGACAGAAACAAAGAGTACTTACTATATGATTCCATGTATATAAATTTCTAGAAAATGCAAACAGAGCAACAGAAAGCAGATCAGTGGTTGATTGCCTGTGTGTTAGGGGGGCCAGAGACAGCAGGGAGGATTATAAAAGGGAAGAAGGAAACTTTTGGGGATGATAAGCATGTGATAATTTCACAGATACATGCATGTAGCAAAACTTTTCCAATCGTACACTTTAAATCTGCCCAGTTTAGGGGCGCCTGGGTGGCGCAGTCGGTTAAGCGTCCGACTTCAGCCAGGTCACGATCTCGCGGTCCGTGAGTTCGAGCCCCGCGTCGGGCTCTGGACTGATGGCTCAGAGCCTGGAGCCTGTTTCCGATTCTGTGTCTCCCTCTCTCTCTGCTCCTCCCCCGTTCATGCTCTGTCTCTCTCTGTCCCAAAAATAAATAAACGTTGAAAAAAAAAAAGAAATTAAAAAAAAATAAATCCGCCCAGTTTATTAAAAAAATTTTTTTAACATTTATTTATTTTTGAGAGACAGAGAGAGACAAAGCACAAGTGGGGAGGGGCAGAGAGAGAAGGAGACACAGAATCCGAAGCAGGCTCTAGGCTCCGAGCTGTCAGCATAGAGCCCAATGCGGGGCTCGAACTCACAAGGCTCGAACTTACAAACCATGAGCCAAAGTTGGACGCTTAACCGACTGAGCCACCCAGGTGCCCCAAATCTGCCCAGTTTATTTTATGTCAATTATATCTCAATACAGCAGTAACAAAATAATCATGACAAAAAGAGAGATGGCTAAAGAGACATAATGGTTGAAGTTTGATGTTAGAAAGTTAACCTTCTCTGACATCATTACCCCCGACAGTTGTCTGCTGGTTCCAGGTTATCCACCTAAACATGCAAACTGCTAGGGTTCAAAAATGCACCCAGAGGCAGCTGGCAACTCAGTTAGTTCCTCTTCTTAAACAACTGTATACTTGAGAGAGGATCACTTCTGAAAAAAAAATTTTTTTTAATGTTTTAATTTCTTTTTGAAGGAAAGAGAGAGACAGAGCAAGAGTGCGGGAGGAGCAGAGAGAGAGGGAGACATAGAATTTGAAGCAGGCTCCAGGCTCTAAGCTGTCAGCGCAGAACCGATGTGGGGCTTGAACCCATGATCTGTGAGATCATGACCTGAGCCGAAGTGGGACGCTCGACCGACCAAGCCACCCAGGCACCCCGAGAGAGGATCACTTTTGAATTAAATCCTCATTGAAAAGTTCTATCCAGGGTCTCACTTCAAGAAAGCATTTTCCCAGGGCCATACATCTGTTTTTATCCCTCTGCTAAAATTTGCTTCCCACCCAACCTGGCTTCATTATTTTGTTAGGCCAGACAAAATTCACCTCCTGTGTGTGTGTGTGAAGCCCTCTCTGGTCCTCTGGTTCTTAGCACCACATTCAGTAGCCATTAACCATCTGGCTCATAATGCCAGCATGTAGGTGCTGTAACAAAATGCCCTGACCCCACTTCCTTACCCCCATCATGAATTTCACCTAAAAGAAAGTAAGCTTGCATTTTGAAATGTAAAGTTTACAATTAAGACAAACCGGTTCAGAGAAAAGATGTGCCAGCACTTGGAACCACACAAGGATTCCAGAGCCAAACAGATTATTACCTAATTGAAAATATTAGTGGGTCAGAGATAGAAACAGAGAGGGAGTACATGAGAAGAGAGGTGCACGCTCACCATCCGGGGAATAAAGAACCCATTTGTATCCTGTTACTCTGTTTAAAGCTATTAAAGTTTACAAAATCTGGAATCCACTGATTACTTTCCCTTGTTTTAAATTCAAGTTTCATAAACAATCTTTTGGTTATAATTTGTTTTCCAAATGTGGCAAGTATGCCAAGAGACCTTACTAGAGTAACAGAAGAGGGTCTAGTTCCCCGAGATGTTAGAATCCTCATTTTAATTTTTGAGAATAAATCCTCATAATAATTTGTCATTCTGGGTTTAGATAACAGTCTTGTGGATTTGTTTAATATCAGCCTGAGAAACAGACTCGACAAGGTAAGACTAGATTCTTTTTTTTTAATTTTTTAATGCTTATTTTTGAGAGAGAGAGAGTGGGGGAGGGGTAGAGAGAGAGGGAGACACAGAATCTGAAACAGGCTCCAGGCTCTGAGATGTCAGCACAGAGCCCAATGCAGGACTCGAACCCACGAACCGTGAGATCATGACCTAAGCCAAAGTCGGACGCCCAACTGACTGAGCCACCCAGGTGCCCCAAGACCAGATTCTAACATATTTTCCAAGATAATGTCACCTTGTATGGCTTCTTAGGACACAGTCCATTTTCCCTGAAGAGATCCTTTTAATTAATTCATTTATTTATTTATTAATTTATTTATTTCTCATTTCCCCACTTCACCCTTCTGTTATAGCACTTACTCCATAACTGGTATAGAACTATAGATTCTGAGCTACTTGAGGGCAGTTTTGCATCCAGTTTTGTCCTGGCCTCCACCATCGTTGCTCAATAAATAACAGAAGTAAATTGAATCTGGGTAATGTGCAGAGGTGTTTTCTTCCATTTTTAAAACTGATTTGATAGTCAGAAAATTAGATACCAAAAACGCCCCTTCTCAAGGACAAGTCTCTCATACTCATTAACCTCTAATACTGTGGATAAGACAGGTGTGTTTTCAAAAGTAAAGGGGCACCCTGCTGGCTCCATTGGTAGAGCATTTGACTTTTGATTGTGGAGTTGTGAGTTCAAGTCCCACGTTGGGGGTGAGGCCTCCTTAAAAAAGAATAAAAAATGAAAGTATGCTACACAGGGGTGCTTGGGTGGCTCAGTTGGCTAAGCATCTGACTTTAGTTCAAGTCATGATCTCATGGTTCATGGGTTCGAGCCCTGCATCTGGCTCTGCAGTGACAGTGTGGAGCCTGCTTGGGATTCTCCCTCTCCCCCTCTCTCTCTGCCCCTCCCCTGCTCGTGCTCTCTCTTTCTCAAATAAATAACTAAACTTAAAAAAAAAAAATGCTGCTCATTCCTAGAGAATTTTTCAATGGGGGTCAGAGTAGCACCAACCTCAGTGAAGTTCCTGACACAGTTTCATTTGGGAATTCCTGAAATGTTAAAAAAAAAAACAAAAACATTTCAAGGCTCCTCGTTACATCAACTAAGATGAATACGGAGATCTGTCAGATGAATAGCCATTAAGGAAATAATTAAAGTGTGCTGTCTATTTAAACAATTAAACCACAATGTAGAGAACCAAATTCTAATTTGGTAACTTTTTGTTACCAAAGACTGTAAAAAAAAAAAAAAAAAAATCACATCTTTATAATAAGTCATGATCCATTTTAAATTTTGCAATAGCATTGCTCTTTTGATGAAAAGCGTTCACCACAGTGTATGAATAAACAGTTAAAAAGACTTTAAATTATAGATATATGTTCAGATTAAAATTTTTTTGTTTCAAGCTTTAAAAAAAAAACCCAAAGTAGTCTGTGAAAACTATTCAACACTGCAGAGATACACATGTTAAAAAAAAAAAAAAAGTAATTGTTTGGGCTAAAATTCCATGGTATAAAAAATCAAATAATGAATACTTTTGCCTTGTTCCTTATTTTTTTTAAGTTTTAATTTTAATTCCAGTTAGTTAACAGACAGTGTTATATTAGTTTTAGGTGTGGCCTCATACTTTCTTAAAAGCAGTAATTTTTTATGGGTATCTTAATAGACATATGATTCCATTAAGCACTGTCAATTGAATGACTTTGACTCAGTTTTCTCACAGTGGGCAGTGTGATGAGTAAATACAACGAAGTGTGAATAAACTAGTTTCCTAATTCACAAATAAAGCATAGTCCTAAACACAGAAAACAGATTCCATTAATATTTCGTTCTGTAATTAATCCTCAAAAGATCCAAATCGTGATTTTATGCATAGGAAATTGAGGCCCAGAGAAACGAAGTTACTTTTTTCATTTCCCAGTTAGTAGACGGCAGCTTAGAGACCAAAGCCACCACTGCCCTGCAGTATGATTTGGGACTCCTGGGTTCCCATAAAAGAGTAAGCTAAAAATGCTAAGGCAAGGAAAGGCTTGTTTCAAAAACGGAGGTAGCACAATCTCTTTTCCAAAACATCGTATGCATGGCAGATTTTTGTCCTGCTGATGCTACATGAAGAAAATGTGGGCCTAATCTGTCCAGTCTTCCATTTCAGCGCAAAGGAAGGGGCTGGGTTAAGTGGAGATTGTCCTGCACGCCTCATCCGGCCAACAGGCATGGCCACAGCTCTGCAGGGGAAGAGAGGTGGCCTAGGAAGAAAGAACCATCACCAACCCCACCGTGCTGTTTGTCTCTTAGATAAATAAAAATTATATAGATACACACATAAAGAGGGTGTGAGAGAAAGCAGCGCGTACTCGCGCGCGTTTCCTGATCTGCTTTTACCTTCCCTAATGCTTCCACCCTGGCATGGCCTTCTGCATCATGTGCTCATCTCTCCATCAACAGACATGGCCTTCAGCCTCATCTCCACCAACAAAACGGGCGTCTACGCATCCAGCAAAGACCTTGGATGGGACAGAGACGCGTTTCCCCAGCTTTAGTCCGGTATAACGCGGAGCCACACCTTGATTTCTAGGCAACTCCCCCACTGGCTTTTCTCCGCTCTGCCCCGCCACCGGCCGCATCAACGCCCCGCAAACCCTCTGCCCGGTGCCCTCCAACCCCTGTCCTAGCTGATGGCCCTCGGCGCCAACCCCTTCAGCCCCCGGGGCCCAGCCCGGGAACGGTCCTCCCGCCCAGCGCGCCGCGCGCCCCCGCTCCCCGCGCGGACCGCAGCCTCCGGGGCTCCCGCGGGGCTCTCACCTCATCCAGGGTGCGGCCGCCGCGGCTGCCTCCTCCTCCTCTTCGGCCGCCGCCGCCCAGCTCCCGGCCGCCTCGGGACGCCGTCGTGCCCGGCCAGGGGAGCGCCGCGAGGGCGGTGGGGCTCGAGCCGCGTCCCCGGGCCAGTAGGGCGCGCGGTGCGCCCGGCGGGACGCGCGGCGGCAGCAGCTGCAGCCGCAGCGGCGGCGGCGGCAGCAGGACCCGCTGTCGGTCCTCTTCATGGATTTCCCGGGCCCGGCCGCGCCCGTCCCGGTGACCGACCCTGCTTGGTTTCCCCACGGTCTTCGCGCGCTGCCAGGGAGCATCCTCCAGGCGCGGATTGCGGCGGAAACCTGGAAGGACCAGGCCTGCTCCGCGGCTGCCTCGGCCACCTGCTCCTCCCAGATTGCTCTTGTCCCTCGCCCACAAACACCCCCCGCGGTCTCTTCACCCTCTATCATCACCCCATCCTCTCTCCACCCACTACCTCAACCTGGAAACCTTTTCATTCCCACATGGCACTCTTTTTCTTCTTCCTATCCACTCCATGGTCACCGACCTCAATTTCCAACCTTAAAAAGTTTCTCCTTTTCACACTCCCTCTCTCCAAATTTTCCCGGGGTTTGTCTTCCTCCTCCCTCCAACTCAGTCATCGTCTTCTATGTTACATCATTCTTTCCTCAGAATCACTACTTCCCCAGGCTGTTGGCGAACCCCTTTTCTCCCACTCTCCCTGTTTTTCCTTCTTAAACTCTTTTATCCCCTCAATTTTCCCTTTAGTTGTTGTAAAAATCTTCTTCCTAAATAACCTCAGTTTTCCTTTCATTTGAGACTTTTGGATTGCCATTTTTCATGCAGAACTCCTAGTAAAGCCTATATAGCTTGGTATCCAATATCCAGTCAAGGGAATGTAGTCATGGTTAAAAAATAAAAAGTTCATAGGTCAAATAAATTCTCCACTTCATGTTCCTTCTGAAAAGCCTTTTCTTATAGTCCACTAAGGAAGGAAGCTAGTGAGACCCTTGCAGAGCAGAATGCTTCTGTGACACTATTTTATGTACACAAGGCTTAGAAGAGCGGGTTTATCTTTGTAGTGGGCACTGTGGATCCCAAAGTTCAGAGGCAAAATGCCTTATGCAATATGCACTATTGATGGATTCCATGTAAACAAAGGAACTCATCCTTAACACATTTTCCTCCCAAATCTGTGTTGTTGTTGTTGTACTCCAACACTATCATCCACCCATTGCCCAAGCCCCAAATTTGGGAGTGGTCAGAGATTTATCTCTCTCTCATTCATCTCATCCAGTCAATTCGACTTCTTGACTGTTTCTTTATTTTAAGGTGCCTCTTATCATGATTCCAAATGCCTCCAGAAAATGACACTACCCAGTATCTCATCATTCTTTCAAACCTCCCAGCTTAATCTATATCTTTACCTCTTTTTTCCCTCCAGTATGTCTTACCTGCCCAATTTACGCTACCACTCCCGTCCCTGCTAGAGATTCTCAATTATCTTTTGTTGTCTTTCTTTTTTTTTTTTTTAAGTTTTATTTATTTATTGAGAGAGAGAGAGAGAGAGAGAGAGAGAGAGAGAGAGAGAGAGAATGAGAGAATGAGCAGGGGAGAGGCAGAGAGAGGGAGAGAGAATCCCAAGCAGGCTCCACACTGTCAGTGGAAAGCCACGTGACGCAGGGCTCGAACTTACAAAGCATGAGGTCATGGCCTGAGTGGAAATCAAGAGTCGCCCTCTTTTGTTGTCTTTATATCTTTGGCCTCGCCTTCTCCATTAGGTCCATCCCACTCCTGTAAAATAAAGTCCTCTCAGGGCACCTGTGTGGCTCAGTCTGTTAAGCTGCTGACTCTGGCTCAGGTTATGCATGATCTCAGGGTTAGGGAGTTTGAATTCCACTTTGGGCTCTATGCTAACAGCTCAGAGCCAGGAGCCTGTTTCAGATTCTGTGTCTCCCTCTCTCTCTGCCCCTCCCCCGCTCACACTCTGTCTCTCTCTGTCTCTCTCTCTCTGAAAAAAAAAAAAAAAGAATAAACGTTAAAAAAAATGTTTTTGAAACAAAAAGGGGCATCTGGACCAGGAGGCAGGTTTCATAGATCTAATCAGTTCCATAGCTTTTATGCATTGGCAGGAATCATTCTGCAAGGGCTGAAAAGGAACCCACACAAGAGAGGATGGAAGTTATGTCACTAAACAGAACCTACATTCAAATCAGCCCCCAGGTACCAGAAGAGGGGCTTCAAAGGGGGAAATGAAAATGAATAGGTTTTGATTTGCTGGTGGAAAATCAAAATCACTAAACTTATTAAACCATGGTTTAATGAGACTAAACTGAGACTGCCAACCTGTAAATTTCTAAATTTTGTAACAACACATGAAGATCTCAAGTGTCCCACCGGAAGAGAGGAAACGATTTCTACAGGTGATTTCCACCTCCACCCACTACATATTAAACACAGTACCATAAACAACTGAAACTATGTTTACAAGTCATAGCTTCAGATAATTGTCCTGAAATGATTGATAAGCAAAAGAGGCTAAAACTGAAAAGGTTTTCTCTTCTTTCTCTATTCAACATTGAATTTCTGCTATGATGTTTGGAAATAGCTATGTGGTTTTGCATTGTCCCAAGAGTTAAACTGGGTTCTGTGATGACATAATTTTGTTTGGGTAGATCTATTGCCTTGGAATTTACTTAAAAAACTTTTTTGGCTTTGTTAATATTAAGTGTCCTATTACATTTTGGGTTGTTTGAAAGTGAGAGACATCAGAAATTTTGATAGAACAATTCAATATAATGATACTGCAGAAAATATCCAGTAAAAACAGGTGAAGCCCTAGCTGATAAAAAAAAAAAAAATCCTGATTCTACCCAGGTTCCTGATTAAGAATTCTGTTGGATGGTGGGATGCCTGGGTGGCTGAGTTGGTTAAGTGTCCGACTTTGGCTCAGGTCATGATCCTGCGGTTCATGAGCTCAAGCCCCACGTCGGGCTCTGTGCTGACAGCTCAGAACCTGAAGCTGCTTCAGATTCTGTGTCTCCTTCTCTCTCTGCTCCTCCCCTGCTCACACTCTGTCTCTGCCTCTCAAAAATAAACATTAAAAAAAAATTAAATGAAGTTCAATTTACTAGTTCTTTGTCTCATGGCTCATATCTGTGTTGTTTCTAAGAAATCATCACCAGAGCTAAGGTCACCTAGATTTTCTCCAATGTTATTTTCTAGGCATTTTCTCCCTTTCTTTTTCTTTCTTTCTTTCTTTCTTTCTTTCTTTCTTTCTTTCTTTCTTTCTTTCTTTCTTTCTTTCTTTCCTTCCTTCCTTCCTTTCTTGCTTTCTTGCTTTCTGTTAAGTTTATTTATTTATTTTCAGAGTGGGGAAGTGGGAGAGAGAGAATCCCAGACAGGCCCCATGCTGTCAGCCCCAGAGCCTGACTCAGGGTCCCATGAATCATGAGATCCTGACCTGAGCTGAATCAAGAGTTGGCTGCTCAACTGACTGAGTTGCCCAGGTGCCCCTCTTCTAGGCATTTTCTAGTTTTGCTTTTACATTTAGGTCTATGATCTACTTTGACTTAATTTTTGTGATAGGTATAAGGTCTGTATCTAGATTCCTTATTTTGCATGTGATGTCCAGTTGTTCCAGCACATAATTTGTTGAAAAAACTATCTTTTCTACATTGATTTGCCTTCTTCCTCTGTAAAAAAATCAGTTGTCCATATTTTGCTGGTCTACTTTTCACTTCTCTTCTGTTCCACTGATCTACTTGCCTAATGTTCTGTCAATGTCACACTGTCTTGATTACTCAGCTAGTGTTAGTTCTCTGACTTTCTCTTTCAGTATTGTGTTGGCTACTGTTGGTCTCTTGCCTCTCCATATAAACTTTAGAATCAGTTTGTTGATACCCACAAAATAACCCGCTGGTATTTTGAATGAGAATGCATTGAATCTTTAGATCAAGTTGGGAAGAAATGGCACCCTGACAATATTGAGTCTTCCTATCCATGAACATGGAGTATCTTTCCATTTTTCCATTTATTTAGTTCTTTGAATGCTTTCATCAGTAGTTTTTTAGTATATTCCCAGGATTGTGCAACCATCACTGCTATCTAATTTTAGAACATTTTGTTCACCCTAGAAAGAAACCCTGTAGCTATTATCAGTCACTCACAATTTCCATCCTCATTACCTACTCTCCCTCTTCCCACTCCTTGGCAAGGGCTAATCTACTTTCTGTCCTTATAGATTTGTTTATTTTAGAGATTTCACATAAATGGAATCATGTAATATGTAGTCCTTTATGTTTGGTTTCTCTCACTTATCATAATGTTTTCAAGGTTTATTCACTCTGTAGCATGTGCCAGGAATTCCTTAATTTTTATTGCCCAAAATATATCACATTGTATGGAAATGCCACATTTTGATTATTCACCAGTTGATAGATAGACATTTGGATTATTTCCATTTTTTGACTATTATGAATAATGCTGCTATGACATTCATGTACACAGTTTTGAGAGGACATGTTTTCAATTCTTTTTGGTAGACACCCAGCAGTGGAATTGCTGGGTCACGTGGTAACTCTATGTCTAAGCTTTAGAGAAACTGCCAAACTATCTTCAAAAGTAGTTGCATGATTTTACATTCCCACGAGCAGTGCATGAGAGTTCCACTTCCTCTATATTCTCACCAACCTTTGTTATTACATGTCTTTTTTTTTTTTTAATTTTTTTAACGTTTTATTTATTTTTGAGACAGAGAGAGACAGAGCATGAACGGGGCAAGGGCAGAGAGAGAGGGAGACACAGAATCGGAAGCAGGCTCCAGGCTCCGAGCCATCAGCCCAGAGCCCGACGCGGGGCTCGAACTCACGGACCGCGAGATCGTGACCTGAGCTGAAGTCGGACGCTTAACCGACTGAGCCACCCAGGCGCCCCATGTTATTACATGTCTTTTTGATTATAGCCATCCTGGTGGATATAAAGTGGTATCTCACTGTGGTTTTGATTTGCATTTCCCTAATGACTAATGATGGTAAGCATCACTTCATATGCTTGTTGGCTATTTGTATATCTTTTTTGGAGAAATACCTATTCAAATTCACCACCTGGGGTGCCTGGATGTCTCAATTGGTAGGTACGGCATGTGAGTCTTGATCTTGGGATTGTCAGTTCAAATCCTACAATGGGTGTCGAGCTTACTTAAAAAAATCCACTACCATTTTTTAAAGTTTATTTTATTTTATTTTGAGAGAGAGAGAGAGCAGGGGAGGGCCAGAGAGAGAGGGAGAGGGATAATCTCAAGCAGGCTCTGTGCTGTCAGTGTGGAGCCCAATGCAGAGCCCAAACCCAATAACTGTGAGATCAAGACTGGAGCTGAAATCAAGACTGAGATGCTTAACCGACTGAGCCATCCAGTCACCCCCACTACCCATTTTTTAATTGGGTTGTTTGCCTTTTTGTTATTGAGTTGTAAGATATATAGAGATATCTATATAATATCTGTTAGATACAATGAATACAATTCCTTTACCTTATATATGATTTGCAAATATTTTGTGGTTTGTCTTTTCACTTTCTTGATTATGTCCTTTGAAGCAAAAAAGTTTTCACTTTTGGTAAAGTCCAATTTATCTTTTTTATCCTCCTACCACACCTTTGGTGTCTTATTTAAGTTAATTACTTAACTACTGCTGGGGGGTGCTGGGTGGCTGAGTTGGTTGAGCATACAACTCTTGATTTGGGCTCAGGTCATGATTTCATGGTTCATGGGGTCAAGCCCCATGTAGGGCTCCACAATCTTAGCATGGAGCTTGCTTGGGATTCTCTCTCCCTCCCTCTGTCTCTCCCTCACTTCCATGCCCACACACACACTCTCTTTCTCAAAATAAATAAACATAAAAAAAAAAGTACTATTGAATCCAAGGTCATAAAGATTCATTCCTATATTTTATTCTAAGTGATATATAGTTTTAGGTCATACATTTAGGTTGATGATCCATTTTGAGGTAATTTTTATATTAGATGTGAGGTAAGGGGGTCCATCTTCAATCTTTTACATGTGAATAT
Organism: Prionailurus bengalensis; assembly: GCF_016509475.1. Taxonomy (NCBI): domain Eukaryota; kingdom Metazoa; phylum Chordata; class Mammalia; order Carnivora; family Felidae; genus Prionailurus; species Prionailurus bengalensis. Next base: position 103,166,044 of record NC_057345.1, on the reverse strand, counting down.
CCAGTTGTACCAACATCACTTGTTGAGAAGACTACTCTTTGCTTCACTGAACTATCTTGTCACCCTTGTTAAAAATCAGTTGACAATAGATATATGAGTTTATTCTGTACTCTCCATCCTATTCTATTGATCTGTATGTCTATCCTTATTCCAGTACCACACTGTTTTTATTACTGTTTTTGTAGTAAATTTTGAAGTTGGAAAAGTGTGAGTTCTTTAACTTTGTTAATTTTTTCAAGATTGTTTGCCTCTTCTGGGTCGTATGCATTTCTAGATGAATTCTAGAATGAGCTTGCAGATTTTGAAAACAAAACAAACAAACCAGCTGGGATTGTGATATGGATTGCAATGAACATGTAATTATTGTTATTTTAAAAATTATTTGGGAATTATTGTTATTTAAACCCCATTAAATCTTTCAATCCATGGACATGGGATGTCTTTCCACTTTTTTTAGATTTTCTTTAATTTATTTTAACAATATTTTATAGTTCTCAGTCTATAAATCTTACACTTCTTTTGTTGAATTAACTAAATATTTATTTTTATGCTGTTGTAAATGGACTTGTGTTCCTAATTTTATTTTTGGATTGTTCATTTCTAGTGCATAAAAATACAATTGGGATTTTTGCAAATTGATCTTGTGTCCTACAACTTTGATGAATTCACTTATTAATTCTATTTTTTGTGGATTCTTTAGAATTTTCCATATATCAAGTCATCTGCAAATAGATTTAGTGTTACTTCTTTCTCTCCAATTTCAATGCTCTTATTACATTTTCTTGCCTGATTATTTTGGCTTGAACTTTAAATGTAATGTTGAATAGAAGTGGTGAGAGTGGACATCTTTGTATTGTTCCAAATCTTAGAGGAAAAGCTTTCAATCTCACTTTTAAGTAGTGCTAGCTGTAGGTTTTTCATAGGTGTCATTTATCAGGTTGAGAAAGTCCTCTTCTATTCCTCACTGGTTGACTGTTTTTAATAGGAAAGAGGATAGATATTCTTGAGTGCTTTTTCTGCATTCATTGAGATAATCATGTGTTTTGTCCTTTATTCTATTAATATCATGTATTACATTTATTGATGTTAATATGTTGAAGCAATCTTGATTCCTCAAATAAATTCCACTTGGTCATGATATATAATCCTTTTTTTTTTTTACATTTATTTATTTATTTTGAGAGAGGGAGAGCAAATGTAAGAGGATCAGAGAGACAGGGAGAGAATCTCAAGCAGGCTGTCCACTGTTAGCATGCAGCCCAACATGGGGCTCGATCCTATGAACTGTGAAATCATGACCTGAGCTGAAACCAAGATCTGGTCGCTCAACCAACCGAGCCACCTTTGTGCCCTGATGTATAATCCTTTTTATGTATTGCTGGAAAAAGTTCACTACTATAAGGTATATTGGTCTGTCATTTTCATTTCTTGTGAAGTAATTGACTGGTTTTGGTATTAGAGTAATACTGGTCTCTTAGAATGAGTTGGGAGGTGTTCTCTTATATTTTTTTGGAAGAGTTTGCAAAGCATTAGTGTTCTTTAAACATTTTCTGGAATTCACAAGTTAAGCTTTCTGGACCTGGACTTTTCCTTGTGGGAGGCATTATTGTTATTATTATTATTGCCATTATTATTAATTCATTGTCTTTATTTGTTATAGGTCTATTCAGGTTTTCTATTTCTTCTTGAATCAGTTCAGGTAGCTTGTGTCTTTCTTGGAATTTGTCCATTTCATCTAGTTTGACTAATTTTTTGGCACACAATTAGTCACTGTATTCCCTTATAATCTTTTTTATTTCTATGGATTAGTAGTAATATCCCCTCTTTCATTTGTAATTTGATCCATGTTAAAAAAAAAGTTTGTCTCCCCACCATCACCCCTCACCAAAACAAAACAAAACAAAAATACCTCCATAAAATTCTATTTGAGACAAATCTCAATAGTTACAAAGTTACAACAGTTACAAAGACCAAATTAGGGGAAAAAAAGCAAAACATAAAATGCCTCTGTTGCAATTTGTGGTAAATAGTATTTGAATCCAGTCTAACCTGGATATAAACTATCTTCTTGACTTTTTTCCTTTATTCTTAAAAAAAAAATGGTTTAAAATTACATAAATTTGAGGGCACTTGGGTGGTTAAGTTGGTTAAGCCTCCAACTCTTGGTTTTGGCTTGAGTCATGATCTCACGGTTTGTGAGACTGAGCCCCACATCAGGCTCTACGCTGACAATGAGGAGCCTGCTTGGGGTTGTCTCTCTCTCTTCTCTTTCTGCCCCTCCCCCACTCTCTCTCCCTCTCTCTCAAAATAAATTCAAAAACATTAAAAAAAAATCTTTATACAAATTTTACAAGAGCTTCTGAGAGCACCTGAATATCATGCATGATACATAATGTCTGTTTACCAGCGTCTTGAAGCATTTTAGAGGTTAAATTAGGGCTTTTTATCTTATTAGTATTTTTAAGTTTCCCCAGCAGCATTTCCCATCTTTTTTCATAGAGCATATTGAATAAAAATAAGTAGTAACATAAAACTTGCTAAAAACCCAAACACATTCAGTAATTTAAACTGAGGTTTTGCCACTGGTGGCAACAAAAATGATGGATGCCAACATAAATATACATCCTATCCCCAGAGCAATATAAAAAAAAAATCTAAAAATGTTACTTTTGTGGCAATACTTTGTCATAAACTGAAGTACAACACAGTCACAATGAGGAGGCAGGTAAGAAAGGCATTGTACCATACAAAATTTACAAAAGTCACATCCTCCACTAAAAGCATATTGCGATACAACTTATTCCCAGATGAAGGCTGGAGGAAAGAGAATGGCTGGATGTCTATGAGATCACCAGAGCCGCTTCACTAGTAGGAAACAAAGGTGCTAAGATCATTTTGTCCCCTTGTAGGGCCAAGGTTCCCCTTGGTGTAGGGCCATACTCAGCGACAGGTGAGTATTTTTGAGAAAATTCTGGCCTCAGTGCCAGGATGTGTGTTCTCTGCCATGTAGTAAGGAGCCTGCTGCCTCTTTGGGGAAGGTAGCTGTTTCCCAGCTAGATGGGTAAGTCTGCCTAAATCTGGGGTAGAATGTTAGCAAGACCTTTGGGATCCAAATCCATGTTCCCCATTTAATTTGATCAGTAATAAAAGTAGTAGTAGTATTTCTCTGTCTAGTTTTGTATGTCTATTTCCCAGTTTGATCTCAATTTAGAAGAGGAAGAAAGGATTGTTGTCTTGATCCCCTAAAACCCCAATTCAAAGCTGCCATTGTAATATTCTCAAGAAGCAACAGGTTGCATAAATAGTGAATAAAAAAAGGAAGTTGCTTTTGGGATTTTGGTTCTCATTCACCTAAGGGCTCTGAGGTAGGCCTCCTTAGAGAAATGGCACATTGAACTTTGGGTTTGACTGTCAGATTTCCAGAGCCAGAGGATCATACTCCTTAACAAAGTGGGGAGGAAAAGGTCTCCCATCAGATAGTAATGGAATGAAAGGGTGGGCTAGGGGGCAGGAGAAGGATGCTCCCAAGGGACAGATTAACAAGAATTGTGTCTTTGGTTGATAGAGAATTCGCCATAAGACAAAATTAACAAGTTGTTGTATCCCATTTCATCACATTTAACGTCACATTAGGTTCAGTTTTTAGGCAGGTAGAACTGAATGAATCAAGCTTTCAATTTCCTTTTTTTTTTTTTTTTTTTTAGGTTTCTTTCTTTATTATTTTGAGAGAGAGCATGTGCGCGTGTGGGCAAGTGGGGGAGGGGCAGAGAGAGAGGGAGAGAGAATCCCAAGCAGGCTGCACACTGTCAGTGTGGAGCTCGATGCAGGGCTCAAACTCATGAACCACAAGATCATGACCTGAGCCGAAGTCGGATGCTTAACTGGCTGAGCCACCCAGGTGCCCATCTTTTTTTCTTTTTCTTTTTAAACAAGGAAGGAAAACAAAGACTAGTAAAAACTGAAATATCTGACCCATATGATTGTAAAGAAAAATCACTCAGTGAGAAAGTTGTTCACTAATTTCTGGAACACCAGTATGAGTAGAAAAGGGAGGGTCCAATAGAAGAAGGAGTTGTAGGAGTATGAGAGGGGGAAGCCAAGCCAACAGCGGTGGTTGTTGAGATAACAGTAGCTAAGATCAGGAACTTGTAATGGAAAACTCAGTCCACTTAGACTCCACAGAAAGGGAGTAGGGGTGTAGTTTTGAGGGACAATCTAGGAGGATACTCAGTGTTTAAAAACAAAATCACCATCAAAGGCTTTTATTCTAGACTGAGGGGTGAGAAGCAATGGGGGTAGAGCTGGGGTGGAGGTAATGGGAGAGAGACAGAGCCTGATAGAATGTAACCTCTACCAACAAACATCATGTTTCTTTTGTTCACCTTTGTATAAACCAGTATCTACTATTCCTAGCCCATGGAGACAACAATATTTTTGAATAACTAATTGGAGAAATGAAGGGAATGGTTGATGGATAGGTCTTCCCTTAGTACAGTACAAGCTGTGAATTGTGCTGTATACGACCGATGAAGTGTTGTCCCAATCTATGAGCATGCCATTCATTTGGTCGTTTAGTCAATAAACATTAATTGAGCCTTTGCTAGGTTCCAAGTACAGGATACTAGATTCTGGGGAACAACACATGACTAGTTTTTATGCCCTGAAAGGATTTGATTTAGAGGCTAGTAGAGGAAGAAAGAAATCTGTTAAAAAAAACTTTTTTAATTGAATAAAATATTTTAGATGCTATCAAAGTACCCCAGCTATCCCTCTCATTCCCCCACCCCCCACCCACCCATCCCAAACTCCAAGGGATGGAGCAGCTGGGCCTGCTCTTTGCTAGGCTTTCCTGACAAAGTAGGGAAACCAGACAGATGCGCTGAAAGAAGTCATTTCAGGAGGTAGTTTCTAGAAGGCCTGGGCTGGTTTTGCTAAGGTTTCATATTTGAAGCAGGCTATCTACAGTAGTCATTATTTTAAATAGGGGCCTTCGCATTACTTACAATGCACATTTTGCTCTTTCCTCCACCTTTCTCCCCCCACGTCTTGACTTTCACTTGGATGTCTGGACCGTCTGTGTGGATGACACAGATAAGGTCTGCGAACGAATTCAAGAATAAAAAAGACTGATTCCTGCCTCCACGGAGCTCGCACTGTGAGGTTTAGTGAGGGATGATGACTCAAAATAACCACCAGCACCGACGCAGGCAGGCAGGCAGGGTTCCCTTTCCATCCTAGGCGGGAGATTGCATGGAGGGGCGTGGCCGAAGGGTGGGCGCCAGGCTGGAAGGCGGGACCGTTCTGAATTTCCTGGAGGTAGCCAATGGCCACATGGGAGGCGGAGCTTTTGAACTGACTGGCATATAAAGCGACCAATTAGGACCTAATCCGGATGACCTGCGGAGGGAGAAATGTAAGGGTTTTGGTGCCGCTGAGGGGATGCGGGAAGGAGAGGAGGTGCTGAGATGAGCGGCTGCTTACTAATCCTGTAGGAAAACATTTCAATTTTTAAATAACCAGTTCGGCCATACTAGTGTATATGACTGGATATCAGCCCAGATATAGTGGCTATCTATTCTTGTGTCTGCCAAGAGCATTCCTCTTTTCTTAGAAATGCTTTTGTAATGTATGCAGTCATTCAATTCAAACAGGAGCTGCTCTTTACTTGCAGACCTATTCTCGTAAGCAGCATTGTTTGGTCTGTGGGTAGATACCGGCCACAGGTTGCTAAGACTGTTTTACTCATCATCCTTATCTCACTCGTATCTGGCATATTATTAGGCACTCAATAATCATTTAAGAATAAGTGGACACAAGTCCCATGCTATTGCTTCCTCTGATCTCACTTTTAAAATCTCTGCAACCTTCTGACTCTTTAATGGAAAATCTCACCCGGTTTTAGCAGCTTGATGTAAGTTTAGATATGTGCATTACTTGGTTTCTTCAATAAGTTGTAAGAATTTGTTGGCAGCTCTAAGTATGATATTCAAGACTTCTATTTTTCTTTTTAGTACAATGTTTATAAACTCCAAGATTCTTGTATTTTACCACTTTACAGGGCTGTCAGGTTTCAGGCAGACAAAGAATATATGTAAGCTTTATATATTCTGAAGTACTAAACAAATATTTGTTGATACCCTTTTCCCATTCAATGTCAAAGACTTGACTATGTTCCATGTACTGAGCACAGTGTTCACAATTATTACACAGTCTTGTATTGCCCAAAGGACCAAAGGGCAGGAGCTCAAAGGCAACATTTGTGTGTGAATGATGTGATGCTGATTAAGTCATAAGCAAAAGTCACTGAGATTCAGAGTTCCTGACATCTTAGTGTTGGGAAGTTTCACACAGAGACAAATTCTGGCCTTTTCCTTATAGCTCATCAAACCTAAGAAGACTACTGTCCTCTCTCTGGAATATTAATTTCAGTGTGTCTAAAGGATGTCTGAATCATGTAGTGTATCTAAGAAGAAAAAAGTAAAAGTATGAATGTTGTTTCAAGAAAGGGTTGCCCCAGGGTGATTCTGTGCTCCTCTATTAATTAATTGGTTTTGGGGGTTATAAGTAACAGAAACCAAGCAAAGAAAGGAGGGGGGATTATTATAAAGAAACAATGGGGATTCATAGAATCCATGAGCAGAAATGGTTATGGAACTTGGGAAAAGCCTAAAGCCACGAAATAGAAACTGGGACTCTTGCCCCAAATCTGCTTCCTTGTGCATTCCTGCTATATTCTTCTCTGTTTCTCTCATCCACAAAGCAGTACCCTTCTTTAAGATATTTGTTTAAAAATTTTTTTTAACCTTTATTTATTTTTGAGAGATACAGAGACAGAGTGCCAGCAGGGGAAGGGCAGAGATAGAGGGAGACACAGAATCTGAAGCAGCTCCAGGCTCTGAGCTGTCAGCACAGAGCCCGATGTGGGGCTGGAAACCACCAACCATGAGATCATGACCTCAGCCGAAGTCAAGAGGCTTAACCGACTGAGCCACCCAGGCGCCCCCATTCTTTAAAATATTTGTATTGTGAATTCCTCATTGCTGGATTTATTCCAGCAGAGGATGAATAACCATCATTTGAGACTATGGCAGAAGACATATCCTGGTTAGGTGGGAGAGAGAGAAGTTAGATTAAGTTATATATATGGGCTATTCTAAATGTAATATACTATGATTTTACCAGGTTAGGCTACCATATACACAAGGATTGCCTTCCATTTCACTTTCTCACTGTCTCTGTTAATAGTAACATTGGTTTCTTTGTCTTGTCTATTTCCCAGTCCTTCATCTTTTGTGTGGAGTCAGTCATTAGGTCTCATCGGGTGTACCTCCCAAAAGCCTCTCAAAAAAATAATATTAGTTTTCTCCTAACAGTTGTAGAGCTGTAGGAAAGGTAATGTAAGCATGAGCTATTTCACCTACAGATAAATATTAAGACAGAGTTGCATCACAAAAATAAAAACACAGGCTTTGGAGTTCAGCCTCAGCTCAAATTTTGTTCCCAATTTTACTAGCTGTGTCACCTTGGAAAAGTTACTCTCTGAGGCATTTTCTCCACCTACAAAGGGGGAACCTAATATTAAACAATCTCACTGGGTTATTTGGCTAAATAACTTTTATCTCTAAAGCACTTTCTATTTCTATTAATGCAAACACCAACTGTAAATGCTTAATGAAGAGTAGTTATTAATATAAGTAATAATAAATGCAACACTTGTATAACTTCTTTCTTTAGTTTATGAAACTCATGCACCTACATTTTCTCATGTATTGTTCACAAAAATCCTGAGAGGCAGATAATATCCCCATTTTAGAGATAGGGACACCAAAGAAAAGAGAGATGGTAACACTTCCTCAAGTAGAATTCTGTAGAGATCATTCCAAAAGGGAGTGAATGCCCAGTTACTAGAAGCTCTAGCAAGGCTATCCTGCCACCTATGATAACAGGTGTAGTAGAGATCCCAGCTTTTGGAAGGGTAACTGATTTGGTGATTTCTGAGGTCCCTTAGTTGGTCATCTTTTTTTTTTTCAGATACAATAGATATTTATATTTTACTGGAAACTGGAAACTGGATCTGGGGATACAGCATAAACAAAAACAAGCAAAACAAACAAACAAACAAACAAACACCCCAAGCAGACAAAAATCTCTGCCTAGAAATATACGAATACAGAAAATATTATGTATAAAATATGTAATATATAAAACAGAAAAATATGAAAACATAGAGCTTGATTTTCAAAGTGTTTTCACATATACTCTTCATCTAAGTACCCATAAACTCCCCCCATCTTTCCCAGCCCCCTCCCGCACTTCAGGAACTAGAAAATTCTGTTTTAATTTGTGTGCCATACCCCCTCAAGGGTCAAGGCGTATTCAAGGCCCCTAACCAGAAAAGCGCACGGGGTCTTGGAAGACGGAAGGAGAGACTGCGGAACCAGTGTTCTGGCGGTTGCGGTTCTCGGAGGGAAGTCAATTCCGCGGACCGGTAGTGAAGAGCACCAAAGCTTGTTTCCGGCCACCTCAGCGGGAAGCGGAGACGCAGGCAGCTGGATCTTCGGGAACTCAGATAGAGGTGTAACTGCGGTCGCGGCGGAGGAAGTCGGGACAACGTCTGCGGCCGCCGGGCCAGTGTTGGGTCCCCGAAGCCTGTGAAGATGGTGTTGCTTACGATGATCGCCCGGGTGGCGGACGGGCTCCCGCTGGCCGCCTCGATGCAGGAGGACGAACAGGTGAGCTGTTCTATCCCCGCGCCCCCAAGTCCCTGCCAGAGCTCTGTGCTCTCAGTACCGGATTTCTTCTTAGAACGCAGGCGACCTTTGCGACCTCCCGTGCACTCCCGACCCCTCTGAACTGCTCTTTTTATCTTTTGGCAGTGGAGAAACTACTTGTTAAAAGAAATCTTTCCTGAAGGCGGAGGTATATTTTTGCCTTTCCTGTTTTTTTTGTATAGAAAGACGCTCCGGCGTAGGGATAGGTTCGACTGATTGTGATCACCCAGTGTTGTGTAACTCTTAAGAGACTTCGGTAAAATTCGAGATTTCTGTTTTTCTGCTGCTGTTGAGGCTAACAGGTCCTGGGAGAAATCAGCTCCCAAGTTCTTCAACCTCTTTCACTGTGGCACTTGATCCTTGACCTATCTTGATGACATCTTTTGAAAGTGGGTGAGATAATATTGCCACATATAGACACCTGTTTGAAGTTCAGTACAGTACTTTCTTTCAAGTTTATGTCCAATTCCCACCTCCTCCAGTAAGTTTTACTAAATTCCTACTATTGGGATTATAACTTCTGTGTTATATTTCTGTTAACGCCTTGTACCTTTATTTTGCTACTTTCTTTTGTCTTTCAATAAATTGAGATTCCTATGAGGCAGTCGACAGGTCTTGATGATCTTTGTGCTTCTCATAGCTTTTACGGCAGCAGCTTTATGCTAATAAGTGCTCAAAAAATGTATTGAATTGATTTAAAAACAACAGCTTCAAATATCTTGAAAAGTAAGCTTTGTGCCTTAGAATCACAAGGGAAGGTTCTGGTGTGAGACAGATTTCTGGAGCAAGGTGGGGAGATCTCTGAAGAAGGGAGGCTGAGAATGAAATTTATGTAATTTATTTAAAGTGATCAATTTTAGTTTACTTTCTCGAACAATCTAAGTTTTTTTTTAAAAAAAAACTCAAGGCCTAAAAAAAAGATGAATTCTAGAAAATTATTTTGCACATATCTGTTGGATTTTTCACAAAAAAAACCCCAAAACCCTTATTAAGCACATCAACTGTGTCAAGCATGATGATTATACAGGTTAGAGGACACAGTCCCTACTTTCATGGAGCTTACAGTTTAGTGGAAAAGCCAGAAAACAAATAAGCAATTATAACATAGTATAATTGCTATGAAAGAAGAAGAAGGCTCTGCGGTTGAACATGGAAAAGGTATCTAGGTTGGTTTTGGGAGACCAGGAAAGTCTTCCCAGAAGAAATGACTTCTCAGCTGACAGTGTTGTTTAGTAATAAGGAAAGCTTCTATTTGGTTTTATGCCTTTTTAGGTTTGACTTGGAAATATGTTTATTTTCACTTTTAGGAGAGTAGCAATACAGATCACAAAATTGCAGGTCCTGCTAAGTGAAGTATTTTCAATTTATTGCGCAAGACAAAGTCTAATCATTTATATAAAATTTGAAAAATATGTGCCCTTAATATTCAATTATGAAATATTTTTCTTTTCTCTCAATTTGTTAAGAATTTTCTAGGACCACTCTGCAGAAGGAGTGAAATTGTTAAAATAAATGCAGGAACGTGACTTGAGCAAGGGAGATAGTGTGGAGAAATTTTCCTTAAAGTATATATGTAGTTTGACTGAGAAATGGTTTTTCCCAGGGAGGAGTCTGGTCAGTTTATTGTATTAGATTTCAGTGTGGGCAAAGAATACAAAGTGAATTTGAAAGTCTACTTAATATTAGTAGTTCCTGGGGCGCCTGGGTGGTGCAGTCGGTTAAGCGTCCGACTTCAGCCAGGTCACGATCTCGCGGTCCGGGAGTTCGAGCCCCGCGTCGGGCTCTGGGCTGATGGCTCAGAGCCTGGAGCCTGTTTCCGATTCTGTGTCTCCCTCTCTCTCTGCCCCTCCCCCGTTCATGCTCTGTCTCTCTCTGTCCCAAAAATAAATAAACGTTGAAAAAAAAAATTAAAAAAAAAATATTAGTAGTTCCTTACTCTCTGCCTTGATGCTTTATTGAAAAAGTAATTGATATATTATTGTGTGTTTCTTAATTCCAAATTAGGTGTTGGTCTACCAAGATGGGTTACTTTGTTTAATTGACAAAGAAATTTTCCACAAGAATATTTTTGTGATGGCAATTCCATAATTATTTCCTTTAGGAATTTAGGCTTTGAATGATAAAATCTTTCCCTGATTTTTAATATCTACATTATGAGTCTTAGACTCATTTTTATTATGTTAATAGTAAAAGGAACATTTAAAATTTTTTTTTTCAACGTTTATTTATTTTTGGGACAGAGAGAGACAGAGCATGAACAGGCGAGGGGCAGAGAGAGGGAGACACAGAATCGGAAACAGGCTCCAGGCTCTGAGCCATCAGCCCAGAGCCCGACGCGGGGCTCGAACTCACGGACCGCGAGATCGTGACCTGGCTGAAGTCGGACACTTAACCGACTGCGCCACCCAGGCGCCCCAGTAAAAGGAACATTTATAGAATGCATACTACATGCCAAGCACTGTGCTAAAGCCTGTCAAGTATTTGATTTCATTCAATCTTCATACCAATCATATTAGGATAGTTTAATGGTATTCTTCCCATTTACAGGTAAGGAAGCTCTGAGGCATAGAGACGATAGGTTTTTTTGTATGAGCCACATAGCCAATAAGCAGTAAAATGGAATTTTTCATCAGTTTCTTAATATCAACACTATTGATATATTCGGTCAGATAATTATTTGTTGTGCGAAACAGTCTTGTGCATTGTAGGATGTATGCTAGTAACTCTGGCCTCTGCCTCTTAGATGCCAATAGCACTACCACCACCTCCACACCTCCAATTGAGTAATATTCCTGGACATTGCCAGATGTGATCTGGGGGTGGGAGGGCAGAGTCACCCTGGCTTAAGAGCCACTTAAGCCAGAGTGGCTTAAGAGCCACTGTTTTGGTTTTTTTTTAATGGTTATTTATTTTGAGAGAGAGAGAGAGCAGGGGAGGGGCAGAAAGAGAGAGAGAGAGAGAGAGAGAGAGAGAGAGAGAGAGAGAAAGAATCCTAAGTAGGCTCCGCACCATCAATGCGGAGTCCGATGCGGGGCTCAAACCCATGAAACACAACATCATGACCTGAGCTGAAATCAAGAGTGAGAATGCTTAACCGACTGAGCCACTCAGGCACCTCAAGAACCACTGGTTTTTAATCAGTATTTGTCTGACTTCAGACCAGAGCCTTAGTGCCTAACTGGTACACTTTACAGCCATGTTCTAAGACTTTTTGATAATGTATCTACTTCTTAGGAGTCTAAAATTAACTTTTTAAGAAATGGCTATTTCAGCCAAATAGTTTTTATTTCTTTTTATTTCTTTAAGTGTTTATTTTTAAGAGAGAGAGACCGAGTGCAAGTGGGATAAGGGCAGAGAGAGAGGGAGACACAGAATCCGAAGCACGCTCCAGGCTCTGAGCTGGCACAGAGCCCAGCATGGGGCTCGAACTCAGGAACCGCGAGATCATGACCCCAGCTGAAGTCAGAAGCTTAACCGACTGAGCCACCCAGGCACCCCTCAGCCAAATAGTTCTGTAGTCGAGTACTTTAATTGTTCAGGCCAAGTAATTCAATGTAGTTTTTCAATTATTTACACTGATAACAGATGTCCTATGTTACTAGTGTTAGTCCTGTATAAGCTGCCTTACTACTGGAGGTGAACAGTTATTCAGATAATACAGTGGAGAGTAAAATTCAAAAAATGATGTAGGCAGAGTATCTCATCCACTGTTTCCTCTATGCTCAACTAGAAGTATCAGCCTAGGGCGGTAGAGAGATGAACTTTTCTTTTCAAACCTAGACTCTCTGATATTCTATTTCCTTTCTTTCTACCTTTCTGGCGTGTTTCTACTTTTTGGATGTTTGCATCTCTTCATCTACCTTTGTGTTCTACCTCAAAATGAAGGTGTTCTCTTTCCTTTCATTTTGCCCCAGCTCTGTGGACTTGAAGACAATATTTGATCTAACCAAGTATTCAGCAGGGAGCACCAAAAAAGCAGATAGTCTGTTGTACATTTTAAACTGCATTGCTCCCCCAATTATTGAGGGTTCATTAGTCACCTTAGTGTAATTGCTTTTAGAGGAAAATGGTTGGTTCTTGGTGCTGCTGGCCTTTGACCAGCCAAGTACAACAGGGATTTTAAAATGATAAGAGCTTAGCTAAACATTCTTATAAAGACAAAAGGTGGCATTTGATATAGTTAGTTGTTCAGCAGTCCTAGGTGATAGCAATAAAAAGTCTTGTGGTTGTGTGGGAAATTTCTACCCTGTACCTGTTATATTATATATATATATAGAACCAAATCCTAAATACACTATTGCAGATTAGTTTCAGAAATTGTCCATTCACATCCATTTCATTATCGGATTGCTAACACATCTTTCCATTATACTGTATATAAGCTTCATGAAGTCTGTTGTAGATGAAGTGGAAAACAGAATGAGGACATCTAATCTGTTTTTAGGCAGTCTGGAGGCTGTGGGCCTTTTGTGACTTTAGTCTTGAAAGCAAACTGAGGTTCTGTCTGTACAGTGGTGAATATGTTGTTTTGTGAGGTCTAGATCAGAGCTGCCAGTTCTGATCACAGTTTCCTGAGAATTTCCTATGAATTAGATTTAATATGAAATAGTAAGATCACCCAGAAAGTGGATCTGCTATCACCGAAGCAATTTTAATTGTAGAGGTGCTATCGCATGTTTAGGAACGCAGACTCCAGAGCTAGACTGCCTGGCTTCAGATTCTTACCCCTCCTCTTATTGGCCTTTCGTCCTTGGGCAAGTTTGATTTCTCATACAGAAAATGGGCGTAATGATTCTAATCACCTCATAGGGTAGTTGTAAAGCTTATTAGAGTTAAATTATGTAAAGTGTTTAGAACCAGGGCTGACAGAAAGTGAGTGCTTTCATTTAATTTCATTAATTTGCCTATTTCTGAAAATTTTCTTTCCAGTTCCATTTTGCCTTTCTTTTTTTTTTTTTAAAATTTTTTTTCAACGTTTATTCATTTTTGGGACAGAGAGAGACAGAGCATGAACGGGGGAGGGGCAGAGAGAGAGGGAGACACAGAGTCGGAAACAGGCTCCAGGCTCCGAGCCATCAGCCCAGAGCCCGACGCGGGGCTCGAACTCACAGACCGCGAGATCGTGACCTGGCTGAAGTCGGACGCTTAACCGACTGCGCCACCCAGGCGCCCCAGCCATTTTGCCTTTCTTAAAGTTCAGACTAGAATTGTATGTATTTGTGGGTACAAATATGCAATAAACAGGAATGGGTGAATGAACAATTTTCCCCATTACAAAACTAGCCTGCGCTTATTGTAGAAAATTCAGTAAAAAAGGAAAAACAAAAGGACCAAAATGTTAATGGTAATTATTACCAAAATCTTTACTTAAATTGTATACATTTTAACATAAAACCTTAATCTCTGTATGTGTGTGTATATGTATAAAATTAAATAATGGGTAATGCTGTAAGACTTCCACCTAGTTTTTTTTCACTTAGTGTGTAGCGAGTATCTTCTCATATCATTAAATATTATACAGCATTTTAATGGCTGTATAATATTCCATTGTATAAATATGCCACTGTATAAATATGTTATTTAACCAATTTTCTATCCAATTACTGAACATTTGTTTTTTATTTTTATATACATTTGTAGTTATTTGTTTTAACATATATGATATGTATGTATATTTTCAAAGATACAGAATTGTTGGCTAAAACAATATGTAAAATTTTGTAACTTCTAACACATATTGCAAAAATACCTACCAGAAAGATTGAGCCCGTGTTGTGTTCTCAGGGAACGGTGATGCTGATGGAACCAGCACTGTAAAATGTTGGTTCGTGTGCCACAATCTCTGTGTAATCTCAGTGTCATTATAGATCCCCGAAACTGCAGCATGCTTTCGGCCATAGTTTCTTGTAGTCCATACAGTGGTTAGTCTCTTTCTCTTTGGTTGCAGTGATGTTTACAATGCTTCTTATAAAGTCAAAGGATTTATACCAGTCTTTATTTGACTGATAGTTTTTCTGCCATTTATTTCTTCACCTGGTTCCTTTGTCTTTAGTTGTCAAAAACATTTTTACTTAACATCTGTGGTTGTGGTTATTTTTAAAACACCAATTTCTGAGTTCCACCTCTGAGATACTGATTTAATTGCTTTGGAGGTAGAGATAGGGCTTGATTAGTTTTTGTGCAACCCCCAAGTGATTCTGGTGTAAAGCCAAGGTTGAAAAATCATTGATGTATGTGGATATTATTCCTTGGCACTTTAGTAACATTTCCAACTTTATTTACATCTGTTCTGTCTACTGCTGTGGGGTCAGATCTCTTCCAAATGCCACATATAATGGCATTGGTGAAGCAAACAATTTGGCAAGTACCATTCATTTAGGGAATGCGGGATATTGTGCACTAGTTCAAAGCATATGGTAGTTTTCACTCTCCTTTACTAGCAGATCAGTCATGAAAAAAATATGCGATACTGATTAATATAATAATGTGAATGTATATTATGCTAACTATTGTCTAGTATTGTTAATACATAAGTACATACATATATATTAATATAGAAATATTTCTTTAGAGTAGTATAACAAATCATTGCCATAGGGACAGTGCTAAATAAGATAAAGTGATACTTCTAGTGGACTCTACCTAACTCTCCTCGTTCACTTCATGCTAATTTACTTCCTTATTCATATTTAAATTTCCAGTTTATTATTTAAAAAAAATTTTTTTAATGTTTATTTTTTTTTGAGAGAGAGAGGGGGGTAGGGACAGACAGAGAGGGAGACACGGAATCCAAAGCAGGCTCCAGGCTCTGAGCTGTCAGCACAGAGCCTGACGTGGGGCTCAAACTCACGAACCATGAGATCATGACCTGAGCCAAAGTCAGACGCTTAACCAACTGAGCCACCCAGGCGCCCCTCCAGTTTGTCATTTTACATATGGCTTAGGATCCTGTACTTGTACATTTGCTTATCTGCCACTTTCACAATTTTATCATTGCTTCCTTATTTTTACTGTTAGCTAAGTGTTTCACTATCTAGAATTTTAAGATTTCACTTTGCACTTAAAAAAAATTTTTTTTTTAACGTTTATTTATTTTTGAGACAGAGCATGAAGGGGGGAGGGTCAGAGGGAGGGAGACACAGAATCTGAAACAGGCTCCAGGCTCTGAGCTGTCAGCACAGAGCCTGACGCGGGGCTCGAACTCACGGGCCGTGAGATCATGACCTGAGCTGAAGTCGGCCGCTCAACCGACTGAGCCACCCAGGCGCCCCTGCACTTTTTAAAAGTCAGACCTCAGATCCAGTCCTTGGGAGAACCTCAAATAAATGCTTTTTAAATTTAAGCATTTAGTTATTAAACATCTGTCAAGAAGAGACTGTGTTCTATTGTTTGATCCAAAATAAATAATCCAAAATAAAATAATTCCTTTCTGTCACATGGCAAAAGTGCGCTCCTGCCCCCATATGTGGATGAATAAATAATATATATTTGCTTTCCACTCCATTCTTTGCCTTTTGGATTGAATAGGTGAATGAGGTATGATGTTCTCCTTTTGAAATGACACTGGTATTTCTCAGTAGGCTTTTTTCCTTCCTTTTTTAAAAAATTATTAAACTATTTAAAAATTGTTCAAGAAAATATACCTGTAATTCTACCATCTGAATATTGTTATTTGCATTTTGTATGTATATATCTCTTTCTTTCCAAACTCAGAAACCAAATCTATTCACTCAGTAAAGAATATTTGACTTTTCAATCTTGGTCCTTACTCTTGTTCATTTTTACCTAGTTGGAGTTACAGTCTTCTTAGTAATTTGCAGTGATGGATGCATACATTTATTTTTGCTTAAATGCTCAATACTGTAACACTTAGTGGAAGGTTTTTCTTGATATTCCAGGATAAAAATGAAATTCACCAGTCTGTTGTTCCCAGGATTTTCTCCTGAGTATAGAACATGTTGTGCAGTTGTGTGCCAATAATTGTGCAAGTGAAAGGGGTTAGGAGGACCCATTTTCACTGACCTAACAGTGGAAAGAACACTGGATTGAAAGTTAAGAGTGGCTTAAAGGCAGTTGAGAAGTACAAATAACGTGATTTTCTTGAACAACTAGGGGTTTGATCTTTTTTGCTCTAAAAGTAGGGCATTTAAAAAAAAAAATGAATCTTATTAACCTTTTTTATTTTTCTTTAAAAAAAATTTTTTTTAATGTTTATTTTTGAGAGGGTGGGGGAGGGGCAGAGAGAGAGGGAGACACAGAATCTGAAGCAGGCTCCAGGCTCCAAGCTGTCAGCACAGAGCCCATCGAGGGGATCAAACTTGTGAACTGCAAGATTGTGACCCGGGCTGAAGTCCGATGCTTAACCAACTGAGTCGCCCAGGCGCCCTGGATTTTGTAAATTTTTCTTAAGTATTCTTTATTTAACTAATCTCTATACTCAGTGTGGAGCTCAAACTCAACACCTTGAGATCAAGAGTCGCGTGCTTTTCTGACTGAGCCATCCAGGGGCCCCTGTATTTTATGAACCTTCAATGAAGGACCTTACTTACATAGTGTTCTCATAATATGATGCTTCTCACTAATTGTTATGGCTGTTTTTTTGTGTGGAAAATTCTTAAATGAAGGTGTCTTCTTTCAGTCTGGCCGGGACCTTCAACAGTACCAGAGTCAGGCTAAGCAACTCTTTCGCAAATTGAATGAACAGTCCCCTACCAGATGTACCTTGGAAGCTGGCGCCATGACTTTCCAGTGAGTATAATCCTATTTCTTTGTGATCATTTAAGTATGAAATACAGTAAATTTAAGTAACACCTGAGAACAATGGTAACAATTTTTCAAAAGTAAAGAATATTTTAAAAATATAGTCTCTTCATGGAAGGAACTTCCCTGGCTCTAATTCTGCAAAACTGAAATCTTGGTTTGTTTATTCAATTTGCATACAATAAATTAACTGTTTTATCCTGTGCATGCAGTAAATTAACCTGTTTTATCCTCTGTCTAATGAATGCTATACCCATCGTGCAATAATAGATTAATTTTTTGCTTTAGGAGTTTCTTAGAGCCAGATGTCTGTAGATTAATACTCTTGCTCAAACATTTACTAACAAGACAACCTTGAAAAACCCACATATACCTCTCTAGGGCCTTAGTTTCCTCTATAAAATAGGGGAAATAGTCATAGTTTGTGAGAATAATTAGGGAATCTATTTATATCCCTTAACATCTTGCCTGGCACAGAGAGAATATCAGTAAATGTTAGTTGTTAGAAAAAGGAAAATTATAAAAAATAATTTTAGAGCATCACAATCAGTGGTATTAGTGCATATAACTGAGAAAGGGCTCAAAAGGACTTTAAATTACCTGCAAGTAATTGGTATTAAATGTTTAATACATGTCAAGTTTGAGGGTGATTAAAACAGAAAGGATTAAAAAAAGAGAGGACAGGAAGATCAGAGGAAAATAAAAAAGGATTAGCTAAATAATCCTTGCTATTTTAGGACCTCAGATGCTAAGATAATATAGACCTGGGAAGGACCTGCCTTGTTTAACCTTTTTAAAGGGAGGGGAAAATTTTCCACCCATCAGAAACAAACAAGTATACAAAACTAAAATCGAAACAAAACCCTGGCTTATTGGTTAAGAATGTAGTGGATGTGGGGCGCCTGGGTGGCTCAGTCGGTTAAGCGTCCAACTTTGTCTCAGATTATGATCTCACAGTTCATGAGTTCGAGCCCCGTGTCGGGCTTTGTGCTGACAGCTCAGAGCCTGGAGCCTGCTTCAGATTGTGTGTCTCCCTCTCTCTGCCCCTCCCCTGCTCTCACTCTCTCTCTCTCAAAAATAAGTAAACGTTAAAAAAATAAATAAATAAAAAATAAAAAAGAATGTAGTATATGAAACATTTTCTATAAATCTAATTTTCAACATCAAAAAGTATAGACACTTAATTATATGTATAATTATATATAGTATCTTTATTTCTATCATGGATTAGGAATAAAAGATCTAGAGAATGGAATTGAATTCCTAATGGAATTGAAAAGAGATTTTCTCTTGTTTGGTTCCTTTATAATTTCATCTCATCCTTTATTTCAATCTAAGAGTTATATTTTAAAGATTTATTCTTTACCAGACCATACATTAAGTTCTGCCTTTATCTTATTAGCAGAGAGAAACACATATACAGACAACTAAACTTTAATACCTTAGGGCAAGAAGTGCTGTAATTCATTTATAAATGACATGCTTTGGGAGTAGAGAGAAGGAAGCAATAAATTCCCATTTGTAGGGAGCAAGTTTGGGGAAAGGGGATAGAGGGAGGGAGAATACAGGGAAATATAAGCAGAAATCTATGAGGACTTGAAAGAACCTAAACTTGGAGAGAAGCATGCTGTTTGGCATATTGGATGTATGATGGAATGTGGCCCACACCTGCTTTGGAGGCCACAAATACTATACCAAGGAGTATGATTTTATTTTATAGGTATTAGAGAACCCTGAGAGTTTTTAAGCAGAATAATATGGTTATATTTATATGGTTATATAAAACTTGTAGTTTAGGAAATGGCCTAGAGTAAAGATAAGGAGACCAGTTGATTTAGATGCCCAAACACATCAGTATCATCATCACCACCATCATCATCGTTTTAAGGGGCCTGAGAGGTCCTATAATACCTATATTATAATACCTAAATACCTATAATATAATACCTAAACTATAAACTATGCTCTGTGGGGTCCTAGGATGCCTTAGGAGCCACATAGCAAGGGTAGGTATAGGGGGTATGTGTAATGCTTTGGGCCCTTGAAGTCCTACTTAAACTAATGACCTGATTTTATTTCATGTGCATATTGATCTTCTGAATATAATTATTGCTGAAACAAAGAGTCCTGTGGCTAAAGAGACATTGAAAATCACAGAGTTAACCTAATCTCTTTCTGAGACATCTCAGACATGTTAGCCACATAGCCCCTTCCAGACAGCCAGGGAGCACCTCTCATAGGAGGAAGTCAGCTCTGTTATTGGATAATTTCTTGTATTGGACAGTTGATACAGAGTTCTGGCCTGGAAATTAGGGAATATTATTTATCTTAAGGTCATTATCTGTACCCTGTAAACATTGTGGCATTAACTTCCAACTATGACGTATCCACAAAAGTTTCCATTTCCACTGTTTTTCTTAAAGCTAGAAAGAGTTTAAATATGTATATACTAATTTCCATACGTAATCAAAGGTAGATGGGGCGTCTGGGTGGCTCAGTTGGTTGGGTGTCCTTCTCTTGGTTTCGGCTTAGGTCATGATCTCATGGGTTGTGGGTTTGAGCCCTGCATTGGGCTCCATGCTGACAGTGCAGAGCCTGCTTGAGATTCTCTTTCTCCCTTTCTCTCTGCCCCTCCCTGCCCCTTTCCTGCATGCAGGCACGCACACTCTCTCTCTCAAAAATGGATAAATTTTAAAAAAGGTAGATGGAGTCACAACTCTTGAGTTTTCAAGAAAAAGTCTTAGGTATTATGATATTTTAGCTGGATCATATAATAAACAATTGTAAACATGTTTAAGTACTTCTTTTGGAATATAATTCTCATAATAGGAAGATGTTTGCTTTCTGATTCCAAGGATTTGTGGTTTGCAATTGATTTTCAGATTTAGTTAGCTTCAAAGGGCTTAGGCTAGAATATGTTCAAAAGTCTGTAGGGCACGAAGAGTCTGCTTCAAATTGTTGGAGGTATTGTTATTCTACAGACAACTTTTTCTCTTCTTTTTTTGTGTCTCTCCAGCTACATTATTGAGCAGGGAGTTTGTTATTTGGTTTTGTGTGAAGCTGCCTTTCCTAAGAAATTGGCTTTTGCCTACCTGGAAGATTTGCACTCAGAATTCGATGAACAGCATGGGAAGAAGGTGCCGACTGTGTCTAGGCCCTATTCCTTTATTGAATTTGGTAAGTTTTCTCCTCATCTCTGTATCAAGAGAGCAAACAGTTTGGAGAAGCTGTTTGTTACACTGATTAATTTTGACACATTTTTTTCTGATGTTTACCTACTTAAGTTTTGGGTTCTGTCTTTTCCTTTCCACCTCTGTGCTTTTGAATGAATGAAAGTTGCTTCTCACAAGAATTTTCTGCGGTCTTTTAGTCTTTTCCTTAGAATTTGTTACCCTTTTCCCTTTTTGTGATTTGGATTGATTCTTCGTCAGAGTCAAGAACTGTGCCTAAAGATCTGTTTGGTTGGCATGTAGTAGCTGAGTTCTTTCCCCCAAACCACACACATACGCACAGTCACAGAAAGGTTCGTTTTCTGGAGGTCTGAATATAGAAATCAGAATGACATTTTGTTTCTTTTAATCCTCTAGTTTAAAAAAATTACTGGAAGAGGTATGGCATTGGGGGACAGCATTTACTACCTGCAGAAATAGTGAGCATGGGTGTCCATATTTGTATAGTAATTATAGAAAGACTCATCACTGGTAAAGTATCTGATGGCAATAAATCAACAGAAATGTTTTGGGTACTCTAGAGGAAGTGAGAATAAGTATGATTAGACTATATTACTGATATTTTTAGTTAAAAGAAATTGGTTTTACTGTTTCTGAATTTCTGAAGTATTTCCATTTTGCTAGCTAACTGGCCATCTTACTTTTTAGAAATAAGGAAAATTTTAGGAAAACGCTCCAGTATTTCATAACTACAAACTCTCCAAGTGATAATTTTTATAATGTCTGGTTTTTCAGATTTTGTTTTTGAAGATAATAGAGGTCCAGTAAAACCAAGAAAGCAGTAAGACTGCTACATCAAGGTCACACGAAAAATAGTTGGTACACTCAAATTAGCTTAAAGGATTATATATGAATGGGTTTTAGGTGAACTGCAGGTACAGTAACCTGAGATCAGTTACACAGTAATTGTTTCCATCCCCAGGCCTGAAGGGATAAGAGAAAGGAGCAGTTTCTGAAACTGCAAAGGACAAAATTTATAGAGAAGGCCATCTTGAGAGGAGGAGTTACTCTTGCTGGAGGGATGCTGCCAGCCCAGGGTGACTTCTTGGTGGGGGTTGGGGGGGAGAGGGGTTCGGGAAACAAATCCCCTAACATCACTACCTGCTCTCCTGCCCTACTCTTGGGGCTCCCCCATTGGTCAAACCTAACCTGGAGGCCCCCCCGAACAAGGAGCCCATGATGTAGTCCATGCAGGTCAGCTGCCCAAGGCAAAAAGCATGGTGCAGAAGGGTGGAGAGGAGGTCTAGAGAGGCAAACGAAAGGTATCCAGCACATATCACTTAAGAAAATGCCAAAAGTTGAAAATAAAATCTTTAGTAATAAGTCATTCTTTTTATACTTTTGAGAAATGCAGACATGGTCTAAACATGATAGCTGTAGTTCATAGTGGTATTTTGGGAAACTCCCTGCCACATGTTTGCTTTACCTGAAGTTTAAGAACAGAGTGAAATTAGGAATGTATGTTAAAGAAAATACTTAAACAAATTTTTTTTAATGTTTATTTTTGAGAGAGACAGAGGGAGAGAGAGAGCGAGGAGGGGAGGGGCAGAGAGAGAGGGAGACACAGAATCCGAAACAGGCTCCACACTCTGAGCTGTCAGCACAGAGCCCAACAAACTGTGAGATCATGACTTGAGCCAAAGTTGGAAACTTAACCGACTGAGCCACCCAGGCACCCCATGTTAAAGAAAATACTTTAAGACCATGTTTCCCCCCTACTTTTAATGACAGAACCCGTAGTGATGCTAGATTGTTGTCAGGATCCTTTTCAGGAATATAGAGTTAAGTACTAAAACCCTGAGGATCCTCAGGACATGGTTTGAAAATAATCTGCTTTCAGGAAAGGCTTACTATAGTGGGTCTTACTTTCCATAGGGGCCCTGATAGCAAAGACTTCGAATTTGAAGGTGTGCAGAGGACATTTCTCCTGAATGGTTGGTCATCCGTCTTTACATTTTACAAATGAAAACATCAAAACTCAAACTTTGATGTTCATTCAAGAGCTTGGTTATCCTATCCCTACTCCAGTACGTTGATGGGCAAGGTTGTTAATGGTCACTTTTCTTCATTATTCTAGATACGTACATTCAGAAAACCAAGAAGCTTTACATTGACAGCCGTGCTCGGAGAAACCTAGGCTCCATCAACACTGAACTGCAGGATGTACAGAGGATCATGGTGGCCAATATTGAAGAAGTGTTACAACGGGGAGAAGCACTCTCAGGTATGTAAAACATTAAGAGTCCTATCGGGCGCTTCTCAGTCCACAGGCAACGATAGCTTATTTTGGGTTACCTTTTTCACTGTCACTCTATCTAGTACTGTTAAGAATTCATCTCTCAGAAATAGATTACATTAGGGGTGCCTGGGTGTGGCTTAGTTGGTTAAGCATCTGATTTTGGCTCAGGTCATGGTCTCATGGTTCATGAGTTTGACCCCTGCCTCGGGTGAGCTTGAGCCCCGCCTTGGGATTCATTCATTCATTCATTCTCTCTCTCTCATAAATTAAATAAATAAATAAATAAATAAATAAATATCATCAAGAGACATAGCTTACATTACAAAACTTCGTATATGATATGTTTTTTCCCAGCCTGATTAGTTTTTGTTGAGTTGGGACAGTGTGAAGGTCCTATTCCATATCAGAAGCAATTACTTCTACCAAGGTATTTACAACATTAAGCAAATATTTACAAAAACTCTTAACATAAATTAAGGGAAATGAAAAGAAGAATGAGAGGAAATTGTCAAAGATTTACTGCAGTGGTTTCCTGACTAGCCACTTTGGGAGACTTTATTGCTGCCAGATCAAATGTTATAAAATGCCATTTTCATCAAGGCATTCCTCTGCTGAAAAACTTTTAAAATCTGTGACTACAAGATACGATCTAGTCTGGTTTCAACTTACTTTTTGTTCTTGCTGAGTGCTTGTCATGTGCAAGGCACTGTGTTCTCTGTAACGGAAGATAAGGAGATTGCAGACTTCTTTCATGCTCTCTAGTTCACAAACATTCTGCTTCAGCCAGGTCAGCTTCCTCACCATCCTGGACCTGTTCTTAAGACCTAGGTACGAGCGGAGCCGCCTCTTCAAAGAAGCCTTCCCAGGTCCTGATAGCCCACGTCATGTTAATCTCTTTTGTCCTTTAAACTCCTAAGGCACTTAGCTGTGTATTGGTTCTTTTTTTTTTTCTTTTTTTTTTTAAAGCACATAATGGGTGTGTGTATGTGTGTACTTACTTACCTAATTTGCCTTAAAAAAAAAAGAACCATATATACGATTGTATATATTTACCTAATGTTTCAATGTTACCCATGTATTTAAGGTACTCGTAAAGGTAGTGTTTATATATTTCATATACTTCTTTTATTTCTTTCACAGTAAGGATCACAAATAGATGCCTCCATGAGTATGTCTTGAACTTACCCTATGGCATACATGAGTAAATGGGTTTTCCTTTATTATGAACTGCAGATTGTAACCTTTATGTCAGTAGTCAGCAGTTGTCCCAGCATGTAGTTTCACTCTTTAAGCATCAAATTTTGGGTGAGTGAGACTGTAAATTTTCATCATAACAGGCTTAGTTTCTACCTGGAATAAAATAGACCAGCACAAGAATTTTTCTTAAATCCAAAATTTGTATACTGGTCAGTTTACCAAAAGTGTAAAAGGATCCTCTTGTGCTTTGCTGGTTACTATAAAGCTGATGTGCTGATTGAAAAAGAAGACATTAGACCCTTTGAACAGCGTGGGGGTCAGGGACTCCACATAGAACTTTTGACTTCCCAAAAACTTAACGACTAATAGCCAACTGTTGACTGGAAGCCTTACCCATAATAACATAGACAGTCAATTAACATGTTATTTCGTATGGTACACATATTGCATACTGTATTCTTACAATAATGTAAGTTAGAGAAAAAATGTTATTAAGAAAATCATAAGGATGAGAAAATACATCTACAGTATTCTATAAAAATCCATGTATAAGTGGAACTCGCACAGTTCAAACCCATGTTGTTTAAGGGTCAACTGTACAGTTGTAATCTTTAAAAAAATTTTTTTTAATGTTTATTTTTGAGAGACAAAGAGTAAGTGGGGGAGGGGCAGGAATTCTCTTACTAGTGCTTATTTCATACGACGTGATATTTGTTCCGCTGCCCAGTTATTCTCAGCAGATTTAGATCCGCTGAGCAAATAATTATTGAGCACTGAGTATTGCCAGACCCTGTTCTGGGCGCTGGGGATATAGCAATAGACATAGTAGTTAAAAACCTCGGTCCAGTGAAGTGTCCAGTGTAGTAGACTGGCTGGAAAAATTCCTCGCAGCATTGTCATGGTTATTTCTCATCTCCTAACTGTTTTCTTGTGTGACTAAGTGTTTTTCTTACAGAACAAATTGCTAATTTACAAGTGGCTGTCATGACTGTGTCATTAAGTAATACCACATTTCTCAACCAATTCAGTCTCTGTTAAGCAACTCCAAATATTCCAAAAGTATTCTCTAAAGAACAAACAAATTCGTGTTGCAAAATAGTCTCTTTAAAAAAATTTAAAGAAGTAAAATGACCAAAATTCATTTATGTCACACCAAGAATTTGTTTTTATTATTAAAATATGTCATGTATTTTAGTCCAATCTAGCTTGTGTCCCTCTGGCTGTTTCTCTAAGTGCTCAGCTAACAGTTATAACAGCATTACAAATGTCCTTTTAGAAAAACAAAACTTGGTAAAAGGTTCTAAAAAGCTTAATTTGGTAGGTGTTGGTGGCTTCCTAGCACCTGTGATTATGTTTTAGTTACAAGACAACTTTCCTGTGTCTGTTGAAACATAATTTCTGGTAGAATCATAATAGTCTTTACCAGTGGAGAATCTTGGGAATTTGGGAGTGGTCAACTTTGAGATACAGCTCAGTACTCAGTTTGTGGTTCATTGAGTTTTCTGGTTACTGAGTCTTATCTTACATGGATTATCATTTTTTTCACAATATGAGAGAATAAGATTTAGACCATTAAAAGACGATGAGATGTTTATTATCAGCCAGCATTTATCAGTCTTATCATATACAGGCATCGTGTTCACTTCACAGGCATTCTCATGTACTTACAATCCTGTGATACAGTTAGTGTTGTTATCCTCACTTTATGTAGATGATGAAACTGGGTTTTAGTAGAGGCTCAGTGAATTGACCAATGTCACATGGCTGGTGCAGCTGAGATTTAAACCAAAGACTCTGAGGCCAGAGCCAGCACTCTTAACCACCTCGCTATACAGTCTCAAGAATCTGAACATAATTTGGTCTGATAATTTTTTTTAATCTTTATTTATTTTTGAGAGAGAGACAGAGTGCAAGTGGGGGAGGGGCAGAGAGCGAGAGGGAGACACAGAATCTGAAGCAGGCTCCAGGCTTCAAGCTGTCAACACAGAGCCCGACATGGGGCTCGAACCCATAAACCCTGAGATCATGACCTGAGCTGAAGTTGGACGCCCAACCAACTGAGCCACCCAGGCGCCCCTGGTCTGATAACTTTAAAATGCATTGTGGATTTTACAGTGCATCAGGATCATGGATTAATCAGTATATGCAACCTAACCTTTAAAATAAAAATGAAATAAGCATCGTGGTTGTTTGGCATAGTGCCACTCATTTAAGTTATTTTTATGTCTTAATACATTAGACATAACACTTCAGTGACTAATTAACATTTTCCTTTTTTCCTCTTCAACAGCATTGGATTCAAAGGCTAACAATTTGTCCAGTCTGTCCAAGAAATACCGCCAGGATGCGAAGTACTTGAACATGCGTTCCACTTACGCCAAACTTGCAGCGGTAGCTGTGTTTTTCATCATGTTAATAGTGTATGTGCGATTCTGGTGGCTGTGAAGTAGTGAATCCAGTCACTGGCAAGGGTGAACCTAGAACCCGGCAGGTGTGTGTTTTCAGGAAGCTGAGCTCACAGAGATGTGTATTAGAATTCCAAGTGGAACTTCTGCCTCTAAGGACCTTGCAAGAAAAGACATGTCCTGAAAACGAAATGTTACACCTCATTTAATGAAGCTTACCCCTTTGTAGAAAGTCTCTTTTGGGGGCAGAGGCTTTCTCTGGGTGCTGAGCTGTGTATGCTAGGGAACAGTAGATTGTTTTCTTTTGTTTTTTCCCCTCCCAGTGTTTTTACATTTTTAAAACAGCACTGAGGCGGGGCATTTTCTTTTCTAATGGAGCCATCAGTGAGATCTGGCTTAGCCAACCTGTGCTAGCAACAGTCTGAAATTCCTTCAGAAAAGGCAGCCCTTTGGGAAGTTTTCTGACTCTGTCTGATCAACATTCCTTTTGTTGGTGACATTTGTGACTTTCAGTAATCTTGAGTTTTTGAGGGCCTTGTAAACAAGACTCCACTCTGTGAAGGTTAATTGCTGTGCTGCGAAGATCTTGTCTGTCGGCCCCTGTAGGAAGTTAGCTTTTGTTGTTTCCCTTTTATGATATTTTGCTTATTGCACAACTGCTTTAGGGTTAAACGAATTATATTAAGATGCCTTGATATTATATTATAGCACTCCTTGATTAAGAAGCTAAAATGTTTTCTGTCATTTACTCCTTAAAAGACTTAAATTTAGTTTGGGACATTCTTAATTGTATTTTTCAGCATCTCGTTTATATTAATAGAAGAGTAAATATAACATACGGATAATCAGAAACCCCTGACTTAATGGGAAGAAAGGCCCAGCTCATCACTACAGCTTTGTCCTGCCCCCTTTTTCTCCACTGTAGTTTCTTCCCTCTCATTTCCTCCTGCTGACACTTTAAAAATTCCTCCGCACCCAGTAGTTTTCATGTCCCATAAGCATCCTCTCAGGATATTCTCAAATTTCAAAATGGAAAATGTTCAGCCACGTAGTTCAATTTAAATTTTTTCACAGCAACTACTCAAACAACTAGATACATTCATCTGAGAAAGTCTCTGAGAACACCTCGTACTTTCTTCAGTTTATGTAAATTCTCTGAGAATGTTCTAGAGATAGATAACTCATTTACAGTGGCTTCTATTAACAAATAAAAGTACCTATGATTTTTCCCTTTTTGCTCAGGGATAATGGGGATTTCCTTTTACCTTCTGAGGTAGAATTTTTTAAATGGGGAGAATAGGCCTTTTAAATATTGTCGCAAGGGTCTACAGTATAAACTACAACTTACACATACTGCACATGTTTCTTTCAGTTGTACAGGAAAATGAGCCAACTTCTTTTCTTTACATCTTTGGAGAGAACTTTAACTAGTAAACAGTTTTATAACTAAGGGATCATCAAAGCTACTGTCCTGATTCCTGATAGAGGTAAAAAACAAAACAAAACCCTATTTCCTTAGAACAAGAAGTGGCTTGTAAATTCCTGATAATTTACAGAACTAGAATAAATTTTTTTTTCCATTTTGGACCTAAATCTGCCAATTGGAGTATGTGCATGAAACATGAAGTTACTTTTTATAGAGAATAAGTGCTTTTAAGTCCCTCAAAGGCTTGTCCCTAAAGTAACGATGTTGGTAATAAAAGCCTGACAGTCTGAAAACCCAAGTAGTGGTACCGTAGCATCTGGTTCTTCTATAGGAGTGGAGAGCGGCAGCTCATTGTTGAGAGTTGCATGCAGCAACCAAGTGGTCAGCAATGAAATAAATACTTCTAGAATGTTCCCTGCAGTGTGAAGTTTTGTTATCTAGTTATTTTATGTACACATAGCTCTCTGGGTACATTTCTACCAAAACCCAGGTGGTTAGTTGAAAAATGAGAAGGGGGGCAGAATGATGAAAGGAATGAGAAAGTGGTTTAATGTTACGACGGTTGAAAAATGAGAGAACAAGACTATCATAATAGGGCTTCCGCTTCTGTTCTTTATTGGAGGTAGTGGGAGGATCTGACTAGATGAAGTGTATCAGCAACTAAACAGGCATCTAAAATAGAATGTAATAGGGGCGCCTGGGTGGCGCAGTCGGTTAAGCGTCCGACTTCAGCCAGGTCACGATCTCGCGGTCCGTGAGTTCGAGCCCCGCGTTGGGCTCTGGGCTGATGGCTCAGAGCCTGGAGCCTGTTTCCGATTCTGTGTCTCCCTCTCTCTCTGCCCCTCGCCCATTCATGCTCTGTCTCTCTCTGTCCCAAAAATAAATAAATGTTGAAAAAAAATTAAAAAAAAAAAAGAATGTAATAAGTACTGTCTAGGGCTAGTGGGGGCACATTAAGAAAGGACACCCTACTTTGGGAAGGAGTGTTGTAAGGGAAGAAGAATAAGGTATTCCAGAAAGAGTCAATAGCTTGTGCAAAGTCATAAGTAAAAGAGTGAGGCCCATTTTGGGGATTGTAATTCTGTTGCTTCAACCCAACTCCTTGGGTGAGTTTGGGCACTTGAGCCTTGAGGAAGAACTAGACTGGTCACTGTAATAAAGAGATACATCTACCACGCTTAATGAGTTTATAGTACACTAACGTCAGTGACAAGAGATGGCATCAGATTTAGGGTTTCGGATGATCATTCTGGCCCAAGTACGAGAGAGCTGTTAGGGCTGAGCCTGAAAGTAGGGAGATGAAACTGAGGAGGCAGCAATGGTAGAGTGAGACCTAGGAGACGGGTTTCAAGCCATTTTCAAGAAAAGAGTTATCCCAGGTACCAAATAAGTAATACGGACAATGTTTTCTTACATCTCACATTCACATTTTGAAGCAAGTACTGTTTACACCATATGAATGAAGAAACTTTACAAAGGCTGCTTCTCTGACACACAGAAGAGCTAAGTGATTCGCCCGATGTTGCAAAGCTAGAACGGGACGCGACTGAGATACGAACCTCGTCAGTTTGGCTCCAGACTCCGTGCTTTTCTCCACTCTGCTGTCCCATCAAGAGATCAAAATAAGTTCCAAAAATGTATTTTGTTTTCCGGAAGTAGATGTTGAATTTTAGACTTACGGAACTTTGTCATACAGGCAGAGGTCATTCAGAGGAGTGGGGCAGATGTCAGGTCACAGCAGGTTGAGGGTTGTGCGCCCTAGGGACTGAAGGTGGCGGACTACTTTTACAAAGTAGTAGTTAGGGCACTGAACTTCATAACATGCTTTTATTAGGAAATCTCACAAATGTTAAAGTGTAGTAATATTTGGGGCACATTGTACATCTGTTCATTTAAATGTCTAGTGGTTATTAAGCTTTCTGGGAAATCTTGGAAACCTAATGAAAGGTATGTGCCTTTACCCCAGAGAAGTGTTCACAGTGTATGTGAATTCATGCATTCATACAATAAGTATTCAAGAGCCCCACAAAGCCTGTTGGCGATGTAGTGGTCTATGATTCCCAGTTAAGTACTCAGATACGTAGGAGTGGAATTCAAAGGTAAGTACCCAGAAGCCTTGAAAACTGTCCAGCTATGGTGACTTGGAAGAATTCTACAGTTTGAACTAACTTTGTGAATGAGATGTATTCTTGAAAAATTCTGTAAACCGCCCCCCCCCCAATTCTATCGAATATTTTCCTGTAATGCATTCAGGGATCTGGTTCTATAGAAAATTTTTAAAATTTTGGTCTTAGTTCCTCAAAATCACATTTAAGGATCTCAAATTTTCTGTTTTCTGCCTGTCACTAGGAAGTCTTGCAAAAGCAAATTAAAACAAATGGAGAATCTTTTCTCATACACAGTATTTAAGAATCATGTATAAGAAAACATCTCCTAATTTAAATTCCTATCCTTGGGAGTTTTCATAACTAAGGGCTTGAATGTTGGTGGCCACACAGTTAAGGCTTTTGGTTGGTGTATTTAGCAGAACCGAGAGCCCATCGGGTTGTCTGCAGACAGCTCAGCAAAAAGGCAGAGAGCATGGTTGTACAAAGTGTACTGTAAAGGTACCCAAAGAAAATTTTGGAGCATGTATGACATAGTCTGAAATAGAATGGACAAATTGAGTCAACATCTTGCTCTTACACGGTTGACCCAACAGTATAAAACTGTCTCAAGCAATTTAATCACTCCTAACTAAGTTGATGTCAAGTGCTGTAACTGAATCCATATTTTAGATTAGATTTTTTATTTTTTTTTTAATTTACTTCTCTGTCTCCCTTTACAACATTTTGATATTTCTGGCTCTTGTGTTCTTGTTTGCTTTTTCATCCTTGTTTTTTATACATCTTTATTTGCTCCTTTTTCACTTGATCTCAATGTTAATTTACCATTTTTCTACATCTGATTTACTTAAAGGTCAGCAAAATGATTTTCAAAAAGCAAACCTCCTCTTTTCTTCTATGTGCTTTACCCGTTCTCTGCCTCCCCCTAGTTTCCCCTCGCTTTATATTCCATTTTACTTCACTTCCCTAGATGCTGTTTTTGCTTAGGAGTTAATGTAATGCTCCAACTTTGCTTCTGTAATTGAGAGCTTCAAAATCAACTTCTATTGACTCTATTTTCAGACCTTAGTTTATTTTACCTTTTACTGATTTTTTTAATTTAATTTTTTTTTTATATTTATTTTTGAAGGAGAGAAACATGAGCTGGGGAAGAGCAGAGAGAGAGGGAGACACAGAATCTGAAGCAGTCTCCAGGCTCTGAGCTGTCAGCACAGAGCCTGACGCGGGGCTCAAACTCATGAACCGCGAGATTATGACCTGAGCTGAAGTTGGACGCTTAACTGACTGAGCCACTCAGGCGCCCCGAGTTTTTTATTTTAAGTGTATTTATTTGAGAGAGAGCATGAGTGGTGGAGGGGCAGAGAGAGAGGAGAGAGAATCCCAAGCAGGCTCTGTGCTGTCAGTGCAGAGCCCATTGTGGGGCTCGAACCCATGAATCGTGAGATTGTGACCTGAGCCGAAATCGAGTCGGATGCTTAACTGACTGAGCCACCCAGGTGCCCCCCTTTTACTGATCTTATAATATCTGGTATTCTATTATCAGTCAATACAGATATCCCTTTATAAAACAAACAAACAAAAAACCAATGAAAACTGCAAGAATTTAAGAACAAGCTCCTCTAGTTTGTCTCCTGTATTTTAGGGCTTCAACTGTCACTGTATTACAGCTCTAAGGTACACCTGTGTATCCTCAAACTGAAGGTCCAGCCCCAATATTTGCTGCGTATTGGGTATCTGTGTTTGCATATTCCATATACACTTCAGTGCATCTAGAACATTACCTCCATCCCATTCCTCTCCAAGGTGAAAGCTGACCTCTGCTTCCAACTGTAGATCTGATTTTTTGGCATCACCCGCCACCTCTACAAGTCATGAATTCCATTTGACTCCTGTTTTCTCCTTTCACCTCAACTGTTACCCAAAATCTGTTTTTCGTAACTGCCAAAATACTCCTTATCCATCACTTCCTTTCCTTTTGGCCTTAGATTCAAGTTCTCATTTAACTTGGGCTCTGGCAGTAGACTCCTTACAACTTTCCTTATACATGTTCCTCCTTCGACTCAGTACTACCATGTTAATACCAGAAATTTTTTTAGGAGCTAATTGTACCCCCGTTTCCTTCTGGGTAAGATCACCAGTTTGCTTTCATGGTCTGGCCCGCTGTACCATTCCAGACTCATCCGCCGCCCCCCATCACCTCTTGTTTCACTCACACCAAATTAGCCTTCTCTAAATAGTCAAGCACTTTACCTTTGCCTTGGCTCATTCGTGCCTTCTCTGTAGACTTTTTTTTGTGTATCTTACTCCTAGCCTTTTCACTTTCAACCTACTAAAGTTCAGCTCGCCTTTCAAAGACCCACTTCTTTTTTTTTTTTTCAACGTTTTTTATTTATTTTTGGGACAGAGAGAGACAGAGCATGAACGGGGGAGGGGCAGAGAGAGAGGGAGACACAGAATCGGAAACAGGCTCCAGGCTCTGAGCCATCAGCCCAGAGCCCGACGCGGGGCTCGAACTCACGGACCGCGAGATCGTGACCTGGCTGAAGTCGGACGCTTAACCGACTGCGCCACCCAGGCGCCCCAAAGACCCACTTCTGATGTCTCCTTCGTAAAGCCTTCCTAACATTCTCACGTCCTCCTTCCCACCAACCTGGGAGAGGCTCTTGTCTCCTCCTCACGGCAGCTTGTTCCTGTTTCCAGTGTGGAACCTACAGGCTTAACATGCCCTCGTGTCCTTCACTGTACACTCTGTGATGTCCCTAAGGTAGATACTGGTCATTACTCGTGTGTGTTTCGATCCTTGGCACTCGATCTAATGGCTGACGTGTTGGAGGTACTCAGCAAATATTTGCAGAATGAGTAAACTGACCACAAAAACGTATGTTCAAGTTTTCTGGAAATGAGCTGCTCTGTAAATCATGGATATACATGTATTTTGAGTGAAAGGAGAAAACCAAAATGAGATAAAGTGGTGTAGGCCCAATAAGGGATGGGAAGGGGAAAAGGCATGTGAAAAAGTCAGAACAAAAGAGAGGAACAGGAAGCTTCTAGCAATATATGGTGAGCACATTGGAGAAAAGGGAGGAAGAGAATACAGCAAATGAAATTGATTCTTTAGGGGCAGAAACAATTGGAAGGCAAGAAGGTGGGAGGGGGGGGAGAGGAAACTAAAACATGGAAACAAATTCGACTTGAGAAAAGTGCAGAAGTCACATAGACTGGTCTGGAAATGTTTTCAGCTGGCCACAGAGGCATCATGCTTTAATGTGAGGATAATATTAAGTGAGCCTTTCACATCACTGAACCCCTTTTGTCATCGAAAAAGTGACTCCAGATCAATGATAAATACCTTGAACAACATGCCATCTACAGTAAGATGTATTTTAACATGCTGGTTTAAGACTTAGTTGTGACCAACTGATGGCAGTTTGCATGTGCCAAACTCTCCCAGTGATTCCCTTGCAAGTAGTGTAGGTAGGCAGTGAGGTTTGTTGGGCTGGGTATGCAAGGGCAGGTAGTAAGACCTCTAAAGTCAGGACTGAAGAGGATATCTATTTGTATGCCTCTTGTTTGGCCATTTGCATTAATATGCAGAGTGTGTTATTTGCACACTTAGAACTTTGGAATGAAAGTAATTGGACTCTCAAGCTGGTTCTTCTCGATTGTGTTTCATCTTTACACTGCTTTTTCTTGCCTCTTTCTCAAAACTCAGTTTCCCCCAATAGCAAACAATATTAGAAAACTCTGCTTGCTAAAGACTTAAAAAAAAAAAAAAAAGACACTAAAGAACTTTCGAGCAAAAGTTTAGGAAGTTCCGCTATAACCCATCCACTTGCTTGTGGGATTTATGTATATATGTTTGTTTTTGTCGTTTTGGTTACAATAACAGCATAGCCTTGCTAGAATTAGATACAGAGCAGGATATTTATTTTCATCAGTTAGGTAAACGGTGTAGCATAAAATGGACATTGCTGAAGAAGGATAGAGATTTACATGAAACCACAACAGAGACCAACCACGTCACATGCAGCAGTGGTCTGTGGAGGTGAAAGGGTTGAAAATACTGAACTGAGGGCCAGGAGACTTGGCTTCTAAACCCAGCTTGCCAGTCTTTGGCTGTAAGACTGGAGGCAAGTTACTTTGGCACTGTGTGCCTCAGTTTCCCACGGTTGAAAAATGGGAATGATACCTGCTTCATCTACTTCCCCTGGACTATTCGAGGATGAAAGGAGGTAAAAATGCAATAAGGGTTCTGAAGATTTTATGAAGTGACCTATAAGCATACTGTATCACTATTATAATTACTATTATAACTGTTCCAGGGAAGCATTTGTGACCAGTGCAATTCTGCTCCTTCCTCTGGAAACTAACAACCTAGTTCTAGAATAATTTTCCTGCTGATGGGGCAGTTTCTTGGTTGTGTTGCGGTACTTAGGCACGGGCCCCATGGCGCATTTGTGGGGCCATGAGTTAGTGTCCCCAGTAGAGGGCAGCAACGCTCCAGTCCCAGGAAGGCCGCTGCCTCAAAGCGGCCAATACAGCGGCCGCAACAGGAAAACAGCTAGACCAGAAAGAGCCTTGGAGAAATAATGGCCTTTAGGTCACAGACAAGGCAAATCTCATTATTATAAATACCGTAACAGAAATTCACTCATTTAAAACAACGTTTTGCCTTTTCTCTGTCCTCAGAGGAAAATCATTTGGGCTGTTTCTTTAATGTCACTTTAATGATTTGACCTGTGCAACCAAAATCCTCTAGCCGTGTTTTTCCATGTAACCCCAGATTGTTAGATCTCACCTAGCACCGGTTCTTAAATAATCAAAAAAAGCTTTTTAATGTTTATTTTTGAGAGAGACACAGTGTGAGCAGGGGAGGGCAGAGAGAGGGAGACACAGAATCCGAAGCCTGACTCGGGGCTCGAACTCACGAGCTGCGAGATCATGACCTGAACTGAACTCGGATGCTCAACCGACAGAGCCACCCAGGCGCCCTGTTAAATATTTTTTTTTAAAACAAGAGGAAAGTAAGTCGTTCAGGTCTAATGCTTTCCATTTAAGATGCCCAGCTAAGTCCAAAGAATGATTCCCCATGGTGTCTGAAACACGTCATAAAGTGTGCCTGTGTCATGTGGAGCACGTCATCTGCCTCTAATCTTATTCCTTTGGAATTCAAATTTGTTTCAAAAATATCCTTGTGCTTTTATATCCTGTAAGAACATCACCAACTAACATTCGAACTGTTCTTAAGTAGCATGTAAGGTGCCTTCGTACATGTTTTCATGTAAGTTGATAGCCACTATCCCCATCTTACAGATAAATTTTCTCATCTGTGATCAGAATGGCTGTCCTTCACTTGAAGAGAAAAGTGCAGGCGGATGCCCTTATGGCAAGAGAGTCCTGAAGGGTTGGGTGTTTTCTCTCTCCTGATAGGTGGTACAAGAGCCAATTCTGAATCTGATCCCTTTTTTTGTCTGCTTTACTACAATCAGAGCTGGGGGAGAAAGGCTTTCAGGTATAGTTTTTCCATCCCTTCTGCTTTTGTCAGTTCATTTCTGGCTCTCCGCTTTTGGAAAACAACAACAACAACAACAACAACTGTTTCCCACTCCACTCCCTCTACCACCACCCCCACGTCAGAGTCCCCATCCCAGCTAAACCTCTTCCTGTTCTTAAGAATTGCATCACATTCTTGGCTTAATGTAGACCAACACCCCCACACTGGCACCAGGGAGCATACGGCCCGTCTTTATTGGTTGAAAGTTCTCGTCTAGTGAGCACGGAATAAGTCACCCACTTCCTGACTTCCAGCCCTGGCTGAATTTGCCTCTGGAAAGGAAAATATTCCTTGGATTTTTGTTTGCTTGTTTATAAATACCCTTCACTTCAGCCCTACCCTGGAATGAGCAAGACTTTACCAAGTAGGAACAGTATGGAAGGGCATTTGAGGGACAGGAAATAGTCTGCACACCTTGCTGTTTCTGATTCTTTACTTCTCTCGCTCACTTTTCAACCCGGATTCATCTGGCCTTGACTCCCACTGTACGAAAGGGGCTTTCAATAAGGGCAGTACGCCCCCCCCCCCCCCACCGTCCCGCCCCGCCATTACTAAATGTGGTGGACACATCTCCTGATCTTACCTGACTCTGAGCAGCGTCTGATACCATTAGCCTCCTTGGTAGACTCACTGTCTTCCTGTGTTTTCCACACACTATTTTTTTTTTTCCTACCTTACCCACGGATCTTCCGCATCCAAGCTCTTTTTTCTCTACCAACTCCTTAGGTGTTGGTGTTTCTCAAGACCCTTTCCTATGTCAGCCTGCCTTCCCTCTACACATTCTCTGAGAAATCTCCCATGGCTTTAGCTGAGATTTATATGCCAGTGACTTCCAAATCTCCACCTCCCCTGTACTCCAGACTTACCTAACAGCTGCCTTCTAGAACCTCTCCTATTGCCTATCCCTGAAGCCATATTAATCAGCTCACTTCCTCAAACTACCCCTCTTCTAATGTTCCTTTTCCCAATGGATGCCACAACATCCACCTGGTTGCTATAGCTGGAAACCTAGGATTCATCTTTGATTTCTCTTTTGCTCACCCTCTGCATTCAATCAATAACCCAGTCCAAGTACACTCTACTTCTTTGAATCTACCCAGCTATTCTCATCCCTGGTCTAAGCATTCACCTCTGGATTTTTGCAAGCCTTGGCTACTTTCCTGCCTCTAGTTTTTCTCCTCCCCTTGGATCATTTTCCACCAGCTACCAGAAAGTTTTTTTTTTTTTAATATATATAAACGCAATTCTGAAAACACTCACCTCCTCCATTTCAAATCAGTCGCTTCCCGCTCTCCTTAGGCTAGAGTCCAAACATCCAAACATTATGAGCAGGGCTCGTAACCTGCCTACCTGCCATCAGCCTGCACTCCACTCATGCTGGACTCCAGTATTGCAAACATACCCTACTTTCTCTTGCTTCTGGGCCTTCACAAATGCTCATTCCTTTGCCTGGAGCAAACACTCTGTTCTAGGACCTCAAACATGTCTAGTCTAAGTTCTACCCCCAAAGAGTCATTTGTCTGATTCCTGAATCAGAGCTGAATTTGGATACTTAATTTTTAATTAATTCTTGACTTAAAACCCAAGTTAACCTTATCTTATTTCTTATTTCTTTGAAAAATACCTCCAAGGGTATGGTCAAATGAAAATATACTTGAGCTGATTAACTTAGACCAGGATTGACTTTTACCATAGCTGAATGTGAGCTGGAGCATATTTTTTAAATTACTGGAATGTTTTCTGGACTGTTATTCATCATGACATTCTATCTTTGGAATTTTCTGTCCATTTCCAGCTGGCTTGTACCGCTCTTCCTTTCTTACCTCTCAACCCTCCCTTCCCCTCCGGTTGCCCTCCACTTGCCCCTCGATGGATCCAGTTTGCACGCAGTGGTAGCTGCTGTGGGGCTGCGGTTAAATAGAACTGCTCAGACTGCAACAGGAAAGCACTGAATCGAAAGCAAAGGGGAGGAAGCACAAACCGATACCCACCACAAAGCTGCTGAGTGCCCAGCATGACCCAAGCCGCACCCTCTGATGAGGAGCCTTGTGGAGGAGTAAGAAGCCACAGAGTTTAATAAATCATCAGCACAGCCTGTCCTCCACTTCCCCTGATCTACCCTTCCTGGGTCACCCATGAGTGTCCCAGGTCTGGGCTAAGAAGGTGGGTGATGACAGAAAAGCCACCAGAGAGGTAGAGGCTGGGGGAAAGCCCCTGATATGAATGACTATGGCCCATTCATCTCAGACTCTCCACATGGTCCAGCTCGGTGAGGGATTCTAAGGAGATTTCTACCTGGGACGATCCCCACACGAAGCTCGCATGTTCCCTAAAAATCCTTTTGCCACCTGCCTGAAAAGCTGTCTCTGGTGTGGCCGAAACATGTTTATAAGTGAAGATAAAGTCCTTGTGAGATCCGATTCAAAAATTAAAAAAGAATTTTTTTTAAGGGTTACTTATTTTTGAGAGTGGGGGGAAGGGCAGAGAGAGAGGG
The DNA here is from genome assembly GCF_016509475.1 of Prionailurus bengalensis. Taxonomy (NCBI): domain Eukaryota; kingdom Metazoa; phylum Chordata; class Mammalia; order Carnivora; family Felidae; genus Prionailurus; species Prionailurus bengalensis. Next base: position 103,127,863 of record NC_057345.1, on the reverse strand, counting down.
GACACAGAATCCCAAGCAGGCTGGAAGGCTCCGAGCTGTCATCCCAGAGCCCGACGCAGGGCTCGAACGCATGAACCGTGAGATCATGACCTGAGCTGAAGGTGGTCGCTTATGAGCCACCCAGGCACCCCCAATTCAAGAATTTTACATTCACATTAATGTATAAATGACTATTTCCAGGTTCTTTCCTGACTTCAGTAGAGAGGGAAGGAGAAAGGAAAGGGCTGGCAACATCAGAGATCTATCTCACCTACATTCTGATTTTGCCCATGGCCTCCCCTGACTATTCGGGCTTATTTCCTTTGTTGTCAAAGGAGATGCTAACTCTTCAGCAGCCTGAATTATAGGGAAGGGGATGAAGAGTGTGGGGAAATGTGTAGTAACTGTGTCTAGATTTTAAACCCTGGCGAGGTTGGATACTCCTCGGAATTACAGTCTCCCGGCGGCTCATCACCTCTGGACCTGGGGAGGTGAGAGCTGGGCCCTGTTTCGCAGCTGGACAGGCAGAGCACCGAGAAGAGGGGCGGCCATCTCGGTCAGAAGGAGAGACTGCGCTGTGTGGCTGAGAGCGGGCACTGTGTCTTCACAGAGTGCCAGACTCACACTCCGCGTAACAGAACAGGAAATACGGTTAGTGCAGCTGGGAGGGGAGTGAGAACTCACTGTGTGCCCAAGACCATGAAGCCACTCACGGGCTGCTTTCACTGCACTTTCCTATCCTGTAAGTGACCAGGACTGCCTCTGGGGAGCGCGGGGTGGGGGGTGGGGGGGAGGGGGCAGGGTAGGTGGAACCTCAGGGACAAACCCCCTTCCCTCCTACATCTCACCCCTGCTAGCATGCTCAGCTTCTGTGGCCTATTCATCCCAGAAAATCTTTCAAGTTCTAGATCACCAGTGAGGTTTAAATGGAGGAATGATAGGGACTTTGATAGGAGGTGAGGGAAACCAGTTCTTCTCTTACGAGGCCAGATCTACAAGTGGGAGAAATGTGGCCTCTGCTGTAGCCACCTCCACAGCAGCGAGTGGGAACGGACCCTGATAAAGGAAAAAGAGAATAGAGTTTGTAGTCAGATGACTTTGTTTTGAAACTCTCCCTCCCTCCCTCTCTTCCTTTCTTTTTCTCTTCTTTCCTTCTTTCCTCCCTTCCTTCCAGACAGGAAGGAGGGGAAGTAGCCATTGAGTGGGAAGCTTCTTGAAGCTCGGAGAAATGCTACAAACTTCCCAAGCCTGACGGCCTGCCCAGAGTTTGCCCGCTGTCTTGAGTGGTCAAGGGCACTCCTCTCCTTAACCCCTCAAGTTGTTTTTAATAATTAGGCTTGACTCAAGCTGTAAGAGCAGGGTGACTGCGCTCCCCAGGTGCAACCTTTCAGCGTGTGACCTGCCTTCGTGCGTCACATTACTTACACAAAGAAGATCGACAACATGAGTGCAAAGACGGGGAGACAGTGAGTGTGAGCTACTTTTGAAAAAGCTGACTTAGGAAGAAGAGAGATAAATTGGCTGGAGGACATGTGAAGAATGGATTTCAGTTTTTTTAGCCTGAAAAAGGCTTAGGTATGTTTGCAGAGGTCTCACTTCATTCCTAACCTTTGATTCTCTCATCTGGGGGGCGGGGGGGGGGGGGAGGAGAGATTTCTATGAAGATTAAAATTAAATTAAAATCGAACGCAAGGCAGTGGCATTTACACTGCAAAGCCCTTTACACATGCTAATTACTATAGCTCTCAACATCTAGCGTCCCTGTGGATGAGTAAGCCCTGGTCACAGCCATTCTGTCTCTGTCTTTTCTGCACTCTATGACAGGCTGTGAGGACACATGGGCTCTTTCTTCAGTAGGCTGGGCCAACACCTACAAGCAATAGGCTGATCGTCGGGTGACTTGTATCTTGCCCTGCTGTGAACTTTTGGGAGATGGTGTGTGTGTCCACACGAGTGTGTGTGTCTTACTAGATTCAGCGAGTTACCACTGTATTGTTTACCTTTGCCCTGTGTTCTTATTTTAAAATCCTGATATAAAAAATGGACACATTTCAGACCGAACATCTCTCTAAAAAGCTTTAATTTGGAGAAAACGGTTTTAGAAATTAAAAATACCCTTTCTGAGATGCAAGAGACCGTACAAATAGGATTATAAACATGAATTTCTGCTGAGACAAAGAAGCGGTCTCCTAAAAGTTACCTAATGTGAATCCACAGCTTTGTAAGAACGGGCAACACTTTATTTTTTCTGGCTATTTGCAGAATCGCATTATAATTTTGCTTTGATACAAACTTGGCAACAGCAACCGTGATTCCTTTTCCCAATTGGCTACAGTGCTCACATACTTTAACCAAGGAATCCCCATCAGCTCTACACAGCATGATATACACAGCGAGTCAGTGAAGTCTTCATTCTCTTAATTACTTGCTTTGCAGTTTGGCTTTGAACTATCCCACCTCCTTTCCTTTAAAGATACCCTGCAAATTCCACTCCCACATCTCCTCTCCCTTGCCCACCTGGCTTTCCAACCTTAAGATGATTTATATCTTCATTTCTGGATGCATCTCTTAGCCTATTCCTTACCAGCCCTCCTCCATTCCTTACTCTGTCCTCCTCTTCCCCTGACCCCTCTCTGCCTCCGGCTTTTATTACTTAGCAACCCTGCAGGCCAATCCCATAGCATGTTCCTTCATGCATTACATGAACAAATTTTTTGAGGGCACTGAACAGAACACTGTGGTGTCATTTTCCTAGAGCAAGCAGCCACTTTTTAAAAATAGCTGTACTGAGCTAAAATGTATATCCTGTAAAGTTCACACGTTTGAAGTATACAATTCAATGGCTTTTAGGATCTAGTGTTGTGCATCTATCACTGTAATTCACTTGCCAACATTTCGTTATCCCACAAAGAAACCTGTACCACTTAACACTGCCCCACGCCCCTCTTTCTGCTCTCCCTAACCACTAATCTACTTTCTGTTTCTATGGATTTGCCTATACGAATCATTTTCTATAAATGAGATCACACAATAGGTGGTCTTCTGTGGCTGGCTTTTTTCACCTAGCATAATGATTTTGGGGTTCAACCATATTGCAGCATGTATCTGTACCTCGTTCCTTTTTCAACGTTTATTTATTTTTGGGACAGAGAGAGACAGAGCATGAATGGGGGAGGGGCAGAGAGAGAGGGAGACACAGAATCAGAAACAGGCTCCAGGCTCTGAGCCATCAGCCCAGAGCCTGACGCGGGGCTCGAACTCCCGGACCGCGAGATCGTGACCTGGCTGAAGTCGGACGCTTAACCGACTGCGCCACCCAGGCGCCCCCCTCGTTCCTTTTTATTACCAAATAGTATCCCATCATATGGCTAGATCACATTTTGTTTATCCATTCATCGGCTGGTGTACATTTGAGTTGTTTCCTTTTTTTTTTTTTTTTTTTTGGTGGCTATTATGTGAATAAAGCTATGAACATTCACATCCGAGTTTTGGGTGGACATATGTTTTCATTTCTCTTTGGTTGATATCAAGGGTTGGAACTGCTAGATCATATGGTAACTCTATTTTTAGCATTTAGAGGGACAGCCAAACCATTTTCCAAAGTGGCTACACCATTTTACTTTCCCATCAGCAGTGTGTGAGGATTTCAATTTCTCCACATCCTCACCAAAAATTACTGTCTGCCTTTTTAATGATAGCCATCCCAGTGAGTAAAACTGCATTTCCCTAATGACTCTCTGTGTGCTTATTAGCCATTTGTAATATTTTCTTTGGAAAAAATGTCTATTGTAATTGCCCATTTTTAAATTAGGCTTTTTATTATGGACTTGTAAGAGTTTTAAATAGTGTAGATACAAGTCCCTTATCAGATTTATGATTTGCAAATATTTTCTCTCACTCTCTGGTCTGTCTTTTCAGTTTTCTTCATGGCGTCCTCTGAATGCAGTAGTTTTTAATTTTGATGAAATTCAACACATCAATCTTTTATCACTAGTGCTATTGGCGTTTTATCTGAGAAATCATTGTCCAACCCAAGGTCACAAAGACTTACTCTGAAGATTTCTTCTAAAAGTCTTAGTCCGAGCTCCTACATTTAGGTCTATGATCCATTCTGAGTTCATTTTTGTGTATGATATTCATTAGAGGTCCAAATTAAATTTTTTGCGTGTGGATATTCAATTATCCCGGCACCACTTGTTAAAAAGGCTATTCTTTTCCTATTGAATTTTCTTGGCTTCTTTGTCAAAAATCAATTGGCCGTAACTGTTAGAATTTTCATTATTTATTAAGTATTCATTATGTACTAAGAGTGGAGGTATTCTTATTTTAGGATCAGCAGGAAAAAAAAAAAAAAACTGGCCCCGAAATCCCTAAGAATGTCTCCACTCTTAGTAAATAACGGGCACATTTTCTTCCACACTTAGAATGAAATTGGAGAGGGACGACTGAACAAGTACATTTTGGAGTTGTGGAAAGCAAGGGGGTCCTTTGACAGGAGAACCAAACTGATGCGGGGAGGGAATAAAGGAGCCAAAAAGTTTGTGAACTTCCCACCCTGGTGAGAGGAATGTTTGTCCAGGGGAAGCAGTTTGATCTAGCACCGGGGGACATTGTGAAAGATAATTGAAATTGTTAAGTCCATTGATCTCCCCAGAAGGAAAAAAAGAGGGTCTCTAAGTAAGCAGTATTGTTAGTTTGTTGATTCTTACAGAAGATTCTCATCTAACCAAGGGAAGCAGCTGGCCCTTTCTCAGGGCTCTAAGACCTTGAGAAAAAAAAAAAAAAATCCCTCCTTGTCTTTTCTTACCTCTGTCCACAGCCAGCAATAAACTTTATCTTTGTTACTCCTCCCCCTTGTGAGTTCCCCAGAAGGAGAGGGAGGAGAGGGAGGAAAAGAAGCAAACCCCAGTGGGAGAGACGGTGAGAGATGCTGGGGACCAGGGGGGAGGAATTCTGGAGCATTTGACCCGGAAGGCCTTGAAAGTACTGCAGGAGTGCTAAGACAGGAAGTCTTTCAGGAGCAGCTGGTGGGGCGTCCTGGGGACTGGGACAGTACGGACCGGGGCGGGGGGCAGAAGGATGATGGTGCTCTTGGATTCAGTAATCCAGCCGCGGTGGCTTATCCCAAGGAGACATGGCACGCCAACACCGAGAGTGGCAATGGCAATGAGAAGAGTGTCTGCGTAGCGCAGCTGGAGCAGCCTGGCCCCCACAACACGTGTCGTATGACATCGGGCAGACACATGGCATGTTGTCATACCGGTTCCGCTGTCAACACACGCCCTCGGTTGCCTCACTCCTCACTGCACCGTCCACCATCCTGGAGCCAGGTCCCCTCATCCATCTACCAGGCTGGGGCCAGGTCCCCTCATCTGTCCACCACCCCTGGGGCCAGGTCCCCTCATCTGTCCACCACCCCCGGGACCAGGTCCCCTCATCCGTCCACCACCCCGGGGCCAGGTCCCCTCATCCGTCCACCACCCCGGGGCCAGGTCCCCTCATCCATCCACCACCCCGGGGCCAGGTCCCCTCATGTGTCCACCACCCCCGGGGACAGGTCCCCTCATGTGTCCACCACCCCCGGGACCAGGTCCCCTCATCCGTCCACCACCCCGGGACCAGGTCCCCTCATCTGTCCACCACCCCGGGGCCAGGTCCCCTCATCCATCCACCACCCCGGGGCCAGGTCCCCTCATGTGTCCACCACCCCCGGGGACAGGTCCCCTCATGTGTCCACCACCCCCGGGACCAGGTCCCCTCATCCGTCCACCACCCCAGGGCCAGGTCCCCTCATGTGTCCACCACCGCCGGGGACAGGTCCCCTCATCTGCCCACTACCCCGGGGCCAGGTCCCCTCATCTGTCCACCACCCCCGGGGCCAGGTCCCCTCATGTGTCCACCACCCCCGGGGCCAGGTCCCCTCATCTGTCCACCACCCCCGGGGCCAAGTCCCCTCATGTGTCCACCACCGCCAGGGACAGGTCCCCTCATGTGTCCACCACCCCCGGGGCCAGGTCCCCTCATCCGTCCACCACCCCGGGGCCAGGTCCCCTCGTCCATCCACCACCCCCGGGGCCAGGTCCCCTTATCCATCTACCACCCCGGAGCCAGGTCCCCTCATGTGTCCACCACCACCGGGGACAGGTCCCCTTATCCGTCCACCACCCCGGGGCCAGGTCCCCTCGTCCATCCACCACCCCCGGGGCCAGGTCCCCTTATCCATCTACCACCCCGGAGCCAGGTCCCCTCATGTGTCCACCACCGCTGGGGACAGGTCCCCTTATCCGTCCACCACCCCGGGGCCAGGTCCCCTCGTCCATCCACCACCCCCGGGGCCAGGTCCCCTTATCCATCCACCACCCCGGGGCCAGGTCCCCTCATGTGTCCACCACCCCCGGGGCCAGGTCCCCTCATCTGTCCACCACCCCCGGGGCCAGGTCCCCTTATCCATCTACCACCCCAGGGCCAGGTCCCCTCATGTGTCCACCACCCCCGGGACCAGGTCCCCTCATCCGTCCACCACCCTGGGGCCAGGTCCCCTCGTCCGTCCACCACCCCCGGGGCCAGGTCCCCTTATCCATTCACCACCCCGGGGCCAGGTCCCCTCGTCCGTCCACCACCCCCGGGGCCAGGTCCCCTTATCCATTCACCACCCCGGGGCCAGGTCCCCTCATGTGTCCACCACCCCCGGGGCCAGGTCCCCTCATCTCTCACCTGAATTATCGCAGTGGCCTCTGGCAGGTCTTTCTGCTTTCACCTTGCTCCCCGGCCCCTCGTCCACTCTCAACACAGGAGTCACAGGGCCCCTTTAGAAAATGAAAAACGTATCAATCCTCTACTCAAAAGCTTCCACAGCTGCCCTCTCATTCAGATGAAAAGCTGATGTTTTTGCTGGTCTCAGGGCCTCCCTCGCCGGCCCCCATCCCCCTCTGACTTCTTCTGCTGCCGCTTTCCTTCCTGCACACTCCACGCTGGCCGTACAGGCCTCCCGACTGGTCTTGAACACACCAGGCCTTCTCCTGCCTCTGTGACTTGGAACTCCCCCTTCCCTCTTCTCCCACAATCCATTTGCTTGTTCCCCCACCACCCTCAGATCCGCTCAAATGTCACAGACGAGGCTTTCCTTCTCTCACCATCCTATTCAAAATTGCTATCTTCAGGACACGCCCCTCAAAGTATTGTTGGGAAAAGTCAACGGAAAAAAAGGGAGTGAAGACCTGCCACCTAGTTGGTGCTTTCTGAACACGGAGTCCCCCTCTCCTCCTGAGGAAGAATACAGAGCCAGTGGATAAAAACAGTGGAAGCATGCAAAAGTGGCAGTGGTTGGTGTGTTAGAGTGCTTAAGAATATTTATAAACAGGGTGCCTGGGGGATCAGTCGGTTAAGCGTCCGACTTCGGCTCAGGTCATGATCTCACAGCTCGTGGGTTTGAGCCCTGCGTCGGGCTCTGTGCTGACAGCTCGGAGCCTGGAACCTGCTTCGGATTCTGTCTCCCTCTCTGCTCCTCTCCTGCTCACACCCTATCTCTCTAAAAATTAAATAAAAACATTAAAAAAATTGTTTTTTAAAAAGACCATTTTCTTTCTGTTTTCTTTCACTCCCAATGCGTGGCTATATGTAAAGAGTGGTGGGTGGGAGCAAGGTTCTTCCAATTGCCTCCTGGGTTCTGGCTTCACCTCTAACACTTTCAAGATGTGATATTAAGCAAATCCTAACCTCTCTCGCCCTGTTTCCTTATCTGTAAAACAAAGACATTAAATTTAGTAACTTTTAGTCCTATAGATGCTTAAAATTCCACAATTCAGATAGGCGGGCCATCCACCTGGCTTTGCCCTGCTTCAGCCCAGCCTGACTCAAATGCCATGGCCAGATGTTTCTAATCTTAGGCATAAAAGACTCTATTCTTTGGTTTTAAGAGTCCAAAAGAAACTGGAAAGTTTAGGAAAAGTTCTAGGCAGACGAGATTTCCTTCTCTCTGACTCTTCAACAGCCACATTCATATCGTTCAAACTTAAGAAAACACGAAAAGCAAAGCAAAGCAAATATGCACCTTTGAGTCTGAATCCACTATGTGAAGCTTTAAGCCATGAAGGAAAGTGTGTGGTTTTTGGTGAATGTGTGCGTGTGTGTGTGTGTGTGTGTGTGTTTTAAAGCAACAACCAGAAAGTAGACATCAGCAGTTCTGGACTTGTAACTGTAACCTTGCACCCGCGTGGCCAGGAGCCGAGCAGGGCCAAGGGAGGGGGGATGGCTGGAGACTCCCCGCTCTGGAAAGCAGGCGGTTTTGTTTTCTTCTGGTGGCCACCCTGAGGCGGAGGAGAGGAGGATGTTTGGGTTTGCAGGCCGCGGGCCACTGTCAGCAAGTTTGCGGCCCTGGCCTCACTTCCCTGAAGCTGGGGTGGGGGGGGAAGCGGGGGGTCAGCTGCCCTGGCCTCCCTCCAACAACCGAGCCGCAGAGGATTCAAATACCCCATCGGTTGCAAGGCTCTGACTTTACCCAGCTGAACACTGAAGATCTCATCTGGGAAGGGTCAGTTAAAAAATGACAGAACTGCCCAAAGTAAACAGAGGGAACAGCCACAACAGAAACTTTCTCTGCGATGTTTCCTTATAATTACCGGCCCGGCCCTCCCGAGCTCTGGCCCGAGTCCCCACCCACCGTCGCTGTTGCCCCCACATGGCCTTGTTTGAGCGAGCCCCCAGCTGACCCCAGCAGTGCCTCCCTGTCCTCTGGCCTCTCCCCGGAGCTGTCCCCAGGGAGCAGGAGGAGTCCAGACTGCAGCGTGTTTTGAGACTGGAGTTTGGGAAGAGTCAACAGCAAGGCCCTGTTGGGCTCATTTATTAGGACCCCTGAGCGATGAGTAAACGCAGCTTAAATGACGTGTCCAAATTCGGAGCGTAAGCGTGGGGTGCAACTGGTCTCCCTATGCTTCACCCAGGGCTCTTTCCAGATTCACACACTGTTGTAGGAGACCCAAGATAAGGTTAACTTGAACGTTCTCTTTCTCCACCTTTTCTTTCCAACCAAATCCTACTTTGTTGACCTTCAGGGCTGTATAGAAAAGCGTATTTTGAATTTAGACTTGAGGATGATGATGAAATCTTACACTAGGTATAATTATACCTTGTGTGTGCCTCAGTTCCTCTTACCTATTTGCCCCCGCCCCCCGCGGCAGCGTTGTGAGGTCAGCAGCGAGCAGAGGGGGTAGGGCATGGGCTTAGTTTCCACACCTGCAAAATGGGAACGACCACAGCACCTGCTTCATCCTGTTGTCAGGAGGATGTCATGAGATGATGCATGCAATACACAGTGAAAAACCCAACAAATGCTAGAAATTGCTAACACCCTAGAAGGCATGTATGATTCCTTTTTACAGATGAGAAAGCTGAGGCTCAGAGCAGCTGAAGGACGGTAGTCATACAATCGGTTGGGAAGAGAGCCGGGATCCAGCTCAGTGGCCTGGCTCCACACCCAGGGCACTTGCTGCTCCACTGTTGACAGTGTAGACAGTTAGAGGTGGCTCTGGGCCGTGTGTCAGACATGTTTGTCCGTAGCATCATGGGATGACGTGTTTTTATTAAGCCCTCACCTGCCTGGGCTGCCGGGAAATGGATGCTTTGGGGGTGATGGAGGCTGTCATGTGCAGCCTGTTTATTGAGGTGTCTTTGCCCGAACGCCAGCCACGGAGCTGAAGCCTGGACTAATCCCTGGCCCAAGCTGGGCTCAGGAGCTGCATCAGAAGCCCTTGAATATTCTCAGCTTTTCTTTCCTTTTGCAATGCTTCTGTGATACGCTGAGAATCCCCTGCTTACTCAGATATCACAGCCCTCTTCACACTCCTTTGTATTGTATCTGTGGATTTTGAGGTGTCTGTCTGGTTCTCCTGTTGGAACAGTGCCCACAGGGGTGCCAAAGATGATATACTGAGGTGTGGGAAGAAAACATGTGAATACCTGTTTTTATTATTCTTTAATCTAAGGTACTAAGACAATTAAGCTTTACCAGTATTTAAAAATGAGTACAATTGGGGCGCCTGGGTGGCGCAGTCGGTTAAGCGTCCGACTTCAGCCAGGTCACGATCTCACCGTCCGTGAGTTCGAGCCCCGCGTCAGGCTCTGAGCTGATGGCTCAGAGCCTGGAGCCTGTTTCCGATTCTGTGTCTCCCTCTCTCTCTGCCCCTCCCCCGTTCATGCTCTGTCTCTCTCTGTCCCAAAAATAAATAAACGTTGAAAAAAAAATTAAAAAAAAATGAGTACAATAGAGTTTAAATAATTTATAATGAATATGCAATTGTTGGGAATGTGTATTTGACTATTATTATTATTATGTTTGATGGAGTGGCATGATGAAAAGAGTTTGGAGCAACTGTTCTAGAAAGTACGCTTCTAGAGGGCAAGAAATATATTTAGTTCTGATTTGTATCCCACCCTCGTCCTCATTATCTAGCGTTAAACGACCATTCCCCAATAAGTGAATTTGGCATCTATATGAACTTGATTGTCTTTGTTTCTTCCCCTCCTATTGTCATCCATCGAATACTATGTCTTATTCAATATTTTGCCAAGAAATGAGCAATAATAAGGCCATGTTTGAGAAGTAAAGAGTACAAATTGCCGTAAGAAGATAGGAAAGTACAACACTGGTAGTCCCAAAAAAGAGTTAATGGAATATCACTCAGCCATAAAAAGAAGGAAATCTCGCCATTTGCAACGACATGGATGGAACTAGAGAGAGTATAATGCTAAGCAAAATACGTCAGGCAGGGAAAAATAAATACCATATGATTTCACTCATATGTAGAATTTAAGAAACAAAACAAAGGCAAAAAAAGAAAAAGAAAAAGAAGAGGCCAACCCAAAAACAGACTCTTAACTATAGTCAATCATCTGACTGCTGGAGGGGAGGTGGGTTGGGGGATGGGTGAAATCGGTGAAGGGGATTAAGGGTGCACTTATCTTGATGAGCACTGGGTGATGTATGGGACTGTTGAATCACTGTATCGTACCCCTGAACCTAACATAGTACTATATGTTAACTACACTGGAATTCACATTTTAAAAAAAGTTAGAGAGAGTCACCATAAGGCATGCAGCGAGCAGAGGAAGACCTCAGGGCAGAACTCCTAGGCACAAAGTCAGGCATGCAGTTCCAGCACTGCTGTCTGAGAAATCAAGTGTGATCTGAACATCTGAACATTTTCAAAGTGAGCACTGCCCTCCATCTTAAAGCTGCAGAGAGCAACACAATGCAACGAGCAAAGGTCTTAGAGAAAACACCCTCCTGTCTTGGTGATCTCGGCAGAAACCTCGAACAACCTCCTTACCCTCACCCCCAGGAAAACAGTTCTTGACCAACAAATGAGGTCAGACTAGGTGATTTCGGAGGTCCTTTCATACTTGGAAGCAGCCCCGAGTGTGGATGAAGTTGGGAGTTTTCAGTGTCGGAGGTTCCAGAAGCGGGGATGGGCATCTGGACGCGGGGTGTCCGCTGTCTCAGCAGCAGTGCCCATGCAGTGTCTTCACACGGCTGCCCTGCAGCATAATTCTGGAAGTTGTTTCCGGTGAGCCTCTAAACCTGGGTCTCCAGTCCTCCTGCAGGGCCTGTGAACTACCCAATATCCCTTAATAAATTCATCTTCTGCTTAAATTAATCAGAGCCTGTCTCCTATATTTAAAAGCTTGTTTGCATTTATTTGCCTGGGAATTCTATAGATTTCCTTTGTCCATTGTTCTCAGTTGGATTTTATCTGTCTTTGGGTATTTTGTAAGAACTCCACATTTTAAGAAAACTCTACCTTTTTCATATTCGCTGCAAATATTTTTTCCCAATTTGTTTCTGGTCTTCTGACATTATTTGATTTCATTTTGTCCTGGGCCTCACAGAAATCTTGAATTTTCATGGAGACAAATTGGTCGCTATTCTGGCTTATGGCGTCTAAACTTGCTCAGAATGGCTTTCACTCAGGAAGCCTCTCGTGGTCTCATTGCTGAAGATACTAATTTAGAAAACGCTTGAGACTTCTGGTTAAAGAGAACAGAATAGACACATGCATTGTGCTCCACTCCCTCCTAGAGCTCAACCCGAGGTTAACATTTGATGAAGTAAATATTCACATGGTTCTAAAGCCAAAAAAAGTGTAAAAAGACACAGAGCAAGACGTTTCCCTCATCCATGTCTACCATCGGCCCCGGCCCGGTCTCCTTCCTGTGCGTTAGTAAGCTTTGTCACCAGTTTGCTGTATGCGTTTCCAGAGTTTCTTTGAGCATATGTAAGCAACCAAGAATGTAAGTAAATGGATTTTTCTTTTTTTAAGGCTAACCCCACAAGGACAAAGAGCATATGAAAAGGACAACAGCAGGATAATTTTAAAGGCTGGAACGTAGATGAATGAGTGGTAACTGAATCCAGAGACCCGAGTGAGCTGAATCCTGAGGCAGCAGACGAGAAAGCTAACACCACCCGTTTCCGAATCCTCCACATGCTCAGAGATTTGCAGCACCAGGTACTTTGGTATTTTGTGAGTAAAGCTCGTAAAACTGTGGCTGCAAACAGTAAGATGAGTCGAAAGTCAGGTCCCCAGGCCCCCCTTCCCCTTGTAGTGTCAGGTAGACTGCCCCTTCCCCATGATGGCGGATGGGGCTTTTTCTTCTGCTGGGAGAGTAAGACAGAGGGAGGGCCAGTCCCAGTTGGGTGAAAGGATAACGTCCGGAAGAGAAAAGGACGTTACTTACAGCCCCCTTGCCCTTTTCCTTCACACGGATCGTAACCCTGAACGTCCTGCCTGGAGATTAGGAAAGCGTTTTCCGAGAGCCTGACATACTGGAGAGAAAGGCCCTAAAGATCTGGAAGTGGCACCACTTCTGAGAGAGAAAGAAAACAAAAAATTATTAATATCCTCAGAGAGATAAAACATGATAGGACATACATGATAAAAACAAAAAGCTATTTTTTTTTTACAGTTTATTCATTTTGCGAGAGGGAGAAAGCACACACACGTGAGTGGGGGAGGGGCAGAGAGAGAGCGAGGGTGAGGGAGAGTCCCAAGCAGGTTCCTCGCTGTCAGCGCAGAGCCCCACGCAGGGCTCAAATCCATGAACTGCAAGATCATGACCTGAGCTGAAATCAAGAATTTGAATGCTCAACCGACTGAGCCACCCAGGTGCCCCCAAATGCCCCCAAATGCCCCCAGAGAACAACAAAAAGATCTTAGGAATTTAAATATGATCCCAGAAAAGAAAACTCACTAGAAGATGTGGAAAGTAGAAAGTATAGCAAAAAGATAAGACACGGAAAATAGAAGTCATAAGAGCAAGAGTAGGGGTGCCTGGGTGGCTTAGTCGGTTAAGCCTCCTACTCTTGATTTTGGCTCGGGTCATGACCTCATGGTTCATAGGATCGAGGCCTGAGTTTAGCTCCATGCTGAGAGCATGGAGCCTGCTTGGAATTCTCTCTCTCTCTCTCTCTCTCTCTCTCTCTCCCCCTCTCCCCTACTCTCTCACTCTCTCTCAAAACAAAGAAACTTAAAAAAAAAAAAAAAGGAGCAAAAGTAGTTTATTTGGGAGATAATCCAGGAAACCCTACAGGGTCAGGGGAAGTGAAACAAGGAAGCTAATATATCCAGCAAGTTACTGCGAACTGGAACTCGATTCCTTTGGGGAACTCTGGGAGACCCGTGTAGAAATCATGCCTTGAAGTTATCCCCACTCAGGGCTGAGTGAGCTGAGGTACTTATTCTGCTAACTCCCATTGGTCATGGGTTAAGAGGTGCTCCCTGGGAGGAGGGGGTTAATTCCCTGACTCGGGAGCATTTAAAAAAAATGTTTATTTATTTTTGAGAGACAGCAAGTGGGGGAGGCATAGAGAGAGAGGGAGACACAGAATCCAAAGCAGGCTCCAGGCTCTGAGCTGTCAGCACTGAGCCCGACCTGGGGCTCAAACCCACAAACTGTGGGATCGCGACCCAAGCCGAAGTCCAACGCTTAACTCACTGAGCCACACAGGTGCTCTGGCAAAGAGACATTTGTACCGGTAACTTAGACTGCATGGATGTGGCAGGTGCCGAGAGAATACGGCAGGGCACTCATGGCATCTATTATATGTTCCCTGCTTTCTTTCTTGGGAAACGCCTGGAGGATGTGCGCCACCAAAACAATGGAGTGAATCAAGAAAGAGGAAGAGGTGGAATTCAAGGAACCAGACTATTTGACACAAGAGATGAAGGGATTCCCCAGGATGTGGTGAAAGGGTGGCGTGGGGGAGCGACTGGTTATTAATGTAGAACTATTCGATTCTGTCAACTATGTGCATATTTAGTTTTGATATAAATAAAAATCAGCATTTTGTCTTTTTTCTTGTGCTGTATGAAAAAGGGAGGAGGTGAGACAGAGAATGTGCATTATTCCTAGCTGATAAGAAAGGGAAAATGAAACTTTCTTGTTTCTTGGGTCCATCACCCCAGCAGGGCCATTGTCTTTCCATCTCCTGTGGAGGCAGGAAGAACAATTATGAATGGTTGGGAAATAAAGACTTAAAATATTTAAAAGAGCTATTGATGCCACACTGACCTGAAATCTGGGGCTGCCCGAGGAGAGCTCGGACCCAAGGAAATGGTCCAAGGTAAATACAAAGAAAGGATGCTATCAAACTAAAAACCAAAACCAAGATTGCATTTAGGGGACTATTAATAGCACTAGAATGCCGTTGGAATAAATTCTTAATTGTATCTGGATATGAATTTCTCGAAATTTTACTTTGAATGCCTATTGCCTTAAAACCTACAATTAAAAAATATGGCTATTTTATAGTTTCAATAAAAATGCCCCCATCTAAAATAAAAATAAACAGGGGCGCCTGGGCGGCTCAGTCAGTTAAGTGTCCAACTGTTGATCTCGGCTCAGGTCATGATCTCTCAGTTCATGAGATGGAACCCCGAGTCTGGCTCTGCACTGACAGCATGGAGCCTGCTTGGGATTCTCTCTCTCTCTCCCTCTCTCTCTCTCTCTCTCCATGTCTTTCCCCCTCTGCCCCTCCCCCACTCATGCCCTCTAGAGAGGCTCGTGTCTCTCTCAAAAATAAATAAACATAAACCTAAAAGAAGTAAAATAAAAATAAACAAAGCCATTCTCCTTTTAGCTCTTGCCCCAGTTTTCTCTTCTCCTTCATCATGATACTTCTGAAAAGAATATATGCTAACTTCCTCCTCTTCCTTACTTCCTCCCTTCATGCTACTTGTTCACCCCAGCTTTCACTCTGTTTTTTACTAGCTTTCACTCTGACCATCTCAGAGGCCTCAGAGGACTTCTTGGCTGCCAAATCCTTTGGTCCTGTCTAGTCCTCATCCTTCTCTCTGCACCCCCCCCCTCCGCCTCTGGCTGGGTCTCTCTTCTTTCTTGGTGTTCCTACCTCTCTCACCCTCTTTCTGACTGCCCTCTCCCCTGTGCCTCCTTGGACAGGACAGGCCTCCACAGAGATCCCTTGACTGTCTACGAGATCCGGTATCTGCCTAGGCCTCCAGCCTGAGGGGTGCCCTGTCCTGCTTGCTCCCCACACTCCCATTACACCCATGTTCCGTTCAGTTCCTCTAAGACATCCGGCTCTTGTTGCCTTGGGGCCTATTCCTGCTACCTGGGACCCTCTTCCTTGCCCCACACCCCAGCCCTCCATCTGGCTATTTGCCACTTGACTTTCAGGTCTCAGCCTACTGTCATTTCCTCAGAGTGCCCCTCCCTAAGCACCTCCCTTCTCATCCCCAGCAAACCAAATCCATTTCCCCCCCCTTCTATCTTAGATATCATTTGTTTTCTCCTTCGAATGAATTACATAGTTCATAATGATAGGCTTTAGCTGTGTGTTTAGTTCCTTAACTATCTACCTTTCTTTCCAGAATGTAAGTTGCATGAGGACAGGAACCATGTGAGCCCTGCTTACCACTGTAGCCTTGGCATCAGCACGGTCCCAGGAACAGCAGAGGGTGTTTGTTGAATGAATGAATGAATGAATGAAGTGCTTTCTTCATGCCCGGCACCATAGCAAGCATTTACACGTCACCTCATTTTTATTCTCACAACCCTGTGAATAGGTACTATTATCAGGTCCATTTTCAGATAAGGAAACTGAAACTTGACTGAGTAATAATGCTCGAGATCTGACAGAAACACGAGAGTCAGAGCTAGAATTTGAAAATACAGTTCTCTGACTCTATGTGAGACTTAAAAAAATTTTTTTTCATGTTTATTTATTTTTGAGAGAGAGAGAGAGAGAGAGAGACGGAGGGAGGGGCAGAGCGAGAGGGAGACACAGAATCTGAAGCAGGCTCCAGGCTCTGAGCTGTCAGAACAGAGCCCGACGTGGGGCTGGAACTCATGAATTGTGAGATAATGACCTGAGCTGAAACCAAGAGTCAGATGCTTAACCAACTGAGCAACTCAGGCTCCCCAAGACTTCTTTTTTTAAAAAATTTTTTTTTCAACGTTTATTTATTTTTGGGACAGAGAGAGACAGAGCATGAACGGGGGAGGGGCAGAGAGAGAGGGAGACACAGAATCGGAAACAGGCTCCAGGCTCTGAGCCATCAGCTCAGAGCCCAACGCGGGGCTCGAACTCACGGACCGCGAGATCGTGACCTGGCTGAAGTCGGACGCTTAACCGACTGTGCCACCCAGGCGCCCCTGACTTCTTTACCATATCATAGCGCTTCCTGGTTGACAAAATTTCTGCGGTCACCGTCCCAAACTTCCCTCACACTTCCTCCCTCTTGTCTGTTTCTGGGCGGCTCTCTTCCAGGCAGCATGATGGTGCACGCATGGGGAACTGACCTTGGAGGGGCTGGGTGGTCCTGGCAGCTTTCCCTTGCTGATACTTGTTTCTGAGAAGTACTCAGAAAACCCAAGACGTAGGTAAACCATGATGATGGTCAATGTTCTCATAGCTCTCCTGCCCTTTCTAGAAGCTCTTTCTATCTCCTGTCTTCCCCCATGTCTTTGGGTTGCTCCCCAGGGGGTGCCCCACTCACGCCTTCCACCCTGCCTACATATGTCCTAGGCATCTTCCAGTTCCTTTCCCTGACAAAAATGTGCCTGTCCCAGAAAATGATCACCACGGAAAGGTAAGAGAGAGAGAGAGAGAAAAAAGATGAAATATTGCATAAATAGTTGTTATGGGTTGAACTGTGTTCTCTCTTGTATGTTTGGGTCCTAACTCCCAGTACCCTGGAATGTGACCTTATTTAGAAATAGTGTCTTTGTAAATGTAATTATTCAAGTAAGATAAGATCACAGTGGAGTAGGGTGGGTCCCTAATCCAATACAACCGTTGTCCTTATAAAAAGAATGTCATGTGGAAGGACAGGGATGCACGCAGAGAGAAAAGCATGAAGGCGGACATTGCAGTGATGCGGCAGAAGCCAAGGAACAACCAAGATGGTCAGAAAAAAACCACCAGAACCTAAGGGAGGGAGCAGACTCTCCCTCACAGCCCTCAGAAGGAACAAATCCTTGCAACACCTGGATCTTAGACTTCTGGCCTCCAGAACTTGAAGAAACAAATTCCTGTTATTTAAGCCACTCGGTGGTACATTATTGTGTTGTGCATCCCTAGCAAACTAATAAAAGTAGCATAATCCCAATTTTGTAATACAAAACAAACCCCATATATGTTAACAATTATTTTCTCTTCCTCTTCCTCTCCCTCTCTCTCTCTCTCTCTCTCTCACACACACACACACACACAATCAAAGGAAGTATATAAAAAAGTTAACAGTTATTCTATTGGGAGGGTGGGTGATGGGTAATTTTGTTTTGTACCTTTCTCCACACCTTTGGGTATTGTCCCAATTCTCTTACAACTCTACAATATTATATATCATTCCATAGGCTTCCGTTTCCTCATCTGTAACTTGGGAATAGGCATACCAATCTTCCAGTCTTAAGGTGCCTGACATGCCTGAGTACTGGTCAGTTGGCATCCCTCAAGGAGGGAGAGCAGCTCCAAAGAAGTAAAGCAGGGCATTGTAGCCTGCGCTCTCCTATTTATCATCAGGGGACCACTCAGCTCTTACAAGAAGACATCGGCGTGGCTGCTAAACAGGGCATGTGGGTGCGGTCAGCATGGGTGTGGAGGGTGAGCTGGCACGAGGGAGCTGGCTGGACACCTTGGGTTTGGGAGGGTCAATGAAGGAAAGCAAGAGAGGTTGGAAGGTTGATGGGAGAAAGATTGATTAAATGAGGACAACTTGGGGTGCCTGGGTGGCTCTGTCAGTTGGGCGTCTAACTCTTGGTTTCAGCTGAGGTCATGATCCTGGGGTTGTGGGGTTGAGCCCTGAGTGGGGCTCCATCTTGAGCAGGGAGCCTCCATGGGATTCTCTCTCTCTCTCTCTCTCTCTCTCTCTCTCTCTTCTACCCCTCTCCCCTGTTCATGGTCTCTTTCTCTCTCTCTCTAAAATAAAACAAGTTTTAAAAATGAGGACAACTTGGGGGCACCTGGGTGGCTCTGTTGGTTGAGCATCTGACTTCAGCTCAGGTCATGATCCCACGGATTGTGAGTTCGAGCCCCATGTCGGGCTCTGTGCTGACGGCTCAGAGCCTGGAGCCTGCTTCAGATTCTGTGTCCCTCTCTTGATCTGCCCCTTTCCTGCTCATGCTCTGTCTGTCTGTCTCTCTCTCTCAAGAATAAGTAAAACATTAAAAAAAAGATTTTGAAAATGAGGACAACTTAATCTGTTTGGGGTAACATTTCTTAGTTTGGGGTGAGGGTCTGATGGAGCAACTGAAGAGGAAAGAGGAACCATGATAAAGTAGAAAACACAGCCAAGGAAGCCAAATGATTCCCTCTGGTAGGAATAATGCCCTGCCTCTTCATTTCTTCCCTGAAAACCCTCCAGGAACAGAGCGGGTGATGTAACTTACTAGAACTTTCCACAGCCCATGGGAACGTGGTCTCTTCTGAGGAGCAGTATTCCCCGAACATCCTTTTCCCTGGCTATAGCTGTGATAAGGTGCTCTTTTCTGGAGACTGTTTAGGCAGGTGCTACCAAAACATTTAGCTCTGCCTGTGACTTATCTCAACAGGAGGGTTGTCTTGAATCTTCAATTGGCCATTTGTGACTTCAAATTAATCCTTGGTCTCCACAAATTCTGGGCTGCTTTGCTTCTTTGTCATCAGTTATTTCTTTTCTATCTGCATTTTATTCATTTTTTTAAATGTTTATTTTTGACAGAGAGAGAGAGAGAGAGAGACAGAGCATAAGCGGGGGAGGGGCAGAGAGGGAGACACAGAATCCGAAGTAGGCTCCAGGCCCTGAGCTGTCAGCACAGAGCCCAACGCGAGGCTCAGACTCACAGACCGCGAGATCATGACCTGAGCCGAAGTCGGACGCTCAACCGACTGAGCCACCCAGGCGCCCCATCTGCATTTTAAATCCCGGTAACTTAGGGAAGAATTGATATCACAAATGATATTCATGATCCATTCATGATCCATTCATGAGAGGTCACTGATAGCTTTTGGCCCTCTTCTTCACCAATCTATATGTCTCTTTCATTTTATATCTGCTAGCTATGTAGCAACATTTAATATAATTGTAAGTAGTGAAAGGAAGAGAATACAAGAATTGCATGTAAATTATGATTCTGGCTATGTAAAAACAAATAAACACACACACACACACACACACAAGTATAAGGAAGAAAAAAACACAAGTAATTAATAATGGTTATGTTATGAGTACTAGGAGTTTGGATTTTTTTTTACTTACTCTCTATTTCCTTAAACATTTTAATATAATGGAAAAATACCTTTATAATTAAGAAACAAACTTACAAAGATAAAGTAAGAGGCAGAACGAGTAATAAAGTTTGGTAAAATAAATAAAACCGGTAAGCTAGTCATAGATAAGGTTTCCTAGAAGTAAATATACGTAGCTCTTAGCTCGGTGTGTGTTAATTGATGGAGAACTATGACCACAGAAGGCTTATGGAAGACATTTAACCACACGTCACCCCTGTCTACTCCAAGAATGACCCAAAGGCAGAACCATATGAGACTTCAAATCTATTGGGCATTTGAGGAGATCTGGGGGAGGGGCTGGAAGTCCAGGCATATTAGAGATTCGGGAGCTTGTAGAAAGACTATGTAGACTTGACTAAACTTGGGGGTTTCCAGGAAGTGCTTCAAGCATGACATGGTGAGGCTCCGATACTGTTTATTTTTAGAAGTCCCGTTGAGAGGAGTATCTTTCACCTCTCACCAAATTAACTACGCTCCTTGGAACCGTGGACATCTTTCTGCTGTAGCAGCAACAGGATCAAAGCACGTGTTTAGAAAGAGAAGTGAAAAACACCAGATGTGAGCAAAACCACAAGGGGAATTTCAGACAGGCAGCACGCACCGGATTACCCAATTTGGAATGTGGCCCAGGTCCCAGGACAGGCGGACCCTCTGAGGATCAGGCTGGAGAGACAGAGGTTATTGGTCCTGATGTCAGCCAAATGCTGCTAACTTGACCTGTGACCTTGCTCAAGCCAGTGACTTCCTCCAAACCACTTTCACCGTCTGTAAGTGGAAGGCGTGGCTCATTTCCTCTCAGGAATAGCTAATGGAAACCATGCTAAAAACTAGAGGCATGATCTTGAAGACTGATGGTAAATTACATATGAGTACATAAATACCATGCCATAGAGACACTTACAGTGTGTAGATACAAATATTTTGTGGGAAGGATATGTGTGAAAAAAAACCCATGAGATTAAAGATTGGGTCACATCAATCCATAGAATAAGTAATTGGAGGGGGTGTGACAGGATAGATATTTTTTTCCTCACCCATAGCTCTTTAGGTCTCCTGGGGTCACCCCAGATCTAGACTAAAGCATACTACCTAGTGTATGGTTAGTGCTGAATAACTATTAGTATAGAATAGAGCTTAAAAAAGGGTAGCGCTTAAGTTTCAAATTTCAGCTTTCTTTTTTTAAAAATTATTTATGTAGTTATTTTTAAAAATTTTTAAAAATGTTTATTAATTTTTGAGACAGAGCATGAACAGGGGAGGGGCAGAGAGACAGGGAGATACAGAATCCGAAGCAGGCTCCAGGCTCCAAGCTGTCACACAGAGCCCGACGCAGGGCTCGAACCCACGGACCGCGAGATCATGACCTGAGCCGAAGTCGGATGCCCAACCGACTGAGCCACCCAGGTGCCCCTGTTTATTTATTTTTGAGAGAGAGAGAGACAGAATGTGAGCAGGGGAAGGGAAGAAAGAAAGAGAGGGAGACACAGAATCAAAACAGGCTTTGGGCTCCGAGCTGTTAGCACAGAACGTGGTGCAGGGCTCGAACCCACGAACTGTGAGATCATGACCTGAGTGGAAGTGGGACACTTAACCAACTGCGCCACCCAGGCACCCCTCAAATTCCAGCTTTCTTGACCACTTAGTTGTATAGAGTATAGTTGTGTAGCCTTGGCTAAGTTACTCCATAGTTTTGCGTCTCAGCTTTCCTTGTATGCAAAGTGAAGATAATGCTCTACCTCGAAGACTTGTGTAGATTCAATAAAGTAATATAACAAAAGAGCTTAGAAGAGGGCTGGGTGGGTAATGTGTGTTATTATTAACTCCCCAAACCTCCAGAATGGACTATAAAGCTCTCTGCATTTCTTCATTTTGTCTCAGTTTTCTCATCCAAATGTTTCCCACATTCTTCCTCCATTTAAGAATATTTCCTGTCTGTCTTATTCATCGATGTAGTTCACTGCTCCCACCAGACTTCAAACCAGCCTTACTCACTCCCCACAGAAGCCATTAATTTATTCTTATTCCTGCCAGCTTTGAGTCAGTCTCTAAGTTGACCCCCCAGTGAGAAATCTGTGAAGCATCACTGAGTCCTCTGCTCTCCCCGTCTTGGGCTTCTTACATAACAAGATGCTTTCTTAACCAGGGGAGATGTCCCACTAGGGATGACAAAGGATGCTTTAGTCCTCTTTAAGAAGAATTTGTCAGCCACGGCCATCGCAGGGCAGAACAGGGAATCACCTTGGAATCACTGAGCATGGCTGTCTTCAGGAGTCATGGGTATAGTGAACCCCCCGAGACTCTTCGGTGAAAAGTCTGAAAAGTCGTCACTGGAGAGGAAGAGGGATGTGGTACTGGGTCCAGGAAGGCAGATGCTGGAATTCATCCTAGTGCCACTCAGGAAGTGACTGCATATGAGAATGGAGAAAAGAAAAAATAACTTGACTAGCGAGGGTTATGATATTTTGGGCCATTAGAAGATGATGGGGGCACTGCTGAGTGGAGTGTTGTGTTGGGGAGTCACTTTCGCTAAAGTGCCGATGTGAATGGCCTCTACTTTGGCACGCACAGAGTGGCAGAGAACTGAGCTACCATAGCCCTTCCCTGGACAATTTTGTCACCAGCTCTAGCATCATTCCTTCCCCAAATTGTCCTTGCCTCCCACCAAAACCAAGTTTGAGTATGCTTTCCCTGCTAATTGTTTTTATCACTGGCACCTTCCAGTCAGCCTTTTTTTAAAAATCCCTCCACCGTATCATTCTCTAGGATGTTTTTACTACATGATCGTAGGGGTCCCTAAAGATGGCTCAATTCTGGAGAAATGTTTGAGCCCCTATTATACAAGGCTAAATGCTAGGGAACACAAAGATAAGTAAAACATGGTTACTGTTCTCAAGGAGCTGCTATCACATGATTTAGGTGGGTTTGCTAAGTGACACTTAATCCAGGGATGGCCCAGGTTGCCCTAATTATCTTCCCTATTGGCCTGCCTTGTCCCTCTTCATTTATTTAACAAATATTTATTGAGCAATGACCATGTGCTAGGCACTGGGCTAGCCTTAGGATGCAGCAACAAATAAAACAAACACCATCCTCACCTCTAGAGAGCAAAACTACAATGTAAAAGAATCAGGCTCAACACCTGGTTGACTACCAAAGGAATAGGTAAGACTTAGGGTTCCCATCTCTCCTCTCCTAGAGTGGGGTGTGCTGGGCCATACTTCCCTCTCCCAGCCAGTATGCAGTGAAGTTACAGTCGAGACATGTTAAGTTCTTATTGGAGTCTGACTTCAGGAACACCTGGAATAAGGGAAGAAGACTAGAGTAGCTGGTTACTCCATGCCCTGGGCTCCTTCCTCACCAGCATTCTCATCATCTCTCTTCTCAGCAAGCAAGTACCTTTCACACTACTTCCTGGTAGATATGGGTTAGAGTCTTCCAAATAGATAAATGTGGGGTATCTTTGGTTTGTTAATGAACAGTCTTCAACAACTGAGGGGAAAGTCGATTGTATAAATACTAAGTTTCCAAGGAAGGATAAGTGAAGGGCTTCCAAGGAAATGTTTTTCTTATTTGAAGAGGCATGTAGAATGAAGGCAAGTATCAAATTGCTCCTGATGGCAATAAAACTACTTCTTATAATCTTAGGAGGGACAGCTAATGTAACAGTGACTGAGTAAGGGATGTAGTAAATCTCTTCAGGGCCTCTGACTCTTCAGAATAAGACCCCGAGGAATGACTCACTGTAATAGACTCAGCCAACTATTGATTAACTGTGCTCACAGAGGAGCGTAATATTAGAATAGAACGGAGCATTATAGATTGTGTTGGATTATCAAGACAAGCACAAAGTTTGGAATCAGATGGTCCTGGGTTCAAATTTCAACTCAGGTTCCTCTTTGCCATCTGGGCCTGAGGCAATTTATTTATTATGTTTGCATAATACAGATAAAAGTTCCTATGGAGTAGTTTTTTTTTTTAAAGGACTAAATAAAGTGGCATAATCGAAGGCACTTGGCACAGAGTAGGCACTCTGTAAATGCTCCCTTTTCTTCTCCTTTTACAGATTAGAAGCCAAAGACTGAAGAACTGACCTAAGTGGCCTGAGCGCCCGCGATTAACCAAGGTCATGCCTAGACGAAAGCCCCCTGGCTTCCTGACTTCTCATCTAGCTGTCTTTCAGTTGCGTTCATAGTGGGAGTTGTGCAAAGATAATTGAAAACATTTATCTCTGGTTTTCTAAAGCTTGAGGGGGATGACATTTTTAAAAAGTAGGTGGGGTGAGAGGTGTAAAAAGCGGATTTACTTTGGTGAGTTTACGTTGCTTGAGCATACACCCCGCGTGGTAGAGGAAAATGAGTATAGCCAACATGGGATTAAAGATTGTGTTACATTAATCCACAAAGTAAAGATTCCACATATTCTTGAGTGAGGGGGGTGTGACAGGGTGTCTTTATTTTTTGTCCTCACCCACATAACCCTTTGGGTCTCCTTCAGGCCACCTCAGATATAGACTAGTTTTCAGAAGGTCCTACATAAACATTTCCTTCAGAGTTCTGAGCTTGCTAATGTGTGGATTTGGCAGACAAGTGCAAATTAAAGTAGTTATGCATGAAAAATCACTTGTAACCTGCAAATTACTTCAGTGTGGGATTGGTGCTCCACATGGTTGAATAGAAAGAGCCCTCAGGGGCGCCTGGGTAGCTCAGTCGGTTGAGCGTCCAACTGTTGGTTTTGGCTCAGGTCATGGTCTAGAGGTTCGTGGGATTGAGCCCTGCGCTGGTTTCTGCACTGGGCTTTGTGCTGGCAGCTCAGAGCCTACTCGGGATTCTCTCTCTCCCTCTGTCTCTACCCCTCCCTCACTCGTGCAGGTGCTCTTTCTCTCACCCTCTCTCTCCAAATAAAGAAATGGACATTAGATAGAAAGAAGGACAGAAAGAAAGACAGAAAGACAGAAGAAAGGAAGAAAGCAAGCCAGCAAGCGAGCAAGCAAGCTCTGGGCCAGGGATGGGATGCCTAGCTTTCCTGCCACTGCCCTCCTAGTCAGGGGGACCCAGGAGGGGAAGCTAACTTCTCTGGGCATCTGTGTTGTCACCTGTAAAATGCCATGAAGTATTGAATGCAAAACACGGACTACATTTTATTTCCCTTTATCCTTACAAGAACGCCATGTGGTAGATAGTACTGTCTCCATGTTATAGGTGAAGAAATAGAGGCATTTTGTGATTTGTCCAATATCATTAAGCTAGTGAGTGGCAGAATCTGATAAAGTTGCATATTTGAACTCAGAATGGGCTTTTAACCTCCAAGACAGACTACCTATATTGAGAAGGGTAAAATGGATACTGAAGCTCAAAGCACTTTAATGAAGTATAAACAAATGTTTATTACAACATTTGGGGGGGGATATGATCCCTAGGCGGTGCCTGTATTCAAGTCATTTTCAGCTCATTGACTTTCTTATTCATTGCTTCTCATCTGATCTGAGAGCATCAAACCACAGTTCTCCTCTCTCACCTCATTTGCTCTGGTGTCAGTTCTCCCTCCCACACTGGCTGCGCTCAGGGGGAGCCTGGCCACTTCTTGCCAAGTGGGGGAGTGTAAGTGTAGGACGCCACTCTCACACACTCAGAAACATGTGCACAGATACCCGCACACAGAAACACACACATAGGTGCACATACCCACATATTCATACTAGTTTGTTATACACATCCATGGTTTCAGAAACCGACAACTTAAGAATCTGTCATTATGATGGCTGTGCAGACACCAGGAATAAACCATTTCCCAGATTTGAGGTTTGGAGTGAGAAAATGGTGTGATAAAGTGATAGAAAGTGGAGACCCACATCCTAAGGAGAACATCAAAAGACTCAGACCCGTTGGCTTCAGTCCCAACCCTGAATTCTGCAATTTCTCTTAGCTCATTCAGCCTGCTGAAAGATGCTTATTCTCAGTGGGCAGTAAAGTTCAACACAAACTTGGTGTCTCTTCATGAACTGATTCTGAGCTTTCACTCAGTTTTCTGTGTATGTGTTCCAGGCAGTGGTGGTCATCAGACTGTAAACCTGGGAGGTTCAGGGTCACATCGATGGAATTCTCCCTTAAGCGGTTTGGCATTACATGCAATTAGCGATTTCATGATGACAACACTTTTCATTCTTGCTACTGCTTTTTGTTTGGTTTGCTCAGGAGACAGATACAAATAAATTTATTTATTTATTGCATATGCACTTATTGAACACCCTGGTGATACTCTCTCTGATTTTTGCATTAACCCTTAATGGTTACAAAGCGTGTTCATGATTAGGATCACACTCAGACTTCCCAAGAATCCTTTGGGATAAAAATATTACCTACTTCATGATGTTTGTGAGGATTAAATGTAACAAACTGCAAAAAGCACTTAGCACTGGGGGCTGGGACACAGTAAACATTATTAAATGTTACTATTCGCATCACTATAGACATTATTAAATATCACTGGCCTATATTACTGATGAGGAACCATAGCCCAGAGAAGCTAAGTCACTTGCTCAGGTTGGAGAATTAGGCAGCAGAATTCAGTTAAGAATCTAAAACTCAAAACAAACAAACAAAAAACCCCCCAAAGAATCCAGATCTCCACTTTCCAAGACCATTTTAGAAAATTATCAGTTGAGATTGCAATCATGGAAGGAAGAAAGCAGGGCCTTAGCATACGTGACAGGTTTTATGGTTGGTGAGTAGGCAGAAGTGTTCAGGGACAAAGCACTGCTCAAGGGGGAGGGGGAGGCCCAGGTCACAGACCACAAGCGGCTGTACGATTCATATTTGCTCCCACAAACGCTGTCTTCCCTCAGTGCCCTCACATATATTGTTCTCCTTCCCTCGCTGTCTTTCCCCTCTCCCCAGTCCTTCACCAGAACGTGGTGAAGTTCATGTTTCAAGGCTCAGCTGAAACGACTCTTCCAGGAGGCTTTCCTGAGCCCGGTCTGGGTTCGCACCTACTGATTTAGTCTTCTAAATCAGCACCCTGTCTCCTTTTAGGAATACTGGTCTAGCATCTGTCTTCCCAGCAAGGATGTAAGCCACGAGAAGTCATCGACTTTATCTTACTTGCTGGCTGATGTATCCTCGGCAGCTTTAAGGTGTATCTGGCAGCTTTGTTACCCGCAGAGCAGGTGCTGGCCAGCACAAAGATGCAGAGGAAGAAGACTAAGTGGAAAGACATGAACATGACCTTGAAATGCTTTTCCATTTTGCCACAGAGTCACTGTGAGTGGTGTTGTTGGGAGAAGCGAGGAAGCCTAGAGCAGACAACTGGAAGAAATGAAGAAGGACTCCAACACACAAGAGAGGCATGGAAATCGTAACAAACGCAGGTGTTCTTCCTGTAAAGCCCAGAGGTAGGCCCAGACTTCTGCAGACAAAGGAAAGGGGGCTGGGAATGAGCCATTTCTCCCAAACTGCCGCCTTTGCTGGCTTTTGCTAGAAAAAAATCAGGAATCCCTGCTCTTCACAGATGACTGAGCAGGGAGTAAGTAGTCTAGGGATTACCGTGATAAACCTGCTGAGGGCAACAGGGAGGGAAGGAGGGTTTCCCCCGGTTGATTGGTTGATCTATTCGTGACTCTGTCATGTTGGCAGCAAAAAACGGCGGTGGGACTTTTGGCAGGAAATGTCCAGCTCCGAGGGAGTCCTGATCATGCTGGGAGGTGGCTCCCCTCCCCCGACACCCCAGAGCCCCAGCCTTTTCCCCTCCGCACCCTCAGCGGCGGTGCCCAGACCATCTCTGGCGCCTCCTCCCGGGTTAGGGCAGCGCGGAGGGAGGATGCGGGGCGCAGCTTCAGCCAGGGCCATTCTGTTTACGTTCCCACCCCTCAGCCCTGGGAAGCCCCGGGTTCCCACACTCATTGAGGCAGGAAGGTCGCTGTGGACACCTCATCTGTCTAACTGCAGATAAGCAGCAGCTGTCGCGAGCACGTTGGGGGTCACCTCCCAGACTGCCCACCCTGGAACCACGCGGGAGGAGACCCCTGCCCGTGGCGCGCACGGCGTCCAGGGCCACCTGCTGCCGCAGAGGCCGCTGCAGAACTGCGGGACCCGGCCGGGAAGACGGGGTCTTGGACGCGCCCAGGCACAACGCAAATCTGCCCAGAGCGGCTGCTGGCCTGACGTTCGGGGAGCCCCGCGGAGTTGCAAGATGATGCTCCGCTGCGTACTGTTCTCACATTGCTCTGACCACCGCCCGTGAAGAACGGAGAGCAGGTGTTTTTGCGTCCATTTTGCAGATGAGTAAACAGCCTCAGGATGTGCGACAGACCCGCCCATGTTCTCACAGCTCGTCAGTGGTAAAGGCCGTCTGTCTGCCTCCGGTTCGGGCGGGTCTTTCTGTTCCTCCCTGCCAACACAGGAGGCCAAGCGGACAAGTGCCAATTTTTATCCCCGAAAGAGAGCTCTTCCTCCCAGGTTTAACCTGGGTTTAATCTGTCTTCCACCCGGGCCTGGGTGTAGTGAGAAACACCGTGGCCTTGGAGTTTGACTCACGATTCCTCTTCTTGCCAGCCAAGCGTCTTAGGATTTTGGACTCGATTGCCCTGAATATTTGCTTCCATACGCATTAAATGGAGATACAGTTGTTCCAATGGTTGACAATAACAGTAAACACTCTTTTCCATGCCCGGGGCTCCGTTCTAAGCACGTTCTAAGTACATTGACTTGTTGAATTCTCAAACGACCTTATGTTATTTCATACATGTTATTTCATATATCCTATGTTATTTCATTTTACAGATAAAGACTCCATGGCAGAGAAGTAAAGAAACTTACCCCAGGTGACACCGCAAACAAACAGCAGAACCAGGATTCCAACCCAGGCTGTCCCACACCAGAGCCAAGTGCTTAATCTCCAAGTTATATTGACTATGCCAATTGTATTTACCATCTCCAGTACGTCCTCAATCAATTGCTGTTACTAGGAATTAGGGCAGGATTGGCTTGATTTATAAGCAACAAATAGTGCTAACCACCTGAACTAATTAGATAAACCAAAAGGCCTGTCCACTCCAAAATATATTCAGTGTAGTTGTGCCATGGTTTCTAACTTTCCACCACTAGAGTCTCTGTTTAAAATTTAATGTAATTTAGGAGAGAAGGGAGTGAGAGGGGGAGATGGAGAGAGAGAGAGAGAGAGAGAGAGAGAGTCTCAAGCAGACTCCAAACTTAGCACAGAGCCCAACGCAGGGCTCGATCCCACCACCCTAGGATCATGACCTGAGCTGAAATCAAGAGTCGCATGCTCAACTGACTGAGCCACTCAGGTGCCCCTAGAATCTCCTTATATAGCAGGAGGGCACTTCAGGGACATTTTGGCAATGTCTGGAGACATTTTTGGCTGTCATAACTGTGGGAGTGCTATGGGTGTCTAATGGGTAAGGCTGCTAAACATTCTATAATGCACAAGATGGTCCTTACAATAAATAATTATCTATTCCCAAATGTCAATATGCGGAGCTTTAGACACTGCTTTACTACTGAGTAGTAAGTAGGTAGTATTGAGTCAAGACTACTTTAGTCTTGGGGCGCCTGAGTGGGCTCAGTTGGTTAAGCATCTGACTCTTTGTTTTGTCTCAGGTCATGATCCCAGGGTTGTGGGATCGAGCCCCGTGTTGGGCTCTGCGCTGAGTGTGGAGCCTTCTTGGGATTCTCTCTCTCTCTCTCTCTCTCTCTCTCCCTCTCCCTCTGCCCCTCCTCCCTTAAAAAAAAAAAAAGACTACTTTAGTCTTGAAGGGCCCTAACAGTCATTTGTCACATAGGACAGCAAAGTAATGCTCTATTTACCATCTATTGATGCGTTAACACAGTTCACTATATGTAATTATTTGTTCTTACCTATTGCTGTCACCACTGTTGTTGCCAGGCAAAGGAGATGTGCCCTAGAAATGGTCAGGCTTATTTGGGGCTTGTGGTAGAGTTAGAAAATTGAAGCTGTTTTTCTGGCAAGTGATGTTACTAACCCGCAGATTGCTGACATTTCTTCCAATATGTTGAAGTAGGTCATAAATAAGCTCACAGCAATGCCATTTCCCTTCAGCACGTAACTCTATGAATTCCTGATATCTCTCAGTTGAGTCAGCTCTTGTTTTTGTCCCCCCTGCAATTTTATAAGCACCAAAAAGATTTTTTTTTTTACAGTCTGATTTTGTTGGCCCCTTTTGGAAACTCCTTTAGCTACTGACATCTTTGAAATGATAAACATTTACTTTACCAATCAGAACTTTGATCAGAAGAAGAATCTTGGTACCTTAAGCGTGTATGAAATATCTGTGATGCTTGGCAGCACATCTAGCTCTCTTATTTTGCTGGAGAACACTGTGCCGCACATCATTATGACTCACTGATTTCCATCTCATTATACATTAGCTCCAAAGACTCTATGAATAATCTGGAAAGGAGTTGTGTCAGTTAGTTTAGGCTAGCTTATGATGCAGTAACAAATGATCCCAATATCCTAACTACAAAAAGATTTCTTTCTTTTTTTTTCCTTTTTTTTAAAATATAAATTTTAGTTACTTAACATATAGTACAATATTGGTTTCAGGAGTAGAATTTGGTGATGCATCACTTACATACAACACCCAGTGCTCATCACAAGTGCGCTCTTTAGTACCCATCACCCATCTAGCCCATCTCCCACCCACATCTCTCCATCAACCTGTAGTTTGTTCTCTATCATTAAGAGTCTCTTGTGGTTTGTTTCCCTCTCTTCTATTCCCCGACCCTTCCCATATGCTCATATATGTTTGTTTCTTAAATTCCACACATGAGTGAAATCATATGGTATTTGTCTTTCTCTGATTGACTTACTTCACATAGCATAATACATTCTAGCTGCATCCAAAAAGATTTATTTCTTGTTCATGTTGCATGTACAACATAAATTGACTGCTGTCAGGGTACCTGGGTGGCTCAGTCGGTTAAGCATCTGACTTTGGCTCATGGTTTGTGAGTTGGAGCCCTGCATCGGGCTCTGTGCATCCATCTCATGGATGATCATGAGATCATCATCTGACATGATCTCATGGTTTGTGAGTTGGAGCCCTGCATCGGGCTCTGTGCTGACAGCTTAGAGCCTGGAGCCTGCTTTAGATTCTGTGTCTCCCTCTCTCTCTGCGCCTCTCCTACTTGTGCTCTGTCTGTCTGTCTCTCTCTTTCAAAAATAAATAAACATTAAATATTTTAAAAAATAAATAAATTGACTGCTGTCCTATTTCCTCTTTTTCATTCATGATTTAGGCTAAAGGAGAAGGCCCTATTTGGGACATGGTGATGTCATAGCAGGGGAAAAGAGCAATGGTAGAACCATCTGATGACTCTTACAGCTTCCACTTACAATTTCTTACAACTACTCTGAACTGGTGTATGTCATATATGCTTACATTCCATAGGCCAATGCAAGTCCATAGTCCAGCCAGATGTCAATGAGGCAGAGATGTATATTTCTCCTATAGGCTCCATAGACAGGGGCAATGAATATTCTCAACTATAATATAATCTACCACAGGAGTCTGTCTTTGCCACAAAGTTATGAACTTCTTCAGAGCCAGGGTCTTGGACTCAAATCACTCCCTTTACAAGAGGTTTCTATTCAATAATTGGAAGAAGAATATGAAGTGAAAGAGTTGAGGCATATAATCTGATAATTTATGATTGACTTGATGAAAATCAGAAGTAGATGGTAAATGTTAAGGAAAAGACAGTGGTCAAAGATGACTTCTAGGATTCCAGCTTGGATAACTGATGAATGATAGTGCCAAAAATTGAGGTAAAAAATAGAGAAGAAGAGGAGGTTTAGAAGGCAAAAGACCAGTGTTGGTTTTGACCCAGAAAACATGAGGTGTCTTTGGCATAACCATGTAGAAATCTATAGTAGACAGCTGGATGTGGCTCCTGAGAGAGTACTGAGCTACAAAGATCGAATATTGAACAGTATGTTTATTGAGCACTTACTATGTCAGGTATCTTGCAAAGAAATTTACATGCATTTTCTTATTTAGTTCTTACAATAGTCCTACAAGCTAGTTGGTATTATTTATCCTCATTATTTAGATAAGGATATTGAGCCTAAATAAGTTTTTTTAAAAAAACCCAAAACTTCACCCAAGCCTCACGGCTAGGTAAAAAAGGACCTAGGTGCTTTGTCTTCACAAACTATTTTCAACAAGTTATGCTTAGCTGGAACAATGATAGCAAATGAGAACATCCAGGTACCATGAAAAGAAAGGGAAGAGAAGGGCAGCAGGTCAAGGGCAGGACCCTGAGGAATATGAATATTTAAGTATCAGAAAGAGGAAGAGCCCTTGAAGAAGGCAGAGAAGGAGCAGGTAGGAGGAGGTCAGAAGATAAGAAGGCCTCAGAAGCCAAGTGTGTAGAGAGTGACAACAGAAAGAGTTTCTAATAGGGACAGCTGAATACTTGAAGAGCTGGACTGGGAAAGGTCCAGTGGTGTTGATCGGTAGGCCTAGTCCCTGACAATATGTCTAACCTCATGCAAGTATCTGTTACCAGCTATATTCCCCATTGGAATGCCAGGAATGAAAAATGAACCACTGTTGGCTAGTCACATGCTGACTTTGGAAACACCAACCTGTCACTGATTCTCTCTCTGTGAACTCTGTCCCAGAGTCTGCCTTGGCCTTTTGACCTGTTTAGGTAGTTCTTTGCTTCTGGGTCTTGGTGACCTGGATTTTGGACTCTGCACCTATGTGTACTTGTCTGAGGTTCTGGGCTGTTCTCTCAGCTTAGAAAACCCAACCTTACACCACATCCCTACTCTTGGTTACTATGTACTCCCATCTTGACAGAGTGAGGTTGAACCACTGTTCCTTAATTCATAAGGCTGTGGCTCCTGCTAATTTTCTGCAACTCGGCTTCCCAGAAGGAAATGAGGGGTTGTGGTCTTAGCTGGTGGCCACTATATCTGCTCTGTAGATATGTATATCTGCTCACTTTGAGATCATAGGTTATTGGTCAAACCTTGCCAAACCTTGCAATACCTGTTGTCAGGGCAGACTTTCTGTCTTAAGGTGAGCTCCCCAGTTGTCATGCTTTTTAATCCAGCTCCAGCTGTTTGTGGAGATATAAGATTTACATGTGGCCACAAGAGGACACTCATTAAATGAGATTTCTCATTTCTGCTTGGAAAACAGGATGCTGGACAACTGTCCAACTATGGCTGTGAGAAAAGTCCCAGTGGCATCCATAGAGTGGCTCTTGTCCTTAATGTTCACAGAGTAGCCAACTACAACATTAGAGTACGTAAGTATCCAAATATGCCTCACTCCCAGTGACTTGAACTGAATGAGCCTCTCCGAGGGGAGGGCGCCCTGAGGGGAGGGCACCAGAATCCTCTAGCATCTCTGCTCTTTGTGTTCACTTGGAGATTGCATATATCCATTACCCTTCCATGACCACACCCCTCAGCAAGTGCTATCAGATTTATTAACTAAAAATACAGGATACCTGGTTAAATTTGAATTTCAGGTAAACAAATACATTTTTAGTATAAGTATATTCTACACAACATAGGGCCTACGTATACTAAGAAATTATTCATTGTTTGTTGGAAATTTAAAGTTAAGTAGGTGTCCTGTATTTTGCTTGGCAACCCTATGGGCACCACAACATCCATCATCTGAGACTCAATAGGAATTCATAGGTCTTGGGATCCAATGGGTCTCCACTTCTCCCAAGAGGTCACTGGGTACTTTGTGAAGAAGAAAAACAGGAAATAGTCTCTGTTAGGACTACTAGGGCCCTGATCCTCTCTGGCTCCCTCATGCTTTTGGGTCAGGGGTCCACGAAATTAGATGTTCTGAGTGCCTATAACCTTTGTTTGCCTCTTATCAGCTGCATTTGGAAAATGGCTTTCTAGAAGTGTCCAGATAGTCTGAAGAGATCATTATGCCCCTTGACCTGTGACAGCACCAAATGATCAGTATCTTGCATGACTTTCTAGAGGAGATTTTTTGCAATTCTTGGACACTATCCTAATACATCCTTAAACATCTCCACACATACCCTGCCCAACTGTGCCTCATATAACCCTCTAGTCCAGCAATCCTGGGTTACCTGAAGCATCAGCATCCCCCAAACAGTCTCTAGACTATTCCAGTTTGGTGTAGCCAGGTGTCTATAATCCTGGGGTAAGAGATTTCCTGGTTACTTGAGGACATCTAGACATCCCAAAGCATGCTTGACAGCATTTTGTTCTTTTTTTTTTTTTTGTGCAACTGACCTACTAACGACCTCCTAAAAAGGAGAAGGAAGTTGGCCTGATGTGCTTAGTGTGGCACTATTTTTTGGACAACTCAAGACTCCTTTCACCTCTGTTCCAGTATAGCACCAGCAGGCACTTAACTATGTGCCAGATATTTATCCAAGGACTTCACTTATATTAACAAATTTAATGCTTATAATAAAAATAACCCTATGAGGTATGTACTGTTATTTTGCTGTTTTAGAGATGAGGAAACCAGGACAGTAATTCCTTTAAGGTCACACGGGTAAAAAAGTGGCTAAGAAGTAGAAGCTGAGATTTGAATGTGGGCAATCCAGCTCCAGAGTCTGTCCTCACTTGTGTGCCAACTCTAGCCAGCCTGGACCCAGCTTGGTTCAACCTTGGTCCTCTGCTGGGACCAGTGCTGCCAACATGATGGAGGGAGCCATCCTGCTGAGGAGGAGTCCTCTATTACCCCCATTTGGGATGGAGAATGGCTTGCTGTCAAGATGTCTTCAAGGCCTAGAGGGTCTAATGAGTGATATAGTCTGTATAGAGCCGAGTCCACAGAAGCCTGGAGAAGCTAGTACAAGCCTAGAAGCTCAGCTCATGCTATGCAAGGCCTATCATATGAGCCTTGGGTGCTCCATCAGCAACACATCCAGCAACAGAACCCCGGTCTATGTCATAAGCCTGGATACATGGTGGCAGCAGAGAGACACAACTGTGGAAGATTCTGGCTTGAATATTTGAATCATTCAATCCAAATTGTCTTTTAGACATCTACCTATGGTCCTAATCCAGATTCAGGGCTT
Organism: Prionailurus bengalensis; assembly: GCF_016509475.1. Taxonomy (NCBI): domain Eukaryota; kingdom Metazoa; phylum Chordata; class Mammalia; order Carnivora; family Felidae; genus Prionailurus; species Prionailurus bengalensis. Next base: position 103,093,027 of record NC_057345.1, on the reverse strand, counting down.
CTTGGGAGCAATTCATAGGGGTGTAACATGCTAGGAAGGCCTCTATATGAGTAGAATGGTGCCCATCCCACAGCAAGGCCTGAACATAGCATCAGCTCAGCCAACTATCCATCCTGCTACTAAAACACAACATCCCTGTCCAACATGTGTCCTGGTACACTCCCACGACAATACCTGGACCTCAAGCAAAGATAACATGGGCTTCCCAAAGAGCAGCTGTTATGGTCACTACCACAGACTTTGCTTTCAGAATTTGTTTCTCTTCTTCCAGAATTGCTTCCCTGTGCAACAATAACTTTCATCCTTACCGTTTTCTTGTGCCCTTCCTTCCTCACACTAGAGAGAAACTAGGAAGGTGTATACCAACTCAAAGGAAACTTGATGAGCATACAAAGTTCTAACTGGCAGCAGAAGTCAAGAGAAGGTTTTCATATAGGATGTCATCTGATTTTCCTCTAGCACGTTCATCTTATCTACCTAATGTGAAGGCTAGAGGATTGCTAATAATCATAACACCAGCAACAACAGCTATCACTTATTGAGCACTTACTCTGGGCCAATACTGTGCTAAATACTTTGCACATATTTCTGACTGAATCCTCACAATAATGCAATGGGGAGGATACTATTTTACCTCCAATTTAGCTGAGAAAATTGCCTTGCCAAAGATCACATAGTGAGTAAGTAGTAGAGCCAAATTTCAAATCCCAGTTAACTGAAATCTTGGGCATTCAGCTGCCTTGTTCTATGTCAGCATCAACTGACTTCCTCCATGCCCAATCTCCCAGCTTCTTCTATTCTTTTCTCTTCTACTAATTCTCCAACCACTACCCTGATGACAAGGGAGGATAAACATGAACTATCCCCAAGAGGGAGTAGACTCATTATGACACCATGACTGACCTCACTGACTGGACCACGGGAAGAAGTGAGGGCATGAAGAATTGCTTTAATTCGGTCCTTTGAAGCAGAGACTCTACCCAAAGTAATAAAGTGTTTGTTATAACTGCTTTCCTGTTTTGTTCACTGATGGATCCCAAACACCTAGAACCATACCTAGCTAATAGTAGGTGGGCGACAAGCATTAACTAAGGGGATTCAGGAAGTTGGGGTTGCCTGATGAAGAGCACGGGAGTCTTCGTAAAGCTGGGTGGCAGGAAAGTAGCTTTTAGTTGAGCCAGATGACAGGATCTTCCTAACACTGGTATACATTTCTCAGCTATTCTTTGCAGGCTTGCTTCCTACTATCCTATTCCAACTAACACATTCTGTTTACCACTCATGTTTTTTTTTTCTTCTACTGCAGGATTGATGCTTATTCATAAATTCCACTTTCTTATCATGCTGTTCTGCTTCCTCATAGATTTGGTTTGTATAACCCTCCACAGCTCTTACTCCATCGTATGACATCCTTTCAACTTCAGCTTAGTTTCCATGACTAATTGCCCTCATTATCTCCATGTTTCCCAATTCAAATCCTACAAGAAGAGAATCTGATAGACCAAATGCATCTTTTCCATTCAAGCCCTGACTTTTGGAGGGACAGCCCTAATGTCAGGGGCCAATCCCTGGTCCAATCAGGAGCCATCCCTGGGTAAAGAACAACCTAGCTCTGCTTCTCAGAGCAGGGGGCTGTGGGTGGGGCAGTTTCATCTCGAAGAGGAAGTTGGGTGTGGCAGGCACTTTGTTGACATATCCAGTATAGGAGTGCTCCTGGGAGCCCATCTCTCATCTCTGAAAGGTGACTTTGTAAGTTAGGACTTTTCATCAGGCCTTACCAGGAAAGCCCAGCCAAATGCAGTGTGACCTGCTGAGTTTGGAATTTCTCTTGGCTGGACACCTTCTTGCACTCTTCCTTCTGGGACTACCTTGGTTTCTCAGCTTATTACCTGTTTGGAGTTGGCTTGTTTCTGGACTCTTTTCTTCACTTAGGTGAGTTGGCTTCCAACCAGATTGCTGGACTCTGGAATATGGTAAGTTTTGGGTTTCAACTTTGGTTCTGGGTCATGCTTTAGCTTGAATGTAAATCAACTCTCTTGCTCTCTTGCCTCCTCCCTTCTACAAAAATTCACTCTTCTTGAAGTTATCACTTACCTGAGGTTGCCTTTCCTTCCCAGCCCACCAACATATTCCTGAGGGAATGACATTAAGAAATAGGTGATGGCTTCAGTGAGAGCAATTTTAGAGGAATGGTTGGGGCAGCAACCAGACAGAAGCAAGTTGAGGAAGTGGAAATAGTGAGTATAAGACTATTCTTCTGAGAAGTTTAGATGAAGAGGAGAGGAAGAAAACAACTAGGTGCCAAGAGGGTTTTTGTTTAATTATTATTAGTTTAAGAATTCTTCTGATTATAGAATACATAATTTTGTAAAACACTTTGAAACATTAAAGTTATAAAGAATAAATTTAGAATTCTCCATAATTTAATAACTGTCTACATAATTATGATAGTTATTCATTTTTGAGCACCTACTACATAGAGGACTTCTGCTAGTCACTTCATAAGTAGTGTTTCTATTTACTGTGCAATACAAAGTCCTAGCTGGGCAAGACTTAAGATGAATATATCTACAATACAGAGTAAGACAATATCCTTTTTCCTAAAGCAATGATTGGTATCCATTGATTTACAAGAGGGCTGAGAAGTTTGCTGAGGGAAAAACTCAAATCCTTCGGTAGGGTTTTAGTAGTGCATGGACATGTCCATGGGGAATTCTCGAGGCAGGCAGATTGCTGGCAGGTATGGTGGGGCCCCCAGTGAGAGCATAGCCTGTTGAGGCAGGAGTCTGCAATGGTAAGTCTGGGCTTTAGTTCTGGAAGGCCATGGCCAGTTTGGCTGTCATGGGGTAGGGCCTAGTTCAGCTTCCCTGTATGTGTCTTCCCAGAAGAAAACAAAGAAGGGCCTCTGTGTAACAGAAAGAGTCATTTTATGAAGCTCTGTAATGCCCTGGGGCCTATCACCCGGTGGGTAACTGTGTGTAGACTCTCCAGGAAGAGAGCTTTTCCTTTCTCACTTTGAAAGACACTGACAGACATCACAGGGGCTATCCAGCCCCAAGTTTCCCACAAAACTAGCATCACAGGGCCAGTCATGGCAGCAGAGGGTTTTCGTCCAATTTACAGTAAGGTACCAGTACCTGACCTCAGCTCCGTAACACTTTACCTTGAGCGTTAATGCTGAAATAAAAAATGGACTCTCTTACTTCCTGTTTTTCAAAGCATCATTGACTAGGGGAACAATGCAGGGCTCTGAAAGAGGCATGCTGTGAGCTTCTAGCTCACTGTGGTACTGCCAGAGCCAGGACCATGGTGTCTGGCTAAGCTGTGACAATAAATGATTCAAGAACATGGGTAACATCTGCCCACTCATGACTCACTCAATGTCTTTGCACAAACACCTTCTTAATAGAGCCACTCTACATAAAACTGAATACCCCCTAACCCCTGCTGTCCCATCCCCTAGAAAGTTGTGATAACTTTCTCTCCACTGCACTCATCATTTTCCATACCATAATTTTTCTTATTTCTTCTTCTTTTTAAAAAATTGCCCCTTTTCCTACCCTAGAATGTAAACTCCACGAAAGTAGTATCCATGTATTTATTGTGTGTCCCCCAGAGCCCAGATCAGTGACTGGCACAGAATCTTCAATGAATATTCATTGAGTTTGTTCACTTTGTGGGTTTCCCAAAAATATTTGGGGAAGGATGAGAACTATTAAGATTTTTAATTAGCATCTAGATTCATAGCATGGGAGAACCTAGGATATTTGCTTACGCTGATAATAACCCTGTAATGTGTATACTATAATATGCCTATTTTACAGATGAATAATGAATTAGAGCAAAAGCAACTTGCCCAGACCTCATAGATAATAAGGGCCAGGGCCTTATTATAAACTGGTATAATAAGTAAGAAGACCGTATAGGAGGTATTCCTATAGCTGAGGCAAGAGTTAACAAAAGCCTTCATCGATATGGTAGAAATGGAATCAGAAAAAAAAAGGGGGGGGGGATGGAAAGGAAAGAAACTGTGCAGATTGATAAGAAACATGGGAGAGAGTATTTAATACATTTTACGGGCTCTGGAAGCAGCCCATAAAAATAAGATGAGCACAAGAAGACTCTTCTAAGAGGGAAGTAACTTCAATTTCTTTCAGAAAGAGAAGATTGGCTAGTTGAAAAACAAGAAAGAAACAGATTGAGTAAATTCAAGTCCTTGCGATGTCGAGCAAATCCATGACAAAATTATCTTAATATGGATTTCATATCTGGATTTTAACTGCAAAACAGATGAGAGTGTAATAACTTACGGCAAAAAGAGTTGAAGTTGAGTCATGACACGGAGAAGATTGTGGCAACAGTGTCCAAGGAATGAGTCAGGAAGCAGTGCAAAGCCTTGGGGAGAGGGGATTCTCAACATTAGGACTTGGGGTTGCTAATTAGCAGGTACCTAGGCAATATGAGAGGCCCTTGAAATAGGCCTTGGTTTAGGGTGAAGGAACTGCAGGGCACAGTAAAGAGTGGGTCAGGCCACCTCTGTCGCAGACTTTGAGTCTGTTGTTCTCTCTTGTTCAGCAAGAGAGCGGATGCAGAATTAAATGTGAGAGAGGCTAATGTCCGGAAGGAGACAAGAGCCGTGAGTAAGGGTCCTTGCTCTGTTTTTATTAAGATCAGAAGGCTTACAGATGTGATGGATGTGCACAAAGAGACAATGAAATAGTGAACACTAACTCATGTGTGAGAGAGAAAGGGGGTTTCAAAGATATGCGGTGTTAGGGGTTTGGATCAATACAAAACAAAATCCCTGCACCCAGCAGATGGTTGTTTATGGCAGGCATGTAGGCAGGCACGCACACACTAGGCGCTGTGTCTGCTTATCTTAACTTGCCTAGGGGATAAGACAGATGGAGCATGCTACCTCAGGGTCAACAAGGCACCTTTCTTTTGCTAATTAGCTCCGGTCAGGGCAATTTCACTCTGCTGCTGTGGTCTATAGCCCTGTTTACCTGTTTACCTATTCTGGACCTTCTGTCCTGTGAAAGCAGCTTTCTGCTTTTGTTCTATGCTGGGGGTGCTTTTGCCCTGTTTAACTGTCCTGGATGCTTTCATCCTAAGCCTTGTTAACCCACTGGTGCAAGCTCAGGCAATTCCTAAACTTACTCCCCACACATCCCCACCATCCCACTCATCTCTGGCCCATCAGCTGGTATTGCAGACTATGCTGTGATCCCGCCAGGGGTTTTGGAAGGGGAATGAGGGTCAGAAGACTGGATCAGAAGGGCCAGCCAGGATGGTCAGTCACACATGGTGAGAAGCAGGTGGGGAAACTGGATTAATGCCTACAGGAAGCCTCAGGAGGATAAATCCATCCCAAGTCACTGGATACTGGTTATGGGGGTGGCAGCCTATTTATTCATTCAATCAATATTTACTGAGTGTTCTTTATATGTTGGGCACTGTGCCAGACATTGGGCTAGGTGCTGGGAATTGAGGTATGAATAAACTATTTCCTGATTTCTTCCCTCTCTTTAGGAGAAAGAACAGTAACAACATCTGGCTCTCATTGGTACAAGGATTGGGCAGGGCTGCGTCTGAAAGAGGCAGACATCGGCTTGGGCAGAGGGGTCAGGTTGGGGACAGCATGGCCTGGCTGATACAATACTTATATTGTACCATGAATTTGTGTTTATTTTCTACACTTCGCTTGGTACTATTTACTTATATTTGATAAGCAAATTGACTACTTTATGTTTTCTTATAAGGAATTTCTAGATACATAGTTATGAGATTGGATGGAGAGAGGGCTTTTGATTTTCAGTCCTCAGAGCAACAGTGTGCCTAAATTGCTGGCCTTGACAATCACCTAAAATAAGTGTATGTCAAATCATTCAGTAGAAGCAGCAGCAAAGAGGGGAAAGGGCATGATCCATCACTCCTTCATCATAAGCTCAAACCATGAATCACAGTGGAGTGTAAGGATTTTATGTCACTGCAAGAGTAGAGGTCAGTGTGCAGATGTCTGGAGAGATGATCCCACCCATAACACTTTAAGACACAACACTCGGGAACCACTGAACTTGTCAGAGCAAGCTGGCAATAGACTTCCCAAGTTGTGTGCATGCCTTATTTTACTCAGTCTGTAAGTAGGCCCATAAGATCAGCCCTGTTTTCCCAGGTAAGACTATCCCTCTCAATTACTGGAAGGTAATGGAAGAAACAGAGCTAGTGTCATCAACAAACCTAGGCCCTTGATTTATTTCATGGAATGGAACGGAATACTCATTTTTTTTTTTGTCATGGTGATATGGGGTTTCCCTAGTAACAATGTTGTACATAATTATAAGATTCCTATAATAGCCTATCTAATTCTGAATACAGTATAGGTATAATATAGTTGACTTCTACACAGCACCTAGCCCAGCATGTGAAAGGGGACAAGAATAGGACAATAAATAAGAGGAGGGGCCCAAATGAAAGTTCATTTAAAAAAAATTTTTTTTTAACGTTTATTTTATTTTTGAAGGAGAGAGAGAGAGACAGAGTGTGAGTGGGGGAGGGGCAGAGAGAGAGGGAGACACAGAATCCGAAACAGGCTCCAGGCTCTGAGTGGTCAGCACAGAGCCCGATGCAGGGCTCAAATTCACAAACTGTGAGATCATGACCTGAGCCGAAGTCGGACACTTAACCGACTGAGACACCCAGGAGCCCTGAAAGTTCACTTTTAAACCGTTTTTTAAATTTTAGCTATATGACTACAGGTTCTAGCTGAAAAGATTTCAATCTTTGCCTTAATGTAAACAGTGAAGATTCCAGGAGACAGGATTTTAGGGTCAATTTAAAAATTTCCTAGATCTGTTGTCTGTATTATTTCGGTCTGAATCCTATACCCCATTTAAAATTTAGGCCATTCATTGCTACAAAGAATTTTAAAGCAGAATCAATCAGTGTACTTCAATCTTAACATTTATTAATTGCTTCCTCCAATCATTTTACATGTATACCAACCCATTCAAGCCACATATCTATGAGATATGTGTCATTATCATTTCCACTTTACAGATGAGGAAATTGAGGCAGACAGTAAGTAATTGACTAAGCTGTCACATCCAGTGAGTGACAGAGTTCATGCCCAGGATCCAGGCAGTGTGACTCTGGAGGGCACACTTGTGGCCACCACGCTACATTGGCTCTGCGTACTTAGTTATTCCAGTAAAACAACTCTTAGATGTTTACGTGTTTGGTACTCTTGTTTTGGATGATTACCTATTACCCATTGAAAGTTGTCAACTTTGTTTCTAAAACTGGCAAGCTTGGTTTTAAAACTCATCTTTTTCTGCCCTCTTTTCCCCAAGAGACAGTTGTATAGTAACCTTTTCAGAAACAAAATAAGTGTAGAGTTACTTTTGTGAGGACAAATGGGGGAGGACCATCCACTCATAAGCTGGGCCAGGGTTCCAGTACCTTGTTTTTAACATGTATCAGTTGCCAGTATGCAAAGGCAGTCTTTTTCAATGAAAACCAGATAAAATGTGTTTATTTCCATGCCTTAAAATCTTCCTATATAACAAAGGATAGCTTTTATTTTTCTTATCTGCCATTTTTCTCATCAGTACATAATTTCCTCTCATTTCTTCCAAGGTTGATGTAAGACTAGCCTTTTCACATTTGATACCCTTAGGAAAATCTAGGAAAGAGAAGTGGATGGGGAAGCATTCAGAAATTATTTATTAACTTAGGATATTTTAACAATTGCAGTAGCTTCTATCACGCTCTTTTCTCCAGCTTCTGGGTCTATGAGGAGGGGGAGAAACTCATCTGCAGTGACATTTCTTCATTCTATTATTACTTCTTGCACAGGGTAGTAGAATTTTTTTTTTTGTAAGCATCTTACTTTGGAGATAAGGAAAGGAACAGTGAGTCCAGCCTGTATATTTTCCTACAGAACATTATTTTGACCTTCTGCATGACATAAAAGATAAGCTAAAATTATACTCTGTTTAATTTTTAGATTAGCATATTTTGGCTCAAAATTTGCTATAAATTTTAGAACTTTCTATTGTGTCACGGTGACCCAGACGGAAGACTTTTTTGATTCGTAAAGACTATTGATCTCATACGTCCAAATATATTTCATATGCAGTTCAACAAATGAAAATTAGGTGTTCTTAATGGGTTTAGGGGTGAATGAGCCAATGAGAACAAGCCCCTTTTTACATGACAGCTTCAGGGAGATGGGCCAGTCAGGGACAGGGAGTGCTGAAGGGTGGAGAAAGGAGCAGTTAAGAAGGCTGGAGCCTAGAGACACTCCATATCTTGTTTGTTGAGATGATGTTCTGAGACCCAAATCCATCCTGTTCACTTATTCTCTAACAACAAGCCAAGCAACTGAACACAGTCCACGCTTAGCTAAGTCAAAGTCCAAGGGGTTACTGGCATCACAGGCCTCCCCCGCCCATCTGGAGCATGAGAGTGTCAGCGAAGGAAGGGAAGGGCGGTGCCACCACTTTGTGTCCCCCAAACTAATAAACACACCTCTTTTCCTCTTCTAAAGGCTTGTCAGAAAGGAGGTGCAACTCAGTTGAAGCATCTCCAAACTCCTGTGGCTGGTTTACAAGCCACTCTGTAAAATTATGGCCCTGGCACCAATTTATTAGCTATGTTTCACAGTAAAAAGAAACTCAGGGTCACTGTTTATTATGAGAATGTGGTCAAAGTGAGAATTTTTTTTCTGTTTTATGAATAGATAGCACATTAAGGAATTAGATAATTTATGTATTTGAGCTTAATTCTAGATAATGCATTATTTCTTAGGAATAGGCCAATAAAACATTAAACTTTAAAATTAAAAAATAAAATCTCTGATAAATTAAATTTAAATAATTTTTTAAAATCTTTATTTATTTATTTAAAAATTTTTTTTAACATTTATTTATTTTTGAGACGGAGAGAGAGCATGAACGGGGGAGGGTCAGAGAGAGAGGGAGACACAGAATCCGAAACAGGCTCCAGGCTCTGAACTGTCAGCACCGAGCCCGATGCGGGGCTCGAACTCACAGACCGCGAGATCATGACCTGAGCTGAAGTCGGACGCTTAACTGACTGAGCCACCCAGGCGCCCCAAAATCTTTATTTATTTTTAAGAGAGAGAGAGACACACACAGTGCGAGCAGGGGAGGAACAGAGAAAGAGGGAGACAGAGGATCCAAAGTGGGCTCTGCACTGACAACAGTGAGCTGAGCCCAGTGTGGGGTTTGAACTCAGAACCATGAAATCATGACCTGAGTTGAAGTTGGATGGTTAACTGACCCAGCCTCCCACAGCCCCTTGTTTTCTAATAAAAACAAAACAAAACAAAACAAAACAAAACAAAACAAAACAAAAAACCTCTGGGTATATGATAGTAAAATCATATCACACACACACACACACACACACACACACACACACACAGATATTTTCTAAGAGACTTGAAGGCTATAGTCTTACCAAGTTAAAAATAAAAGAATATGAAGGCTAAGAGAAACCACTGTGTTTTTGTTTTTTTTGTTGTTGTTGTTGTTGTTGTTTTGTCAGTAGAAATTGACTCTGTTGCTAGGATCCTGAAATTTAAATTACAGAAATCAGTATTATACTGATGAATCAGAAATGTCAGCGCATATTCTACTCAGATATAAAAGATATAAAAAGAGATATAAAAATTATGAAAGGAACATGGAAAATCTGATAGAGCTCTGTGTATTTTGTTGGGCTAATAAATACAGAACTAGTTATTTAAGGTGGATAAAACCTTTGTGGTCTCTCAAGCTTCTAATGTTTTCCAAATGTATTTATCTTATCACTTAAAAGCTTATAGTAATAATAATTTAAGTTCTGGTTGTTTTCCTTAAATAAAGGAATAAACATTTGAGGACACAATTCTGTCCCTCTACAGCAGGAAGAACCCATCATTTTACCGTGTGAATAATTTAACCAGAATTATTGCCCACCAATCAGAGAGTCGTTTATAGAACCTTTGAGTCAACTCGTGCTTTATGGTGCACTAAGCTCTTGACACTCACCTCTATAAACTGGAGACAGATTTGTTATTTGTATTACCAAATATTGACAGCAAACTTTAAAAAAGGGAACCTCCCTTATAGCATTACAGAATATTAGAGCAAAAGAGAACTGAAAGATGATCTTGAGTAAGCCACCATTTTATAGATGAGGAAACTGAAGCACAGAATGACTTGTGATGTCCCACTGAGCTGGGGCACAGTCTGGCCCAGGGCTCAGTTCCCTGGACTCTCAGACCCATGCTGCAGTACCAACACCATGAAGCCTCTCTTGTATCACTTGGCGAATGAGTGTGTTAGGTGCTGGAAAGATAAAAATGAAACAGATACCAAGGAGCTCAAAATCTAAAAGGGGGGAGAAAGCATTATACTGCATTCTGTACATTGTTGCTAGAATGATCTTTCTAAAAATACAAATTGGAACATTTTGTCTGTCCTTGCAGTGGCTCCTCTTTGCCTGTAAGGAAAATCCTCTTTTTTGTTCTCCAACCTCTTGTCTAACTGCATCTACACTGATTTTCAAAATCAGCCATAGAGGACCAATTACTTTTCCCTAAACATGACATGCTGTTTCATCCTGCCAGGCCTTTGCTCATGCTATCCTCTGCCTGCAAAGCCCTTCCCTAATCACCCTCCAGGAGGGTTTTCTCCTTTATAACCTATCTCCTTAGGTCACTCTCCTCCAATCTCCAATCTCACAGGTAGAACTGGCCATTCTCCTTTGTGCATGGTCCACTGTGGGCTGCCCATGCTTCTCCTACAGCAACTGTGCTACTTTGTTAACATTGACTTCTTCAAAATAAATAACGTATTTGCTACTTACACTTGTGTCTTTCCCTGCTAATTGAAGGTAAGCTCTTGATGGTAGGACCATCTTCTTCATACCTTTAGAATACAGCTCAGCATCTGGCTCATAAAAGCTCCACTGAATGAACCGCCATAGAGGGCCTTGCAAAGTACCATGGCAATGCAATGGAAGGAGCAGAGGGGACTTGGAGGAGTCATCCCAGGAGATGAAGCCTGGGTGGCAAGTCTTAGATGATCAGTACCCCATCAAGGCAGAGGGCAGGGGTTGGTTCATACCTCATGGCAAGAATAGAGTGCACAAAGGTACAGAGGCCTGAGAAATGATGGAAAAGATGGCACATTTGATACATGGTGGGTTTTTTGTTGTTGTTGTTAAACTAGATGAGTCTAAAAAAGTCAGGACCTGTGTGTGAAAGTCCTGGTAATCCATTCAAAGAAAGGAATTTTGATTGTACTGCAAAGGCCTAGAGAAGGAAGAGCCGTGAAGGGCAACATTCCAGAGTATGAATGATTGGATTGGCCTGTCAAGAGAAAGGGCAGTGCAGCAACTGAGGAGAGGTGGCTCTGGAAAGGGTAGGACTGGCATCTCTGAGTCCAGGTATGACATTGTTGACCTGAGGGCTCAGAGAACTGAGCCTGGTCCTGGTGAGAAGTGAGAAGGCCTGAAGCAAGACAGTGAAGATGGAGACAAAGACAATGATTGGGCAAGCACAGCAGTGTTGGAACGGTGAGTGGGGACTAGTTGAAGATGAAGAATGAGGGAAAGGGGAGAGTCAAGGATACCTTCAAGCACTTATCTTGGATGTTGAAATGGATGGCAGTGTTCTGATATGGAATGCAGGAAGAAGAGGTTTTTGGAAAATAACATGAAGTTGAGTTTGTGAGATGCTTACATGAAGATGTTGAGAAAGCATTTGGAATCATGAGTCTTAATATTTAGGAAAGACTCTAGTCATGAGGATATCTAGTTGATAACTGAGTCCATAGGAGAGGATGAGATCATGTGGAGATCATGAGAGTGAGGGGAGAAGGTCTTGGATGAGGCCCTTGGGAAAAGGAGGAGAGAGAGAGAGAAGGTGATTTTAAGAACTGAACTGGAAGACCAAGAAGTAGGAACAAATCCAATGTGGAGTCATGGAAGCCATAGACAGAGAGAGCTTATTCACAGGGAAGAAAGAGTTAATGGTGTCAAAACCAAAGAAAGGATGAAGATAATGAGGATTGGAAAAGAGTCCTGGAAGAGCTGTAATAGAAGGCTGTAAACATACTCACTGGGGGCTGGAGGAAGTCCAGCCTAAGCCAGCATCAGCCTTGGCCCAGTGAATCAGACACAAAGGCTCCTTCTATTTCCTAGTCGCATCCAGTTCATAAGCCTGAATTTGGCTTAAAGTAGGAATTATGCTAAATAGCTTCATCTATTTAGGGTTAGTGAAATTGAGGTGGTTGGGCCATTTCATTCAAGAACTTGAGAAGGAACTGAAGAGCTTTCACGTCAATTTTCTTCTTCATATGTATGAGTTGGGATAGATTAAGGAGGTAGCTGATGAAAGAAGTAAAAAAAGAAAAAAAGATGAAAAGGAAGGGGAAATAAGTATTTGCTCTTTAAAAAGGTGATGTGCCAAACAGTAGTAGTCCCAGAACTCTTTATTCACCTGCCTCTACATACTCTACGGTCTATTTCTAGGAAAACTATCATAGTAATGCAATCTCCACATAATTTGTTCCAAATTCCTCAAAGTTGTTTTACTAAGGGATTTAGTAAGTATAGGGATATGAAGTGTGGTCTACAGGGAGTCTTGAAATTGAGAGTACAGAAATCAAAAGGAAGTGCTTAGACATTTTCAGAGAAAATTAAGAATGCTATGACATACAAGCACATCATCAGTGGACTCATGTGACCAAGCAGGGTATAGATAAGCTTGGGTATTGTGGAATTCGCACAAGGAGTCACATGGGGCATGACCTGTGCACTGGTCATGTACAGGAAGACCAGGTATCAGACCGCAACAGTTTAGAAGTTCTTAAGAGATAATCCCCCACCCCCAAAAATGAAAAAATAAACAATCCCCCCAACAACCCACAGATAGTTTGAAAAGCACTATTTTAGATCACAGCCCATTTGTAAGACTTCTCATACTTACTTAGTTTGGGATAAGCTAGTTGACAGCTTGAGCACACACCAAGAAGTTTAGACATAAAGTGAAAGGAAATTAGAAGTCATTGTAGAAGATGTGAATTGCTGCCGGAAATGTCCAAAGTTACCTTCTAAAAAGACCTTCTAGATTAAATGTAGGCTAGTTTATTTTTTACACCATTGTGTTCATTACAATATCCCCAAGGTCTGTAACAGTCCCTGGCATGTGGTAGGCATTGAGCGTCTCTGTTAAATATTGAATTCGTTGTTCTAATGACAACGTACAAAATGGATTGAGGAGGAGAAAGACTAGCATTAGAAAACGTGGCTAGGAGAATTAAATAAAAATTTTTTTTAACATTTATTCACTTTTGAGAGACAGAGAGAGGCAGAGAATGAGGAGGGGAGGTGGGGAAAGAGTGAGACACAGAATCAGAAGCAGGCTCCAGGCTCTGAGCTGTTAGCACAGAGCCCGGCGCAGGGCTCAAATGTATGAACTGTAAGACCATGACCTGAGCTGAAGTCAGACGCTCAACCGACTGAGCCACCCAGGTGCCTCAGACTAGGAGAATTTGAAGACAGTCTAAATATAGGTTGGTGGACTAATCAGCCTACTGGACACAGGAATAAAGAAAACATAAATCTAAGAGATATTGGGAGGGTCCTCCAGCTTTTCTCATCTCAGGAGGCAGCACGGCCATCCACTAAGGTCCAATTCAAAAATCTGGGGTTATTATTGGCTCTTCCATTTGTCTTTGTCCCTAGTATTCTGTCATTCTCTGAGTCTTAAATACCTCTTTTAAAAAAAAAAAAGTTAATTTATTTATTTTGAGAGACAGAGAGAGAGAGAGACAGAGAGAATCCCAAGCAAGCTCTGCACTGTCAGCACAGAGCTCGACTTGGGGCTCAAACCCACAAACTGTGAGCTCATGACCTGAGCAGAAAGCAAGAGTTGGATGCTTAACTGACTGAGCCACCCAGGCACCCCCTTGAATCTCTCTTTATTCTGACTTCTATTCATGCTGCTTTAGTCTGAGTTGTGGCACTTTTCCCAGGACATTTGCAATAGCTTCCTCAATAGTCACCCTGTCCCAGGCTCTTCCCCGTTCAACCTTTCTTTCAAAATGGAAAATCTGGTGTTTTTACTTTTTTGTTTAAAACGCTTGAATGGCTCCTGATTTACCTTCTAAGCTTAAGCACTACCTAAGCTCCATGATAGGGCAGTCCCTTACAAGGCTCTATATCATCTAGCACTTGCCTCACACTCCAGCCTTCTCTTCTGTTCCTTACCTGATGATCCTTGAACCTAAGCAACACTAAACTACTTGCAGCCACTGCTCTTAAGGGTGTTCCTGCTGGTTTGTGCTTCTGTGCCTTTGCTTATGCTATTCCATTTGCCTGGAATGCTCTAAACCCCTACATCCTGCTTACTGCCCCATCTGTGGCAGTGTCCTTTCACTGTTGGAACGATTACCACAAACTCAGTGGCTTAAAAATGACACAAATTTATTATCTTACTTTTTTAGAAATCAAAAGTCTGAAATGAGTCTTGCAGAGCTAAAACCCCGTAAGAGCTGTATATCTACTGGAGGTTCTAGGAAAGAATCTGTTCTTTGCTTTTTCGAGGTTCTAGAGGCTGCCCAAAGTTTTTGGCTGATAGCCATGACATTCCTCTGCTCACATTGTCACATCTTCTCTGGCTTGGACACTCCTGCCTCCCTTTTATATAAGGACACTTGTGATTACTTCAAGTCTACCTAGATAATCTGTAATCTTTCCATCTTCCCCGAATTTAATCACAACTGCAAAGTCCCTGTCACTAAGCAAGGTAACATCTTCACAGGTTTGGGACATTGGGCATCTTTGGGGAGCCGTTATTCTTTCTGCCTACCACACCATCCACCTCTAGTTGATTTCTTAAAGCTCAGCTGTCACTTTTTCTTGGAAGGCATTCTCTGCTAATCCTTCCACTTAGAGCCAGTCACTCTCTATTTTGTATATACACGCTACCAGCACTGCATGGATTAGCTTGTATTGCATATATGAGTTTTTTGAACATGTCTACACTGTCTCTACTATACTTTGAGCTATTGAGGGAGTAGCTTATTTATCTTTGTATCAATAGCACTTAGCACAGTGCATGACATATAATAAATATGAGCTATGTTTGTTTTGTAAAAACGAATGTGCCAGGCATTGTGATGGCCTGGCCCCCACTTTCGCACCTACTTCCTCTCACTTCACATGGAGTTTCTAATTAACCGCTCTTGCGGTTAATACCATGCCTTTCCCATCCCCATCTCTCTATCTGTCATGCCCTTCTTTCAACTTTTGTTTTATGAATGCTTATTCATTCTTCAAGGCACAAATAAAAAAAACAATTCCCCTCTGTGATACCTTTTGTGATCTCTTTAAGACAAAACTAATGTCTCCTCAGTTGGGTTGCTGAAATATTTTGTAAATATCTGTATTTCATATCTCACATTGTGATTTGCTTGGTTATATACACATCTGCTCCCCCACAAGAGTGTGCAAGGGCCCTTTCTTGTTTATGCCAGTGCAAGGTGCATCACAAGGGTCCATTACTGTTTATTAAATGAAATTGCATGTGAGCAAATGAGCATGGAGGGGATGAGCAAGGGAGGCAATAGGAAGGAACCAGAGGTAAAGGATGCCCTCGAGAAAAGGTAAGGAGGAAGGAGGAGACTGAGAAGACACTTGTAAAGAGTGTTCAGAAGACTTAAGAAAGCAGAGTGTGATGAAGACTGGAGTCAGAATGACTGTTCTCTAATTAAAGAGGACAGTGTGAGCAACAGCACCAAATACCACTGAGAAGCTGACCTGGGAAATCAATGAGAAAGGCTGTTGGACTTGACCTTTAAGAGATCTTAAGGGCTTCAGTAGGCACAGCTTGAAGAGGGCTCAGTCAGAGCCCTGGGTCTGCTCCTGCATTTAGGTCAGGAGAGGAAGCATCTCCAGAAGATAAAGGATGAAAAGGAAAACCAGACTTATTATCCAATCACCCTGTCTGAATGTCTGAGGGCATGAACACCACAGCACAATTCCAAGTCAGGTTGAAAAGCTTGGTTCTTTCATCTGATACAGAGGGTTCAAAGTACCGGGAGATGCCAATGGTTCTCAAGGAATACAGGGACCAACTTGACACATTCCCTACAATAACCAGAGATTTTCATCAACAGGGCACAGTCAGCTTGGCAGTCTAAGGACATTTTAGAATTCAAGGCAAATGTCTAGTCTGGCTACAGACTTGAGAGGAATTTCTCTTCCATGGAGATTTTCTGGGTACTGCGATTTCTCTTTGTGAAGCATTCTCTGACCCAGTGGACCAATATTCTCCATGCCTCTGCCTGCCTTGAATCATGTTCTCTTATCTTCCACCTAAACTGCCTTTTCCAACCTATGTCCTCTTTGGCTAACCTTTATGGCCAGCTGTCTGTCCTGATCCAGGCGAAGATTAATTTAGACAAACTCTTATGCCTGTCATCTTCCTGGATTTTTTTTTTTCAAAATTGATTTCATTTAGCATTTAGTTCTGTGATCTGCTTCTGTTGTGTCCTAAATCAATCTACTCTGGTCTGACAGTTTTTGCCTTCTCAACAGGAGTAAGAATGGTTTTTAGGGGATGAGAAACTGTTTTTTAAATTTATAAATTATAGGTATAAACACAGAACATAAACTGATAAAACAATATGTCTCTGGTACCAAATGTCATAGAGGAGGACAATTTAAAAATGTCTGAAAAGGCTCCTTAGGAGGGCAATAATGAAAAAAAAATGTTCAGAAACACCATGTTGGGTAACGAAGCTGAAATTCAAGCTACAAGAGAAACACAAGAGTGAATAGTGAGGAAACAGGCAGTCAAGGTTGGTTACTTGACTGAGTGGATTATGGAGAAGATTCCAACCCAGCAAACAAATTTTGAGCATTTATTATGTGCCATGAGTTCTGTGAAACCCTTCCACGTTTGGTAGCAGAAAGCTTCTCCTTATTTGAGTCTCAACGTATGTTTCTTGCAGGAACAACAGCAACATGTTCCATTGAGACAGTAGTCTACTGACCTCCTCTCTGCTTCATCACCTTTTATGCTAATCACACAGTTGGAGGTAACTCCTCATTCACATTTTGCAACATAAGAAAATGAAAAACACAGCCCAGCTTGTGTTTGTAGAAGCTCCTTTCATGGCAGCCTTTCAACGGGTTGGGCAATTTAAAAGATGCAATTGTAATCATGACTAACTCATTAAGATGCTTGAGGGAAATCTGAACATCCTTAACCTACTTTTGAAAAGAGAGGCAAGGAAAATACAGGATTGGGGATAATCCAAGGAAAACAATTTCAAGTCTTTGAACAATAGACAGACTCTAGACCCTCTTTAGCTGGGCTTGAATAGGCTAGGGCACAGAACAAAGTGTTGCTTAAAGGAAGCCCAGCAATCATTTGTGTCTACTTGCTCTTCTAGAGTATGACCTTTACTTGGTTGGTTGTTTTGGCTTTTAAAGTCCTCTTCTTTGTTCTCTCATAGCATTCATTAGGAATTTACCACTGAGTCTTTGCATTTTATCTTAGTCAGGTTGTCTATGCTGTGTACTCATCTTCTGTACTTGACTCCTGCGTTTTCCTTCTCTTCTGCTTTCCTTCTCTTATCATGAGTGTTGAAGCAGGGATGACACTGTTGGGGTGGAAAGCTGACGGGGTAAGATGGATGAGCCACAGTGTCCACTTAGGATCTAGAGCCAACTCTTGGCAGCTTATCCATGGTAAATCTTGTTTTCAGCTTCTTGTTGACTTTATCACCCACTTTGTGTGCTTAGCTCTCTGATGGATGTTATCATCAGCTCTGTTTATTCACAATGCCAAGAGCACCAGTTGAGCAGGGAAATATTCAGGAGAACCTACTCTTTAAGTGTCAAATTGACCAGCAAAAAAGAAACATCATTGTTTTATTGAATTTGGCATTGTTTTAAACACAAACAATCATTTACACTTTGTCAAATTAGTTGTGCCTATAGTCATGGTCTTATTCCTCCTTTCTGGTCATACTTTGTTCTCCAGAGGGAAAAGAAGAAAGGAAGGAAAGATTTTTAAAACACAGCTTCGAGTGGGAGTTTGAACCACAGGTAAATGTGTGACTTTAGGGGATAGGGAAGCATGTCTGCTTGGGTGCCTGCAACTGAAAAGGACAATTGACTATAAGGAGAACAGAAGCAAGAGACACTGGTGGGTAATTAGACAGCTTTTCCAGAACTGGGTCATTTTCACATCAGAGCCTCAATATATTTTTTGTTTCATAAGTTCTTGAAACATCCAACATACTCATTCAAACAATTCTTTTGATATAGTAGATATTTGTAGGCTGCCCTGAAAATCAGGACACCCTGAACTTAATCCCTACAGTGACACTGACTGACTCTATAACCTGCAGCCTTTTCATTTCTCCAAGATAGCATGAATAATGAAAAACACAGAGACTTTGGAATTATTACAACATGGGTTCATCTGCCCCACCACTTATTTATCCTACCCCTACCACTTATTAGCTTGTTGACCTTGGATAAGTTGTTTAAATTCTTTGAGCCTCAGTATTTGTATTTGTGTGGCTTAACAGAGTTTTTTTGGTTTTTTTTGTTTTTTTTTTTTTTAATTTGAGTGTAGTTGACATGCAATGTTACATCTTCATTTGTTAAATGGAGATAAAGACACCTACCTTGCAGGAATGCTGTGGGGATCTAACAGGGTCATGTATGCAAAATACCTAGCATGTGGAAGTCACTCATAGAGATATCTACACCCAGAGATGGGAAAAAGCTAGGTGACAAAAGGCCTGGGGGTTCTGAGCTCATTAGATGCTTTCTTAACATTATGGTATCGTGAGAGAATGAGAAGAATGCAGGCTGGTCACATAGAAATCCAGGCCTGTTTTATTTCTGGTTACCACAGCAATCAGAATATACAGGGGAAAGGTGAAGAGGGAGGGAGGGAGAAAGGGAGGAGGGTGAGAGAGAGTGAGAACAAGAGAAGAATGGAAAGGATGTGTTCTTCCCAAAGGCAGAGAACTCTAGCGACCTTCTGCAGTAGGCCAGGAATAAAAGGTAAATGGTTGCCTGCTGGTAGTATGCCCACCAAGCCAACCAACCAAAGGGTTTGCTGCTCAGTCTCCACAGATGTTGGTCCTTAGCTTTGGACAAGTCCTTTGGAGACTATTTTGCCAAAAGCAAGAAAGGCAGCTGCCTAACTGCCCAGTCCATGGAGGTGACAAACTGGTATGTCATCAAAGAAAGAGAGAGTCATGGAAAATAAAAGCCTGTGGTTCAACCTCTCAGAGAGTCAGGTGGCTGGGAGGTGGCTCGTTTGACTCTTGGTCATTAACAAAGTTTGCCTTTGTGTCCACCTCCACTTTGCCTACCTACCCGCTGGGTAGTGGTTGGGTTCCACTGGGTAGGCAGTGAGTGCCTACTTAAATCACTAATCAAAATAATCACTGACTGTGGGCCACATACCCAACGTTCATTTAGCACATCTATATTGGATGTTTTATATGAGAATAACAAAAATAATAAATAGACTTTGACTACACACTCAAGAAGGTCCCAATAGCACAGTCATATGTTCAACTAATTGTTAAAAGGCCATTTTCACATCATATACTATGTGCATATACTATGCAGAAACCAGTGGTAGAGGGACTCAGGGAAAGGGACAACAAATCTGAAAAAGAGTTAAGAGGAGATGGCATTTGACCTAGGCCCTGAGCTAGGATTCCATAGACCAAGGGAACGATAGGGTGGAGGAGGGAAGGCAGCAAAGATATCCAAGGCAAAGGAAAGTGCATGTACAGTGGTGAAGAGCACATAGCATGTCTGGAGATGGACTGGCCTATAGTTTGATGTTCTTGAAACATGGGCTGTGTAACACAGGGGCAGGTAGAGGAGGTAAATGTGGCCAGAATGCTAAGAGCTTTCTGCGTCAGCCTATGGAGTCTGGGTTCTAACTACCATAGGTAATGGGAGCCACTGGTGGGTTTTAAGTACAGAGTGATGGGATTATACTTCTATTTTGGACAGTCCTGTGGGTTGCAGTGTAGTGAATGTACAAAGGAAGGTGAGACTGAAATCTGGGAGACCATTAAGAAAATCATCAATTGTGTCAGATGCTGAATATGGTCAAGGAGGATGAGGACTGAGATGAAGTTCATTGGATTTGGCACTTGAAGGTCTTTGGTGACCTCTAAAAGTAATTTCCCTAAAATAATTTGAGCAGAAACCAAATTACTAAGCCAGTGGTTCTCAAAGTGTGGTCTCCAGACCAAAGGCATCAGTATCACCTGGGAACTTGCTAGAAATGCAAATTACCCAGCCTCATCCCATACCCCACCTCAAAACTCTGGGAGCAGGGCACCACAATTTGTATTTTCATGCCCTCTGGTGCACACCAAAGTTGGAGAACTACTGGCCTGAACAAATCTTTCTCCGTCTCTTCTCCAAGCAGGCTGCTTAGAGAACCAGGAACCAACTCTTCCAATAACTGAGCTGAAGCCCTATATACTTGTCAATATCATAGTTTCTCAGCCCTTTGCATAAGTCATTCCCTCTGTCAGTGGTAGGCTCTCCCCAACTCTCTCTCCAAATGTACACATAGATAGTTTCTACCTGGCAATATTGAATGCACTGTTCAAGGCCTAACTCAAAAGCCACCTTCCTAGGAAGTCTTTCCAATTTCCTCCAGGAAGCTCTTCTATGGATCCTGCTGCACATATTTCTACTATGGCATTTATTTTATTGTGTTATTTTGTTTGGTTTACTGTCTTCCCCACTAGCTAGAAGTTCCTCAGGAGCAGGGACTGCCTTGTTCATTTCTATTTCTCCATTGTTTTCACATAGGAGATGCTCAATAAATGTAGAAACAGAAAGCTATAATGGGTTGAGGAAGTAAGAATAGCAAGGGAGAAACTACTCTTTTAAGAGGTTTATGAGTGAAAGGAAAGAGAAATTTGTCTGAGCCAACAATAGAAAGTAATTGTGTGTGTGCACAAGCATGTGCATTAAGGCTGGAAGAAAAGTTCTGGCTGAGAGGATTAAGCCAGTAGATGGCAAGAAATGAATGACAGTGACAGTGGGGGCAGATGGATAATGAATGGCAAGACTGTCTTGGAAAAGTCCAAAGAGGATGAAATTAATGGCCAATGCAGAAGGATTAGCAATGGAATATAGGAAAGACTTTTCTCTGAGATATAAGGGCAGGAAGGAAAGGTGGGAACATAAGAGCTAAGTTGTGAGGTTAAGGGAGAGAGGTTGGGGGAGCGCTTTGATGGTCTGCCAGTACAGAAACGGGGAAGGCTAGGGACAGTTCTACAGGGGAGGGGATATTTGAGCTAAGGGATATCTTTATTGAAGTGGGAAGTGAGGCCTTTTGCTGGGGAGGAAACAGGGAACAGAAAGAGGGAAAGAGGCCTGAGGAGACTGGTAAAGGCCTGCCCATGTCTTAGAGGTGGGGGGTGGGGTAGTGAGGTTAGAGAGCTGCAGTGGGGGTGGTGGGTATTTGGTGCTGATCTATTATAGCTGCTGAAGGGCCCGTCCATTCACTCCACTGTCTTGGGCAAGGGATGCAGTGTGGGTAGACTGTCGGCAGGGGCTATCTCTGCAGAATGATGGACAACTCTGGATACAGATCCCAATACTGACATAGGAAGCATTCGAGCTCTACATTTCATCAATGCTGGAATATAATGCAGATAGTAACAATATTACATATGACAACTCTGTAGCAACACAGGAAAAGATCTATGATCTATATGAATTAGCTGAGAAAGCAGGCTAAAAACTGTATGTGTGTCATGATTACAACTATTTGAAAGGTGCATAGGAAGGAAAGCCTGAATAAAATCTACCAAAATGTTATTGGCAATGGTATTACAGGGGGTTTTCCTTTAATTTTTAATTATGCATATATTAAGTGAAAATATGGAAATAAATAGAATTGGTTCTTTCCCTACTGCCTTTGTCTTTTATTTGGTACGTTTAGAAGACAGCATTTTAAAATAAAAAGTTGTAGTGTGGAATAAACCTGTAGAATTGTCTGAGCTTCTCTCCTCTGAGTGGCAGAGACAGGGAAATGAAGCCCTTGAGTTGTCCCAGGGTGGGAGGCTGACAAGCGAGAGATTGGGCATCCTGCTGTAGGGGAGCACAAAGAAGGTATGTGATCAAGCTCCTCTTTTAATAAACTTGGGAGACCAGGCTTACGATACATGATCAGTGGACAACTTACTCCATGCTCAGGCAAGTTGTCTAAACAATGGGTGGGACTGAAATGCTGTGGCAGAGACCTGTGGGCAGGCAGATGTAATTTGCAGAAGTCATTTGTTGCCACTGGAGGTGGTCAGAAGGACCTGGGCTGTGCCACTGCATAGCAGCTGTGTGCTCTTGGGCAACTTCTGGATTTCGTTTTCTGCCTGTGAAGTGGGAATGATAACATATACTCATAAGCTGGTGGGGACATTACAAATTATAATGCAGGTGAAGTGCTTAATACAGCGCCTCACAGACGTAAGCACTCTGCTAACATTTCCTGCCATTATCATTATTAATGTGGCCAATATTATTATTATCTATAAATATTTATGATAGAGGGAACTGATTTGCATTGGGGGAGCTTTGAATTCTTTGGAGGGAATTCAGGAAGGTGTCCTCAGGGTGGTTGTCTGTCACCTCTAGAGCAAGGCTATGGGTTCACTCCAGGCCTTCAGGAGGGAAGAGGGAAATGTGCAAGGAGGAACTCCATGTTGCTTCTTCTTTTGCTCATGTTTGTGTTACTTCCCCCCCCTTCTAAACAGGTGCATATTACTCCAGAGCACCCTTTCACCTTCCTCTCCCACTGTTCTCTTTTTCTTCTTTTCAACTCTTCATACTTCTCTTTTCTCCTCAAAACCCCAGGCAGAGGACACATAAGGAACTATACTACTTTTTGCATGTTCCAAGTTTGTTTTTTGAAACTTGAAGGTTGTCTCTTCGTTGCAGCACTTGGAGTTTACATGAGCCAGTCCGTGTTCCTGCTGTCCGTTCCTCCCCTTACTTAAGAAAGATCTACGCCCCCAACTGCTGCCTTTAGTAAATGCTTTTAAACGATAGTCATCGGTAGACAGGCAGTATTCCAGACCATAAGAGTTCAATTAAGGAAGGTTCTTTTAAGGTAACTATATCTTGCAAAAGAAGCCAACAGAGGTGTGAACTGTCCACAGGGCCCTTCTAGGCAATGAGGTGTATTTTCCCAGACTCAGATGTAAATCTTAATGTGGGAACCATTCTCTGTCTTGCTAGCATCTGTTCTTTTTTTTTCTTGCTTAGATGTTTAGTAAGTAGGGTAAAAGGGAAAAAGTCAAAGTTTTGAAAGAAAAATGCTTAGACCAGTGGTCTGAGCCAGAGCAGAGTGGTCCTATTACGTTATTCTTAACAAAAACCAGAATGACTAAAAACCAAGTTGGTGTCCAGATCAAGTACAACCACCACTCACCTTCCGAATTCCAATTTTACATTCTGTCCTGCATTCATGAGTAATAATGATGTACTTTCAGCTTTGTTGGAAACCCTATTTGTATATTTTACAAGGTCATTACCTTCAGCAACAGATACCTGGTCTGAGCCCAGCAATTACCACCTCTGTCTCTGCACACATTAGCACACATACACACCACTGATTTGTACTTTCCTATAAAATTACTCTTTCCCTTTTTAATTAGAATGTTTTCAGAAGCAAACCCTATCGTTAAGGCCATGTACGCTTCCATTATAAATACCTGTTGCCAGCCATTAATTATCTCCTGATGAATTACTTTAGAAGATCTTTTTTAATGCTCACTTTTAAAAGTGAGATTTCTTTTCCTTACTTGTGATGCCCCCATCCTCATACTTAGTTAACCGCTTTGAATTCCACATAATAAGAAAATGTTCCCCTTTCTTTTGCTTCAGGGGAGTTCGATGTGATCTGTACTCAGAATGAAGATTTTTTTCATTTTTTAAGGTGGAAACTTTCTGTGTGCCTGGACCTCACTGCTCAAGAATTTCTTGGCTAGGGGCGCCTGGGTGGCGCAGTCGGTTAAGCGTCCGACTTCAGCCAGGTCACGATCTCGCGGTCCGTGGGTTCGAGCCCCGCGTCGGGCTCTGGGCTGATGGCTCAGAGCCTGGAGCCTGTTTCCGATTCTGTGTCTCCCTCTCTCTGACCCTCCCCCGTTCATGCTCTGTTTCTCTCTGTCCCAAAAATAAATAAACGTTGAAAAAAAAAAAAAAAAAAAATTTAAAAAAAAAAAGAATTTCTTGGCTAAATGTGAGGGAAGAATATAAGAATGTTGGTAGAAACAATTGAATAGTCTCTGGGAACAAACACCTTAACATTTCATAAATATCTACGGTTGCATAACCATTTTAGTGACAGAAGCACTGTGAGTTATCCAATAATATTGTGGTTTGATAATTACACAGTTGTGGATTTATGCTGCTTTTGAATTGGGGAGATGTCCTGGTGCATACAGGTCAATCCTTTTTGTGTCATTATATATAAAATATGTACATCCACTTAGTAATTGAACTATAATACCTCCCAGCATAAAGTACTTAAAAGAAAATTTTAAGTTAAGTAATGCTAAAGTGAGCATTCCTGTACTAACTTAGCTGCTTACCTCATGGATAGCGGAGAATTTGGGATTCCTAGTTACGGTACCATTCATCATGTAGTACATACATATGAACATTTCATTATACAAGGACAACCTTAAATTTTCCTCTTCTTGACATCAATTAAAAATTTTTTAAATGTTTATATATTTATTTATTTTTGAGAGAGAGAAAGAGAGAGAGAGAGAGACAGAGCACAAGGAGGGGAGGGTCAGAGAGAGACACACACACAGAATCTCCAGGCTCCGAGCTGTCAGCACAGAGCCCAATGTGGGGCTCGAACTCACAAGCAGTGAGATCATAACCTGAGCTGAAGTCAGATGCTTAACTGACTGAGCCACCCAGGCACCCCTTGACATCAATTAAATTGAGATACTCATATTCCTAAAAGGGTAAAGATATGTCAAGAAGCCCAGGTTACAGTTTCTTATATTATTTATACCCTTAATCAGAGCAGAGACAATTAGCTGAAGATTCTGATTGGCTCCTAATTCTTAGAGCTAGTTTGAATCCTTCTGGAACCTGTTCTCTGTTTGACTGAACGTGGTGGACCTCTCAGAATGTAGGTCTTCATTGTGCACTTACTCCATGCTCCCTGCAAGACAAGAACCGACTACTGTGGGGTTTACAAACAAGAATAAGAGATGCTTCCTGTGCTCACACTGTTTACAGTCCAGCTGTATAGGCCACCTCAGTTCATTCATATCTTGTAGGCTGGGGACAGGATGAAATGAAAGTGGCCTTAGAAATAATCACAGTGCTCTCTACTTTCCCACAGCCCCATGCTTCATTTCTGCTGTAGTTATGTTGTGTGTTGGCCTTCCTCGATGCATTGTAATGTCCAGAGAACAGGGGCTGGTTCTGATGCACATCTGTATCACCACAGAGTCAAGGATGTGCTTTGCAGAGGGTAGGCTCTCAAAAGATGTGTTTAAACCAAAGAATGTACTCGCTTGCTTAGGCTTCCTAATTACAATGAGTCAGCTTGTTTTGTCCCATTATGGTGGACTTCACTAATATGGTGAAGCTGTTGGCCCTCTGCCCAGAGGTACCCAAACTAAAGATGGTCTTGGATGTGCTTCATAACTGGTGTTATGTTTTAGGAAGAGACAGAATGAGACTGAATAAGAAGTCAGAAATAGCAGGGGTTTTGTCTCAGCTGTCATTAATGACTTGACCTCGGGCAAGGCACTTAAACTCTATCTCAGTTTCTTCATCTGTGAAATGGGGGATAATAATGACTGGCTTGACTGTTTCCCATGGTTGCTTTGCGAGTCAAATAAGATAATGTACTTAAAAGTGTTCTGGAAAGCCTAAAGCGCTGCACAAATGCAAGGTATTATTTTGCAGAGATCTTCCTTTTAATTCTTGCTTCCACACACACTTTATCACACAACTCTGGGTTCCTGGGTTATGTGGGGAGATGTGTGGAGTACATGTGTTGAGTAGCTCAACCTAGGCTTGATAAGTTCTCCAGAATCGCTTCTTCAACATCTATAGCGTTTAACTGATTCAGCATATGCTTTTCCAAAAGACCCAGACAATTATGCATCTCTCTCCAATTCATATAGATATATATACCCCTCATGAAGCATTTATTCAATGCATATACTATGAACACTTTATGTGTACTGCTGTGCTAGGAACTGGGGCAAAATGGACAATGTAAGATCCCTGTCTTTGAGTGGTTTCGTACCCTACTGGATCTGAGAGAACAGACCTAAGAATAAATAAGTGCCTAATTCTGTATTTGTTTTGGGAGGCAATTTTTACTTGAGTTTTAATTAGCAAAGACATTTATGCATATTTTTAGTTTTGACTAAAATGAAAACTAGTGCTGGGCCTTATTCATGTTTTTCTACTGCTAATGGTGTGTAGATTTTAATTGAGCCCCGGAGGGTGAGGTTTTTTGTTTGCTTATTTGCTTCAGATGAAAGTGTGTGGCATCCCATTTTTCTTTGATTCAGTGAAGTTGTGAAACTTTAAGAACTAGCACTGGCTCATTACTTATGGGATCACCTGAATATTTTCCTGTCAATTTCTCCTGTCAAGTAGGATTTGCTTTGACTAGAAGTACTGTCCTAGGGAAGGCCATTCCCAAATCCAGCTGAGTAATCAAACTGTTGAGTACATTTAGGGCTGACATCTCCAGGCAAATTCTGGCAGTTTTATGTTCTCGGCTGCTACTGGAGCTTTGAGACAGTACCACGTGACCCCTGGCTCCTGACAGGGATTAGGGAAATAGTCACCTAACTGCACACGGTAGAATTTAGGGTTAGCTTTGGGGGGAGGTCGACCACAGAAAGTGTATTTCAGTGCAATTCCATCCTGCTAATCAGTCAGGGTCCTAAAGCAATTAACATCTGCAGGGCCCCGCTACACCTGAACATGCCTTTCCCCTTTTCAGCAACATTGGTCTTTTGCCCATTTATCTACTCTACGAAACCTCCTTTTCCTTCTCTTATATTTCCTATGCCTGGGAATAGCCCATCATGCCTCAAGATACCTGGGTCATTGCTGATTCCTTGACCTACATTTCCTCTCTCATCTAAACCATTACTAGTCTTGGGAGCCCATCTTTTCTGCACCCCCACAGCTCCTGCCTAAGTTCTTATCTTCCCACTTTAGAGAATAGGTTCAGGTCTTTATTGTTTGCCTGCCTCTATACCTGTTCCCTGTGTCTGAAATAGCCTTAGACTTCTAAACATGAGAACTCTTCTTCTTTACCCGATCAATCTTTTGGTCCTTCAATTCTTAGTCTAGCAGTTGACGTCTTCCCAGAAACCTTCCCTGCCCACTCCTGGGCTGGGACAGGACTCATCGTCCCTTCTCTGTGAACCCACAGCATTCTACATGTCATGTTGGATCTTCATTGTTGGTTACTTGTCTGTCTTTATCCCTCAGCTACTCACACAGGATCTGGCCCGTGGCAATATTCATCAAAATGATACATGATGGGTTGGACTGATTTGTTTTCCTCTCTGTCTTTGCCAACTCCAGTCTTCCCCTTGATTTTCAGCTCCCATTTTGTTTTGTTTTGACTATATCCATAGCTTCTTTCAAAACACGTCTTTTATAACACCTCTTTGGTAATGTCCTTCTCCTACTTTCATTCATAACGTTTATTCTTTATTCCTCTTGTCCTTATGGGAATGTGTGCAATAAGTTTAAAATTATAACAAATCCAGCAAAAGTTATATGTGAACATAATAATTACTTTCCTTAAAACAGTCACCTTGGGGGCCCGGGGTAGCTCAGTCGGTTAAGCGTCCGACTTCAGCTCAGGTCATGATCTCACAGTTCGTGGGTTTGAGCCCCTCATCGGGCTCTGTGCTGACAGCATGGAGCCTGGAGCCTGCTTCGGATTCTGTGTCTCCCCCTCTTCTCTGTCATGAAGATTTGATTTTAGGGGCGCCTGGGTGGCTCAGTCGGTTGAGCGTCCGACTTCAGCTCAGGTCATGATCTCACAGTCGGTGAGTTTGAGCCCTGCTCTGTGCTGACAGCTCAGAGACTGGAGCCTGCTTCGGATTCCATGTCTCCCTCTCTCTCTGTCCCTCCTTGTGCTCTCTCTCTCAAAAATTGAATAAACGTTAAACAACAACAACAACAACAACAACAACAACCAGTCACCTTGGGAAACTGCATACCTTTTTAAAATAATGTCATAGCCTCAGTCATTTCCAGAGCTGCTTTTTGGGGATGAGTACCTTCGCATTTTTCTGAATATATTTTAATAGTGACAAATCTAGTCTATGCAGGTGATGTTTAAAATTTCTATAGAGCCAAGTCACCATGAACTATATTTAATGGGTAAAGAGAATGCTCTAGCTGGTAACACTATGGGTTAACAACTAAAAAGTAGTGTTATTTTCTTTCTGTGAACATATTTGCACAAGGGAAATTCCAAAGCTATTTTGACTAATTATGTTATTTTTGAAAAGAGTTTCTAGCATCCCAAGGTGACTACTTTCAATAACAGTGCTTGCTTATTTATTATAAAGTGCTTATTCAAATTCAGCCTATAATCATACTGACTTGCATTTATTTAGTGTTGTTTTACATTATAGTTCAACATCTATTATGTGATAGACACTGGGAATAAATAAGGCCATGGTCTTTGCCCATAAGGACCTCCTAATTAGTTGAGAAGACAGAAATAGCAGCAGTCCTGTGTAAAAAATAGACATTGCCTGAAAATAAGGAAGCAGTACAGTGGAGAGACTGTCCGTGAGGAGTAAGAATTTGTTACAGTGTCAGCAAAACCTTCTCAGGCCTGAAGGATTAATGATGACTAGAAGTTCACTAAGAGAAGGAGGGAAGGGGATGGCAGGAGTCCTTCCAAGCCCAGGAACAGAAGGTACAGACACCGAAACAAGAAGATATGTTTGGGGGAATGTCAAGTCGTTCAATACTGTTATTGTGTAAAGTTCACAATGGGGGCAGAGAGGGTGAGAGATGGGGCCCAATGAAGTAAAGGCCTTGTATTTTTACCGCCTTTAAAAGTTTGGTGTTTATCCTGTAAGGGACAGGGAGAGGCCCCGTGGGTTGGATTCTCCTTCCCAATGGGATCCTAAATTCCCCCATCCAATTAGTCACATAGTTGCACCCCCTCATTCCCCCCCTCCCCCAAGATTGTCTCAATTCCATCTCTTCCTTTCCATTCTGACGTTCACCTCATTAGTTCAGGCCTTCATCACCCCAGGCCTGGAGTGTTTCACAAACTCCTGACTGGCCCTTGGACTCCAGTTCACCTTTTGCTCCTGACAATCAATTTTGCACAGGATTATCAGAGCAACTTTTCTTTCCACCAAGTCTCACCCCTGTTCAAAAGCCTTCAGTGGTTTTCTATGATCTGAGGGATAACTGGTCCTCCCCCTTTTCAGCTTGTCATTCAAGATCTTACTAACCTGGTCCCAACTCCCCCTTCCCTCCTGGACTCCTGTAAATGCAAATAGTGTCAGAACTCATCTACTTATTCCCTTATTTGTACCTTTACTTTTATGGTGGCTGTCCTCTGGAATGCTACAACCACACAAACCCTTCTGTTTGTTTTGTTTTCAGCTCTTTTCTTACAAATAGTAAGCCCATATGTACCCAATGCTTGGTGACATCCCCCACTGTCCTGCCCTGGGAGTAACCACTATTCTGGTTATAGTCTATATATTCTATAGAATATGTTCTATATTCTATTTATATTATATTCTATATATTACAATTATATATATGGTGTGGTATATTCCATTATACATATAGTATAGTATACCATACAGTAATCTTTATAGTATATATATGTATATAATGTGGTATATTCCATTATATATATATTATAGTATAGTATACTATATAGTATACTTTATAGTATAGTATATATACGTATATAGAGTGTGGTATATTCCATTATATATATATAGTATAGTATAGTATAGTATACTATATAGTATACTTTATAATATAGTATTTATATGTATAGTGTGGTATATTCCATTGTGTATATATATATATATATATATATATATTATAGCATAGTATACTATATAGTAGTATACTTTATAGTATAGTATATATATAGTATATATAGTGTGGTATGCATCTATAAATAATAGATGGCACAGGTCTGAAAAACATTAAATATACGTGAATGATATACTTTATATCTCTTTTTGTACCGAGATTTTCACTGTCATCTTATTCTTGATCTATCCCTGACATACATGAATATAGTCTCTTCGATTGCTGTATTCCATTTCATTTTACAAATATACCATGCATTATTCATCTATTCATCTATGGGTGGGATTTAGGTTGTTTCCAAGTTTTGGCTTTTACGAACAATGTCACAACGAATATCTTTAGCCAAACCTTCCCTGAATCCTGTAGGATTCTCCTCTAAAGTAGTTTGTGCATCCCGCGTCTGTAGGATCATGCCATTGTGTTGAGCACACTGCTACGCCAAGTATGGCGGCTGGGAAATATTTGCTGACTGAATGAATGAATGAACGGTGCAGCACAACCCGGGTGATGGCCACGTTCCTTTTCAGGGGCCTTTGGCGCCTTGGCCCCATTTCCTTTGACAGCGCTTGCCCTTCTCTACCGCATTCCTCCCAGCTAGCCCGAGAGCGTGTGTAAGTGTGGATGTGTGGGGGCGATACCTCTCTCTCACTGGAGGAGGCACGTCTCTCCAGGCAAGTTCACGATCTCGGCAACCCTAGCGTCTGAAGTTCAGGGTCCGATCACCCACCTCCTTGGGTAGAGGCCCGGCCCGGGGAGGCAGTCCAGCGCCGAGGGAGTTAAGGCGCGTCCAGACCCGACGCGGGTCGGAGGAGGCTGGCGGGGCCGTCGGAGGACTCGTAGTAGATCCCTCCGCGCGCAACTCGGGCCGGCGCTTCTTCCTGCGGGAAACCCCTGGGTGCCGAAGGCGGCGGGGCCCGGCCGCGGCGACAGGGGGCGGGGCTTGCGGTGGGAGGAGGCGGCTGAGGCGGAAGGACACACGAGGCTGCTTCTCTACACAGCCGAGAAAGTTTCAGCCAAACTTCGGGCGGCGGCTGAGGCGGCGGCTCAGGAGCGGCAGCTTTGGGGTGCAGGGAGTGGAGGCATTTACGCCCGGGCTTCGGGGCACAGCGCGAGGCCGTGAGGCGCAGAAGCAGGGGGAGGAGGGGAGAGAGAGTGGGGGGGACCCTTGGTGGGGACCCCCTCCCCATGTGGATCTGCGCAGGCGGCGGCGGCGGCGGAGGAGGCGACCGAGAAGATGCCCGCCCTGCTCCCCGCTCCCCTGTGGGCGCTGCTGGCGCTCTGGTTGTGCCGCGCGGCCCCCGCGCGTGGTGAGTATCGGGCCGAGGGGCGCTGTCCTTTGCGCCGGGTCCCGCGCACCGCCGGCCCAGCTCGGCCGGCCACCTGGGGCGACCATTCCATCCGCCTCCACCTCCCCCACCCCGCCCTCCTGCGTCCTCCTCTCTGCGAGAAGGCCGGGTTCCTAGCGGGGCCGCTCGGTTCCCGAAAGTTTGGACCCCGTCAGGGCCCCCCTCCCCCGCGCTCCCCGCCGCCTCCGACACCCCCGCGGCCCCAACACACGCCTCCTCGGCTGAAGGGGGGCCGGGCCGCGAGCCTCAGAAACTCGCTTTCCCAAGCGGTCGTGTACGGAGACTTGGGCTGCGTTGCCCTTCTGGTTCCGCGTTTCCTGGGGTCGAGCGAGAGCCGAGGGCCGGCTGCCCGAGACGAACCCTCGCCGGCCGCGGACCGCAGATGGGCTGAGCGAAGGAATGCCAGATTCCGGCGTGGAGGGAGCGGGGGCAGGGCCTCCGAGCCCAACGGCTTGCACCTTCACGGCCAGACCTCGCTCTGCCCAAGGGAGGCACGCAGGACGGGTGGGCGGCTTTGGGGTGGATGGGGACAGGGCTTCGTGGCGTGCCTGGGTTCGGACACTCGGAATCCGTGGTCCCGAGGAACCCGCGGTGTTTTGCTCGAGCCTTTGAAAGGTGGAGGCAGGAGCAGTAGAGAAACTGGTGTGGCTGCATGAGCCACATGATTTAAAAATCTCGACTGCTGTTATTCTTTCCGAGGCGCTGAGCTCGGGCGCTGTTTCAGAGTCTGTGTCCAGCCCCAGGAATGTGGTGTGACGATCACCAACTCCTCCAACCTGGCAGCGGCGTTTGCTGCTCTTTTGGCATTGTTGGGGGTGGGGCAGGGGCGGGTGAGGAAAAGTGGATACGTTAATTCAAAGTGCTTCCTCGGAAAGCGTCTTTATGGTTGGATATTCGCAACAGTCTTTCTGAACACGGTTGGACCGAGGACGTCGAATCACGTCTTATCCATCCCACCCACAGTCTCAGACTCCGAATTTCTTCAGGCTGTTTAGTGGAAAGAGCTTGGGTTTTGGAGCCCAGCTCTGTAATCCTGGGTTCAAATCCCGCTCTGCTGTGTGAACTCACCAATCAAACTGGGAATGAAATTACCCAGCTAATAGGATTAATTAAGAGAATGTATATTAAACCAGTGGCAGTCAAAAGGTATTCAAAAAGTCCTTTCGGGGCAGGGCTGTGTTTTACTTTTTATGAACCCTGCTTCCAGTGGGATGGCAGCTTGGTGCATGTTTGTGAAACTCATAGGGACCTCTTCTTTTCCTAGCCTAATCTGAAGGAAGATTTTACGTTTACCAAAACAAAAACAAAACCCCCAAAATAACAACAACAACAAAAAAAACCCCAAAACATGAACATGAACAATGTCTTTTTGCAAAGAAAAGGTTAAGAAGATGATGAAAAATTTGCTCTTTGTTCATTGTTAACAGGTAGTTGACAGGCCAATCACAGATGTTTGAAAGAGAACAAGGTTATTTATCCAAGTACTGGATTGTTCAGCACGAGCCAGATCCTGCTTGGAAAGCTCAAATTCCATACACCTCCATGTCCCTAAGAATTTCAGAAGTGGACCAGGAGGCTATGTGATGATGAACCAAAATTGTTGTTTTAGAAGCATTTAACAAAACAGGATAGCATTCTTGCCTTTCCTTTTTTTTTTTGAGCGAAAGCTTTACTGTAAGTGTAGATTTAGGGTAAAAAGGAGTGTAAACGATGGGCTACTCTGAGGATTACAAGCCTTGGTTTCTACCATTGACTTGCGTTAGCAAATAACTTCATCTTCATGATCTGTAGTCTCCTCACCTATGAAAAGAGCCAAATAATCTCCTTTAGAGAGTTGGAGGGAATAGTAAATATGATTGCAAACAGATTTGCAAAATTAAGCGTTAGGTGATAAGACTGATGTCAAAAATAGAATTACTCTGACACATAGGGCTTCTCTCATTCTAGGAACTCAGTCCATAGAATGATACCCTCTTTTATACTTCTGTACTGATGAGGTATTGCTATTACCAGCTAGCTTTTAGGTGGACAAGGTGAGTGTTAAGTCAGTAAGTTCAAGGGACTAAATATGGATATTTTGATTTTCAGATGGGTGTTCTTCAGATGCTAAACTACTGCAATAAATGAGATTATAAAACCTGTTTTTGGGTGCAAATTTTAAATCTTTTCAGAGTCTGGCAGTGAAGGTTTCTTGAGTCTCCATCTATTATCATGGCATTTTTTTGTCATGTCAATTATAATACTCTTCCAAATTTTTGAGTGTTCCTGTATTTGGGATTGTGGCCAATTGTTAATTTAAATGTCACTGAGTTCCTAAGGCGAGAAGCTGTCAACCCATCTGTCTGCTTGTTTAAACAGCTATCCAAGACCACCTCTTGCTCCTTTTCTTTTGCTTTGCAGTGGGAAGTGATTCCCTGGTTTTGGTGCCTGCTAGATAATTTCTTAGCTGAATTCTCTTTAATAAAAATCACAAAGAGCAGTTTTCTTTCAGATGAAGACAAAGTTTATTTTTCTTTTTCTTTTTTCTTGTTCTTTCTATATTATTATTCTTTGGTGGGGGGAGGGGAAAGGAGAGTGATGGTTTCTTATCTTTCTTTTCTTTTTCCTGATGTTTTGATTTTTAAAAATACCCGCATCTCCTTGGCATCCCTCTGCGCTATTCCCATTCTGCTGTCTATTCTGTAGGCTTCCTGTGGTATAGAGAAGTAACTTTTGGTTTACCTGAATTGTATTTGCTGACTTCAGGACTTTTAGAAAAATGTTTAAATTCGGTGGGATATGCTTGGATGCTTCAGAGCAGCTTTACAATACATTTTAAAAATATCACGCCCACAGAAATTCTATTTTGCCCACAAAATTTGCATGAATCTAGTTCCCACTCTGCTGCCATTCCTAGTGGCTTTCCTCCTTCCCCTGTCCACTGTGATAGAAGAAGGAACTCCAAATCCTGGCTCCACATCAAGATCACCTGGGGGGACTCTTAGTGTCAACACCCAGGGATTATGATACAGTAGGTCTGAGAATCTGTAGTTTTCCAGGTTGATAGTAACTTGTTGGAAACACTGATGGTTTATTATTCTGCTTTCAAGTGTGTGTTTGTGTGGTGTGTGTGTGTGTGGGGGGGGGTCTTCCCTTCTTATTTTTAACAATTTCCAGAATTAATCTAACCTTAGCTATTCCAGTGTTTAATCCTCTCAAAGATTTTTAAAATTGCCAGCATAAGAGCTATAGAGCATAATACCATTTCTTCTTGTTCATCTGGACACAGTGGGTCCCCATTGTCCCTTTAGAAGGGCTTTATATATTTGAACGATATAGTATAAATACTCTATCCAACCGTTTTCTTCTCTGTTGTCTTTTATTCCTCAAGCTTCATTCATACATATATAATTTTGGACCCCCTTTATTTGCCCTTAGTGGTTTTAGAGTAAAACATTCTAAGCCATGACTTTAATGAAAATATAATAGGAGAGTTTACATTATCCTTATGTTGTGTTTCCACTCATTTAAGTGCTTCCTTTCTTGACATTTCTATCTGGATGCCAAAACTTGAACCTTTCATTTCCTCTCACTTTTTTCTTTTCTTTTTTTTTTTTTTAATTTTTTTTTCCACATTTTATTTATTTTTGGGACAGAGAGAGACAGAACATGAACGGGGGAGGGGCAGAGAGAGAGGGAGACACAGAATCGGAAACAGGCTCCAGGCTCTGAGCCATCAGCCCAGAGCCCGACACGGGGCTCGAACTCACGGACCGCGAGATTGTGACCTGGCTGAAGTCGGACGCTTAACCGACTGCGCCACCCAGGCGCCCCTCCTCTCACTTTTTTCTAATTCTCCTCCTCTCTTCTTCCCTTTCTCTGCAAATGACTTGGAACCAAAAGGTCTTATTTTCTTCTACTCTTCCTTTTTTATTGGTCTGCTGTACGAATGATATGTTGGAAAGATCAGTAGACTAGGAGCCAGAAGACCAGCATTCTCCTCCAGGTCTGTATTTAATTAGTCTTATAATCTTGTGGGAGGGATTTTGGTCCTCCATTTGCCCAGGTATATTGTCCATAGTCACTGAGCCACTACAGAGTTGAGAGTAGGATTTCTCTCTTCGGGTCCTCAGTCTGGTGCCTCCTCCACTCTCCGCACCATTTTTGTCTTTTGTACAAATGAGCTTATATACACGAAAACACTTAGAACATTCTCAAGTACTTCTGGTTAATGTGTACATCTTGAGGAAGAGAATTGTGTTTTTTCATTTATGCATTTTTTCTAAACTTGGCATCTAACTTTCTGTACTTGGCATTTAATAGACACTCAATAAATATTTGTTCAATTGGACAATTACTTTTAGTCATTTTCTTATTCTGGACTACAATGGTACTCCAAGACAGTTTTTTTTTTTTTTTTAATAGTATTTGCAAGGGTTATTGCTTACCTTACATTTGGGGCAACACCAAATTTTCCCCTTTCCCAGATGTTTTATTTAAACTTGCTATTTTGAATTTGTGTGTGTGTGTGCGCACGTGTGTGTGGTTTCTTCTCTCTTTATTTGATCACTTCTGCAAATCATTAAAAAAATTTTTAATGTTTATTTTTGAGAGAGAGAGAGAGAGAGAGAGAGAGAGAGAGAGAGAGACATACAGTGTGAGCAGGGGAGTGGCAGAGAGAGAGGGAGACACAGAATCTGAAACAGGTTCCAGGCTCTGAGCTGTCAGCACAGAACCCAACGTGGGGCTCGAACCCACGAACCGTGAGATCATGACCTGGGCCAAGTCAGACTCATAACCAACTGAGCCACCCAGGCGCCCCTCATTTTTTTTTTTTTAATGTTTATTTATTTTTGCGAGAGAGAGTGCAAGCAGGGGAGGGGCAGAGAGAGAGGGAGACACAGAATCCGAAGCAGGCTCCAGGCTCTGAGCTGTCAGCCCTGAGCCCAATGCAGGGCTCAAACTCACAAACTGAGATCGTGACCTGAGCCGAAGTTCGGTACTTAACCGACTGAGCCACCCAGGTGCCCCTGATCGCTTCTGCAAATCATAAAGGTCACTTTGACTTTGGAATTTAACCTCAAAGGCGCTGACATCCACCCCCTGCCTCTTACTTGAGCTTCTTCTACTGTTGCCTGTATTACTATATTACTAAACTAGCAATTCTATTATTTTGTTCAGAGTTGCCATATTTTATTGTAATTTTGGTCATTTGGGGGATTATTGGAATAGTGTTTTTAAAATTAGAGTTAACTAAGTTTATGTTTTGATGGTTTTTTTGAGATTTTTCATTATGAGCTGGATATTGCAAACTTCTATTGCAAACTTTATATTTAGTAAAGTTTTTTTTTTTTTTTTACCCCATCAAGAGCGTTCCCTAAAAACCACTACAACCAACAAAAATTCTAAAAATGAGAAATGACAAATAAAACCTTGAGAGAACTGTATAGTGTGTGAGCTACCTCTGCAACATACTTGCTCCTTGAGGGCAGGCACTATGTCACACACATCCCTCCATAAAACTTGTCTGGCATATGTCTGATGTGCAGAGTCAGCCAAGCAGCAGGTCAGCTTTGTCACAGCACCTGTAATTCCTGCTCTGTCCTCCCAACCTTTGGGGTATTTTGGAGGAGAGGCCAAAGGTGAGTCAGGGGTGTGTGTTACGCTCTTTTCTCCTTTGAAGAGAAAAGATCAGTTGAAAGCTGACCCCACCTACAGACTTTTATACTGTCTCTTTTTATTAGTTAATGGGTAGCTGAAATTTTCCTCTTTGTTGACTTATATGTTGGCAGAAACTTTAAAATTTACCTAGTCCTTCTATCCTTTCCATGCTGGATGTGCTCCTCTTACAACATCCTGGTCAATAGGTAGCTTACCTTTTTTGTGCTTGGACAACTCTTATGGTAGGTAGCTCCCTGCCTCTGCAGGCAGCTTAGTTCATCTCTGGACAACTCTGAGTTTTAGAAAGATCTTCTTATATACAGTTGTAGTCTGTCTCCTTGAGAATTGTGCCCATTGGCATCTTCTCAGGCATTTGCCTTATAAAGTTTTAAGCCCTGTGTAAGTGACAGGGATCCAAAAGGGGTACCTTTTATTGAACGGATGCCTACTCTGCCATTAAAGGAGTTAGACCTAGTGAGGAGCATGGAGATGATTCCATCTGGGGTGTTTTCCTGGATATTCTGATTCAGTGGGTCTGAAATAGTATCTGGGAATTTGTATATTGAAGATATAGCCACTTATTTATTTTTTTTTTAATTTTAAAAATGGTTATTTAGTTTTGAGAGTGGAGAGAGAGAGAGCAGGAGAGGGGCAGAGCCCAGTTAATTTTTATATTAGGGAAGTTTGGAATCATTGCAGAGTGAATCTGGGGAAAGTAAGGGTGTTTTGGGTTAGCATTTGTTTGTTTGTTTGTTGTTCTTTGATAGTACTAGAGATAGGTTGCTTTGCCTGGGCCTTGTGGTCATTTTTTCCCCTTGAGAAGAGTTTGATTCTTGCTCACTAGGGAAGCTGCTCTGTATCCCTATAAGACTAATAAAGTGATTTGTTTTATCTTAAAAAAATAATCTACAAACTATTCAGAATATCAGGGCTGGTGTATGTGTGCTGTGTGTGACTTTGGTGGAAGCCTCCTTATCCCTTCAAAGATGCCAGGATACATAGGTGTTCCACTGTCTTTTTGGTGTCCGCTAAGGAATTCTGTTCTAGTCCTTGTGAATGACACTGCCTTTTAGCATGTCTGCTTTGTTAACCCATGAACATATAACTTGTGTCAGGGATTCCCCTCAGATGTGTTAGTGCAAAAAGATACATGAAAGTCACTCATTTCAGGCAGTCCTGCCTTTGGGCTGTCTGGGCTGTGCAGCAAGTGGAATATGGAAGGGAGAATAAAGGAGGAATCAAGGGTCTTTTTTTAAATAAAAATTTTTAGGTTTATTTATTTATTTTTTTGAGAGAGAAAGTGTGAACTTAAGTGGGGGAAGGGTAGAGAGGGGAGAGGAAGGATCCCAAGCAGTGGGATGTGGGGCTCGAACTCATGAACTGTGAGATTGTGACCTGAACTGAAATCAAGAGTTGGACACTTAACCGACTGAGTCACCCAGGTGCCCCAGGAATCAAGGGTCTCTTGAGCAGAACAGAGCATTCTGCAAGAAGGGGCCCGGGAGTGTTCCTCTGACAAGGACTTGATGTTGCTGTCCCTTATAGAAACTAGAAAGTGGCTTCAGATCTGAAAGGATAGGCTCCTGGCCTCTGGATGGGACAAACCTGTAGTGTTATTTGTAGTGGTAGGAGGTTTGCTATAGATCTGTTCTTTCTGTCATCTCCTTTTTGAGGCAGATACCAGCTGTGTGGCAGAAAATACACTCTGATCTTACAAAAAAGAGCAAAACCAAGAAGGGGGGGGGGATGATAAAAGCCATAGCTTGGACTGATAATTACTGTACTAATTTATTTATATGTAAGTATATAAGTTTCTACATAAAACTCTGGTAGGATCCCTAGTTATTGGCTCTAAGGTTTATTATCTTTGTAGCTCTGCTGTCTTAGTGGTGTGTTAGAGAGGATTGTGGTGTCTTGTCATCCTTAATTTGTGTATTTCATCATGTGGCAGACAGTACAGGCTATTCTGCTCTTGTAGATGTGTGGGAATCATTGACCAAGTCAAAGATAGGGCCCTGCCCCCAAGGAGCTGACATCATCATGGAGATAAGACAGATGAGCACACAATTAGGAATATGAAATACAAGTCATTTAGTCACTTATCTACAGTCTCTGAAAGCAGTTTCCTGCAGTCAGAGTGACTAAGAGCTATAGGGTCTGGGGGAGTAAACTTCAGGTCTACTAGGGAATAGTGACCCCCAGCTCACTCCGACTGGGCTTGTCTGCTATTCTCCCCTTTCTCTTTTGTAATTTAGAAGTATCTAAACTTAACTTGGGGGAAAAGATAAAGACCCCTTTGTCTGGTATGGGTCTAAATGTAAGTTTGGCACATGTTATGGTATCTGTTGTGTCTATCACTGGGTTTGTGGCAAGAGAGAGAGGGCTGTTTTCTTAGTCCTTGATGAGAAGCCCGATCTAGGACAAGTTAAGGTGGAAATATCTTCTTTGGAAGACCTAGTTCTCAGTGGCAGTAGCTGAAGGAACTTCTTGTCACAGCCAGGCAATGACTGAGGTACGGTATGGACACACCCAGAGCTGCTGCCTCAGGTGGCATTGATTAATCATACTAACATCTCCCTCACCCTCTGTGCTTGTCTTGGCAAAACCCTGTTCTACCAGCTCCTCAAAGTTTGTGTTTTATTAGATACGATTGAACAAAGTCTTGGGGGTCATTTTACTGTCCCTTGCCACCCTTGAACTGCAGGCTAGTTACCTTGGTCCAGCTCTGGTGTCCTTGGTCTTTGATCATTCAGTGAGGGTCCTGGGTCTTTCTTCCCATTGGACTGAAGCACCTTCCCAGAGACCTGCCTGAGGCAGTTTCTGGTCTTCAAGTCACTTCCTTTCAGAATATTGGCAGCTGGGTAGTGACTCTGGTTCTTTGAATACATCAGCCAGACATCATGCCAAGATGGACTCATTGCTTCACAAAGACACGTTGGGTCTATGGGTGTTGCAGAACCTGTTTCTGGGTTAAGAGTAGCTCCCCCTCCCTTCTATATATTTAATCATATGAAGAAAGCTTGTGTGTATTTTGTGAGGTAAGGAAAACATGACGATAATATTTTGATTGGAGTCAGATATTGCCTCCTTAATAATATGTTGTCTTTTAACAAATAGCATCACTTTAAACTACAATTTTGCTTGCTGAATGAAGTATTGCACAAGAAGCTGTGGTTACATTCTAAAGTATAGTAGCTTGTTCAGAAGCAGGTGCATTTAAAATGGTTGTTGTTTGCTTCTTTTTCATCTCTTTTTATTCTCATCTGTCTTTTGTGAGGAGATTCTGGGAAGCTTTTTTAAGCCTTGAAGATTAAATAGTCTATTTTAACTAGACCCTAAGAAGGAGAGGTTGCTATGCTGACATATTTATCCAACATTCAAATAAGAATAATCGAATAGTGTTTACTCACTAATGTCTTTTGTTAAGTTTCTGAATATAAATAGTCAGAAAACTAGATAGTGCTAATGTGTTAATTCCTCTAAATTGAAATGTGGTAAGCTGCAAAGAAACTGCCATTTAATTCTCTGCTTTCACATGCCTTGGTCCATCCAGAAAGTGTTGAGACTCGTTGAAGTTTGAGGATGTGTATATTTTGATTATTATTTTTAATGTCTTTCTTTGCTCTGAACATGCCTTTATTTATTTGCTAGATCTTTTTTAATTGGAAATGTTAAGGACATTTACTTTATTGCAACATTTAAAACACTTTCTAATCTTTATGAGGATTATTAGAGGAAAAACATACCTTGTGAATCATGCAAGTCCTTGGTAGTATGTTACTATTTAAAGTAAGTGACAATATTTCATGACTCCTGTGACATATACTTCCTAAGAGATTTAAAGAAAATGGTTGTAACTAAAAACAAGCATTGTAATATTTTAAGGTAGGTTTACAAAGTAACAGAGTTATTCTTCGTGTTTACACATAATTAACTCGTATTTATACTTTGTTGATTTTCTCTGGCACCTTTACAAGGTTTTTTTAATTAAAAAAATTAAAAAAAAATTTTTTTTAAATCTTTATTTATTTTTGAGAAAGAGACGAGGGTGAGCAGGGGAGAAGCAGATAGAGAGGGATACACAGAATCCAAAGCAGGCTCCAGGCCCTGAACTGTCAGCACAGAGCCCAACGCGGGGCTTGAACCCACAAACCAGAAGATCATGACCTGAGCCGAAGTTGGACCCTCAACTGACTGAGCCACCCAGGTGCCCCCTAATTAAAATTTTTAAAAATTGTTTACTTATTTTTGAGAGAGAGAGAGCCCGAGTGTGAGTGGGGGAGGGGCAGAGAGCGAGGGAGATACAGAATCCGAAGCAGGCTCCAGGTTCTGAGATGTCAGCACGGAGCCCGACGTGGGGCTGGAATTCATGAATTGGATCGTGACCTGAGCCAAAGTCGGACGCTTAACTGACTGAGCCACCCAGGTGCCCCTACAGGATTTTTTTTGGAGGGGGAGGTTATTTAAAAAGTAATTACATTTAAAAGTAGTTAAGGACATTGAAAAATCTAGAAAACTATGAGAAAAATATTCATAATCATACTATTAATATTTTAGTGTACTCTTGGTTTCTTTTTTCTACCCTTAGTTTTATTTATTTATTTATTTATTTATTTATTTATTTATTTATAAAAAATGTTTATTTATTTAAAAAAAAATTTTTTTTTTCAACGTTTCTTTATTTTTGGGACAGAGAGAGACAGAGCGTGAACGGGGGAGGGGCAGAGAGAGAGGGAGACACAGAATCGGAAACAGGCTCCAGGCTCTGAGCCATCAGCCCAGAGCCTGACGCGGGGCTCGAACTCACGGACCGCGAGATCGTGACCTGGCTGAAGTCGGACGCTTAACCGACTGCGCCACCCAGGCGCCCCAAAAAATGTTTATTTTTGACAGGGGTGGGGGGAAACAGGATCCGAAGCAGGCTCCATCTGACAGCAAAGAGCCTGATGCGGGGCTTAAACTCATGAACTGTGAGATCATGTCTTGAGCCAAAGTCGGACACTTAACTGACTGAGCCACCCAGACACCCCACTACCTTTAGTTTTAAAGAGTTATTGATTAATGATGTATATGCACAGTTTTC
Source organism: Prionailurus bengalensis (assembly GCF_016509475.1). Taxonomy (NCBI): domain Eukaryota; kingdom Metazoa; phylum Chordata; class Mammalia; order Carnivora; family Felidae; genus Prionailurus; species Prionailurus bengalensis. The sequence goes on along the minus strand of NC_057345.1, from coordinate 103,050,769 downwards.
TGTACTGCCTTTCTTTGATGGTTATAAATGTTTTTCATATTTTCAAGCATTTTCCATAAATTGATGTTTTTTGGTTAAATAATATTCTTGTTAATGGGGTTATTAGTTTTGACCATTTTTTGATTGGCTATTTAGTTGGTTCCACTTTTTTTTTCTATATAAATGATGCTGATCACCTTCATACATAAAAAAAAAAATTCCTCATTAGGATTTTTCCCCATTAAACTAGATTTGCAGAAGAAAAATTACTGCGTCAAAGAGGGTAATTTTTTAAAATTGGGAAACAATTTAAAAATAAAAAGGAAAGCATAAGAGAAAATTAAAATCTCCAATAAGTCTGTCACTTCCAACCAAAACCCACAGTTAATATTTTGATAGATTCTAGACAGTTTTTTTCTGTCTGTTATTGCAGTTGGCATTTTAGCATATGTATAGTTTTATCATTTGCTTCTGCACTACTAAAGATATTGTGAACATTTTCCTATATGTAAATGTTCTTTAAGAATATTAAAGGGTGTATACTGTTCTATCTTAAGGATCTGTTATATATAATTTAAACTGAAACCAATTCTCAGTTGCCAACTTTCATAATTGTGAATAATGCTATAATGAACATTCGTACATTTAAATCTTGGTAGGAATATTTATTTTGTTAACATAAGCTCTCAGAAGTCAGTATTTTGTATCAGAGTATGGACTTTCCTGTGACTTTGGTACACACACTGCCAAATTCCTTTCCACATAGTTTGACCAAGTTGTATTTCCATTGGCAGAATATGAAACTGTGTTCCCACCTGTGTTCAACCCTAGTTTTTATTTTTAAAACTCTTAACCAATTTGATAAGTGGTAAAGGCTACTTCATCTTAACTTGCCTCCCTGATTATACAGTGATACTGAGTGGTTTTTCATATGGTTGGTGTCCACTTCTTATTTACTTATTTTGATAAATTGTATCTTTTACCCCTCAAGGTATTCATTTTTTGGTTACTGATTTGAAAAAGCTGTTTATATTAAGTGTATTAGTCCTTTGTCTTAAATGTGTTGCAACATGCATGGACAGGTTAAACTGCATAATATCAAATTGCTACCAATATTGATTTCAAAAATTGTTTATCTGATAGGTTTTCAATCCTTTGATTTGCAATGAGCTTCATCAATTTTCTTTTCTTTTTTTTTTTTTTTAATTTTTTTCAACGTTTATTTATTTTTTTTGGGACAGAGAGAGACAGAGCATGAACGGGGGAGGGACAGAGAGAGAGGGAGACACAGAATCGGAAACAGGCTCCAGGCTCTGAGCCATCAGCCCAGAGCCTGACGCGGGGCTTGAACTCACGGACTGCGAGATCGTGACCTGGCTGAAGTCGGACGCTTAACCGACTGTGCCACCCAGGCGCCCCCATCAATTTTCTTTTTAACTGGTAATTTTAATTTTAATCTTGTAATTTTCTTGTTAACTGGTATTTTCTATAGCTACTTTAAAATTCTAATCTGACTGTATCATAAAACAAAAAGCTGTCAGTTGTATGTGCTCAGGAAATGCACATATAACATTTTATAAAAATATACTGGAGGGAAACTGTATATTCTGGAACTAAATATGTGATTTTGGTGGGTTGAGGGTAAGCTGCTTATGTCCTGTTTTCCTGGACATCAAAGATCTTTGAAGTATGTAACATCCCTGAAAGGCAGGACTAATGCACTACTAAATCTGACATTTTGACCTAATTGATAATTGTACTGTGGTTTAGCCAGTCAGTTTGGTCAGACAACAAGATGACTAAGATTCCCTCCCCTCTCTCCTCACCAAATTGATTAGTTGTGGGACAGAACTGACTCAATCAACCTGTTGTTTTGGCACCCTGTGGACACCACCTGTTTCTTCCATTTCTCCCTCCAGCCTCCCACTGCCCTAGTGCAGTGCTGTGTGCACAGTGGGTAGGAGATCAATGTTGTTGCTGAAGAATGTTGCAATAAAGAAGAGTAGACTGCTTTTTTTTTCAAGCTTGTATGTTCTTAAGGTACCCTGCTGCTTTTGACATTAAGAGCTCCAGCTGAACTGTTGTATGTGGAAGCCCTGCAGGTCTTAAGTGTTTGATTCAGAGTAATTTCAGGCAATATGAATGCTTTCTTAAGTATCATTGGAATTTACTGGGCTGGTTGTTTGCCAGCTATTACCATATTTAGCAGGAAGAGACCTGGGGAACAAGGACATTTCTGACCAACCAAAGAAGGAAACCTCTCTGAAGAGGATTGTGACTATTTTTTAGGTGTGGTTAAGAGAATGCCAGTTAGAGAGATTCTGGTTTGTGTCCAGTTGTCTTTGTTTCTATGCCCCATCCACAAAATTAATTTATGGGTGGGAAAAGAGATTTGATAGTGAAGCTCTTTCTCACCCTGAAGTCTAATACTGTTTCTGGGAGGAAATTAGAGAATTCTTACACCTAGACTGTGCATTGAGAGGCTTAATTAACAGGTGAAGCTGCTGATTAAAAACAGGTTGAGGGGTGTTTATTTTCATCTTTCTTTTTGAAGGCTTATTTTCTGCTTTGTCATGGTCTGAATTTATTTTGGCCTAGTCCTTTTCTCCATCCTACTTTTGGAACTGCCAGCCTTCCCTCTATGGCTTAAAATTTCTCTGCCTGTTTTTCCATTTTAAAGATGAAGATACTATTTGGAAGGATCATTCAATATAACTGACATACAACTTATTTTCATAAAGTAAAACAACCCTGACGTTTACATAGCAATGTAGAGTTTACAGAGCCTTCTTATAATTGCCTCGTTTATTCTTCATAAAACCTTAGTGGAAACTGAGCCTCAGAGGGGTTATTTGGCTTGTATACCATTGTTTAACCCTAGATAATAAGTGACAGGGCTGGGGATATAAACTTGTGGTTTGACTTTTTAAACTTCAGCTTTTTTAAAAAAAAAACACAACATTTTGTTGAATTCTTACTATGTGTCTCATTCTGCTAGGGCTTTACGTATATTTCGTCACTTAATTTACATGGCTATCCTTTAGGGTAGACAGTATTTAACTGTTCTACAGACAAGGAAATTGGAACTGAGATTCACAGCTTTGGATGATGGGGTGAATAATGTGGTTAATGAAGAATGGAGACAGAATTCAAGCATCTGTAGTCAACGATGGAGCTTTATGTACGTTCATAAAATGACGCCTACAACAACCCTACAAGATGGGGAATAGGTTAAGGGGGAAACTGAGGGATATACTAAAGGTGCATTTTTTTTTAGAATTTTGTTTTATTTACATGCCATATACATTTTCTTTCTCAAAAAAAATTTTTTATGTTCATTTATTTTTGAGAGAGAGCACAAGCCAGGGAGGGGTAGAGAAAGAGAGACAGAATCCCAAGCAGGCTCCGCACTGTCAGTGCAGAGCCCGATTATAGGTCTTGAACTCATGAACTGTGAGATCATGACCTGAGTTGAGATCAAGAGTCAGGTGCTTTACTGACTGTGCCACCCAGGTGCCCCTAAAGATGCATATTTTTATGATATGTATAACTAAAAATTAATTCATAAGACTGGCAGTTATTTGTTTTTTTTTTAAATTTTTTATGTTTGTTTATTTTTGATAGAGAGAGAGAGAGAGTGAATGAGAGAGTGCAAGCGGGGGGGAGGGGGTGGGCAGAGAGAGAGGGAGACACTGAATCCAAAGCAGGCACCAGGCTCCGAGCTGTCAACACAGAGCCCGACACAGGGCTCGAACTCACAGATTGCGAGATCATGACCTGAGCCAAAATTAGACGGTTAACCAACTGAGCCACCCAGGCACCCCTGGCAGTTTTTTGAATTGTAGAGGTCAGCTATTAGGAATTTTTTTTATCTTCTAATAAACAAGAAATGGATGGACATTAATTGACCAATGGCGCTTGACTTCCTTTAGTTCATTTCTGTCACCAGGAGAAACAAAATGAATTTGGGCTGAGAGGAGGGGAGTTGCCATTAAGGATGAGTCTTTAAGCCAAAATGGGCCACAGCTATGAGATCTTCAGAGGGCTGCCCTTAGCAATGACCTGACTCCTGAGGGCTCTGCTTGGGGACATTCCTGCCTGTGTTTATGGAGACTTCTCTTTGAGAGGGAGTTATTGGCTTATGGGGAGAGAAGATGGGGATACTTTTTAGTCTGGCTCTGAACATACTAGCTCTGTGTCTTTGGGCAAGTTTCTTAAGCACTCTGTGCCTCATATTCATTAGTAATAAAAGGATTATAACAGCATGTAATTGTTAGGGTTATTATGAGAATTAAATAAGTGTATAATGTGATAATAATTCATAATGCAGTGCCTGGCACATACTAAGAGTGAGGTAAATAGCGTTATTTTATGTTGCAGTATGGACTTTTTGTTGCTTTCACTTTAATCAAAAGTGGATGAGTGATTCGGACCTTTGGTGAGAAACAGGAGCTTCATCTTTGCAGCAAGTACATTGTTCACTGCTTTTCAGTGACTGTATACATATTTAGGGGTCTTGTCTTTGAGTTTGTTCCCTTAATGGTGTGTACTTCCAATTTGGAGGAATTTTGTCTATTACACAAATTGCACTGATAGGTGTTAACTCATTTCCCTATTATTTATTAACCAGACATTTGTGCTTGGATGTTATGCATACTACAAAAACTCTGATTTTTTGAAGTGTATCTTTAAGGATAATATCAGATCTATTTCAGTTGTTCCCCAGTTTCATATGATATGACAAACATCATCATGTGCCATTCGGTGTCACCATGTGGAATACTAGTCTAAAGCCAAAATATTCAATGTTTTAATTAGCCTTATAGCACTTAATGGACTACCTCTGTTAGACATTTTGCAATAATAAAAATATCCTATGGTCTGTTAATACGTCTTTAGGGGCTCCTGGAGATTTGGGACTTGAAGGTGGGTGATTACCCATTTAGTCCATCCTTGTTTTACAGATGAGGAAACTAAAGCCCAAAGAAGTGACTGGTGGGGACCCAGCACTAGGTGAAGGTTGGGCCAGAACCCAAGCGCTTGTTTTCTGGCCACGTGATCTTTCCTCAAATGATCTATCAGTACATCAACTGGCTTTTTTTTTTCTTTTTTTTTTTTTTGAGATCTGAAGAAGGAAACAGAGAAGGAGTGGAAAAGTGGGGGAGAAATGTAGCCATATTGGAAATGTCAGTGACAGTGGAGGAAATATTTGCCTGTGAGCCCCCTGCCTGTCCCTTTGGACTTCTCTGTAGTGGTTAAGACAAGCCAGTGGGGCAGTAGCATTAGTGATTCAGAATTGGATAAGCCAGGACTGGTGGAGTTACTTTCTCAGAAAACCATTTTGTATTTTAACATTTGTTTCCCATGACAGTTTGCTTATTCTCAAGTTTTGGCAGCCTTGAGCAAATGGTTGTCAGGTTTTTGTTTTGTTTTAAGGCAAAACTCCACTTCTTATTTTGCTGATTTAGTAAACTGTCTTCTACCTACCACTCCCTTCTGCTCCCTCTATAATTATTTCTAAGACTTTGTTTTTCAGTTGTGGGAATACTATGAAAGGTTTTCTTTTATAGTCTGAGATATTTATAATTATGTGTAAGCACACTGTTTACAGAAAATGTAAGTGGTGCATATAGTAACTCAAATACTCTTAAAACACTTAAAGTATTTTCCAATATTTAAATCTTTCCAAAAAAGCAGCTGAAACCACTTATAGTAAAAGAGAGGAGGTATACACTACGGATAGCAGCATTTGAATGTAATTAATACAGATAAAAGTGAATGTCACTTTGGAGGAACTGGGGATATTTCATGAAAGCTGACCAAGGCATGCCTCCTTAGTAATAGAGTGAACCAAACTGACAAAAATCTCTGTCCTTATGGAGCTTATATGCAGCAACAATAGCCATCATATACTGAGGGTTTATTATGCGACAGATGCTTGACAGTACTTAGTAAAAGTACTTTACCTGTTTCCTTTGGTCCTTACAGTAGGTGTTTTGATTCCTGTTTACTGAAAGTTTAAGGGATGGTCATCTAGGTCAATCAGCTAATCATCGGTATATGCCAACAATTGGTACTCCTCTTGTCCAGCTCCAGAGCTCACACAGTTAACCCATTGTAAGTAATGCCATTTATTTGGTGGAATCCGGTAGTCCCACAGGCAGTGTAACTTTGGATTTAATGATATTTTGTGTACTAAAATGACTTAAGTTTTACCATTCTTAACATCTTACCTCTGAGTGAACATTTGCATTATATAGGAATTATACTTCAAAATTGCAGTTTGAGGATTTGCAGTCCTTTCTAAATCTTTTTTTTTTTTTAAGTGGGAAGAATGGATTTATGTTTGTTGTAATCCAAGGAAAGTTTTTAGCATTTCTTTGCCTTTTATATTTTGATCCTAAAAGAAATTCTTTAGTAGATTAGATCAGGAATGAATGGGTAGCTTTTTTTTTTCTTAATAAAGAACATTTTGGAAGATTGAAAATGGCCATCCAGAATTATATTTGTGGCAGCCTTTTTAGTTACACATAGCTTTTTCTTGACTGTGCACATGCACATGTATTCTTACTTAATTTTGAAAGAGATGTAAGAAACCATGTAAAATGATTGGAATGCCTCAGCACATGAACAATGGACATAGCCAACTACTGAAAGTACCCAGTACTAACCTATCTTGGCCTGGGAAGTTTGAAATTAACTGTGTGCAGCATTTCTACACATGTCATAATAGAAAAAGCACACAGTTTTTCTTCTTTTCTGTGAACTTTTTCCTTATTATTGTCTCCTTTGTTACTGAAAATCAATAGTCATCTGTACCAATAGATAAGAGAATGTGTTTGACATCAACAGATAATCCCAGATAATCCTGTTTTAAAATACAGCCCTTCACATGCATGCTCACACATGTGGGTCCTCTCAAACATGCTGGGCTTTCTCCTTAAGGTTTAGTTGTGTTAGCTGCCACTTGAATGGTGAAGGAGAGAATAGAATGCTCGGGGATATTAAGGGTAATGAAAGAGATAAATGACAGTATAGGTTGATTGTTTATTTTTAATTATCTCTTGGAATGACTTTAGATACCCTTTCCCACTACATTGTGATTTTTTGCTTTAGCACAGCTGTTGAGTTTTGGGAACCAGCTAAACCTGGCTCTGATTCTTAGTTAAGAATATTGGGTAAGCCACTTCTCTAAGTCTCAGTTCCCTTATTTATGTAGTGGGAATAATAGTAATACCTAACTTGCAGGATTATTTGCAGATATTAAAAACATTATATTTAATCGCATGGTCCTGGGGACAAAGTAGGCACTCAAGTGTGGGGGGCTCATAGTTTAAACTTCATTAGCCACATGGTAATTCCCTGCTTTGGAAGATAGGATCTGGACATACTTGTCTGGCCCTTCTTGTTTCAGTTTCTTTCAAGGATTCCCTTTAGACTCTGTTCCATTGCCAAGGCAAGATTATGGATCACTTAAAGAACAGACTAAAAGCACTACCGTCCAGTAATTTCCAATTTGTAAATTAACTGCGTGAATTAAAAGCCTTTCTAACCTTTTGTCTGCGCAAGTTTGCAGTGTCTTGCACCCGTCACCTCAGAAGCAATTGATTCATAGAAAAAAAATTATTTAGTATTTCAAATTAAAGCTGGAGAACTCTTTCAATAAGGAGGATCTACTTGGTACTTATTCCCATCATTCACCCCTGAGTCTTAATGGAAATCAGGTTTGAAATGTTAGAAGCAGTTGGTTTTCAGCACTGGGAAAGCTTATCTAATCAGGCATGTGAAGTGGCCTATGTTGGATTTCTGTGCCAGAGAAGGCTGGGGGAGGCCGAGGAGATTATCGTTCTTGCTTGTAATTCCTGAGCATTGTTGAGGCACTGGGAGAGCAGTGGGGAAATTTTAAAAAATGCCAAAGTTGGTTATACCAGTCCAGCACACATCCCACCCCATTTGGACTGGTCTCGTAACATACGTGTATGTGAGCTCATTTGAATCATGTAATACTTTGTCATTTCTGGGCTAGATGGTGAGGATTTCCTGTTTCACAGGATTTTGGATTGGGAATTTTACATTAAATAGTGCTTTATGGTTTATAGTCACTTTTATCTTTTATTAAAATTATTTTAAAATTATTTTTTAATGTTTATTTTTGAGAGGGAGAGAGAATGCAAGCAGGGGAGGGGCAGAGAGAGAGAGGGAGACACAGAATCTGAAGCAGGCTCCAGGCTCCGCAGAGCCCGATGCGGGGCTGGAACCCACCAACCGTGAGATGGTGACCTGAGCCAAAGTTGGGCGCTTAACTGACCAAGCCACCCAGGCACACCTATAGTCACTTTTATAAACATGATCTCACTTGAGCCATAAATGAAGTCTTCTAAGGAAGGAGGGCTGGTGGTATTATTTTAGTTTTACAGATGAGAATAGTAAGTCTCAGCTCAGAGGAATTCCTCTAGATCACATGGTGAGTGTAGATCACATGGCAAAGCCAGGATTAGAACTCAGGTTCTGATTTCTAGGGCAGTTCTTGTTTACACCACAGTGCTTCCTGCATAATGTAGCTAAATCTGAATTCTGTTCACCAAGATAGGAAAGGATTCTCTTCCTTTCTGTTTGATGAGCTGTGTCAGAGCATGACAACAACGAAGCAGGAGCTGAGAATTCTTTCCCCAGATGGATCAGTTAGGTTTTATTAAAGCTATTCTGTGCCTGCAGTCACCAGTTGGTGCTGTTACCTATACAGGATGTTGATCCAAAGTGAAATAGGCAGGAGAGTGTGGCTGACTCAGCTGAGCCCATCACAACTTCCATATGTTCTGCCAGTGGGTCCATAATGTCATGTTAATTTACATGCATTTCATGTGCTCTGATGGCTGTTTCTCAGTGTTTTTCCTCAGCTGTTTTTAATGTCTCAAGCCTTAGCTCTTCCTGAGTGGCCCGAAGTGACTTTCCTGTTCCTTAAAGTTTCCCTAAATTGTCTCAAGAGCACAAAGCCTGGCCTTCTCAATGTAATTTTATTTCATAGCTCTGGGCAGTTCTTTCCTTAACTTGAGCAGAATGTGAATCGTGAATACAGATAGGTGTGTCAGTATTGCACCGTCACTTATGTAAGTGCCTTTTAGCATTTCTTCTTTCTTTTTAATCAAAATGAGGAAATAGAGAATGTTTTGTTATGGTAGTTTTACACGTACACCCATGAGGAAATGCGTAGTTGGCTTCTGTGGGAAGTGTAACTGATACATTTCAGGGAACAATGCATGATGGCTAAAATTTTTAAGTCTGTCAAATGTTCATAGGGAAGGAAAGAAAAATGATCAAACTCTCATATGGCACTTCAGTTTAGCTTATTAATCTAAGGTTAATAATTTATATGAGTCTCTGCCTTGTTTACATCTCTTAGTATATGAAAGTATACTTGCCTTTCCACAGAATGCGTTTCACAAGTTATGCTTTTTATTGAGGGGAGCCATCTCACCAAATATTCCTTCAGGTGTACAGTGTAGGAAAGCTTTCCACCAAATTGGCCAACTGGTTGAAGGTTTGACACCTCTGTATCAAGAAAATGTCAAGTGGACCATTTTGGCCCAGGAGTCCAGCTTTGGCCATGCCCTGTGGCCAGCTGGGAGCTTCCTTGGTGAAGGCCACTGTCATCTAGCCACATCAGCGCCATGTACCTTTCTCATGAGGAAGAATTTGGCAGTTGTATATCCTGAGACCTAGGATTCCCCATTCTCCTGTCACCTGAGGAGAGCTTTGATAGCACTGATAGCAGTCTTGCTTCTGAGGTACATAGCTTATCCAAAATGCATATAACTTGTTCATAGAAAATTGGGGATTGATTACAGTTTTTCTTCATGACAGTTTGAAATTAATGGACTTGTAATGTTCACTGCAGTAAAGGAACATTCATGGTTTTCGTAAAGTGTTAAATTTCAAATTTGATAGCTTGGAATTTGAATTAAACAAACATCCCTACTGTGTGTGTGTGTGCGCATGTGCGTGTGTGTGCGTGCATGCATGTGTGTGTGCCTTTCAGGAGGGAGAATAGACCTTGGAACTGTTCATAAATTTTTTTTTTTTTTACAATAGGGCCTATTCCCAGTTGGCAAGGAATAGCTATCTAAATGTTGCTCAGGTCTAGTGAGAAGATTTAGGGAAGTTGTAACTAGTTTAATAACCATCTGTGGAGTGACATAGATCGACACACCCAATTACACAAGACCTGAGTCTGAGAACTGTTGATGTGCAATCATCCCATCAGCATCTGCTCGTCATTATCAACAACAATCATGGCTCAACTATTTCTTTGGGGCCACATGAAAAGACAGTGTACCCATAGCAAAGGATAAGTCAAACCTGACAGAAACATAGCCCTCCCTAGCTCTTTGTTCCCAAACTTCTCTTTAAATATATCCTTTTGTGAGCTTTTGGAATATCTTACGTTATTTGTTGTTTGTCATTCATTTTCTGTCTTAAATGGCATGTCTTTCTAGCTCTAATTTTTGCCGAAACCATTAAAGGCCAATGTATGATGGGTCATTTTTCTAACCCATTTCTTTGCATTTGAAAGCCTTCATGTCTCTGGCTTCATGCTACTGTATGTATACAGAAGTGTTCAGTATCTTTTCTAGTTTACATTTTTTGTTACAACTGCTGTCAAACCACTTATGAGCACTTTCTAATATAAATCATTTTGGTGACTGAGTGGGAGGGAAGGAATCGGTTCACAGGAATAAATTTGCATGTTGAGAAGATACTATCTAATAGTTTGCAAAGCACTTTCAAGGGCATCATATCTTTTATAAGACCATGTGTTCATTTCTGGAGGCTGCGACAGAGACTCTCTCTGAGACCTAATCAGTAGCCGCGCTGTCAAGTACCAGGGCTGGCTGGAGCACCAAGGCCAGGTCTTCTTTCTGTCCCGTGTGTATGACTGCATCATCATTTTATTGGCAGAAATATGGAATCTTCCTGATTTTAAAAGGTACTTCCTTGCCTTCGGAAGGTATGTTAGCAGTCCTTTCAGAATGGAAAAAAAATTGTTATGTTTTCCTGCCTTTTGATAAAAATCATTGGTTATCCATAATTCTAATTGTTTCTAACTAGAGTCTGATGGCATTGCAGAGCTTCTGACTAAGGTGGCTTTTGGAAAATTAAGGTTTTATAGAAATTAGTGAGCTTTTCTATGACTTTCTGAAGGAACAGACTCAATCTAGTGATACAGTTGTGTTCTTGGATCTGTTAACATCACAAACTTTAATTTTGGATATTAATATTTGATTATCTTTCTGAAGCATGTGTTTGTGTACAAGATGGATGCTTCACTGGTTCTCATTGATTTTGGCAAGTGGTCAAATGCGAGGTAGGTATTGGTAGGGCAGTGCCGTACAGTTTCAGTGCCAGGGTTGCTGTGTGCAGACTGACTGTGAGGCCTAGCTTACTTCTTGAGAACAAACGTAGATTTTCAGAAAGTGTCCTGAGCCTGTGGCACACAAGTGTTGGTATGGGACAGTGTGAGCCCAGGGAATGTACTTAGCTAAGAGGCCATTTAAGAAATAGGTCTTGTGGGGCACCTGGGTGGCTCAGTCAGTTGTATCCAACTCTTGACTTTGGCTCAGGTCACAATCTCACGGGTGAGATTGAGCCCCATATCGGGCTCCGTGCTGGGGAGCCTGCTTGGGGTGTTCTCTCTCTCTCTGTCTCTTTTTCTACCCCCTCTCCCATCCCATGCTCATGCTCTCTGTCTCTCAAAAAAAAAAAAAAAAAAAAAGTAGGTTTTGTATTCCTTCTAAGAGTTAGGCCTTGTGCTGAATATTAGAGTAGTTGTTCCAAAGGGTTTTTGTTTTTGTTTTGTCCACTTTAGGCTCTAGTGGTGAGCTAAGGAGAAGCAAAAGAGGAGAAGCCATTCTTGGGAACTTCTTGGAGGTTGTAGCTGGCTCTGAAGAGTCTTGGTTGAACTAGATGAGTAACTAGTTCCTATGACTAATGAACTTTGCAGGAGTCCCTTTGGTTGTACATACAGCCCCCTGGGATTGCTGTAAGGTTCCAAGCCATCACTGTTTGGAATCGTGGTTTTCAAACTTGAGTATGCATCAAGTTTGGAGGGCTTATTAGAATACAGATTGCTGGGCCCAGGGCCCATCCCTTGAGTTTCTGATTCTGTAGGCCTGGATTGGGACCTGATAATTCACATTTCTGACAAGTTCCCAGATGCTCCTGCAGTTTTGGAAATTACACTTTGAGAACGACTGGCTTAAAGCAACATTAGGTGTTTTGAGTTTGGGGGCAGAGGGAACTATACAGGCTGGCTGAGATCTTTTCACTGCTCTTCCAGTGCACAGAGGTGAGCTTCCAGATGTATTAATTAATTCATCCAGCAAGTATGTGAGTGTCCACTATGTGCCAACCACTGTTATAGTTGTTAGGGGATACTGTGAAGAAAGCACACAAAAATCCCTTTGTGGAATTTCAATGAGCACAGGCTGGGATTAACTTGATATCAGTTCTGCTGTTTCTTGATGCTTGCAGGTGAACCTGCCCCTTCTCCTAGCTCCCTTCCACTTATTTTACTTTCTTTTGGAATCTTTGAATTTCATAATAATAGCACTGATATTATTAATCATCCCGACAACTTAAAAAAATTTTTTTAATGTTTATTTTTGAGAGAGAGACAAACGACAGAGCGTGAGCTCTGAACAGAGAGAGAGGGAGACACAGAATCCAAAGCAGGCTCCAGGCTCTGAGCTGTCAGCACCGAGCCGGATGTGGGGCTCAAACTCACAAACTGTGAGATCATGACCTGAGCTGAAGTTGGACGCTTAACCGACTGAGCCACCCAGGTGCCCCTCATCACAACTTTTTATTGAGTACTTGTTCTATGTCAGAAATAATGTAGCTAAGTGCTTTACATTTATTATCCCATGTTATAACAACCCTGGTGTTTTCATCTTGATCTAAAAGATGAATTTTGAAGAGGTTGGTGACTTACCCAAGATGATACAGCTAGGTGGAACTAGGTCTGTCTTATTGCAAGTCTGTACTTCAGTGCTCTAGTCCAAGGTTTTTAAACTGCACATTATGACCACTAGTGGGGCATGATTTGGTAGGTCTCAAACAGCACTTTTTGGGGAAAATTGGAACTGAATAGAAAATATCACATAGGGTAAGCATTGTTTCTTGAAATTTTTTTTCCTGTGTATGTGTATGTGTGAATATTGAGTTCTGACTTAAAATATATTTCTTACTGTAGCTAACAGTAAAAAAAAAGTTTGCAAACTACTGCTTCATTGGCTATGGGACCATAGGTCATCTAATCATCATTTTTGAAAAAGAGATTAGAAAATTTAAGCCTTAGAAAAGTAAGTGATTTTTCAAGGGCACAGAATAGTCAGTGGAGTACAAAGACCAGATATCTGAGTTTTTAGCCCCTGGTCCACTGCTTCCTTTCTCACATCATGCTGCTTCCTTAAAAGTGCACTCTATTGCCTGGGAATTGCGTCTTATCTTTTCACGTGATGGAAATATGCCATGGAACCTTTAGAGATGTTGACAAAACCTGAAAAGGGAAGTTGAATGTCCTTCTGTTCTGGGTAGGTGGAAATTGGGCCACGAAACCCCCAAAGCCTGCAGATGAAGATGTAGCATTTGTCCTGTTAGTTTCTGGTATACTTGACGGAATGAGGATAATAATATGAACTAACAGTCCAAGCTCCACACAAGTTGCTTATATTCACTTGTGTGATTACTAATTATTTTGACAGGGTAGCCATGGCTGGGCCATGAACTCGGTGGTTTGGAGTGAGAGGGGGCATCCTACCAGCATGAGTTAACACTTCTCTATGCTGTCCCCAGTTCCTCATTTTGTTCCTGCCGAGTTCAGAGCTATTTTCCTCATAGCCTAGCTTGTCTAGGCATGGTTTCAGATAGCTCTCTTTCTTTTCTTTTCTTTTTTCTTTCCTTTCCTTTCCTTTCCTTTTTTTTTTCCTTTTCTTCCTTTCTTCTCTAGACCATATACCTTCATTATGTGGGTAATTTAGGTTCCTAATGCTTTCCCCCCTAAAATCAGTACATTGCTGATTTGCATGAGGGCAGGCCTGTGGATTCTCGGCATGATCAGGTGGTGATCTATGGTAGGTCCTCCTACAGAATGCTGCCCCAACACTTTATACCAAGGGACTTACAGTCTGTCAGGAGTAATGGGAGACACTTGAAAATAACTTGAGAATGCTTACAGACCCTTCCAGCAAGTGCCTTTTAGCATCCTACTAATGGTTGATGGAAGCCGAGGAAATGCAAAGTCAAGGCCTCATTGGGGAGGGAGGCAGGGATGGAGATTGATGGGGAGGAGAGGCTAATACATAAGGATAGGATGAAAACCTTAACTTGTGAATCATAAAATTTGAGTGAGAAGGAGCCTAAAAAGGCCTGGAGGGGTGAGGTGGTTGGCCTTCAGTCATATGGCTGGATGATAGAGAGCAGAGTACCTAGGTCATCAGTCTGTGGCCCCTTTCATTCTAAGATGTGTTCACCAGAGTTGTCTTCCAAAGCATCTCATTACAGAAAAGAATGACTGTCACTTACTCTAGAGTGAATGAAATAGAGGCACCAAGAACATGTACCAGGTTTATCTGCATTTCCCCTCAAATGCTATGTACCCGCTGGGCTATGTGTGTACTAGTTTGTGAAATGTGGGGGTAAAACAAGAACCTCCAAACTTTCAATAAAATTTATGGCCCGAGAAAAACTTTTTTTTTTTTTTTTTTTTTAGCATGGACCTGCTCCTCCAAGTAGGCAAATAAATATTTTCAAATTATATGTATGTACAGCTATTAAACCATACATGCATATGTTAACTCCTAGTAAAGGTTAATTATATGGGTTTTAGACTGTACATGTGTAGATTAAAGTGCTTATGATGCCCCAAGGGATGGCCTTACACCCCTCCACTTCTGGGATACACATGTCTCAGTTTGCAGACTACTGGTCCAGAATGAAAATTGAAGAGTTTAATGTCAAAGCTATTGGTTCTTTCATTAAGCATATTATTTTTCACTCGCAATATTTCTTATTTTTAAAGTTTATTTATTTATTTTGGGAGAGAGTGTGTTGGAGGGGAAGAGAGAGAGAGAGAGAGAGAGAGAATATGAATGAATCCCAAGCAGGGGGATTAGTCCCCACACGGGACTCAGTCTCATGGACCATTAGATCATGACCTGAGCCAAAATCAAGAGTTGGATGCTTAACCAACTGAACTACTCCCAATATTTCTAATGTCCCTCTGCAAAATAGTTTTTGAATGTAAGTTTTGAATTAAAAAGTGATCTTTCCAGAGTTGATTATGTAAGAATGGAGGATGTATGTGAATTAAGTTGAATCCTTTTTTTGAGAAAAAATGGTGTTTTTGATTTAAGGAAAATGGACCCCCTCCCCCCTCTTGTTTTCAATTAAAAAAGAATTTTTTTTTTTTAAAGTAAACCCTACCCTCAGCCTGGGGCTTGAACTCAGGACTGAGATCAAGAGTCTCATGCTCCATGACTGAGCCAGCCTGGCACCCCACAACTTTCCCTTTCTTGGTCTGTGTTGGTGCAAAACCCTTGTTTGATGTCTTTAAGACTTCTCTCCCGGGGCTCTTGGGTGGCTCAATCGGTTAAGCGTCCGACTTCAGCTCAGGTCATGATCTCACAGTCTGTGAGTTTGAGCCCTGTGTCGGGCTGTGTGCTGACAGCTCAGAGCCTGGGGCCTGCTTTGGATTCTGTGTCTCCCTCCCTCTCTGCCCCTCCCCTGCTCATGCTCTGTCTCTCTCTGTCTCAAAAATAAACACATTAAAAAAAATTTTTTTTTTTAAATAAAAAGACTTCTCTCCCTACCATTGTAGTGATTAACCTCTTAATTCACATTAGGGCTTGTTAACGTTTGCTGATTTTTAAAAAAATTCCTTCAGTCTTAACTGGAGAACAAGTTTATTGCTCTGTTGGCCGCAATAGAATGGACAATATGCCATACTTTGCTATGGAGTGCTGGTGAATGATATTGGTACTATGTGAGGGTTGTTGTGTGGTAGGCCTTCTGCAGTATCCCCCAAAGTTGAGCAAGACTTGCAATCAGAAGTAAAGGAAATGAATTTGGTCATTTCAGAATTTGGAAGCCCAGGACTGTGGGGATTAGCTGAGACAGAGATGTACTGAGTAAATGCAGTGAAAGATTATTTTGGTAATTAGAAGAAGTTCCATTTTCGTAATGAAGTAAAAAGGAGTAACACTGGTCATCATTTGTGGAGAGACTGGAGAGCAAATTAGAGAGGGATAAAACTCACTTTGGCCACACAGCAGAGCCAGACAAACTTAGGGACATGTATTCTATATTTGTAGGTATTTCCAAATATTTTTTTAGTCATAAGGATGAAAATCATTTCAATATAAGAGCAGCTCATTTCATTATTCTTACTGGAAAAACGAGTTAAACCAAGCACATGTCCTATTGAGGGTGAGTCAACAGTGTCATTTTAACATAAGGAGGGACAGTACTTTAAGTGAGTTATTCCAAGTCCTGTGGTTTTCCTCCAGCTGAGCAAAGACAACTCTTATTTCAGAAGTGAGGCTTACATGCAAAAAAAGAAGTTGCCTTTCATTTCTTTTTCAATTATAGCTAGTTTTCCTTTTGCTCAATACTTTTCAAAAATCCATTTTCTCCTTAGATTTGTATCAGATTTTCTGAATTTTGACGGAGTATTTATTTGTGGAAAGTATATTATTCATTGTAGACCAATTGTATTTTAAAGTTTTATTTTGAATTCATCTACCAATTCATGGGTCAGAGTTGGTATATGGTGTCAGATATCCTTTATAAAAAAAGTTATAAGAGAAACAGGAAAGCAGTCTATTTTAACGTGTCATTATTTTTGTAAGTTTTTTAGTGGTGTGGACATGAAGTAGGGTAGTATTTTGTGGAACATTATACCAAACTGTAATGATGAAATTTATCCTTCTGACTTTGGAAGACAACAGTCTGGTGTTTTGAGATGTGTGGAAAAACAGTGCCGCGAGCTGTTTAAGGTTTCCTTAAGTGGGATCCAGTATGATCAAGGGTATGTGTCTGGATAGTTTATTCCTTGGTTTGGGAAGGTGAGTTTTTGTCTTTTTTCCCCTCTCAGTTGATTCCTTTAATTGGAGAGAAGCAGACCAGATGAAGAAAATATTCTGTCTCTTATGGCATTCTCAGTTTGCCACATTAGTTATTACATGCCTTCTCTGACTAGCAGGCCACACTTTTTCTGTTTAAAGGTTCAGTTTCACTAGCTTAACTATAGGTGTGTTCTCTGGAGGAATTTATTTCTGATAAATTGAATTTGGGTAACTTGATTAAATGATGATGGGTTACCTACTTTTAATAGAGTTCCACCCTTCTTAAGAGTAAAATCTTGTCAACATATAAGATGTGATCATTTTTATGATCTGGTTCCATAATTTCCTTTTGCTTCTTGATACTACTCTGTGCTTGAGGAAAGATGGTATGTAGTTACAATTTTACAAAGGAAGAACTCGGTACAATTTCACCCATTCTTTTACCTCATAGGGTAGTTTGTTTTTATGTTTGTCTTGAGAAATAATACATAGCAGTGTATTGAATCCTAGAGTTGGCAAGTTTTCCAAACTGGGGTTCTTTTGTTGTGGAGGTGGGAGTGATACTAATGAATGTATGTCAGTCCTTGTTAGGGCATGTCCATGAAGAGTGGTTCTGAAATAAAGCATTGGTGGCCCCTGTTATCCTAGGAACTTAGTCTTAGTTTTATTTTTGATAAGCATATGGTCATTAGCTGGTCTTTGGCATAAATGTTTTTCATGTACATAGCTGGTATGTGGGTGCTTATCTACATGGGGATGTTATATTATAGAGGTTTGTAGGTTTGGGTAGATATCAGGCTTCACTGACTGCATCTGAACAGATGTAGTGAGTGGAAGGATGCTGGACTGCTAGATAAAAGACTTTTGTTCTGGTGTAGGCTTGGCCATCTTGACTTGAACGACTTTGGTCAAGTTCCTTATTTCTTTGAGTTGCAGTTTTCCTCTTCTGTAAATGGTGCTATTTCCAATTTGCATGCCTTGCAGGGTTGTTGTAGGGATCAAATGAGGTCATTTGTATGAAAATGTTTTGTAAACTAGGAAGGTATTTTTATTGTAGCATTGTCTTAAGTCAGACTTAGCAGGGGCGAGAAAGCAAGAGTTGGGAGCTGACATTCTGATTTGTTTGGCCAGTGTTCACATTGGTCTTAGAATACTTGTAGGTTTGGGTGAGGGAACATGGATGGAAATCAGCTAAAAAATCCCTGCCCTTTGGAAGTTGAGATGTTAATCCTAAATGCATGTTGCCAAGTCAGTACCAACTCCCATCTGTAGGGAGAGCAGATGCTTGTTACTCTCATTTTACTGGAAGGACACTGGCCAGCCAACTAACTTAGGCTATGGCTGGCTACTTTCTGAAATTCACATCATTAGAGTTACATAAGATATTGTATTGTAGGAAATTTGCTGATTTGGGTTTTTTTTGTGTGTGTGTGGTGTTGGAAAGGCACATATAGAAGCCCATTCTGTGCAGATTTATGAACTTTTTCTACTTAATTCAAAAGTCATATCACAAAGAGAGGGAGGATACTCGATTCACTTGACATTTGTTTTTAATATAATATACTGTCAAATTGGTTTCCATACAACACCCAGTGCTCCTCCCAACAAGTGCCCTCCTCAATGCCCATCACCCACTTTCCCCTCTCCCCCACTCACTTGACATTTTTAATATAAAACATAAAGTATTTGAGACTTTCTATGGTAATTTATATTCAGGCTTATAGTCAAAGTGATTACAATGCTTTGGTTTTCATATTCTCGATGAGGTCATGTGTACTTTGGTAGGGAGGAGGAGAAATGTTATTTAATCACTAGCACTACCCTAATAACCACATTTGCTTAAATCCTTTGTCCCTTTGCTTGAACTCAGGGTTACTTGCTTTAATACTGGTTTTCCAAAGGACTTAATCCTGTTAATGTGATGAGGTGGCGGTGGGAAGGACATTCCCACTGGGCCTAGAGTGGTGTAACTGGTAAAACTCCCTTTTTAAATCCCTCTTGTTCTACATGAATATCACTCCCATGTCCCCAAAGTGGAATGAATTTTTACTAAGGAGAGTATTTTAAGAGAGATAAACAAAAGAGATGAAAATATCTCCTCTGCCAGGTCTTCTTGACCTTAGAAAGCTAGAATAAACTATCATTTTGCAGATTTTATTTTTGTCTTCTTTTGTGGGAAATTAGGGACTTGTTTATGTTCTCTTGGAGGGAGATAGAAAACTGGCCTGCTTCTTCAACAGTTTGGCTTTGAAAGCATTTTTCAAACATTTACCATATGCCTAACATCGTAGCTGGGTTGAAACTAGGTAGAACAGACATGGCATGGGTATTGTTGAGTCCAAAATCCATCTTTTCCTGGAACCCCCCTGGGCTGCCAGGCAGGAGAAAGGTGGCAAAGCAGATGGAATGGGTGGTGGGTTAGGACATCTGCCTTTTTTTTTTTTTTTTTTTTTTTAATTCCTCTAGGAAGTTGTGATTCATTCATAGGAGCTGAGGAAGATTGGGCTCCAGAAAGTCAACACCCCTTACAGGATTTATCCCCTCAATTTTAATTTAATATATTGAGGTTTACATTATTTCTGTAGCTCTTTCTGAGAACTCTGGACTAAAGCTGAAACAAGAAAAGTCTCTTGGCCTCTCTAGAACTAAGAAGACCTTCATGAAGGCAACATAAATTTTGGGTTTGCCAAGCCAGGTGTTGCTGCAAATGGAGAAACCTAGGTTTCCTTCCTTTTTAAAAAGTAAACATGGAAATTTCAAGTTCTGGTATGGTCATTTATTAGTGTAGACAAAATTTTCTGCCTTTACTGCCTTTCTTTGGGCATCCACAGCAACAACTGGATGAACAAGAAGGGCCATGTCCATTTGCACACCAGATTGTGACTGTCAGTGTGTGGGGCTGTTTTTACTTCACAGAAACCTAAGTAGTCTTAGAGGTAAATTCTTACACTCACAGTAAAGACAGAATATGAGTAGTTGAAAGGTTTGTGTGTCAGGGGAGAGGGGTTTTAAAGAGGACCTGATTGAACATTGAAATTATCAGCTCTTCATCAAACACCTTTAAGTGTACATTATTGTTACTTTTTTCTGTTGACCCTGGGGCCCAAGTTATGTTGGTGTGAGTTGACATTGATCTGTGTTTGAAGAAACAAGTGAAAAGAAGGGAGCGATTGAAAATAAAACTAAATAAAAATTAAAGTTTGATGCTATATTACATGTTTTTTTCTTCCCTCAGTAGTTAATAAAGATTTGATATTTTCCTAGTGTCTACCTTCCTCCGTTCCAAGGTTGTTGTCCCAGACATGTTCCTGGAAATGGGAATGGTATACATTTACCATCTCCACATTTAGACATTTTCCTCACAATGAAGGTTTCTGTGCTTATCTGGAATATTCTGGGTAGGACCTTTTGAGCTCTTGGGTTTAGACAATTCTCAGTGATATGTGCAGGAGTTTTGAGTTGAATATTGTCCACAGGTGAGTAGTGGTTTTGGATGAAGATGTGGAACCTCTGTCACCCAGATAATAATGTAGAAATAACCTAAGTGTTGCGATCTTAGCTTCTTCAGGCCCTGACTTCAGAACAGTTAGCTTAACACGTAGAGGTGCTTTATGCTGGACTCAGACTTTCTGTCATACGGTGACAGTTTACGGTGTTCTGGTGACTTGATTCTTGGGAGTAGCCTTCATTGCTACAACCAAAGTTGTTTTAAAAAGGCTGCAGAAGAGACACCCATGAAGAAATCTAGGGCGTTCTCTGGATTTACCCCATTTGGTTTTGGGAATTCTCCATGATTTTATAAAATGTAACAATCTCAGGTTTTTTCATTTTTATTTTTAACATAATTTTGTTCTCTACCTCTAAATTAACAAACAATAGAAATTGTCTGCTCCTTTTAAAAAGCTTTCTGAACAATTTAAGCTAAAAGAGCACTTTTGTTTCTCTTGGGTGGGTAGCAAGAAGATTATATATATTTATAAAATTCTTTTCCAGCAAGGGTACTTAAAAGCATGTATTTAAAATTAAGAGCTTTTAAAAAAAAATGAAGCTGTATTTAACAAAATAGTCTTTAAAAAGCTTTAGAAAGGGAGCATTTACTAAAAGCACAGGAAATTGGTGACAGGCTGAGTTTGTTTCTGATAACAGAACAGATATACATCATAGAACAGAGGAGGTAATAGAAGATATAAGACAATGGAATAACTCCTCAGATTGGCCTTTTTTGACCACTATATATCACTATATATATATTTGTATAGAGAATAATTTAACTTCTAGATCTGATACAGCTTCTTCCTCCCTTGGGTTTTATTTTATTTATTTTGTATTTATTAAAAAAAAATTGAACGTTTATTTGTTATTGAGAGACCAAGAGAGAGACACAGAGAGACAGAGCATGAGCATGGGAGGGGCGGAGAGAGGGGGAGACACAGAATCCGAAGCAGGCTGTCAGCACAGAGCCTGACGTGGGGCTCGAACTAAAAAACCGCGAGATCATGACCTGAGCCAAAGTCAGACACTTAACTGAATGAGCCACCCAGGCGCCCTGTGCCCCCTGAACTTGGGTTTTATTATACTGAGATCCTGAATGAACCTTTTGGATACATAAATCCTGTAATTATTTTGATCAGTGTCATTTTCCAAAGGGTTAGATGTTCATAGTGAAGAAATACATCAGGTCTACTTTGGATCAGATTGATGCTTATTTTTCTGTGGATGTGTGTTAGTGAATCTACTTGGGGAAAATGGTACTATATAATGAAAACATATGATCTTAGCTTACCATTCACTTGGAATTTTTATTACTATGTTTTCTGTATTTGCTGTTTAGATGTAAATTACTTTGGCTTTTGTTCAACTCATTTAAATTAATTCATTTTTTTAAAACTTTATTTATTTATTTTTTGGGGGAGGGAGGGGGACACAGAGGGAGAGAGACAGAATCCCAAGCAAGCTCTGCACTGTCAGCACAGAGCCTGACGTGGGGCTTGGCTCACACTCAAGAACCTGTGAGATCATGACCTGAGCTGACACCAAGAGTCGGACGTTCAACTGACTGAGCCACCCAGGCACCCCTTAAATCAAATCTTCACCATAATACACATAGCTTAAGATTCATGGGGAAGAGTGGGGGAA
Source organism: Prionailurus bengalensis (assembly GCF_016509475.1). Taxonomy (NCBI): domain Eukaryota; kingdom Metazoa; phylum Chordata; class Mammalia; order Carnivora; family Felidae; genus Prionailurus; species Prionailurus bengalensis. The sequence continues at coordinate 103,028,534 of NC_057345.1, read as the reverse complement.
GCTGCATCTTTAATTCATGCAAATGTTAAGGCAGGAACTTCCAAATATGTTTAGTTTTGTGAAGATTAGAAAAATAAGGTTCCACTTCCTCAACTTCTCTTCCCTGTTAAAGGCCAGGAAATTTGCACCATTATTTCCTTCTCATTTTACTTTTCTACTGCTTATACAAAATGATATCAGAATTATTAGGCACAGTCACATTTGGGATCACTATGCTTGTTAAAATTGAGGCCTTAGAACATTTTAAACACAAATTGGGTGTTGACTTGTTGACTTTGTTAATAGGTTTTGTGTTAAAGATAGTTCATTGAATAACTTGAGTATTGACTGTACCTGCTTACGGTTCTAGCACTGGGCTAGGTCCCAGGTAGACAAAGATGAGCTAGTTGTATCCTACGGAATTTGCACAGATGAGGGAGAGAGACAGGTGAGCCAGCACTTAAACAAACAAACAAACAAAAAATCTACCTAGGATGTAATGGGAGCACAGAGGGGGAACATCTAAATCAGACTGGAGGGTCTCTGAGGGCTTCTTAAGGAAGGTATTGTTTTATCTATGATTTGAAATATAGGTAGGAGTAAGCTAGATGGATAAGGAAAAAGGGAGGGGAAGTATTTTTCAAGTGAAAGAATGCACATGTGTGGAGAAGTGATTATTAACAAATTGGCCACATCTGATTTATAAATATATTTTTATAATTATTCATTTTATTTAACTCATAAATGAAAAATTTTCTGCAGTCTTTAAGAAGACAAAAATAGGGGCGCCTGGGTGGCGCAGTCGGTTAAGCGTTCGACTTCAGCCAGGTCACGATCTCGCGGTCCGTGAGTTCAAGCCCCGCGTCAGGCTCTGGGCTGATGGCTCAGAGCCTGGAGCCTGCTTCCAATTCTGTGTCTCCCTCTCTCTCTGCCCCTCCCCCGTTCATGCTCTGTCTCTCTCTGTCCCAAAAATAAATAAACGTTGAAAAAAAAAAAAGAAGACAAAAATAAAAAAGTAAATAACAATGCATAGTATATGTCAATATAGCACAGCAAATATTGATGGATTTTGTTTTTTGCAGTGAATCTAATAGTATAAAATAGACAAAATTGGCATTTTTAAAATAAAAGGTTATTCTAGATTCATCAACTCATTAGGATGGTTATCTTTATAAAATGAATATTACATTAGTAATGTCAAAAACACCCTTATGTAATTTATTTACTTATTTATTTTTATTAAAAAAATTTTTTTTAACATTTATTCATTTTTGAGAGAGAGAGAGACAGACAGAGCATGAGTGGGGAAGGGGCAGAGAGAGAGGGAGATACAGAATCTGAAGCAGGCTCCAGGCTCTGAGTTTTCAGCACAGAGCCGGATGCGGGGCTCAAACTCAGGACGCAAGATCATGACCTGAGCTGAATTCGGATGCTTACCCGACTGAGCCACCCAGGCGTGCCCCCCCCCCCTTATGTAATTTATAACTTCAGTTTCTGTTGGTTATATTTTCTTAAATCAAGGTATACCTCTTTTTGAAAAGTAATGCTATTTTGCTATGAACTCTATAGCCTAAGCCTCAATCTTTATGGGTCTGGTATTAGCATCTCTTAAATAGGAAACACATTTTCTATTAGATGATACCTGTAAAGGACATAGAAATCCTTGTAACACTATCAGGAAAATAAAAAACTGGTATCTTCCTTGTTGTATTTATTTGCCTTTTAATCAAGACGAATTTCAAAGAGGAAGACAGATGTTTCTCTACTTTGTTTTTATTTAAATGCACCACTTGGGATTTGAAGCTTCTGCACTTCTGTTTGTTTGGATTTTTTTTTTTTTTTCATGGCTTGATCCCAAAAAATGGAATAAAAAGTTTAGTGGAAGTTTGTTGTTTGAAATCACAGGGTGCTATGAGAATTATTGCAAATCCCTGATGTCTCTCTGTCTGCCCTCAATTCTCCTACTTTTGGTAATAATGCAAGCAGTCATTTTGGAAAACTTTGCTTTGTTCATTTTACCGGGTCTCTTCCAGACACCATGTGCCTGAAGCAGCAGCAGCAGCTAGCTGTAGCCAAGGTCCTAGGGCATAAACTCAGAGGACTTGTCTCTCAAATGCTGGTACTCAAAATTTGCATAAACGTTAAAGAGAAAATTCAAAAGGCCCTGTATACCTTCTCTTCACATATTTTAGGAACCCCACCCATTTAAGATATTAAAACGGCTTTTGAGTGAGCAGTGGATATAAACACAAACAGATACCACACTGCAGACCAGTGGAGCAGGATATGGAAAAAAAAAAATCATGTGAGATAGACAACAGAGGCTTATTTGAAGAGGCTACAAAGCAACAAGTAATGCCAATTCACAGCGATTACATGTTAATGCAACAAGTGAAACACATTGAAGGCTGCTCAGATTACAACTGGCTGGGGTGCAGACTTAATTACTCATGTTAGAGATTCGTAAAACAAAGGGAAGCTTTTAAACCAATGATATGTAGCTGGCATGATACTGAAAAGCCCTGGAAAACTAGGCAGACGCCTAGACGAAATCTTAAGGAAGATTTCATCAAGTCAGGATACCTTGGGCCCGTCCCTAAATGGGCAGATTCCTGAAGCCCTGGACCTGGTCAAAATCAATGACAGCTTATTCTGTTTTTTTTTTTGTAGTATTTATAGACAAATAAGACCAATAAACTTGAATCGATACTAGAACCTTGTCTGGACTGAGTTACACAGTGCTAAACAACAAGGGTTTGGGTTGTATTTCTTAGCGGCTCTTTTAAGGGTGGTCCTGAGATTGATATGAAGAGGGTTTGCTAAAGATATAAAGACAAGTTTTATTTTGTTTGTATTTATCTCAGACTCATTTGGGTAGATCGCATTCTCTTTGCCCCTACCCCTAACTTCCCTTCATTAGATTGTATGGACTGTGAGGATAGGAAATGTTTCATTTGTTTGATTTCCATGCAATGCCTAGTAAAAGGCCATGCTCACAGTAAGTTCTTCAAACAATAGTAATAGAACCATGTTAAAATTGAAAGACATTTTTGCTCATATATAGTGTGTACCTTTAGTTAGTGGCTTCTTATTCCTGCAGTACTATTGCAGTACTATACCTTTTTTTTTTTTTTTTTTTTTAAGCAGTGACCTCTGCTTTTTTTTCTTTTCTTTTTTTTGGTGGTAGTAGTAGTAGTTCAGTATGTCTTTTATTAGATTGTTATCGATGGCAACTGGGAAGAATTTATTTCACCTAATGATATTACATCCTAAATTGCCTGGGGCTCTTCTATTTTTCTAGATTTCTCAGTATGTTTAAACTAGGGTTTGATTGATATAACAAGTTTCCCTAAAGGCACCATTTATCATGCATTTAGTTACCAAGAATTTAAGTACCTACTATGTGAGCTAGGTTTTTTTTTGAGTTCTTACTTATGTGTCAGGCATTGTTCGAGGCTGTTTAAGTGGTTAATTTATTTATTTCTTACCAGGGTTCTGAGAGATGATTTTATAGGTGAAGAAACTGAAGCACAAAGTGGATACAGAGACAGATAGGAAATGGTGGAGCCAGAATCCAAGCTCAGATGCTGGTGCATTAAACTATATTGCCTCAAATAGAAAAGAAGAAAGGTCTTCTATCCTCTGGGAACTTAAACATGGACAAGCAGAGAGAGAGAAGACCGTATAGAATTAAGGGCTAAACTGTGAGTGAGTTATCAATGTCGTAAGACTCGGAGGCTATGAGGGGGAGGCAGGAGGTGGGCTGGGCCTCCAAAGAGTGAGTAGAGTGTAGATGGTGGAGGGAAGTGGCAGCAGAGGAAGCTGAGAAGTAGGTAGAGGCCTGGAGGGCAGTGGTGATCCGTCCCAGGGAGAGACTGCATTTACTGTGGTGGGAGGGCACTGGGCAGGGAAGGTGGGCTGCAGTCTTGAAGGCGAGCCTGAAGGTGTAGACTGGAAGACGTAAGAAAAGGCCTGTCCCTGGAAGAAGTGTGAACCATGGCATTGTGTGAAGGTACTGCATAGACGTCTCGTCTGGTTCTTCTGAAGCCAAACTGAGAGTAAGTTCTGAGAATTGAGTAGAACTGAAAGTCAATATAGATTATAGAGTGCTGGACCAACACTTTGCAAGTGGGGCTTCTGGGAGATTGGATGAGGTTAGAATAAAATTCTTACCATTTTTGGGGAGCTAAGAGAATGGATATCTTCAACCTATTCTAAAAAGGGAAGACTTGAATAAATTTATATACACATATGTAAAAAAGAAACCTTTCACTCACTGGAACATTTTACAATCGTCCCTGTTTTCAAACACAAATCTGATGGTGTCATTGTCCTTGCTTAAAGCCAAGCAGTACTTACCTTCACACTTAGACCAGAAGTGGGAGTCTAATCCCTGCCTGCCTCTTACCACTCTCTGCCTTGCTAAATAGTCGCTAGCCACGTGCACCTGGAATACCAGTCTCATTCCCATCTCACGGCCTTTACACTTGCTCTCTGTTTGGGATTACTCTTTCCCACATCTTCATGGTTCTTTTTCATTTAAATCTTGGCTCAAAGATACCTTCTGAGAGAGGCCTTTCCTAGTCACCCTGTCCAGCCTTTGTAGTTATTCTGTCTCCCAAATCCAGGTTCTGTTTCCAACAGAATCTATCACTTACCGCTGTCTGAAATGACATTATTTATTTATTCCTTTATAATCTGTCTTTCCCTTTTTACGGGGACAGGGACTTTATTGTTAACCGTGGAATCCCTGAATTTGGGCTAGTACCTCATGGAGTAGATGCTTTGTAAGTGTGTTCTCAGCATTAGAAGCGTAGTCCCCAAATACATTGCCCAGGAAATGTGTGAAAATTAGAAATTGGTGTCTAGATTTTGTATCACATTGCCAAGTGATGGAATGATAAAATTGAAATCTGCTTCTGTTTTCACCCTTTTTTGGCGGGGAGGAAGGCATGCATGCACACACATACAGTATATGAGATTGATTTAAGTCAGCAGTATTTATTGAGTGATCACTGTGGCTTAAGATGAAAATTTTGGAAAAAGTTACCCTTTTTGTGAGTGACTCATTTCTCTGAGTCTACTAAGACATTAGTTTAAGCATCTGTTCTGTAAATGGGGTATGATTGAGCAGTTTGTTTTTTACTCTACAAATACAAAGGTGCTTTCAATTTCACTGTTAAATTTAAATGTTTTACATTGGAAGAAGGGCAAATTGAATTTTGAAATGAGATCTTTCCTGGTCTCACTGCAGTTTTTTCAAATTATCAAAGTTTTAACTTCTCTTTGAATGGCACATAATTACACTATTCATTTACAGATTACCCCTAAGCAAAGTCATGAGTCTCAAATTTTACTTTATTTTTCTTTTGTCTATTCAGGCAACATCTTACTGTCTAGATTACCTGAGACCTCCAGTGGATTGTATAGTCTTAGGGATTCCTTAAAGTTCTCAAAGTATGGTTCCTCAGACTTTAACATCACTATTACCTGGGAACTTGTTAGGAATGCAAGTGCCCAGGCCCCTTCTAGACCTTCTTAATCAGAAACTAGGGGGCTGGGGTCCAGCAGGCCCTCCAGTTGACTCTGATGCACACTTTGAGCACCATGGCTTAGTAAACGTTAAAGGGTCAAGGTAGTGTGATCCTAAAGATTAGCCAGATGGCATTAATTTTTAGCCCTGTAAGCCCACCTCCTTTTTGGTCACTGAATTTGATTGGTTCACTAAGGCTAGGCTGTAAAGTTATTTGCTAGATGGATTGCCACATACTGACTTTGGGTTGTTTGTGTTTCTCTGAACTTGTCACTGTAATGATTTGCCAGGACACTTAATAGGAACAGACTGTAATTTTTTTTTTGCACCCGTGGCTTTCTGAGTCATGGGTGGCTAGGTCCTTAATGTCCTTCTGCATAGATTTCTCCAGGCACCAGGTATGCCATTCACATACTTTTGATGAGGGAGGTGTCACTGTTGGATCGCAGGAGACCTTCAGAAGCATTTAGTCCACGCCAGTGTAGTTTACAGGTAGGGAAATTGAGCCCCCGTGAGGTTGTGCTGTACTTGCAGTAGTACAGCAGGCGAGTGCTGGAGGCAGGATTTCAATCTCCCCTGTGCCAGGACTCCTGCAGGGGGAGGACAGGGCTGCAGCTTAGCCTGCTCCCTGCCTGCAGGACATTCCTTTCCTACTGACAGGTTTCTTTTTTATTTAAAGAAAAAAAGCAAATAGAAAAAAGTCAGGAAGTTCTCATTGAAACTAATAAAAGTGTCTAAAGAGAATGAAAAAAACAGTTTGAGAACTTTGGTATGGAGGAAATAACCTGACATTAACTGTTTTAATTATAGTTGTAGCATTGGCCTTATCAGTGTGGGAAGAGGGAGCATTTGAGCCCTACAGGGAAGTGGGATATGGACAACAAGATGACCCTCTTCCTGAATCTGTCTCTTCAGGCTGCAGCTTAGTGACTGTGTGATCCCAACGGCTGCCATAGAGATGGGGCTGGACTCACTAAGAGACCTGGGTCCCGGGCCCAGCACTGGCACAGCTAGTGTGGTGTGATGCTCCATGAGGAGGTCACCTCACCTCCTTGGCCTCCACTTTCTAGTCAATGGGTCTAATAATACCTGTTCTGCCTATCATGAGAAGAAAACTGCCAGAGGTTGGGAAGCAGTGTATCACAGAAGTTAAGAGCACAGACTCTCTTGTAGGATCTAGACTCCCTAGGTTCAAGTTCTGCCTCTTTAACTCACTGGTGTGGCGGTAGGCAGGTCACTTACCTTTTTTGTGGAACTGTTATAATGAAACTAACTTCTTCATAGGGTTGTAGGGAGCATTGAATTAGTCTGTGCAAAGTGTTTAAAATAGTATCTGATATTTAGTAAGTACAGTGTGTTAGCTGCTATGGTTATTACTATTTTTAAAATATTATTATTTTAAGGGATGAGATTTCTGTAAACATGTCCTCAAATGGTTCCATCCGTTGGTCACAGTACTGGGAAAATAGAGGGTTCTTACTCAGTAATTGTTAATGGAGTTGTTGTAACATGCAGCTTGTGCCTGCCCGGACCCTGAAAAGAAGCTGATTTTGATGCCCAAGCAGGGCAGGCCTACAGCCTCTGATATTGAGCAGTTTATTCAGAGAGTAGTATGGCTGGAGGAAACTCAAAGGTGGAGACTTCTCAACTTTGCTTTCAGGTTTATAACCATCCTAGGAAATGGACATCTTAATAATCTTCCAGAAAAATTAATTAACTTCAATTTTGATTTTTATTGTTTGGCTAGGTTGCTTTCTGTCTTGCCTTTCCAATTGTTATTAGGATTCATGATAAGGATTTTGGGGATGAAAATTCCAACTCTGAAAGCTAAACAATCAAGGTATTGTAGTTAACCAGCAAGTGAGTAGTAGACTTTGGGTAGCCTCCCTTCTCTTCGGACTGAAATCAGTGAAAGTTTCTACTATTACTGTTTATTTCTGAGTAGTCTTTTTTGGGGAGGGATTGTGGTGGTGAAGCGCCTTTTTGTTGCCTTATAAAAGGACTGGAGTTTAAGAATTTGAAAGTTATTGTTTTATCTGCATGTATAAAACTTTAACTTTTTATTTTCTTTACTTTGACCCCCCGCCTCCTCTATAATCTGTATTTGTGGTCTACTCCCCATCTTTGTGTGAGCCCTTTAAGGCTAGAGATTATGTCTTATTCATTTCTTATGTATTCCACTTCCCCTTTCTCTCTGGATCCTAGTACTGTGCCTCATACATACTAGGCTCTCAATTACAGTTTGTTCAATGAGTTTTGTTGATATTTCTGTTACATATTAAAGTGGCCTGTTTTAAAACTTCACTCAAAGCCTTAGGTAATTAATTAATATCATGGTGACCTGATATCTACCCAGGTCTTCCTAAATATTCATTGATGAATCCTTATGTTTCCAAACTTAAAGGTGCTCATGGCATATCATGGATGTTAGAGCTTTAATTTTCTTAGTATCATTGGGAGATAGGGATGCAATAGCTGGAGAGATAGAGGCACAGATAATTAAGGGCATCGTTCAAGACTACAAAACAGTTATTATAGGAAGAGACTCCTAGGATGAGCTTCCATGCTCCTATGACCCCAGAAGCCAAAGGACAAAAACAAAACAAAGCAAGCAAACAAGAAAACCTGATTGAACCTCTAAAGGGAAACCCAGATCAGGTCGGATATAGGAACGGATGTTGACCTAGATTGGGTAACATTTCTTTGCTGTCTGAGGGTTATGATTAGTGACTTATTTCTAATGTGCATTTGTTTTTATTTTTAGCATTGCAGTGTCGGGACAGCTATGAGCCCTGTGTAAATGAAGGAATATGTGTTACCTACCACAATGGTACAGGATACTGCAAGTAAGTTTTTCTCTGTTTGTTTTTTTCCCTGTTTATATATTTTATTTTTCCTCAATAGCACACTGGACAAGATTTGGTCCTACTAATTCTATTTTTTTTTTATTAAAAAAAATTTTTTTAACGTTTATTTTTTAAGGAGCACGAAACAGAGTGAGAGTGGGGGAGGGGCAGAGAGAGAGGGAGACACAGAATCCGAAGCAGGCTCCAGGCTCTGAGCCGTCAGCACAGAGCCTGACGCGGGGCTCAAACTCACAAACTGTGAGATCATTACCTGGGCTGAAGTCAGATGCTTAACCGACTGAGCCACCCGGGCACCCCACTAATTCTATTTTTAATACTTCTGTGAATGTTACTGGTTCTCTAACTTTTCTGGTGTAATTTTGTGAGCAATGAGGATGGAAGGATGTGGATGTCAGATAAATGGTTAACAAGAACTTCTTATCTCATCGTTATCTTCTTCATTATGAAAAAGACTTTTCAGTGAGTGACTAATGTATATTGGGTACATTCCTAGAATCGCTCCTCAACGTTAGTTACGATCTTGTTTTTAAGTCAAACCACAATTGATACTAGCTTTAATTCTGCGTAGTGTAAGTGAATATTATAGCCATGCAAAACTATTTTTTCTGGTGTAAAAAAGTCCAGTTCAGAAAGAGAGACTGTGAGAAGGATGCATACACCTGCAGGGATGGGACAGAAAGCAGGTGCCATGGAGAATGTCACTATAGGGGTTTAAAAGAGTAAGAGTCAGGAACAGTACTAGGGAGTGTAGGCTAGTTTCTTAGGAGCAGTTTTTCTTTTTTCTCCAACGACCTAGTTTATGCTTTTCGTTGATTTGAGGAGGCCTGTGAGATTATCTCATAAATAGCTCCTCTTTTCCATCCAGCTCATTTGAAAATTTTTAACAGGAGAATGTATTCGTTCTATTTATATCATGGAAAATAAGATTTGATAATAGGGCTTTTATTTTCTTTAACACTTGTATGGGCTGTATCTTTGTTCTGTGCTTTGGTAGCAGTACTTGCTTGATAAGCATTTTAAATGACCTTATCCAACATGTTTTTATTTCTTCTCTGGATATTTAATTGAATACCATAAAAATAATAATGACAATTGTTCCAATCAAGTCCATTCTGACCCTCGGATCTAAGTTCTTTAATGTCATAAAAAAAGAATTTTTGCAGGTCAGGAAACATACTCTTCACCTGAGTGACAATATTTTAAGTGGTGATGATGGTAAAGTTTAACCATAGGTTGTTTGGATTGGAATAAAGACAATATTGGAAATGAAATTTTTTATGTAATTGATAATGAGCTGCTCACCTAGTTTTTCTAGCTGGAAAACAAAAAACAAAAACAAAAATGTGATGTAGTCTCCTCTCAGAATGGTGACACAACTAGAGATAATGACGGGGAGGAACTTAATACCTTAGAACTGGCTACCAAAATCTTCAGGCCCTTTTTGGCACCTGGTGTCTCGGTTACTTGCTTTATTTTATTATTCACCCCTCTTGTGGTAGTTACCCCATTACATTATGATCATTTGTGGATGTGTTTGTTTCTCCTACTAGACTGAAGGTCCTTGCCTTGTGCATTTTTGTATAGTTACTGCCTGGTGGAACAGCTGGTAATGCAGCTACAGCTTAACAATGTATTTCGTGAACTAAAATATGCTCAATAGATACCATCGTTCACGTATTTTTTTTTTAATTTTTAAAAAATGTTTATCTTTATTTTTGAGACAGAGAGAGACAGAGCGCAAGCAGGGGAGAGGCAGAGAGGGAGGGAGACTCAGAAGCAGGCTCCAGGCTCTGAGCTGTCAGCACAGAGCCTGACGTGGGGCTTGAACTCGTCAACTGTGAGATCATGACCTGAGCTGAAGTCGGATGCTCAACCGACTGAGCCACCCAGGCGCCCCAACGTTCACATATTTTTTAAATCCATGTCTTAAATAAGAAGATACTGGTCTTCCCCTCTGAGAATTTTATTTGCTTCACACAGCATCCAGGACGGTAGTACTATATTGAGAGGCACTTCAGTTCTATTTGGACATAACTCAACTTGGTGACTTATGTAGGGGGAATTTCAAATAGATTCTAAGTGTTGGCCTATGTATTTGTGGTCTGACATGGGAGAGACTAGTTAGTCTCTGAGCACTTACCAGGAGAGGACACTAAGGGTCACTTTTGGGAGACAGATTTGTGGGCTGTTAGTCTCAAACTCTCCAACCAAGGTGAGAGAGACAAAGTTGCCCCCAGTTTCTAGAAGAAGCACTTCTAGGGAACAGGGAACTCACTTTGTGGTTGACAAAAATGGGGCTGCATACATTCTGCCCCTAGATGCTTGGTAATTGTTGATGGGTTAGGCTGCTCATGGATATAGTTCTGGGGGGTCCCTCAGCTGTCCTCCAACCCTGAGGTTGTGAGGGAAACAAGCCCCCTGAGAAGGGGGAGTAAGAAAAGAAATGGATGAGGCTGTTCTTTTGGGACATGAATATGAACAATAAAACTTGTAAGAAGAGAGTGCTTCTCTACATCGGGAGATATTATAGATAGAGAGTAGAGAGTATTTCTCTACCTTTTGGCGTCATCAGGACTGGCAGTGTCAACGTAAGTGGACATAGGAAAAGCAAGGACATCAGGGAGGCCAAGTCAGGCATCTCTGCAAATGCCACAGAATGATAAGCAACATTTTAAGCAAAAATAACATCCGGGGCACCTGGGTAGCTCAGTTGGTTATGTGTCCAAGTCTTGATTTTGGCTCAGGTCATGACCTCACGGTTCGTGAGTTCAAGCCCTGCATTGGGTTCCATGCTGACAGTGCAGAGCCTGTTTGGGATTCTCTCTCTCTCTCTCCCTCTGCCCCTCCCCTGCTCGTGCATTCTGTCTGTCTCTCTCTGTCTCTCTCTCTCAAAATAAATCAACTTAAAAAAAATAACATCTACTTAGCAGACCTTTCATTGTATCTTCACCAACTTTGCTTTTTTCCTTGGGGAAGGAAGGTAATCTAGCTTGTTCAGTAAATATTATTTTCCCAAAATGGTAAATGGATATTAGAACACTTAGAAGTTCTATAAAAATGACGTCAGACATGCAAGGCATATGATTATCTTTTTATTCATGAGATTGCTTAATGGATTAAGAAAAGAAAGTTGAAGCCAAATTCTTTTTACAAGGGGATGGGGAACGGGAATTAATGGAAATGTTTTAAAGTAGAAGGTATCTGACTATCTGTTTAAAGAGCATAATGCTACTGATTCAGCTAAAATATAATGGTTGTTTATAGAAATTATAGAAATCCTTGATAAGATCACATTGACAGATGAGGATAAGTACTTTTAAAGGTTAGTTTTGTACACAGCTCAACAGTTTTTTTCTCACTGTTAGGAGCCTAAGTACTCTATCATAGTCTATGATGCCAGACAAGGAAAACCTGTGTAATCTTGCATAAAACTCAATTATTGCTCCTAAATAGTTGTTGTCAGATCTTAATAAAGCCCTCTCACTACAGAGAGATAAGACATTTTATTCTCTCCCTTGTCGTACTGGGAGGTATAAATATATAATTAAGTTTGGCTGTCATTAATCACTTTCAACTTGTTTGTCTCAGGCTTTCAAATATAAACCATTCCAAATCCCAATTTGATTGAAAATCATGGGTAACTCAAATTTGCTAGAATGTTGGGGGAGGGTATGGTTATGATTTGTAAAATTTACAAAGTGTGCATTTTTAAAGGCATATTTATCATAGTTATTTGCAGTCCTTATCTGTCAGTTCTTAACATCTGGATTGTCTTTGGGTATGTTTGTATCAACAGCTCTTTCTCTTGACTTTGGGTACAATTTCCCTTTAGTTCTCATTTATGGTAGTATTTGTTATTTACTAGGCATTGTCAGTGATGCACTTTAAAGTTTATCTTCCACCAAAGAGTGGTGAGTTTTGTTTTACCAGGCAGTTACATTACTGGAAGATCACCTTGATCCTATGAAGGCTTGGTTTTAGACCTTGTTTTGCCAGTTCTGTTTTGCCTTTAGTCTGACAGTATAAGTCTTAGTACTGGGATGTGGTCCTTACTCCAAAGGTATGACTCCTCAAGGGGATCAGTGGGAAGTGTGAGGTGCTTGGTAAGCCTAGTGTTTCCCAAACCTTTCTAATTTAGTAGGACTTGAATTCAAGCTTCTGACTCCCCAGAACCAAGCTCAGCCTTTCAGCCTTTCAGCCTTCCAGCTCTTGCTTTCCTTTGGGTTCCTAAGTACCTTGTTCATGCACAGCCAGGAATCATTTAAGGATTTAAGTGGGAGTCGTATGCATATTTTAGGGCTACCCACTCTGTGGTTCTGTCTTTTCCAGGATTTCTCCTCCTCAAATTCTAGTTTCTTAGACAGTTCCAAATAGCTTTGACTCCTCAGCTCAGTAAGACTTCCATTTTCTGCTTGCATTCTGTTCCTCTTGTGCTGTGTGGACTGAGGAATACCTTCAGGGAAAAAGCTATATAAATGTAGGTTTCATATAGTTTGCTTTTCTTCTTTTGAGGCTCATATCCCTTCCAGTTTCTGCCTGCTTTTGATTACTCCCCGGTACCTTTAATATATTGTCCACAGTGTCTAATTATTGTGAGCAAGAGAGTTGATCTGATATAATTACTCTGCCATTATTTTTAATGATAAAAATTATCATTATAAAGGACTCTTTCAAAAATTTCTACATACCACTTAGGAGGTAACTAGCATAGTGTTTATTAAACACTGGAAAGTCACCATGAGTTACATAGGTACCTGTGGATGGGTGATTGCATTTGAGAATCTCTACTTTCTGCCAAAATACCTAACTAGGAACTACATTTTAAAGTAAATCATTATAAATATAAAATGTTATAAAGTACAACTTTGTTTCACAATTTACCTAAAATTGTCTACTAGCTGTAAGAAACATTTCAACATTAACAACTAACAGTTTTCCTTGCCAGGATTAGGGCTAATGGTGTAGACCTCCTAAAGCCGTTCCAGGAAAACTGGAGCCACTGCCTTCTTTGTCCTCTTGATATGTTTCTATGTAGTCAGGAGAGAATAGAGACACTCGGAATCTTCCAGAGCCTGGCTTATAGTAGAGGAGGTGCTATCAACATTTGTGGTGGTGGTGTTCTCCTAGAAAGGCATTTTCACAAGTCATGGCTGACTCAACCTTTTCCCATTTCACTCACCTTGTTAGTGCATTCAGTGCTGTTCAGGGCAACGTCAGATCCAAGAGATACACTGGGAAAAATGTCAACTGGTAAATCACTTTCTCTTTCTTCTCTGCTGAACCCGGTTCTGCCAAGAAGATTCCTTCAAGTGGGATGCCTATTTAGCAGAATATCATATGGACAGTTTTTCTGGCAGATGCTAGCAGAAGCCTGGCCACATTTCTGTAGTTCTTTTGTCTTTACCACGAAATGAAAAATACTGTCTTTTGCTTACTAAATACCTTTCACAGAGTAATATCTTTTCAGTGTGATGCTTAAGGAGCTATTAATTCAAAAATTACTTCTTTATTGTATGCTGTTTATATATATCAGTATAACAGATAACTGAAGCCTGTGGTAGTGGTTGCAAGTAATCGATAGTGTTATCACATTGTTTCACACTCTTTCGGAAGTCATAAAGTAATTATCAATTCATTAACCTGGACTTCTTAAAGAGGTTCACAGTGAGTCTTACTAGCCTGTTGCAAAGTGAATTGTGAAGTGACGGACTGTAATGCCCTTCAGAACAGAAACTGCCAGTGACTGGTAGGGCTAAGGCCAGGGAAAGGTGAGTGAGGGATTCATCTCAGGTATAAAATTAAAGAGGGTATCAGAAAACCCAGTTACCAAGATCAGTAATATTTAATGCAATAATTTAGAATGTCAGCATTAATGCAAACAGTTGTGGGTTCATTTCTGGGCTTCCTATTCTGTTCCATTGATCTACATGTCTATTTTTGTGCCAGTACCATACTGTTTTGATGACTACAGCTTTGTAATATAACTGGAAGTCTGGAATCATGATACCTCCAGGTTTGCTTTTCTTTTTCAAGATTACTTTGGCCATTTGGGGTCTTTTGTGGTTCTATACAAATTTTAGAATTGTTTGTTTTAGTTCTGTAAAAAATGCTGTTGGTATTTTGATAGGGATTGCATTAAATGTGTAGATTGCTTTGGGTAGTATAGACATTTTAACAATATTTGTTCTTCCAGTCCATGAGCATGGGGTGTCTTTCCATGTCTTTGTGTCAACTGCAGTTTCTTTCATCAGTATTTTATAGTTCAGAGTACATTGGTACTCTTTGGTAGGGTTTATTCCTAAGTATTTTATTATTTTTGGTGCAGTTGTAAATGGGATTATTTTTTTCATTTCTCTTTCTGCTGCTTCATTATTGGTGTATAGAAATGCAATAGATTTATGTACATTGATTTCATATCCTGAGACTTTACTGAATTTGTTTATCAGTTCTCACAGTTTTTTTGGTAGAGTCTTTTGGGTTTTCTATATATAGTATCATGTCATCTGCATATAGTCAAAGTTTTACTTCTTCCTTACCAATTTGGATGCCTTTTATTTCCTTTTGTTGTCTCATTGCTGTGGCTGTGACTTTCCAGTACAGTGTTGAATAAAAGTGGTGAGAGTGGGACACCCTTTTCTTGTTACTG
Organism: Prionailurus bengalensis; assembly: GCF_016509475.1. NCBI lineage: Eukaryota > Metazoa > Chordata > Mammalia > Carnivora > Felidae > Prionailurus > Prionailurus bengalensis. The sequence continues at coordinate 103,013,509 of NC_057345.1, read as the reverse complement.
AATTTAGGGGAAAAGTTCTCAGTTTTTCCCCCTTACAGATGATGTTAGTTGTGGGTTTTTCTTAGATGACCGTTATTATGTTGAAGTATGTTCGCTCTAAACCGACTTTGTTTAGGACTTTTATCATGAATAGATGCTGTACTTTGTCAAATGCCTTTTCTGCATCTAATGAAATGATCATATGGTTCTTATCCTTTCTCTTATTGATATGATGTATTATATTGATTGATTTGTGGATATTGAGCCATCCTTGCAACCCAGGAATAAATCCCAGTTGATCATGGTAAGTGATTTTTTTAAATGTATTGTTGGATTCGGTTTGTTAGTACAGTATTTTGTTGAGAATTTTTGTACATAATCCTAGAGTATTGTATCTGCTTGTAGCTCTGTGAGTATACATGGGCCAGGCTTGGCTAATGCTGCATTTCTGAGAAGTGGCCTTTGACTTGAAAGCTCAGTGCAGTTGCTGCAGATGAAATAGAAGAAGACAGTGAAGGTGGGGATAGAGGGTAGTATCCATTAAAATGCTCTTTAGTAGAGAAAACTGAATTGAAAAACTTGAAACTTCTCTCTTCTTTTGCCTAATGGAAAATGAACAAGTCCAGATGGATTTTATGCAGCTGTGAAAACGAGACAGGTCAAATTCAACGACTTCTGATAAATGTTACTGCCAGCTCAGAAGTCACAAGTTGTTAAACATAGTGCCTTACATTTGCATAGTGAGTTACAGATGATAGAGGTATGTCCCGTGAGGCTGTCTTTATTTAGGACTTGAGATCTGGACCCTTCAACAGTATCATTCTTAAGTGATTCTTCTTATTAACATTATATGTTTGAAAAATCCTTTAGCAAATATATTAGGTGGCCCTGAAGAATTTTTTATAAAGTAAGTCTTGATTATCAGCTTCTCATAATACAGAACAACAATTCTCATACTCATTTCAACTGATGTTTATTCTTTACGCTGGAACCTTTATAAACTTTGGTGTTAGATAAAGAGGTAAGAGAAGGTGGTTCTTAGACTCTGCCTGTGTCCTTTTGCCTGTCTTGGGTAACTGCCAAAGTTAAATCAACTAATTTTGGCCTACAACCTGGCATGAATAGATGGGAGAGTAGTAGCTAGGCTTCTTTCAGTACAGTTCCTAAGTTGACCATAATCCTCTGTGAAGTTTCTTTCTTATTGTTCCATTGTGTCATGTCAGCACCATTAATTTCATGTAGGAATTCTTTTCTCCCTTTTTTTCTTGTGACTAAGCAGGATGAGAAATATTTTTCCTCCAGGATCTGGAGTAGCTTAATTAAATCCTTCATTTAAAATTTTGGCTGTCTATCTTTCATCGAGGCTAGCAAGATTGAATACAGAGAGGTAGGGATATCAGAGTGTGATAAAAAATTTAATTATCTAAAAATTCCCAAATACTTTTTTCCTCATTGAGCTAGCATAAATGTGTGGGCATGAAGGAGGTTTGCATTTACGTGCCCTTCTCAACATCTTGTAGCTAAGAATAAAATTTGGTGTCTCCTCCACCCCAACTGTCGTGTTTTGTGAGTTTTGTGAGTTTTTTGTTTTCATATTTGTCTTAGTTGTGTTTTACTTTACATTTTGATGTGAGGTAAATTACAGTTTCTCTGGGGGCTTCCCAAAATTTCCTATATTCTGTTTATCCATTGTCAGTAATCTTTACTAGCACTTCATCCTCAGTGTCCAAAAATGTCTTACTGATTTCTATACTGATGCCTTCAGCTTTCCCATATTAATGCAATTACCTTGTGTTTAAAATGGTCCTCTCCTATGCAAATGATTACTTAGATCTTTGTGGAAAGGATTTTATGAAAGAAAAGTGAAAACAAAGACTAATAAAGGCACTATTTCAGTGACAGGTGGTATTACATAGTGAACACATCCAACTAGAGCATCGTACCCCATTTTTTTCTCCACATAAGTATGAGGAGAAAGTAGGTGGTAATGAGAAAATAACCTGATTAGGACTTATGTAGGATAGTAGCATTTAGAGTCCTGAACCTGTATAGATTCAGGCCACTTTCCTGTACCCACTGTATCTATCTATAATCCTGTATCCTGAACACTGAAAATCAGATAGACTGAAGCACTGCAGGATTCTTACTCTTTGTCTCAGTCAGCTCAGGCTCCTGTAACAAACTACCACAGACTGGGTGGCTTAAATAACAGACGTTTATTTTGCACAGTTCTGGAGGCTGAGATGTCTAAGATCAAGGTGCTGACAGACTCTGTTCCCTGTGAGGACCTTCTTCCTGGTTTGCAGATGGCTACCTTCTCTATATTTTCATTTGGTGGGGAAAGAAAGCTCCGGTCCCTTCATCCCCTATGTGGGCACTAACCCCATCACAAGGACCCCACCCTCATGATTTTATCACCTAATAACCTCTCAAAGGCCCCACCTACCAGCCATCATATTGAGGATTAGAGTTTCATTATATGAATTTGGGGAGATGCAAACATTCAGTCCATAGCACTCTTCAAAGAAAAGTTTAATTTTCATCAAACTAGTATTTATTGAGCTGGCTACTCTGACTGAGCACTGTGCTAGGTATTGTGAATAGACATAAAGGTCCAAGAGGCCTGTGTTCTCTGACTTACTTTATAAGTATAAAATATCTTTATACTTTATAAGTATAAAATATCTCAGGAGTGTCTGCTAATGAATGTTATGTTTCTCTCACATAAAACATGGTGGCAGTCCTTGCCATCTTGTTAGGGAGATGAGGCACATATATATGTATAAAATGCAATAGTCTGTAACTGCCCTATGTGTCAGCACAGATTAGAAGAACTATGGAGTTCATACAAGGGAGCAACTACTATAGGACAGAAAATTAAAATCAGAGGATTTTTAGTAGATCACTTAGATTATAAATCTGAGAATATTGATGGTACCTCAGGAGGTGGGTAGTAGAAAGATTAAGTGGAGAAAATGAGGGGACCTGAGGGGTTATTGTTTCTTGGAATAATCGTTACCGATATCTTCATCATTTTGTTCTTTTTAAAAAAAATTTTTTTTAAAGTTTATTTATTTTGAGAGAGAGAGAGCACGAGCAGGTGAGGGGCAGAGAGAGAGGGGGGCAGAGAGAGAATCCCAAGCAGGCTCCATGCTGTCAGCACAGAGCCCGACATAGGGCCCAAACCAACCAACCGTGAGATCATGACCGGAGCCAAAATGAAGAGTTGATGCTTAACTGACTGAGCCTTCCAGGTGCCCCTGAAAGTTTCCTTATTTTAGAGAGAGAGAGAGGGAGAGCTTGAGCAGGGGAGAGGAGCAGAGGGAGGGAAGGGGAGAGAGACAGAGAGAGAGAGAGAGAGAGAAAATGAACGAACCTTAAGTAGGCTCCATGCTCAGCACGGAGCCCAACGTGGGGCTTGGTCCTGTGACACTGGAATCCTGACCTGAGCCAAAATCAAGAGTCGGACGCTCAACCAGTTGAGCTACCAGGCACCCCCATCATTTTGTTCTAATGACATAATTTAAAACTTTTCTACTTCTTGGTTGGTCTTTTCTGTCTATATTTTGTGTGAGGTTTTACCAAACCAGCATGTGGATTCATCTGGTTTCACAGTGACATAACTGATTTAAAAAATCATTCCTTTAACACGTGTTGGCATGAATGCTTGAAGAGTGCCTAGAGTGAGGGGTAGAGGGGAAGACCAGGGGACAGCAATGGAGGGCAGCTGGGAGCAGTCACCTCTCTTCCCCCCTGAACTTTTGGGTCTTGACTTGATTTTTTAGCTGCTTCCAGAACAATCAGGTTAGCTGTTTGTGAACACCATTTGCAAGGAAATTCAGAATCTAAGAATCTCTGAAGCAAGAAAAGTTAGGTGAGTGATAGAAAAGCAGACATTAAGAACAGGATCAGTTTTCCTATATGGCATAGGGCATTCTTCTAGTTGAAACTTCAGATGTCCCAGTGTCAGACCTCTCCTGTCCAGCATATCATCGGCCTGATCTAGTTCATTTCGGGGATCCAGAGTAAGCAAGCATCTGTTAGCCAAATCTTTGGTTAGCCCAAATTAGCTCATGTCCTTTACTGCTTGTTTCTTCTGATTATATAGTACATATCCAAACCCTCAATTATCCAGAATAAACCAGAGCTGCCTATTCTGTGTGGAAAACATTTGACAATGGTTATGATTCTCTTGCCTAGACCATAACCATTTAACTGCCTAGCCCTTTAAGATTTTGAAATGTCTGTTCTTGTGTAAGCCAGATGCATCTCCTTGATGAATTATTTTATTGGGCCCCTCTCGAAACCTCAGTCATCCTGAAAAATACTTCAGGAAATACTTTGACTTTAATTTTTTGTCTTAGTCCTATTTGTATATAATACTTGTGGTATCTGATTCTCTGTTTCATATTGTTAAAACTCATGGCCTTGAATTTCTGGGTCACTCTTAAAAAATGGGCAGAACTTGATTACTAATGAAAAGTTGACTCATTTCCTTCTAGGCGAAGGCTGACACTGACTGTCAGAGTTCATAATTAGTCTCCACAGAAGCAGTCTCTTTAATTATGGGCTATCACTTATTCTTTCTGAAATTTTATAAGAATTAATGAGAGCATCGTGAGCTAGGAAAACGATTAAGATAGGCATTTATGTTGTGTTGAGAGGATATATAAAAACAATATCTGGAAAAGGTCCTACATAAATGTAAGTGGTTTATTCACTACAAGTTTAAATTTGGAGCAGATCTTCCCAGACCATTGTTTATATACACATCAGTCAGTTTTAGCCTTGTTGAATTTATCAGCAGGTCAGATTCCGTAAAGAGACTTGCAATGTCTGCCACCATTCTCGTCTGAAGAAAACAGGCTCTTAGGTTTTGGACACTTGTTTTGGAGAAAATGGTAAGAAGTTCCTTTCCCTTTTAGGTTCAGGATTCTTTATTCTTTGTATCTTGTTTAAATGTATTGTTCTTTGCTTCTCTGCACTTCCTGTGAGGGGTTAGCTGAAAGTGTGAGTTGTGCACCAGTTCACTTACACCAGTGAGTATTGAACCATCCGTATTCTTGGAAGGGTGATTGGTAGGCAGTGGGGAGGATGTAAAAGTCAAAGGCACGACACCTGCACCAGGAGCCCCTGCTCAGAGTGGGTCAGTGGTCAAGACACACACAAGCACTGACTCTACACACTAACTTCAGCAAGGATTGTTACGTCCTTGGGTGGTATTGCTGAGGGAATTCAGAGTCAAAATTGTAGTGTTATCCTAGTTAGGAGGTTAAAAGGATTTTGGCAAGCACCTCTCTATTCACCTTGTTTCATGTGTGAGGAGCCCAGGGCTTAATGTGGCCAAGTGACTTACCCTGGATTACTTAACTGATTAGAATGTAGACTGGGACTAAAAATTGTTTCTCAGACCCCACTAGGCAATCTAAAAAGATTCAGCACTATTCCTTTTCATTCTTGGTACCAGCCCTCAAGGAACTCATGTGGGTAATCATGTATATGTATATGTGTACATATAGGTGTATGCGTGTGTGTGTGTGTGTGTGTGTGTGTGTAGATGTATCTATATCTCTAGACATATGCATATATCTCTCTCTCTATATCTATCTAACTATATAGAGAGAGATAGAAGCAGAATTAAAAACAAAACCTTTAGTACTTTTGTGAGGAAATCTTAAAGACCAAGAATTTTAACTCTAGCTATTCATTATACTTTTTAACACTTCATTAAATGAAACAGTGTGGGAATTCTTTTGAGTTCCTCGTAAGGGAGGTGTAGCCTATATTAATGTCCAAGGGGCTATGGAACTCCTAAAATTGAATCATACAATTTTAGAGCTAAAGGGAATATTAGAGGTTTTTTTGGCCTAGCATCTTGTTTTAATACATGAGGAGGTAGAAGCTCAGAGAAGTTAAGTGACTGACCCAGGTCAATATCTAGTGGCAGAGCCAGAGCTGATGGAGGGGAAAGGTCTATGAGGTGCCATCCTGTCAAGATCTGGGAACATGATAATGTCTTGGGTGAGAGATACATAAAACAATATAATAGTTATATTTTTATTCTTATTCAGATAAATAAGCTCATGACTTCTTATGTACATATGTGATACATATATATTTCATATATATATATTTGCTCAAGCATGCCCTGAATCTCACCTGCCTCTAGACAACGGTTTTTTAAGCTGTGTGATACAGAAGGACGTAGCCATATCGGATATGGCTTTGCCCCGACTCAGTTTAATAATAAAGTGCTTCACCAGAGTTAGTGTGAAAACATGGGTTGTGATTCATTTTATGGTGTCTACTGTAGTGTTTTATTGTTGTTGTTGTTTAGATTTGGTAGATTTTATCGAGAACTTCAGCTTGGTTGCTTAAGTACACATCCAGCCTGGGCTATTTCAGGTTTCATAATGTCTCTTTTGCCTGTTACTCTTATCTTTTTGGGGTAATGCATTTATCTTCAAGTGTAAACTTGAGTGTACACTTTCAGAATGCTTGTTTGATACTCAGTTTCTCTGGTTTGGAAGGTTATAAATCATTGTAATATCAGATTTTTTTTTTTTTTTTTTTATTCCCTGGGCCATGGTCCTCCTAAGGCAAGTGGTGGTTTTTGTCTTGAGTCACCACATTAGGGCTATAGGTCATTTTAGGTAATTTTTTTTCCATGATGTCCATTATTATTTTTATTTTTTAAATAGGCTCCACAGTGGGCGTGGAGCCTGAAGTAGGGCTTGAACTCACAACCCTGAGATCAAGACCTGAGCTGAGACCAAGAGTCGGATGCTTAACCGACTGAGACACCTAGGTGCTCCAATGTCCGTTATTTATTATTATCTTTGGTTCTAATTATGCATAGGTGTGGCAGTTGACAATGATGATCTTTTGACCACTTGACATCCTTTCTGAAGTTAAACATAGTTCATTACAGTGCTTCTAAAGTAACCTGACTTCTAGTAGACAAAATTACCTAAATTTCAAGCATGTATTAAGTGTTTTTGCCTACACTGACTTTAATGCTGTCATGTCCTTAGAGCAGGGATTAGTGAATTTTTCTTAAAGTGCTAGATAGTAAATGTTTTAGGATTTGTTGGCCAAGAGGCAAATTGAAGATATTATGTAGGTACTAGTGTATCCCTTTAAAATGTAACCGGTTAAAAAATGTAAGACCCAGCTCCTGGGCTGGAGGTGTAAAAACAGCTGATCTCCAGGGCAGTATTTGCTTGACCTTTACCTTAGAACATAATAGCCACTTGAAATACTTCATGTCTTCCAAGTGCATGTGGTATAAACTGGAAGAACCATTCTTTGTGGTCAGTTTTTTTTTTTTTTTAATCATACAAAAGAAATTCTTGAAGCAAATGTTGCTGAAGTTAGAACAAAGGATTATATCTGAATTCTTCTGTCAGTTTTTGGTTGATGCTGCTTTTTTAGTTGAAATGGTCGATACTGGAGGTCTGCACAGAAGTGAGATCCTGTTAAATTAATGAGTGGTATTAATAGAATAAATGAAAACATGACATTTTTTTCTTTGACAATAACTGTTCTCTTACTGCCATAAAAGTAATAAATGTTGAGATGTCTTTAACTTCATGAAAGTTATCCTTTGTGTGAGAAAGAGTTTTGGGTGATTATTGTAATGGTGATGGTTTTAATAATTATGTTTGTCCTCAGAAGCTTATAATCTAGAAAAAAACATAAATAAACCAAATCCAGTCCTGGCAGTGTAGTCGGTGGTGGAGTGGAGTATGCTTCCAAGTATAGGTATCAGTGGGCTAGGACGCATGTGCCCAGCTAGTATCATCCATATGAAGAGGGTTTGTGGATTTTGCTCTTGTTTTTGTTGTTACAAGACTGCAAGAATATGTAAGATAATAATAGTGTTGTATTGTTTAAAAAAATGTTTTTTAATGTTTATTTTTGAGAGAAGAGAGACAGAGTGTGAGCTGGGGAGGGACAGAGAGAGAGAGACAGAATCCAAAGCAGTTCCAGGCTCCAAGCTGTCAGCACAGAGACCGACGCAGGGCTCAAACTCGTGAACCGTGAGATCATGACCTGAGCCAAAGTCGGAAGCTCAACCGACTGAGCCACCCAGGCACCCCTAGTGTTGTATTTTTAAAAGAAATAATCTTTATGGTGTCTAGATGTATGTCAGATAAACTTTCTCATTAGACCACTATGTAGCTTTGCAGTTTTTCACTTTGTTCCTATGGAGGCACAGACTTTGATTTCATATAGCAAACCAAGTACAGATGAAGGAATTTCCAAAACTGAGGAACACTATTTTCAAAACACCTGAATTTGATTATATAGTTGACCCTTGAGCAACACAGTTGAAGATCCACATACAACTTTTGACTCCCCAGTAAACTACTAATAGCCTACCATTGGCCAGAGCCTTACTGATAACGTAAACAGTTGATCAACACATACTTTGTATGTTATATGTATTATATATTGTATTCTTATAATAAAGTAGGTTGAAGAAGAGAAAGTGTTGTGAAGAAACTCATAAGGAGAAACTACATTTATAGTACTGCACTGTATTGGAAAAAATCCACACATGTATAAGTGGACCTGTGCAGTTCATCTCATGCTGTTCAAGGATCAAGTGTGTACCAATATAGGCAACATTTGTGGGGAACTTTCTATCCAGTTCAGCCAACATTTATGAGCATTATAAAGTGCCAGATAATAGGGTAAGAATTACTTTATTTGTGCTGTCTCAGAGTTTTTCAGTCTTTTCATCATTACAACTCTGCCCAAAAGGAGCCTTTTTTAGACTTTTTATCCTAATTCCTGCATACTCCCAATACAGTTTTAATACCATAGATATACTGTATATTTATTTATCTACTGTGGCTCTTTGGAAGGTCACAAACAATTGTAATATCTAAGAATGACTCCCAAGAACCAATTTTTTATCCCTTGGGTCATGAACTTAGTTTAAGGAAAGTTTTTGTTGTGAAGTAGGGTTAGACACTGTTAATTTCTTTTCCCATGATGCCCATTATTTTTATTATCTGTGGTTCTAATTAAGGAAATTTAAGTGGGATTTTGCAGTGTTTCAGAGCATTCTGAAATTGTTTTCCAATTATCCATGGAACAGTTTTGCATACTGTGTGATTCCCACCCCCCCTCCTTTTTTTTTGGGAGAATAATTTGTTTAGAACCTACAAAGAAATATTTTTTATCCTTTTAAAGTGTAAAGAAATGCAGATTTTTCTCCAGCCTTCTCTTACATTTGGGTTTGGGTTGATAGGATTTGGGTACAATTATTTTTGAACTAGGAGTCTTTTCACACCAAGCCATACGCTTTTGGATCTATTTCACTTTCAGACATTTTTTGGACTTCAGAACTTTGAAAGCAGTCATCCACTCATGCTGGAGAACAGAAAGCAGGCACCCGTATTCACTTTTCTTTTCCAAAATCTTGTTTAATTTTTACTGCTCAATCTCTTAAGAATCTAGCAGTTCATGCTACTGAGGCTACTTTGTAGGATATTCTATTCCTCAGGACTCCAGGTTCCTAGTGGTTCATATAATCAGTGTTTTCTCAAAGATTAATAAAAGATTTAAAGTGCAAGAGAGAAAAAAAAAGACTGTGTGTATGTGTGTGTGTGTGTGTGCGCACGCATATGCATGTGTTAGTTAACTTCATATTTGGGGGGAAAATGTGATTAAAAAATCCACTCTGTATGGGGTTGGCTAGCCCACTTTGAATGATTTATGGGTAAATAAGGGTTAAGAAGTCCCCTATATATTAGGAATCCTAATTAGGTTTGATAATCCTTTGGATAAATAGTTTAACTTGATGGTTCCCAAACTTTGAGTGTAATTAAAGAACTTTTTTAGGATTCTGTGGATCCTTGCATTTTGTCTTTTTACTTCCATTAAGAATGTGAGCGCTGCATAGTTGAAAGCCTCTATGTACCAGTTACTGTGTTAGTATGGTGGTGAACAATTCTTTGTCTGTTTGAAAGACAAATACTCAAAATAAAGGATAATGAGTGATATGTTAGGGTTATGGGAGTGTGCAATGGGGAAATCAAGACTGTTTCTCAGAGGAAATAACATTTAAGCAGAAGTTTGAAGGAATTTTAGGGCTTAGCCCTGAGAAGAGGGTCAGAAAAAGTGTTTTGGGCTGAGTGACCAGCATGTATAAAGGTCTGGATGTGAGAAGCAGTGCACTGTGGCATGGTCTGGGAACTGAAGGAAGAGTGTAATGCATAAAGGAGAGATGATCTTGAGTTGAAACCATTTTTCTGTCTCTTGTGAAATGCAATGCATAATATCAAAATCCACTAAAAAATCAATAGCTACTTTATAATACCTTTACATTTTAATAATCATAGCAGTATCTACAGTCCATTTAGATATGGACAGGGCATTCTTTAGGAGTCTGGAGAACGCTCTAAGTGTTTGCAGACTCCTTGCAGTAATTGTACAGTGCATAGCTTGGGAACCACTGGCTTAAGTCATTCACTTTTGCCTATTACTGTGGAAGGTGCTTTTTGTAAACTCATGTTTAGAGTATATTTGCCATGTTGTAGTCAGAAGTAGATGTTTTCTGGGGGTCCAGTGCCCCAGAATACGATAGGGTAGTGAGTAGGTACTAGAAGACAGAGGGAAGACCAGCTTCCATTAGAGCAGCAGTGCAAGTCTTTCAACACTGTTTGTGTGCCCTTGCCCAATCTTTCAAGTGATGATTGAAGAGCCTGGGTGCTTGGTTCAGCTTTTGAGTTCTGATAAATGAGCCCCGACTGTAAACTGGAAGATAAGGGTGTTTGCAAATTCTTGTGTAAATAAAGCATGGTTTCTCATTGCAGTGGTTACTGACTTCATAGTCTCTGATGAACGATGATGTGAGTTAACAGCTTTAAAACTAGCACCACTGCAGCTTCTTTTTTGGTTTGGATTTATTAAGATACGCGTGTGTTTATTGTTTTATTTGAATGGGGGAGGGGGTGAAAAACCTGAACACATGGAAACCAAGTGAGGTGGAGTTTGAGAAGATAATTCCCAGCCTCACAATTCCCTGTAAAATTCTTTTCCTGTGGGAAACTTTTAATTTGGAAGCATTCAGCCTAATGTGGGAACCAAGATTAACATTTTCTGAAATACTTCTACAAGAAAAGCAGAAATGTACTGTTCAGGAAGCTGAATTTACATAGTAGAAAAATGGCCTGTCTTGTAGTATTTGGTAGTCTTTGTTTATTAGTTGTGGCAAAAAGTTGTGTGCGTGTGCGTGAGTGTGTGTGTGTATGTGTGTTTGAGAGGGAGAGAGAGAGAGAGAGAGAGAAAGATAGAGATATATTGATTGTGTATTTGTCTTTGTTTCCTTTACATCAAACCAGCAAAGCCCTAGAAAGTGTGTTTTACCACAAACCAGCCCAATACTGGGCTCTAACTATATACAAATAAGTTTTTTTTTGGTTTTTTTTTTTTTTTTTTTTTTTTTTTTTAGCTCTTTGTTTTCTTGCTGAGTAAGCTGTAGTGTTTTCTTTTTCTTTCTTTCTTTCTTTCTTTCTGTTCTAGGGGAGGGGAGTGAGTGTGGGAGTAGGAATGGCAAGAAGTCAACATGACAGAGAGCTTCTTCCCTTTTCTTCCCTCTTGACCAGGAAGTTAACTAGGAGTCTTCATGTGTTTTTTATACCGAGTCAGTAATTACCACAACCCAGTTAGTTATCTTTACACAGAGTTACAGAATTAAAAAGTTGACAGTCTGATGAGCTATCAAACTGGAGTTATGGGAGGAGGGGGGCAGTGAGGTTAGACCAGTGGGATGGTCCTGTTGAATGCCAGTCTGTAGGCTCTGGGGCATCTAGAAGTTTGTAGCTGGAGCCTTGGGAATTAAATGTTATGGAGGAACTTTCACTGGTTACAGTTAGCCTTGGCTGTTAGCAATTATTTTTATCTACTTTAACATGGGGAGAGGGGGAAGGGGCAGGAAACTAAGCTGGCATTATGGTCACAGGAAAGAACAGACTGATTTGGGCCCTTTTCAAACTGCAGACCTTTGTTACTGACCAATGCTTAATTTGGTTTCTGGGTTTTGTTATTTTCTCCCCCTGCCTTTACCTCATTTACCTTAACGACAGCTCCCCCCTCTAGAGCCCAGCGAGGGCAGGCTGCCACTGCGGATTGGGGGGCCGAAAGGTCCAGAGCAAGAAGAAAGTGGGTTGAAAGCAGAGTTCTGTTTAAAGAATTTTCTGCTGGAAACTAGCCCAGAGGGAGTAAAGAGGCGCTTTAATGAGGAGCAGCTGCGGGGCCGACGCAACCCACATGAGACATTTTTTTCCCCTCCATTCCACATTCTGTATAGTTTTTTTTTTTTTAAATCATGATTTTGAAATAGCTGTTTTGTAAAGCATGCCTCTCTTTTTCTTCTTCTTGTATGTGATGGGGTTTTGCTTTGTTGTTTTATTTTTTTAATGACCAAATCCTCACTAAAAAAAGCTAAAGGCAGAGCTGCAGCAAAGCCCTGGATGCAATTTGGGCTCACCCTGCTGATACAGAACATTCGGTGGAGAAAACAAGGAGAGAGAACAGTGGCCTTTATTTGGAAAAGGGGGCTTATTTCCTGCTCAGACTTCAGTCATCTTGGAGCTGACACAAGCTGCTACAGTGTTTTAAGCTTTTCTCTAGACGAGTGGCTATTCACTTAGGAAACTTAAAAGAACAAAATTTTCTGTCCTGTATTACTAGGGAGACCGATGCTGAACGGCAGCCATTGCCAGATAGATTGGAATTGCTATTCAGACCCCAGCTTCGTTGAACTCTGTAAAGTGGCTACATGCAAACGCATCCAGGCTGCTGGTGACATGTGAGAGTTGGGGGTCTGTTTTTCATCTGTTTTATTGAAGGGGGACGACATGGGCATCCTTCCAGTTGGAATGTTTCCTGGTTCCATGAGGAGGAATTCCTTGTTTTGTTTTTTTTTTTTTTCCCTCTTTTCCTCGCCTTCCCCATTCCCCATGTGTGTTCGAACATTAACAGTGGAAGAGTGGACTTCGTGTCAGGATTGGTAGACTTTGTCAGAAAAAAGGCATGCATATATCTGTATGGGCCTGATAAGTTTAGTTCGTGGAATTATTCATATTAGTTCATGGAATTATTTTATAGGGAAAAAGCCCCCAAAACTTTTCCTGTATTCACAGCCTCCTCTTGTGAACTATATTCTTTCAGAGTTCCAAAACTAGAGTCACTGAGAAAACTACTAAAATAAGTGATAAAGTCCCTTCAGGAGGAAGGCATTCATACAGTTTTGGGAACAAGAGGCAGCTGTTAGATTTATTAGGTTATTTTTAAGAAAAATTTTAACACATACCTCTAGTTCAAGATGTAGGCTATTTTCAAAAAATTGTACTGAGGTAATAACATAATAGAACTACAGATTTCTGAGAGAATTTGGACGATTAGCCCATGTTTCTGGCCTCTGACCAAACTCAACTTGAGCCATCTCAAGAAGGGAGCTATTGAAACTCTTATTTTTAGGCAGTGAGTCTTAATTTCCACTCAGGCTAATAGGGTATATGGTATACTTGTATTACAGTTGAACAGGGATTTGCAAAATTGAAAGGTCTCCTGCCTTAGGAAACAGGGCTCCTTTATTTCTGTCTGTCTCACTTACCCATTTATTTACCCCTTTTCTTCCCATGTCCATAATTCTCCTTAGCCTCCTGGGGCATGAGGGATAATCTGTACCTCAGGATGATTATTTGGGTTGATTTGGCCTGTGTTCTACCAGGCAGAATGCAGTGTGGGGTTAGTAGGGGATTTGGGAACCTATTTGGATTGGGAGACTGACTTTATCCATCACATTAAATTTAGCCTTTTTTGGAACCAGTTGCTTAATGGAATATAGGTAGATGTTCATGGTATTCAAGGTACCTGTACCAGTGTCTCAAGACATGCCCTTCCCCACAACAAGATACCAAATTGGAGAGGCACAGGAAGGACGTAACAATGGCTTAAACAAAGTAGTGCCATACTGGTAGAAATAATGTAGTGCTTAACACGGCATTGCATCTGCTGTTGGAGGGACCAGAGATGGGTGAAATGGTGTGGAGGAGGCTTAATGGAAGATCTCTGAAGCAAGGATGGAAGAAAAGAGCAAAAATTAGAGACGTATCAGATGGAAAAGTATTAGAAGATTTTTACACAGGGAGCAGTAGACAAGAGAGTGGAAGTAATTATTTACGAAGGAGTAAGATAGTTGATGATAGGAGTGGGGCAAACAAGTAGGCCATAGATTCTGAGAAACTTGGATTTGAAGGGCTGGATGCTAATGCTAGTTTCTGAGCAGAAAAGTGACATGATCAAAATTATGCTTGAAAAGTATTATTCTTTAAGTAGTGTGCTTAGTTTTAGCAAGGGATTTCCTGGCTATCCTTCGGAGAGGTGTGGATAGGATGCAGGTGCAGCTGAGATGATAGAGTTGACTGAATAGGTGCCAGGGTTAGGGCAAGACCTAGTAGAGTACTTTCAGTTAAGTACTGTTTTATCTTTTGATAAAAGATCTAGGTAAAGGTAGAGATACAGTTGTAGATGGTACAAAACTGGGGAAACAGATTACAGACAGCAAATTTGGGTCAGATCAGAACAATAGGGGTTTTGGACCCGTTGACTTCTGAGATATTGTGTGGTGCTGAAATTCTGCGATTATGTGAATAGAGTGTAAAAGTTATCTCAATCAAAGAAACTTGGAGAGAAGATTCAGCACGGTGAATTTAAAAGGAGCAAATGACAGGTCCAATTATTGGGTTCAAAAGTGTGTTCTACAAGCATAGAGTGACTAGTTCATTTGAAAAAAAAGATCTGGCATTTTAACTGTGTGTTCAGTAGCTCATTCAGTAGTAGTATTTTGTAGCTTCTGAAAAAGTGAACACAGCTTTACGCTGCAATGGTAAAAATACAGTATCCACGTAGTCCAAACTCTGTGCTGTGCTGGTAGGATCATGTGTGTTATGTTTGTTTTTTGTTTTGTTTTGTTTTGTTTTGTTTTCATTTCAGGCCCTGTGTTTTAAAGAGGTTTTTGATGAACTAGAATCATCTAGTAGGAGGAGGCCAGATAGCCCAGTGTTGGGATACATGGGCTCTGGAGTCATATGTGGGTTTGAATCCTGCCTTTGCCATCTCCTAGGTGTGAAATCTTAATCTTTCTAAGCTTCAAGGTCCTCATATACAGGATATGGATCATAATATACCAATACTGTTATACAGAGTAATAAAAGAGATAATAGCTATAAAGTGCTTAGCAAATACATAATACACAGTAAGTGCTTTGAAAATGTTGGTCACTATTATTACTATTATTATCTTAAGTATAGAAGAGCCACTGAAATGGTGAGAAAGTCTGGAAATAATTTTATATTGAGGAATAGTCCAAAGTACTGAATCCTGTAAAAAAGAAAACAAAAGGGTTAGCACAACCATCTTTAAGTTCTTGAATGGCTACATGTTAGAAAAGTAGAAGGCTTGTTCCTTTTTATTCCAGAGAACAGGACAGCCAGTAAGTGGAAATTTTAGGGAGGCCAAAAAAGTTTTTTTAATGAGATATAATATTAAATTTGCCCTTTGAAGTGTACGATTCAGTCGTGTTCAGTGTGTTCACAGATATGTGTAACCATTAACACTATCCAGTTTCAAAAACATTTTTGTTATCCTCCAGCTCCCAAGAAGCTCTCTACTCCTTAGCAGTCACTCTGTTTTCCCCTCTTCCCAGCCCCCTGGCAGCAATAATCTCTTTTCTATCTCTATGGATTTGCCTAGTCTGGACATTTCATAAAAGTGAAATACACTATCTGGCCTTCTGTATCTGGCTTCTTTCACTTAGCATGATGTTTTCAAGGTTCGTCCGTGTCATAGCATGTTTCAGATCTTCATTCCTTTTTATGACCAAATAATATTTCATTGTATGGATATACCACATTTTACTTCTATCTGTTCATCAGCTTATGGACATTTGGGTTGTTTCTACTTTTTGCCATTATAGATAATACTGCTATGAACATTCTTTACAAATTTTGTGTGGACTTATATTTTCACTTATTTTGGATATATATACCAAGAAGGGGAGGCAGAATTTAAGACATCAGAAAGAAGGAGCTTTCTGATCTTGGGATCCACCCACACTGAAGACTGTTCTGTTATTAAAGTAGTGAGCCATTAATTTTATTTTACTTAACAAGTGCATGGTGTTTATGCACCAGATACTGTTCTAAGTGCTTTACAGTTATTAAAAAACCCTATGAGGTAAGCACTATTACTAAATTCATTGTTACAATGAGTTTAGTAACTTGCTCAAGGTCACCTATCGAGTAAATGGGGAGCCAGAATTGAAATCCATGTGGTTTGGTTCTAGGGTCTGTACTCTTTTTTTTTTTTAATTTTTTTTTTTCAAAGTTTATTTATTTTTGGGACAGAGAGAGACAGAGCATGAACGGGGGAGGGGCAGAGAGAGAGAGAGACACAGAATCGGAAACTGGCTCCAGGCTCTGAGCCATCAGCCCAGAGCCTGACGTGGGGCTCGAACTCCCGGACCGCGAGATCGTGACCCGGCTGAAGTCGGACGCTTAACCGACTGCGCCACCCAGGCGCCCCTCTAGGGTCTGTACTCTTAATAGCAAGAACAGTAAGAACTTCAAGCATTTATTAAATTCTTAACTAATACTCAGGCACTGTGTTTAACTGCTTAGATTCAAGTAGAGACTGGTGATCATCTTTTAAGGGTATTTCAGAAAGAACTATCTCATTGGGTAGAAATTGCCTTAGGGTGTCTTAAATCCCAAGATTTATTTTATTCCAAGGGTGGTATCTGGCCTGAGGCTTTTAAGATGATCAGAATTTGTATCAAGAAGGAAACTGTGAGTGTGAATGATAAGTATTAATAGGAATTCAGTTAATAAGACTTGTCAGAACATGGTAATTAGTTATATATAATTTTTTTTTTTAATTTTTTTTTCAACGTTTATTTATTTTTGGGACAGAGGGAGACAGAGCATGAACGGGGGAAGGGCAGAGAGAGAGGGAGACACAGAATCGGAAACAGGCTCCAGGCTCTGAGCCATCAGCCCAGAGCCCGACGCGGGGCTCGAACTCACGGACCGCGAGATCGTGACCTGGTTGAAGTCGGACGCTTAACCGACTGCGCCACCCAGGCGCCCCATATAATTTAAGAGCATTAACTAAAAGTGACTTCTGAGATTATGAGTGGAAACCTTCCTTGGAAAAATTGAAGAATTAAAGTTCCATGGGAAAATGATCCCTCTTTTCAAATGTTCAGTTTCAAGTACTGCAGAGTAGATTAGAGTAAGTAGACGACTTTTAGTGAACTGAGCATATGCAGGTGGAACTGTTTATGGGGGCACATGAAGGTAGTTGTTTAAAATCAGATGAAGAATGACAACAGTAACACATGTACATGAGAGAAAAGAGCAGTGCAGCTCAAACTTAAACTTTAAGCTGTCTGTGATTGATGGGGAGGAAGGAGAAGAGGAGTCAGCAATCTAGACTAAGAATTTACCAAGCTCTGAGATGGAGTCCTAGAAACCAAATGTAAAAGGATTAAAATGATAGAAGGTTTGGTCAGAGACACTTCTACAGGAAAGAGAATTTCTTTATGATGAAATTTCAGATTGAACTTGACAAGGGGAAAGAAAGTCATTGTTCTTAGAGTCTGGACGATAATTGGAATGCAAATTTTGTTACTAAGGGACAAGTAAGAAGTAGATGGAAGAGAAAGGGAAAGTATCTGTGAAATTAGGCCACAGTTAAAGAGGTTTGGTTGTGACTGAAGAAGAATTTGGAAAGGGAAATGGGGCTTAGTGAAAAATGTAGGTTAAGAGAGATTTGTATGTGTTTTAAGGTAAAGAAATAGACTGATATCTAGCCCTCTAGAACATTTTAAATAAGAAATTAAGTCTTTATTAACAGTATGTCTAGTTTCACGTAAAAATAAGATGTAGTTCTATATATGGACTTTAGGAGAGTAAGTCAGTTGTATATCATATTATCTCACCTAGAGTAAAAACCTCAAGCCTTCTTCATGGTGGTCTGCAGGCCCCTCAAGATCTGCCTCCCAGTTAACATTCTCATCTGTTTTCTGCTCCTCTTTTTCTTAATCCCTTTGGTAGAGCCACAGAGGTCTCCTTGCTGTTCCTCAAACATGCCGTGACTGTTTCCTATTTTAGGTCCATTGCATTTGCTGTTCCCTCTGCCTTGAACACACTTCCCTAAGTTACCTGCATGGCTAGTCCCTCACTGCATCAAGGTCTTGACTCAAATGTGCCCTCTAAGTGAGGCCTTCCCCAATTTTCCTATTTAAAACCAAAATACTTTGTTTTATCTACCCCCTACCATTCCCAATTCCATCCCTTCCCATCCCCCTTTCCAATTTTATTATTTTTTTCATAGCACTTAACTTGACTGAACAAATTATGTATTTGTCTTTGTCTTCCCTTTCGAGAATTTAAACTCCACAAGTTCAAGGACTTCCCTAGCATTAAGACAATGTCTGGCATATAATAGGCACTTATAACTGTTTGTTGGATGAATGAATGAGTGCAGTATTTGCAGAAACTGATGTGAAAATATTTTTCTTCGTCATCATTAACATCGTTATTAATAAGCATGTTGGATGCCATATATAGAATTGGGTTTCATACATTTTCTTACCCAGGAGTTGGCAGATTTTCTATAAAGCACCAGATAGTAAATAGTTTTGTGAGCTAAATGGTCTCATCACAGGTGCTTAGCCCAGTTATTGTAATGCAGAAGTAGCCATAGACAATCCATAAATGAATGAATGTGGCTGTGTTCTAATACGGCTTAATTTATGGACACTGAAATTTGAATTCTTGTAATTTTCAAATGTCACAAAATATTAATCTTTTTTTTGACATTTTTCTAGCTATTTAAAAATGTAAAAACTATTTTCAGCTCATAGGCCATACAAAAACAGACAGTGGGCCATAGTAGGCCTGCAAGCTGTATTTGCCAGCCTCTGCTTTCACCGGTTTCTTAGACATATCTTAGTTGAAACTTATTTTTCTGTACTTGCTAGGGAGCAAACAATGCAGATTAAACCCTAGTCTCACATAATTCAGGAATACTCTTGGTTGGCTCCAGAAATGTTCATATTGTTTCATTTTTGTTTTCCTGGGAGCCTTATGTTTTCTTTATATGTTTATGATACTAATATTTAAATGAATTTGCATTCTCTGAGCAGATGCCACATGATAGTGTTGGGGAGGCGGTGGTGGTGCAATAGTCCAGGAACAAAGATGGGTAAAGCCCACCCAGGTTTAACAGTTTTCCATTATTTACGAGGTAAATAATTCCCATATGGGTAAATCAAGAGTTGTCAGCCAGGCATAACGCCCATAGGACTACCATTATGAATGAGAATTGTGTTCCAGTTTTGAACATCATGCATAACAGGCTTCTTAAATAAGTTACAAATGCTTTTAATAATATAGCTCAGGGTTAATTTTAGCTATGCTACATTTGCAGTTTTTGTTCTTCCACTTAAAAAAAATCAGAAAATAACGTATTCTATTATCAAATCAAGCTGTGATTTGCATAAAGCACCATATTTTCCTCAATAAGTACAAAGGGAAAAAAATGGTTTTCATTTGCAAAACTTTTTAACATAACCCATAACCTTAACATTAGGCTTTCACATACTTGATTTTGTAAGTTTCTTACACCAGTCCCGCAATGTGGGTACCCTTTTCAACTATTTAAAATGTGAGAGAACTAATAGTGAAGTTTAGCAACGTGTCCAAGGTCGCCACATCAGGACTCACTCTAAACAGTTCTTCTGACCATATAAAGTGCAGACTCCTTTACAGAAACTTCAGCCAGTCTTTGGTTTTAGTGCTGTGCCCTCCCCTTGCTACCTCTCCATCTCCTAGCTTCACCCGCTCATGATGATGCTCAAAACTCTAGCTGCTTCTGGCTCTGCCCTGCTTACTGTACACAGATCTGGGAAGAGGAGAGGAGGCTGTCACTAGTTACATAACTACCACTGGAGCTACCCACCAGCTCTGTTTCCTCCTCCAGGTGTGTTAGCTACTGCATACTTCTTCTGGGCAGGTTCTGTCTCAGTTCCTTAACATCTGGTCCTCCTCCTTTTCTTAATAACTGGGACCTCTGAAGACCTCACCTTGCCAACTACTGGCTAATGAGACATGTTGGATATGATTGAACAAAGGCAGGAAGGAGGAAAACACAACCCCAGTGCTTCACGTCTGGGCGATAGGGAGAATCAGGACCCAGAATCTGCACATTGTGAGCTGTGTTGGGAGTTGGTTTTGAGGGGGAAGATTTCGAGTTTGGTTTGTTTGCTTACTTATTTTTCCTTAGAGTTTGGTTTAAATGTGTCATCTTTAAGGTTATGATGGAGCAGCCTTGTAGACTTCGTTTTCTATCCTCCAGAAAGTAAAATAATGTAGAAATAGGTTTATTCAAATATCTGGGGCAATGGCCAAATGGTAAAATTTACAGTTAGAATCAAAGTCTTTGTGTTACTTTTAAATGCTTCTTAAAAGCCTGTGTGGCTCAGACCATGTTGGGGAAAGCCTTTTTTAATGCTGTTTAGAGAATGTAGTATTGTCATAAATACTACACACAATTTGGGATGGTTGTATATCTTATGATTCAGTGGGTGGCATATAAAAAGCTCCCTCAACACACCATGTGGAGAATGTTACAGAATGTTATTCTTAAGTTGTTGTGCTTTCTTCACTTTGGTGTTTGTATGGTACCTTAGATATTTTTTGTGTCATTTTAATTATATTTTTTGCTTTTTAAAAAATTTGGTTAAAAAAGCTGCCTCCTGTTTATATCTTAACAGATTTAAGTTAAACAAAGAAAAAAGCCCCTTTGAACCCTTTCCTATTCCTGTACCTCTTTTTTCTTTCTCCATCACAGGGAAATGTAACTCCAGAACATAACCCAGAAATCTAGGTATAGGCCAGTCGATGTCTCAGTGGAAACACGAAAAGAACTTACTATTTCTCAGTACCTAATTGAGAGAAATCACATGGTATTTTATATATTTTGAACTGGAGAGGGTAAGAAAGTCAGTCCATGCATTATCATGTGAATCTTACCTTAATCCTATCAGATGGCTTAGAGTGAGAAAGCTAATGAATTTGAACAGGCAAGAATCAACAGTGGTGCACAAAAAAGTGCTGTTATGCCAATACCAGCCTGTACCTATGTGAAAAAAGCTGTGGCTCATTTTGCCTTTGATAAGGTTTATGCTGACTGGCCATGGCAGACCATGCTGGGTAACCCACCTGGTATTCTGTCACCTACCAAGACTCAAAAGGACGTGAGAGTGTGTGGTTAAGTTCTCTAAGCACTTCTGAAGTAGGGCAGTTTTATAGGTTGTACCTTTAGATCTCTCAATTCATGATCTAGTGTTTCTTGAATGGACTGCACTATCTTGTTAAGCTTTTGGACTTACAAGAAGTCAAGTGTTTTCATGGACTCTTTTCTTTTCCATGCAGATGTCTGGAGGGCTTCTTGGGAGAATATTGTCAACATCGAGACCCCTGTGAGAAGAACCGCTGCCAGAATGGGGGGACGTGTGTGGCCCAGGCCATGTTGGGGAAAGCCACATGCCGATGTGCCCTGGGGTTCACAGGTGATGACTGTCAGTACTCAACTGCTCACCCCTGCTTTGTGTCTCACCCCTGCCTGAATGGAGGCACCTGCCATGTGCGTAGCCGGGACGACTATGAGTGTACCTGCCAAGTTGGTTTTACAGGTAACGATGTGACGTGACCCAGGGCCACGTTTTCCTATTCTCAGCAGATACCTTTCTTTATCATCTTTTAGATCTTGACATGTTGCTCTTAAGGATCCTCTAACTCTGGTGCCTGTTTAACGTTATGGTAAGGAACTCGAGTGTTCCAGACAACTATCTTTAACTTCCTTTTGAGAGTTCTAAGAGGGGAGAAAGAGAAAGTGTCAAATACTCAGAAGTATTTGACTGCCTAAAGTGTATATATGTCACGATGGGGGATCAGAACCGTACTTCACTGTCACTGGAAGAAAAGCCATCTGCACTATTGATTACTTGCTTCTTGAAATCTCTACCTAGACATTCAGGGCACTGGCTTTTCTGGTTTTCCGTGCTCTGTTCCGTTATGATTCTGCATTTCCTTGTCCTCATCCATTAAATTTTTGTGTTCCTTGGAACTCTGTGGTGAGGCCTCTTTTGAGCCATATCACAGCTCCCCCTTCCCGGGAACCTTCCTGTCTCCAGTGGCCTCAGCTGTCTTTGTCTTCATCAGTTGCTGGTGACTCTTATAGTCATCCTTTTCACTCCACCCTCTCCCTGACATTCAGGCTCATACTTCTGACTATCTGTTGCATATTATCCTTGGAAATTTGACAAGGAAATTTGACCTCATACTCAACATGTTGATATAAATGGGTCATAGTCAGATGAGGGACATGTAAAAAAATATTCCAAACTAGACTCCCCCTTTCCCTTATAACACTTAGACTCAGGCACCTGACCCAGTCCTTGAATCACCTCTCACCTGACTACTCCTCTCCATTCCTTCTGCTCTGTAGTTGAGGTCTACCCTGTCCATGTTGGTGATAGGTTAGCTCTCCACTTAGGCTCCTGCAGTCATTTCCTAACTGGTTTCCTTGCCTTTAGTTTCTCCCCATCTTGTTCACCTGTCACATTGCCACATCTTTGACCATAAATGCAAATCTTCTCACAAACTCACCTGCTTACAGTGCCTAATGACTTTTTATCATCCGCAGAATAAACTGCAAACTCTTTTATATGGCTTCCTTAGCCCATCATAGTCTAGACCTTACATCTTTTTTTTTTTTTTTAAGTTTATTTATTTTGAGAGAGAGAAAGAGCACGAGAGCAGGTAAGGGGCAGAGAGAGAGGGAGAGAGAGAATCCCAGGCAGGCTCCCTGCTGTCAGCACAGAGCCAGTGCCGGGCTCAAACTCATGAACTGTTGAGATCATGACCTGAGCCGAAATCAAGAGTTGGATGCTTACCCAACTGAGCCACCCAGGAGCCCCAGCCTTATGTCTTTTTATAGCTTCACTTCCCACAAGCATCTAGCTCTAGTCACACCAACAACATTCTCATCATTTCCTGAAAATGTCGTACTTACTGTTGCTTCTATGCTGTTGCACACCCCTTTGCCAGGAATGCCCTTTTCTGCAGTTGGTGATTGCCCAATGTTGTTTAAAATTCTGTCTTAGTGACTTTTTCCTATTCCTTTAGGCAGTTAGTCTCTATGTTCCATTATTTGATGTGTCACATTTTATTGTAATAATTTTTTTACGTGTCTCTCATCTGCCTAGATCATGAGTTCTCCACAGGTGGGTCTGAGCTTTATTCAAAATGAACTGTAGATATTAATTAAGTTAGATGAGGAAAGCGGAACCATTCACCAGTTTGTCCCCTCCCCCCCGCCCCCCGACACCAGCAATTATGTAAATCTTATAAGCAAAAGTTAAAAACATACTCAGTAAACTAGATTGGGTAGGTTAGTTTGGAATACTTTTTCTACTGATTTGTTATTAAAAGGTGTTGGTAAGGGTAGAGGATAGTTAGGATGATCTGTTATCTTCATCATGACCATGACAGCATCGATGCTATGATTCATTAAAGAGATTTGGTGGTTAAGAGAAAATTTTTTTCCTGATTGTCAGTTTGAAATTGTTTTGCTCTGCAAGCAAAGGGAAGGCATACCTGTTTCAAACATTTTAATCCTCACTAGTGGTAATGGCAGTAATGTCTTCTTAATAATTAAGATGTTAACTCTGAAATGATCCCCAAATTAAAGCTTCTTCTTTTGCCATTAAAAGGATCCTTTCTTGGTGTTCTGCAGGGCTCTGATCATTTTTACACATCTGCCACTTTTGTCTGTCTTCAGGAATCACCACAGGTTAAGTTACCCTTTTCGTTTTGTGGTAGCCCTATACCCCACCTAATCAGACCTTCTTAGCTTATCTGTACTCATAGTTGAAAAAACAGAGGTAGGAACTTAGTGCCTGTAGGTATCATATATGGGAAGCCAGGTTCAAGGACCTTTCTGTTTTAGTTGTAGGCAAATATTCTCATACACACAGTTGCTAGAAGGAACCATTTTTATCTCTTCTCCACTGTAGATGTTTCTCTCAGAGGAATGAAGAAAAAATAGGAAGATAAATTTCAGTTCCTCCTTTTTCTCTCTGCTTAGTACCCTGAGATACATGTGCTATGCCCAAAATTATACTGCACCTCTCCTGTTTGATTTGACATTCCTTGACAGACAGCGAGCACTTCTCTGTGCTTGTGTGTCACCTCCCTCTTCTTTTAGAAAAGCTGTCATGGCTCTTGTTTGTTTTAGTTTTTTGTCTTTTGGTTTATTTTAAATTTAAAAAAAACTTTTTTTTTAATTTTTTTTCAACGTTTATTTATTTTTGGGACAGAGAGAGACAGAGCATGAACGGGGGAGGGGCAGAGAGAGAGGGAGACACAGAATCGGAAACAGGCTCCAGGCTCTGAGCCATCAGCCCAGAGCCCGACGCGGGGCTCGAACTCACGGACCGCGAGATCGTGACCTGGCTGAAGTCGGATGCTTAACCGACTGCGCCACCCAGGCACCCCAAAAAACATTTTGTTTTTATGAGAGAGCACACGAGCACTAGAAGTCTATATGAATACCAAATTTACTAATAGCATGGGAATATTTTTTTTTCTCTGTCTTTCTACCTCAGAGAATTTGCTTTGCTTTCTTGGAGTCATGCCTTAGGATCCAGCATATCAGTCTTCTGACCTCCTCTCATATTTTCCTATTTGAGAGTCCACAAGACTTACCTTTCTAGACCTTTATTCTCACGATAACTTACATCTTTTTTCATATATAAGTAGCTAGAGATTTTTCATCCTCTTCAAACACATCAAGCAAAAATGTAGCAAGACCACAATTAAAATATTTCCCAGAATATGTATGTGGGTTTTATTTAAAGGAAATAGAAGTAGCACTGACTTGGTTCTGTCATATAAGAGATCTGTTTAGTAACTGTGTATTATGGAAAAGATCAATGCATTTTATTCACTCAAAGGACATGATTTGAGAGCCTCCTGTGGGGATCCATCCCCTGCCCGTGTGGAAGGTGATATAGTAAAAGGAAACAGCAAATTTGGGGGGTGTGTATACATGTGCAGATCCGTGTGAGAGAGAGAGAGAGCAATTTAGGGAGCTGAGAAGGGCAATAAGGTAACTTATGAGTAGAGTTGTCAAGTGGGAGTTTACTAGGTGAACGAAAAGGAAGATGGCATTCCAAACAGAGGAGCAGCCTATGCAAAGGCAAGGTGTGAGACAGTAGATAGATCCAGACCCTTCTTTGCCACCAAAGGGACTGATGGGCTCCTATGAGGATGGGCTTCATATGACTAGCCTACAGTCCCCTCCATGTGCTCCGCTGAGGCTTTGTGTCTTGGTTGAGGGCCCGAGGGAGTGCCTGAGTCACATGATCTTGAGGAAGCTCTGATTTGGGCTTCCTGTGAATTTCAAAGAGCTTAGGACATTCTGTACACAATAAATGATGTTGGATGGGTGGGAGATGTGGGATGTTGAGGATGAGACTGGCTCCCACTTCAGTGGGCAGCACTGAGTCTGTTCTGTTTCCTTAGGTAAGCTGTGCCAATGGACCGATGCCTGCCTATCTCATCCCTGTGCAAATGGAAGTACCTGCACCACTGTAGCCAACCAGTTCTCCTGCAGATGCCTCGCAGGCTTCACAGGACAGAAGTGTGAGACTGACGTCAATGAGTGTGACATCCCAGGACAGTGTCAGCATGGTGGCACCTGCCTCAATCTACTGGGTTCCTATCAGTGCCAATGCCCCCAGGGCTTCACAGGCCAGCACTGTGACAGCCCCTATGTGCCCTGTGCACCCTCCCCCTGTGTCAATGGAGGCACCTGCCGGCAGACTGGTGACTTCACATTTGAATGCAACTGTCTTCCAGGTAAGGAGAGC
The DNA here is from genome assembly GCF_016509475.1 of Prionailurus bengalensis. Classification (NCBI taxonomy): domain Eukaryota; kingdom Metazoa; phylum Chordata; class Mammalia; order Carnivora; family Felidae; genus Prionailurus; species Prionailurus bengalensis. The sequence goes on along the minus strand of NC_057345.1, from coordinate 102,987,507 downwards.
CTCCAGTGTCCTGGGATTGGGGGATACACCTCCAGCACAGAAGGAGGGTGGTGGGTGTGGCTCAGTTGCTGCTTTAGGAAATACCCTTCTCAGCAGGGAAAAGGGGAAATAAGAATTTTGTGTGGAGTGGGTTGCTGGTGAGGGAAGAGTTTTATGGGCCAATGTGGTCCATAAACGGAGTAGGGGGTAATTTAACATGTCAGAGTTTATGATGATGAGTGGCTAGGAAATTGTTTATTGTCCTTTTCGGAGGAACAGTAAGAAATAAAAGAAACAGTTCTGAGAAAGAAATAGATAGGCCTGTGGAATGGAAGGGAACAAATGAGAATTCGATGTTGAAAAATATGTCTGATTAATAAAGTACTGTAAACTGAATTGACAGTAATAGTAGGTGAGCAACTTTCCTATATGCTTTCACTTCTGAAGGAATAATAGATTATTTTCCTACCTACCTAGATGCACCTGCCTATCCTTTTGTAATGTTCCCTGGGCTCCTGGCCCTCTCCATATGCTCTCTGTGACTTGGGGTAACCTTGCCCTGACTTGAAGCTAGAGAATTTTGGAACTGGGGTGGTGCTCTCTTACTCAATGGGCACTTTTTGATGAATGCTGATGAATAAGGTATGGCACAACCATACATAACTCCAAGATAGAAGCCAAAAAAGGAGCAATGTATGGAAGGAAGCTTGGAGCCCAGCGTTCCATAGAGATGGAGAAGGGAGCAAGCCTGGCCAATTCACTAACCCCTTATAAAATGATGAGGAGGCTGAAAACAGAATTTTGATTGGGAACAGAACACAAGCAGCTGGAGCAGATGAGCAACAAAGCTCTGTTGCAACTAAGCAACAAAGATTCTGTTTTTATACAAATATCCTTAGTACAAAAACAAAAGAAGGAAAACTGTAGGGGGGAGTAATGTGCTAAGTAAGCAGAATTGCCTCAAAAAGAAGTTGTTCTAGCCACTCTTTCAGAATGGGAATCTTAGAATCTGGTGTTGTGGATATGGTTCACATATAATGGGATTGTGTGTTTTATCTTTTGGGGATTAAAGGTCATATGTTGGTCCTTGGTACAAAGCCAAATGGCAATTTATTAATTTCATTCAGTAAAAATCTATTAACTGCCCCTGTTTTCTAGGCACTTGTACTGTGTGCTTGGGATAGGGCGATATAAGACACTGTCACATAATAAAAAACTTTATACCGTTTAACTGTAAGCCACAAGAACAAGTTTTTAAATGTATTGCTTTCAGTTTCACTTTCAATGAAAAATAGATAAAGCAGTCATTCTAGACACTAAATAAATTTAATTGATAGAGTATTACTGTCGTCCATATTGTCTTGTAGAAGAAATAACTGAAAGATATCTTTCTCCACTCCCATATTTGTTGGCTCTATTTTAAGGGTTAAAGAAGGAAACAGAAATGTAAACAATTTAACTTTATACATATTTTAATAAATAGTCCAAATGGTTAATAATTGAGGTGAGCACAATTTATTGTTGAAGGCTAAATGTGTTTTTTTCAGTTTCAAGAAAATTACTTTTAATAGTTGCCCAGAACAAAAAGGTTGATTTGGCAGCAGAATACTGACGGGAAGTTAGAGAAGTCAATAAAGGAAGTTTTTAGCTAGGAGAGAGTGATTATTCACTCCCATAGTCTCTGCATTGTTATCCATTAGCCATGATAAGAACCTTAGGGAATTCTGAGAGTGTGTCCAGGAAAGGATCTGTCAAACGAGAATAGTATCTCCTCCTTGAGAAAGGAAATAACCAGGGATTCCACAGCTGAGAGGCTGCCAGGGCTCGTGGGATGGAGTAAGGAGATCTTGGCTATCTTTTATGCTCTGCTTGTAATTTAAAGCAAGACATTTGTTTACTCACTGATGAAGTGTGTGTGTGTGTGTGTGTGTGTGTGTGTGTGTGTGTGTGTGTGTGTGTGGGTTGGGTTTTGGGATGAGGATGCAGGGGCGGGGAGAAGAGTTGGCAAAGAGAAAACTAACATTTATTCAATGCCTTTTATGAGTCAGGCACTGTGCCAGGTACTTCTGCATCCATTAGCTCAATTACACAAAAACCTTGGGGATAGGTATTATTTTCTAGTTTTCCCCGGTGAAATAGCTCAAGTTTGGAGATGTTAAGTCATTTACCCAAAGTTGCACAGCTGACATGTGGTCGGGCTGAGTCCTAAAACCCAGACAGGTTATTTCCAAAGCCTGTGCATTTTACTGAATCACAGTGCACTGCTTGTCTGTCCCTGAAGGTGCTTTGAAAATGTGTGAAACTTTTTGTTAAATGCTTTTGAGATGTTTGGGTTAAAAAAAAAGTAGAAAGTACTTCGAATTATGATCAAATACTTTTTGTTACATTCCAGCCTATGTATGGCACCATGCAGACATTTAAAATAGTTAAGTAGGCTAGTTCTTGCCTTTCAGGGTCCCATGATCCAAAACAGATGACATTAGCTTAGACAATGGATAAAAAGAAATTTAAAAAGAATTCAAAACAATAGATGATGCAGTAACACTGTGAATAAATACGTATTTACACAATTTGTAAGATTTTATGCTCACTGTTTTTATGTCCCAGGTAGAGTTCGGAGAGTATTAACCTTATTTCCATACAGAGAAATAGTGTCTGGAGATTATTTTTTCTTAGCAAGTCCTTTCCATAATGCAATATCATTCTCTTTGCCCCACCTTCCATTATGCTCCACACTATTTGAGAGACTAAAATGTTACTTACTTAAAATAATAATCACTCTCTCGGGGCGCCTGGGTGGCTCAGTCAGTTAAGTGTCCAACTTTAGCTCAGGTCAGATCTCATGGTTTGTGAGTTCGAGCCCCACGTCGGGCTCTGTGCTGACAGCTCAGAGCCTGGAGCCTGCTTTGGATTCTGTCTGTCTGTCTGTCTGTCTCTCTCTCTACCTCTACCCTGCTCGTGCTCTGTCTCTGTCAAAAATAAATAAACATTGGGGAGCCTGGGTGGCGCAGTCGGTTAAGCGTCCGACTTCAGCCAGGTCACGATCTCACAGTCCGTGAGTTCGAGCCCCGCGTCAGGCTCTGGGCTGATGGCTCGGAGCCTGGAGCCTGTTTCCGATTCTGTGTCTCTCTCTCTCTCTGGCCCTCCCCCGTTCATGCTCTGTCTCTCTCTGTCCCAAAAATAAATAAAAAACGTTGAAAAAAATTAATAAAAAAATAAACATTAAAAAATAATAAAAATATAATAATCACTCAATGTAAATAACACCCTTATTTGAGGAGAATCGTTATTTCAAATGAGAAATATTGAATTGAATGGAATGGAATTGAATGGAATTGAATTGAATTGAATTGAATTGAAAATATTCCTTCTTCAAAGGAGAAATCAAGTCAGCAGGAGGGGAAAAGGTTTGATAAGGTATTCTGCAGCTCCTGTGTGCGCTTCCTGCCACATTTCAAGTCTTTGCACTTTTAATTGAGGCCTACCCTGATCACCCTATTTCAGATTGTAACCAACCCCTATCCCCTTAATTATTGGCCCTGGTCTACTTTTTCTTTTCTTTTTCTGTAACACTTATCATCTGCTTAGTATATAATTTGTGCTATATAATTTACCTCATTATGTCTATTGTTTATTGTCTGTCTTCTCTAAATTCTGCTGCTTCTTTCTCTCTTCAGAGTAAAAGCTAGGATCTTTGTTTTGTTCAGTGATGTACCCCAAGCACCCCAAAACAGTGCCAGGTTCATAATAGGCATTCAAATATTTATTGACCAACTGAGTTTTAGTATAATATCATAGTATTTTGTTGTTGTTGTTTCAAGTTTTTATTTAAATTCTAGTTAGTTAACATATAGGGTAATATTGGTTTCAGGAGTAGAATTCAGTGATTCATCAGTTGCGTATGACACCTGGTGCTCATCACAACAAGTGCCCCTCTTAATACCCATCACCTGTTTGGCCCATCCCCCGCCTACCTCCTTCCATCGAAGGAAACAATCAACAAAAATATAGTATTGAGAATGTAATTTTGATCTCCTCATTTTCTTCCTGGAATCATACAGTTCTTTTCCTGCAAAGGACACTATGATTTCTGTGAGTTGATTTTTAAATTTTTATTATTGAAGTATAGTTGACATACAATGTTGTATTTGTTTCAGGTGTACAACATAGTGATTTGACAATTTTGTGCATTACACACTACTCACCGTGGTAAATGTAGTCCCATCTGTTGCCATACAACATTTTGACAGTATCACAGGCTACATTCCCTGTGCTGTACTTTTCACCTCCATGACCTTATTTATTTTATTACTGGAAGTTTGTATGTCTTCATCCCTTTCACCTATTTTGCCCACTCCAACCCCACTTTCTTTCTGGCAATTACCAGTTTGTTCTCTGTATTTAAGAGTCTGTTTTGTTTTTTAGGTCCCACATATAAATGAAATGATATGGTTTTGGTGTTTCTCTGTCTGACTTATTTCACTTAGCGTATACTACCCTCTAGGTCCATCCACGTTGTCACAAATAGCAAGATTTAATTCCCTTTTTATGGTTGAGGAATATGAGTTTAGTATTTTAGTATCATTGTAAGACTCAGAGGGAATTAAAACTGCAAAAACAATTCCTCTTATGTGACAGAGGAAGAAGTGTTTCTCCACAGAGGAAAGAAAAAAGGAATATATTCAAGAGGGAACTAATAGAATCAAACCAAGGAACCATGTTTTCGTCTTCTTGGATGATCAGCTGTTAATAATCCAAATCCTTCATGGGCTACCATTAAGCAAGTCTTTAGCAGAAGCCCCGAGGAGGGGCACTTAGCCAGAATAATTTTAACATAACAACAAAATAGAAAATAAATTATTGAATCATTGATTCCCAATACTTTTGGGTTAGGACCAGTTAGTGGGGAGAGAATGAGTTAGGCTGGTTTTGGGAAGCAGCACAAGTAATCAGAGAACAGTGGGTTGTTTGAATTTATTGGCCATGCCTTGTGAATTTACAGTTGGATTGGCCGGTCCCCAATGTACTTTCCCTTTTTCTTTCTCTCCCACACCTCTCTATTCCTCTATGATTTTTTTAAAAATTTCATAAAAAGCTGTCTGATCTTTCTACTCCAAACAATGGAGGCTTATTCCTTATAAACTACCTCTGGACTGCACAGGGTGATCATATGTGATAGCCCTGTATCATTAAAATAAAGCTTAAACACATTTTGTGGTTTTTGTGTCTTCTTCGTTCTTGCTGAGCTTTAAAACTGTTAGAATTAATTCCCTCTTGCATTCTCATACGCCAGGAGCATGTGACTTTCTCTTGGGTATTATACTAATCGTACTTTGGCAGGTTTCTCTGGAGCAGATGCAGAAATGATCATACCACTTTCCAGGGTGCATTATTTCAGTTCCAGTTTTAGTTGATGTTTCTGGAAGTCTTTCCTATTCTCCTGTGCTCAGTAGTTTGGACCATACTATCTCCTCAGCTTTCTATCACTTTCTTCCCCCTGTCCACCCCACCTTTTATGTAGAACACCTTTTTATATAGAACTCATGATGTGTCAAAGGCACCTATTTCACTGAAATTCTTTCTTTGTTCCCAGTCCCCACAGGGATTAAAGACCTCCCTAAGGTCTTTTGACAATCCATATACCTCTGGCACAGCACTTACCAAACTGATTATTTGTTCATCTTTCCCAGTAGACACTCTCATTTTAACTCTTCCTGCCAGTACCCAACTTATTTGTGCCTGGCACAAAATTGAGACCCAATGAATAGTTTTCAAATGACTGAATTGAATGTGATAGAAGAGAGAATTCTTGTATTCCGGAATTAAAAAAATTAAACATATATACTGAATTTATTTCTCTTGAATTACCTTATTAATTTCTCTGACTTTTTTGGTGATCAAGTTTGAAGAGTGGAGATCATTAGGGAGATATCGAGGGAGGCGTGTTGGACCAGCAGCCTGGGAGGGTGGTGGGGCTGGGGGATCCATGGGCTGGTCATGAGCATCAGCAAGCTCATCTCGGCCCATTCAGAGAACGGAAGATGTGTGCCAAGAAAACCCATTGGACAGAGATGGGACCAGTTTGCTTTTGTGACAGATTTCTTCTTGGGAGGTTGGGGTGGGGGGGGGGGGGAGGTAGCCCTATAGAATTTGCCTTTGTCCAGGTTTAGATATTCCTGGTTTTTTTCCTCACTCTTTCATCCCTATGGACTAAAGCTGTTCCTGCGGACTTTTAGCCTGGTCTGAGAGAATGCTGGTTGTGTCCTCTTCTCTTCTTTGTGCTCTCTTCTTTGTGCCTCTCCACAAGCCTTTCCACCATCACACATCCCGGGCTCTGAAAATGGAAAGATATGGATGCTTTCTTGAGAGATGCTGTTCTCTGTGTGGGATGACAAGTTCAGAAGATTCTTTTCTGCTCCCCACCCTTACTGTCATCATTTATCAGTTACGTGGGCCATGGTTTTATAACAGCACAGTCTTAAAATGTTCCTTCTAAGTTTAATTTGTCTTCTTTTGGCCTTTTAAGGATGTGAATTGGCTTTAAGCAGTAGACTCCTTTTAGTACGGTCATGTGAGCCTCTTTGTAAGTCTGTTACACCCATCCCACCCACAGGTCTGGAGACTTGTCTGTTTCCCTTTCCTTTAAAACTTTAAAATATATTTTTAAGAAGTGATTGCACTGTAACTTATTCATATAAGCCTTTCCACTGCCTCCCCTTCTTGGGTAGACTTTCTTACAAGAATTTGCTAGCTGTTTCCAAAAAGAGGTCTGTATCTCTATTTTTAAAGCATAAATCCTGTCTTAACTCTGAAGGAGAACTAATTTGGCTTGAGTTTTCTCAGACATGGGAACTTTTAACCTTAGGTCAGTTTTTCACATTTTTGTAAGGGAACTCTGGGGTCCCTAGACAGCATACTGATTGAAACTGGTTCAGTACTGACTCCTACCTATTAGGCATGTAAACTTGGATAAGTCAGCCATGTGGCCCTCAACTTCTTCATCTGTAACATAAGAGGATTAGAGTAGGTAAGTTCTAAGGGCTGCTTTGATTCTATACGTACATAGTAGTATTAATGTGTGTAGACTACTTATTATGCATCAAGCACTGTTTTAAGTGCTTTCCACCTAATATAATAGCTTTATTGAGATATAATTTGTATACAATATAATTTACTCTCTAAAAGTGTACAATTGAGTGGTTTTCAGTGTACTCACAGATGTGTAACCATCACCACAAATTTAGAGCATCTTTATCACCCCAAAAGAAACCCTGTACCATTAGCACTCATATTGCACCGGCCCCTGATTCTCCCCCAGCACTGGGCAAGTACTAATCTACTTTGTCTCTATCGATTGGTCTGTTCTAGACATTTCATGTGTGATGATTGCATGGTTGGCTTCTTTCACCTAATGTTTTCATGATGTTTTCAGAGTTCACTCATGTTACAGGAGGTATCAGTACTTCATTCCATTCATGGCTGAAAAATTTTCCATTGTACATACAGATTTACCACATTGTTTCCCACTTCTTAAAAATTGAAGTATAATTAACATACAATGTTGTATTAGTTCAGGTGTAAAGCATTGATTCAACAATTCTACACATTACTCAGTGCTCACCACATTTTATTTATCCATTCATCGGTTAATTGACATTTGGGTGACTTCTGCTTTTTTGACTATTATGAATAAGGCCACTGTGAACATTGTTGTACAAGCTTTTGTGTGGACATGTTTTTATTTCTCTTGGGTCTATACTTGCTGGGTGATACGGTAACTCTGTTTAACCTTTTCAGAAACTGCCAGACTGTTCCAAAGTGGCTGCACTATTTTCCATCCCAACCAGCAGTATATGAGGTTGTTACTGTCTGTCAATAACACTTATTATTGTCTGTCTTTTTATTACAGCCATCCTAGTTGGTGTGAAATGATATCTCGTTGTTTTGACTGGCATTTCTGTGATGGCTGATGATGTTGAGCATCTTTTCATGTGCTCATTGGCCATTTGTGTGTCATATTTGGAGAAATGTCTATTTAGGTCCTTTACCCATTCTATAATGGGCTATTTGCCTTTTTATTATTATATATTATATTCTTATATTCTATTTATTATTATTATTTATTATTATTATTATTTTATTATTATTTTTTATTATCATATTTTTTATTATTATATAACTTATATTGTATTTTTATTATTGCTGTAAGAGTTCTTTATATATCCTGGATACAAGTGTCTTATTAGATACATGATTCACAAATATTCTTTCTCATTCTGTGGTCTGTCTTTTCACTTTCTTGATGGTTTCTGTTGAAGTCCAAATGTTTTTAAAGTTTGGCGAACTCCAAACTTTTTATGTTTTCTTTTGTTGCTTGTGCTTTTAGTCATACTTAAGAAAGCTTTGCCTAGCCTGAGTTATAGAGATTCACTCCTGTGTTTTCTTTTGAGAGTCTTAACAGCTTTAACCCTTAAGAGTTTGAGTTGGTGTGGGAAAGGGGTCCAATTTATTCTTTTGTCTGTAGATATTCAGTTGTCCCTGCACATTTACTGAATTAAGGGCAATATATATCTAACTCGTTTACTCTTTGTAGTAACCCTTTGAGGTAGGTCCTGTTAATTCCCCCAGGGAGGAAAGAAAGGTCACGTATCTTACCCATGTTCACTCACCTATTGCATGGGCAAACTAGGCAGTTTGGCCTCAGAGGCCATGCTCTAATTACAAATTGACTCTCACTAACCTGCCTTCTTACCTACTTACCTTTGACAGGGAAGAATAACCCTGAAAATAGTCATAAAAAAGAAACATTTTATTTCTTATATGTTGTGGTTTACTGAAATGCTTCTGCTTTCTTAACCTGTCTGTGGTTGGTGAATTCAGTTAGTTGTAGCGCTGGCTAATACAAATTCAGGGTCACAGTTTCAATTCCTAATAGTTTGACGACAAGGGCTTTATCACCTCTCTGACACTGTAGTCAACCGTATTAGTCTTAGTCACCAGACAGATCAACTTAGAGGGAGGATAGCCATTACTTGTTCTAGAATACCACTGGGCCACACAGGTTCTAGCAGTGGTGGGCCAGGAGCCCTACTTCCCTCTCATACTCTAAAACTGTATTTTTAAGTTTTCTAAAGAATGTTTCCATTAAGAGCACGAGAGTAGGAGCAAAGACCTCAGGTCTTGTTCAGACACTGCTACTTGGTGGCTCTGCAGACTTGCCCTCACTTTATCTTAATTAGGGGTGGGCTTAAACCAGCATTGTCTGACCTAGTTCATTTGTAGGACTTTCATATGATTAAACAGATGTGAGTAATATGGTAAATTTTTAAAAGTTGGAGTCTATAAAAATTTTCATAGTCTTTCTCAAGCTTGCTTAGTGATTCATCTGCTTGAATGGACTCAGTACCAAGTGCCTGGAGAAATAGAATTCTCTTTAGTCAAGCTTTCAATTATGCCCATCTTCTATGAAGTAATTTCCTTTGGTCCCTCGGTAAAATTTTTTTTTTTTTTTTTTTTTTTTTTTTTTTGCCATTTGGTTTATACCTATTTACATGACTGTCACTTTATTCAGAGAAATCAGCCATGTTGCAGTGTAACAGAACAAATGTCGAATATCACAGTAGCTCGTGGTAGGGATGCATAAAGCAAGATGTGATTGATGTCTGTCCCGCTCACCAGGCTGTAAATAACCCAGAAGCAGGGACACTCTGTCTCTTTTTACTCACAGCTGTATCCCCAGTGCCTAGTTTAAGACCCAATAAGTGTTTTGAGTGAGGAAGAGGAACCTTAAGGGACATTTTGAAGAGGCAAATAGTTAGTCATACTATATTTCAGACAGGAGACTGTTCAGTTGAACATTCAGTTTTAAAGCTGGTAGTCTTCTATTTTAATAGCTAAGGGATTTGGCAGCAAGGAGAAAGAAAAGAAAAAGCTCAATATATAAACTACTACAGAGAAACACACTGTGGGCAGTTAGGATGAAGCTTGGTGTGCTGGTTTCACTTTTCATAAAAGTGAAAAATCAAGAGAAAGGAAATAATGCTGTAAATGTGCAGAGCAGGAGGAAGAATTTGAAAGGCTGGTAAGTTTAACTAGTAATAATGCCATCCCATTTTCGGACAGCTTTTTACATATATAATGTACTCATGATACAACACTCATAACAACCTAGGAAGACAGGTTGCTCAAGTGGAATCAGCCTCATTTTACAGATGAGGAAGCAAATTCAGAGTTTGTAATTTACCGTGTTCAAAAGCTTGTAGGTAGTGAGATTGGAACTTGACCCATATCTTTAGACTGTGAGCTTAGTATTTTCTTATGTTCCTCACCCCAACCTAGTTTTCCTAGGAAAACTTTTTTCCCCAAGAAAAAAGTAACTGAATTTAAATTTAATTAGGTGATCTTTTATCTGTTCTCCCTATTAATCCAGCATGGAGCAGGGGAAAATCTACTCCCCCCCCCCCCCCCCCCCCCCCGCTTTTTAAGAACCAGTGAATAGTTGTCCAAGTAGACATTTATCTTCAGTGGGATTTTATTTCATAAAAATACTTTGAAGTACTTGTGAGGTAACTGTGAAGGCATGTCATGTCGTTGGCATAATGAGTCACTTTAACTGTCTAGCTATTCTTGAGGTAAGAGAAGACAGAAGATTGGGGGATTTTTTGTTTGGTGAGTCTGTATGGTGAGCAGATACATAGTTGGCCAGCTGCGGGCTGTTGAACTGAAATAATGAAGTAGGTCTGTTTTGATGACCGTGTTCTGTGGAAGAGCTGATCACTTCTGCCTGAGAATTCATTATTTTTTCTTGTTCTTCTGTAACCAGGTTTGAAGGGATCACCTGTGAGCGGAATATTGATGACTGCCCTAACCACAAGTGTCAGAATGGAGGAGTTTGTGTGGATGGGGTTAATACTTACAACTGCCGCTGCCCCCCTCAGTGGACAGGTATGCACGCTGTGGTGACTCAGTCAGAAGGGGATGTGGGTTGGTGACCAGAGGCAGGCTGCTAGTGAAGTGAGCATCTTTTACAAGGCTCTCTGTGCTACATCATTGGGTATAGTGCTAACCCCATATGTTCTCTTATTATGTTCATTTAAAGAAAAATCTTTTTACAGGTATTTATTGGGCAGCTGCTCTGAACTCAGCACCATGCTGAGGTGTTCTGGCAGGTATGAGGGAAGAGCATGACTGACAGACTCTGAGGTCTGGGAAAAGCAGCACATTGCCTGGAACATAGCAGATACTTAATAAATATTTGAGAGGATGAGAACATAATTAACTATGAAAATATAAATGTTCTTACCACACTTACAAACAAATGGTTACTATCTGAAGTAATGGATGTGTTAACTCACACATATATCAAATCATCACATTGTATACTCTAAACTTCTACGATGTTATATGTCAACTATATCTCAGTAAAGCTGGGATAAAACCTACAACTTGTTAAGTTTTGGTGTAGTATCAAAGAATAATCATAATTGTATGAAAAAGCTATTGAAATACTCTTCCTTCTTCCAACTAAAAAGTGAAAATAAGTTATACACACTACAAGAGTTCAGAGCTTATTCATGGACAGAAATCTGTTTCATCTTATTGTCATGTCCTGTAATTATTCAAAGGATAATTGCAGGGCAGGTACTGTTGATGACGTTATTATTTAAAAAAAAATTTTTATTTTTAAGCTTATTTATTTTTGACACAGAGAGAGAGTGCAAGCGTGAGCAGGGGAGGGGCAGAGAGAGGGGGAGACACAGAATCCGAAGCAGGCTCCAGGCTCTGAGCTGTCAGCACAGAGCTCGCCGCGGGGCTCGAACTCACGAGCTGTGAGATCATGACCTGAGCCGAAGTCGGACATTTAACCAACTGAGCCACCCAGGCTTGACGACATTATTTTTATGACACCCGTCTACATTTCTAATTTTTTTCCTTTTTTGTAGCCCTGCGTCAGACTCTGTGCTGACAGCTCAGAGCCCGGAACCTGCTTCAGATTCTCTCTCTCTCTGTCTCTCTCTCTCTCTGTCTCTCTCTCTGTCTCTCTCTCTCTCTCTCTCTCTCTGCCCCTCTCCCTCTTTTTGCACATACGATAGATTTTTCTGCCTCTGACATTAGAAGAGTAGTCTTGCTTAATTTTACAGCCTCTTGGAAGTGTCTGATGTTGTCTCAGGCAGATTTTCCACTTATTTTTGAAAGTTAAGTGATTTTATGCAGACATTTGGTTCTAATTTCTGTTTACATCTGTTTATCTAACTGAAAGTGGAAACAATTAAGAGCTGATTAAGTGACTAAGAACTGAGCCCTTTTGAGAGAACTTGATGATTTAATATGGAAACCCAAGAATAAGCTAATGTCATAAGGAAGAAACTCCAGCACCAGGGAGGGATTTTGCCCAGCAAAGAAGTCTTAATGTTGGATTGCCGCCATTACTACCTGGTATTCTTTAGTCTCCAAATTGCTTTCCCTTATCTGTAGCAGCTAATTATTTAGAGTACTCTTTAGAGCTGTACACTATGAATAGAAAAAGATTGAAAGGGTTTAAAACTTTAATAACATGATTTCCTGGAAGGGCACACATTTTTGCTTTTAATCCCCAGATTGTTCTTTCTAATACTTTTCTACTGGGTTTCCCTAGTATTGGACTTCCTCTAGAATTTCTTCTTGGTGTCTTGATCCTAGGACCTCACTCCCAACCCTCTGCTCTTTCTGTCATATTCTCTCTCCTTTTTAGCTTTTGCCATTTCTCTGGTAGGTTTTTTCAGAGGCCATTTTTTTCAATTCAAAAAAATTACTGTGAAGTAATGATAATAATAACTGGAAAGATTAAAAATTTTCTCTTTTTAATGATCCTTACAGTGATATTGGACAGGATGAGATGCTTGTTGGGAATTTCACCCCATTCTAATAATCTCCTTGCCCTGTGGGAGAGTGTCTCTTTGTTGTATTAGGTACTAAGGCTTCTGATGCCAATAAAGATTAAATGCTATCGTGATTTCATTGCTGATTTTTCTTTGATACTACACTCAGTTTTCTGCTTTGATATTAACTAGGAAGGTGCAATCTTGGGGAAAGCTCTGCCAGTGAAATGATATTTTAATACAATTTCATACCCCAGGATTTTTAAGAAGTACCTCTTTATTTGAACATCCTTATAGGATGTTTCTTTCTCCCTGTGTGTGTGCATTTTTTTAGAAAGGTTGGCAGAAATGCTGGATAAGTTCACTGTGGCAATATTTATTTCTTTTGATGTGCTGTCATTTAAAGTGACTCTCAGTCTTCGGTTTCCCACCACAGATTTCCTTCCTCTTTTTTCACTCATGCCAATTCTTTGATTTCTAGTGGCAGCCTTGTTTGTTTTGTTTTGTTTTTTTAAATTTTTTTTAACACTTATTTATTTTTGAGAGACAGAGACAGTGTGAGCAGGAGAGGGGCAGAGAGAGAGAGAGACAGAGAGACAGAGAGACAGAGAGAGACAGAGAGAGAGAGAATCTGAAGCAGGTTCCAGGCTCTGAGCTGTCAGCACAGAGTCTGACGCAGGGCTAGAACTCATGAACCACGAGATCATGACCTGAGCTGAAGTCGGACACTTAACCGACTGAGCCACCCAGGCGCCCCCAGTGGCAGCCTTGTTTGCTATCCCCATCACTGACAGGGTCAAGTCCAAGGTCCTTCCTCTGTTATATGAATTCCTTCCTGGCCCCAGCCCTGTTTGCTTCTCCATTCTTCTCATGCATCCAACAGCGCTTCATACTCCAGCAATAAGAACTGCTTCCAGTTCTCCCACATCTAACCACATCTTATGTCTTCACTCACACAGTTCTTTTTCTACAGCTTTCCCTTCTCTGCTCCTTTCCCTGTAGTCCTCACCAGTTTTGCCTGCCTGGTTTAGGTCAGGTGACTGCCTCCTTCAGGGAATTTTCCATGACCTCCCTCCAGGTTGAGCTAGGTATTCTCTGGGTTCTCTTACTACCCCATACATTCATCGGTGACGGTGCTCACCACATTCGTATTGGCTTTATTAAATGTTGAGGTGAGGAAGACACTGAGTTATGGGGTGACTGAACTGTTGTTGAGGACACCACTTACTAGAACTCTTTACAGACCTTTGTTCTCAGTAGCATACAGCTGAGCTGTTCACCATCCCAGCCCTCACCTCATTCTGAGAAGAATAAAAAGAAAATTGGGCATCACAGTGTTCCTATTTCTATTGATATCAGAACTATAAATTCAGATTAATATTTTCTGTTTCATACAAATTAAAGAAATGAATGGGACTGGGCTGGGAGTTAACTAATGTTTGTTAGTAACCAGATACTGTGCTAATTACAGTGTTCTATTTTGTGTGATCTTTGTGATAACTGTATTAGGGGTAGTGTTTATTAAATATGATGATGGATATTTAGAAGGGTTAAACAGTTTACTCAAGGCACATAGTGGTTGGGTTAGGGTTTGAATCTAGACTTGTTGAACTCCCAAGTCTGTGCTCAAATCTGTGGTCTTTTTTCTATACAAATTGACTCTATGGGTTGTTTTTTAAAATTTTTTAAAGATTTTGAGCCTTTTTATTTTATTTATTTAAAAAAATTTAATGTTTTTATTTAGTTTTGAGAGAGAGACAGACAGACAAACAGACAGAGCGTGAGCAGGGGAGGGGCAGAGAGAGAGGGAGACACAGAATCCAAAGCAGGCTCCAGGCTCTGAGCTGTCAGCACAGAGCCCAACGTGGGGCTCAAACTCATGAACTGTGAGATCATGACCTGAGCCTGAAGTCAGACGCTCAACTGACTGAGCCACCCAGGTGCTCCTGAGTCCGTTTAATAGACTAAGTTCAATTTACAGTTCTATTATTTTAGAAAATGGTGATTTATTCTTTGATTGTTTTCCATTTTAGAAATTTTTCTGGTTATTTTGAAATTAGAAGTCAATATTGAGTTAATATTTTATTCAGTCTGGTGATTTTTTTTTTAACTGTATCCAAGAGCCTTATTGCAGCTTTGTTCAGAACTCCTCCTATAATTTGTAGCTGTAGTCTTGAAGTATGAACTGTTATTTGATCTAGCTTTTGACGCAGTAGTAAAGAAGGGTTGGAGTTATCTACTAGGAGAGGAAATGAAGTTCTAAGTATCTGAAAAAGAATGGATGGGATTAGGGGCGCCTGGGTGGCTCAGTTGTTTATGCATCTGACTCTTGATTTTGGCTCAGGATGAGGTCAGGATCTCATGATTTGTGGGTTTGAGCCCCCGTATCACACTCTGTGCTGACAGTGCAGAGCCTGCTTTGAAATTCTTCCCTGTCCTGCATGGCACTGTCTCTCAAAATAAATAAATAAATAAATAAACTTGAAAAAGAATGGATGGGATTACATAGCTGAAGAAATTAGGTATCACTTTGAAATAAAGGAGATTTGTAAATTTGCCATGTTTTTTTAATTATGTTTTTTATTTTAATTCCAGTGCTGTTAACATACAGCATATTAGTTTAAAAAATTTTTTTAAATGTTTATTTATTTTTGAAATAGAGACAGAGCATGAGCAGGGGAGGGGCAGAGAGAGAGGGAGACACAGAATCCTAAGAAGGCTCCAGGCTCCAAGCTGTCAGCACAGAGCCTGATGCGGGGCTCCAACTCATGAACTGTGAGATCACGACCTGAGCCTAAGTCCGATGCTTAACTGACTGAGCCACCCAGGTGCCCAGCATTATATTAGTTTTTAATGACAGGAGCCCGATAGGTACTGTGTTGTTTTATAACTGCACAGATGCAGAAGGTTTGGTCTTTTGTAGCAAGTTCTGGGCTTCAAGATGACCAGAAATGTTTTCCAAGTCTTTTCATGGTTTGATTTGGGATGAATGAGTCAGCTTCCTTTTCTTCAGAAGGCTTTATTTGCTATCCATGGAGCTAATATCTCTTAGTTACTTTATTGGGGTATTGGGAGAATAAATGGCTCAATGAAAAGCTTTTTGAGCCTTTCATTTATCATGTAAATTAAATTTCATTTAAATGTAATGGTAAATTACAATTACAACTGTGAATTGTACTTTTCATGTAAAAAACATTGTAGATCCATGCTGTTTGATACAGTAATCATTAGCCATATTTTGCTGTTGAGTATCTGAAGTGTAACAGGTTGAATTGAGATGTGCTACAGCTGTAAAATACCTGATTTTGAATTTTTTAAATAGTTTACTTATTTTAGGGAGAGAGACAGAGACAGAGTGTGGGTGGGGGGAGGGGCAGAGAGCTAGGGAGACACAGAATCGGAAGCAGGCTCCAGGCTCTCAGCTGTCAGCACAGAGCCCGACGTGGGGCTTGAACTCATGAACCATGAGATCATGACCTGAACCGAAGTCGGATGGTTAACTGACTGAGCCACCCAGGTGCCCCTAAATACCTGATTTTGAAAACTTAGCATGCAAGATAAATGTAAAATGTCTTGCTAATAATGTTTTAAATATTGGTTAGATACCAAAATGATAGTGTTTGGGATATATTGAACTAGATAAAATAAGATATGAAAGTTGGTTTCATTGGTTTCTTTTTCCTTTTTTTAAGTGCTAGCAGAATATTTTAAATCATATCTGTGTGTTTCATGATACTCCTGTCGGACAGCACTACGTCAGGTGGGAGGGTGTTCTGTAGGCATTACCATTGCTGCTGCTGTGCTGGAGCATCATCTCTGATCCGGGGGAGTAGAAGGATAGACTTGCAACTGTCTGCACGGGGCGGGGGGGGGGGGGGGGGGGGGGGGGGGGGGGGGGGGGGGGGGGGGGGGGGGGGGGGGGGGGGGGGGGGGGGGGGGGGGGGGGGGGGTGGGGTTCGGTTGGCCTCATCAGAAGAAAGCATGTCGGCCTTGTTCTGGTGTGATTTCCACATTAGTTTGGGACAGAACTGTGTTCTGATCTAGTCTTTTCACCTGACATGGCCATCTAGAATAGTATCAGTTTGTACCTTCAAAACCTACCACTCTTCTGGATGAACTAAAGCCCAGGTGAAAGAAAGAAACTGGTGTTGGGGGTTGGGCAAATGGTTTCCTTTTTTATAGGGATTTTATTGTAGAGAGAAGTCTGAGTAGTTGGATATTCCTTTAGGAAATGGAAATAAACCTAAGGATTTGATGAAGCCTGAGCACAAATGTCCTTAGTATTACTGTATTTGGCCCCAAGATATCTTATGAGAGAAGTTCTGCTCTGGCAGATATCCACTTAAGAGAAAACAAAGTTATAAAAGGCCCCCAAATTAATTAAAGCAGTGTAGATTAATGTTTTGTCTACATGGATAGCTATTTGGATTTTCTTTTTAAAGGTTCATTTCCTTCAGAATTAAAGTTGCCTCTAGACTCAACTCACAAATTCCTCTCTGGCAACTCTTGGTTTGGGTTCACTCCTAGGGCAGATGTGATTTATTTTCCTGTGCTTGTTATTAACCCAGAAATGTAATTTCAGCTTGGGCTTGGAATAGTGCTCTGGGACGCTAAGCAGAAGTGAACAATGGAAGTTAGGTGGACATGAGTCAAATAAAACCAACCACATTTTCTCTCCACTCTCCTTTTATAACATGATGAGCCCGAAGAGTTGGTTACAATTCCCTTTATTGTTAGTTGCTCCAATTTCAGTAAAAACTTTTGGCGTGAATCAGCAAGTACATATTGCCAAAGGTGGTGCGTGAGCTCCTGTGTCTGGGAATGGAGTCTTTTCATGGCAGTATTTTGATTTTGAATTAGATGTCTCATTTCAGTCTCACCTCTGGTTGGTGACAAGCTGCTCCCTAGGATGACACTTTTGTCACAACCACTTCTCTGTTTGTTAAATACTGTAGGATTGGAGGGTTTTGGTTGAGAGTGGAAACTATTCATATCTGGGACTACACAAGTGTTCTCATTTGTATTTTGCATGAGGGAACGGGAACATAAATCTCCCGTTTCAATTTCTCTGCTGTGAACTTGATTGTGAGGACTTGATGAAAGCCTGTTTTCTGGAATTCTCTTTCCCCACCCAATTTCAGTTTTCTGTCAGCTGGGCAGACCGTCAGGGTGCTGACCTGAATCACCCTCGTCCCAAAGGTCTCAGAGTTGGTGAGTGGTCATGTTGGTGTGAACAGGGGTGAGTGGTTAGGATAGTCCCCCACAAAATGCAAGAGGCGAGAATGAGGGATTTTTTGTGCCCCGGTGGTCCATGACTCCATGTCCGGCATTGGCTGTCTCCAAGGCTAGATCCATTTTCACTCCATGGCTTTTCAAGCTCCCACAGAATGGTTGTAAGATAGCTTCTATAACATATTTATTGAATATACTGTTATATCCAGTATACTATGCTGGATGCTATAAGAGACACAGAGAAGAAAGAAATCAATTCTTTTAAGAGTGGTCAAATTCACTAGGAAGAAAGAAGAAAGTCTATATGTAACCACAGTAGGAGGTAGAAACTATGAATCAACATGAGTTTGAAAGAAGAGATGGATAGGAATTGGGGGCCATCTAAGTAGTTGGTTGGATGAAGGGGGAAACAGAGCAGAGTTAGCTTCTGTTTTGAATCTGCATAATGGGAGAATGTGGATTCTACTGACAGAGACAGAAATGGACTAGAGATGCTGGTGAGTTTTCCAAGAGAAAAACGCTTAACAGTAAGACCCAGGAGGTCAAAATTAGAGGCAAGGGCTCTAGACTCAGATTTTGAATGTTGCTTTTGTTTGCCCTGGGAACGTTTCAGGTCTGTAAGGGAAGTGTGTGGTGTGAGAACAGAAAGTTTGGATCTAAATTGTGAAAAATGTCCACATTTCAGAAAGTGGAGAAGGAAAGGGATCCAAAGAAGGAAGGTGGGGGAAAGGGGATGTGTGCCTGTTGGGAAAAGCTTTGCCATGACAGCATCCCTGAGCCAGGGGCTGCATTTTAAGACTGTGCCCTTGACTCAGCTCTGCATGCTTCTGTGGTGGCATCTGTGATATTTTACCACTGATACTGGTTTATATGCTTACCTCACCTGAGAGACTCTCAGCCTCTGGAGGATGGGGTGGTCTTACTTATTTTGGCATTCTCAGGACCAATGGTAACAAATAGTAGTTTTTGAATGAATGACCACCAAGACACTGAGATAAGAATGATAACTGCAAAGAGTTAGTAAGCATTTTTGAGGTCATTGGAAATCTTCTAAAATGTAGTTTCAGTATAAAGGAGAGAAGGAAGCCAAATTGCAAGGGGTTAAATTGGGGGGTGGGAAAGGTGGGTGTGGAGGAAGGAGAAAGGGGAAGAGTGGGTATAGATCACTTACTCAAGAGTTTTGTAAGCTAAAAAGGGGAGAAATGCAGGGCAGTAGCTGTAGGGGACAGAAACTTCATTCATTCATTCATTCATTCATTCATTCATTCATTCATGCATTCATATGATAGACCATAGAACCTAGGCTAGACTGAAGTAAGGCAGCTAGAAGGGGGTTGGCTAATGAACTGGGTTATTTAGGAGGGCTTGACTCTTACAAGTGTTAGTAGGGGATAATTAGGTGAAATGGTTGTTGGGAATGGGAAAGGAGGGAAATGGGAAGTTATCATCAGAGTTGAAGTACCAAATTTGAGAACTTAGGGTTGGAACAATGAGTGTCTCATAATTAGATCCAAAATGTGAATGTGCTTGTGATATGGAGCAGATATGGAGGCTGTTGGGTTGAGAAAAGTAAGAACTCTTGGCTTAGATGACCTTATTAGTCCTCAACTCAGGTAGTTAATTTAATGGGAGATGGGAAGGGAAGGAGTAAGATTTTAAGTCACATGTATAAGTCATTCAGGGAGGTGGAGATTGGTCTATGAGGACAACAGAAAAATGTGAGATGATTTAAACTATTAGTATTTAGGGGCACCTGGGTGGCTCAGTCGGTTAAGCTTCCGACTTCAGCTTAGGTCATGATCTCACTGTTCATGGGTTCGAGCCCCACATTGGGCTCTGGGCCTGGAGCCTGCTTCAGATTCTGTGTCTCTCTGTCCCTACCCCCAGGTCATGCTCTGTCTCTCTCTCTCAAAAATAAATAAACATTAAAAAAATTTTAATAAAAATAAATTATTGGTATTAGTTTTTTTAAATATGCCTGTATAGAAAAATTTGCATACGAATCCATCTCTACTTTTTAGTGTCAAAAGTGAAACTTTTGCATATACTAATTGCCTCTTCTGTAAGATGAGGAGTAAGCATACTTTTAGTTTTATTATATCTTTTTTTCATTCTCCAGATTTTGTTTATATGATCTGGGATTTAAAAATTCATACTAGGGGTGCCTGGGTGGCTCAGTTGGTTGAGCGTCCAACTTCCGCTCAGGTCATGATCTCACGGTTCGTGAGTTCGAGGTCCGAGTCAGGCTCTGTGCTGACAGCTCAGAGCCTGGAGTCTGCTTCGGATTCTGTGTCTCCCTCTCTCTCTGCCCCTCCCCTGCTCAAGCTCTGTGTGTGTCTCTCTCTCTCAAAAATAAATAAACATTAGAAAATTTTTTTTTAATTCATACCATAGTATTGCTGTTGAATTTTAAAATCTTATGCCTTTTTTTATTTAAACTCAAATTAGTTAACATATAGTATAGTCTTGGCTTCAGGAGTAGAACCCAGTGATTCATCTCTTACATATGACACCCAGTGCTCATCCCAGAAAGTGCCTTCCTTAATGTCCACCACCCATTTAACTCATCCCCCCACTTACCTTACCTCCTGCAACCCTCAGTTTGTTCTCGGTATTTAAGAGTCTCTTATAGTTTGCTTCCTTCCCTGTTTTTATCTTATTTTTTCTTCAATTAAAAATAGAACTACCCTATGGCCCAGCAATTTCACTACTAGGAATTTATCCAGAGGATACAAAAATGCTGATTTGAAGGGGCACGTGCACCCCAAAGTTTATAGCAGCACTATCAACAATAGCCAAATTATGGAAAGAACCCAAATGTCTATCGACTGATGAATGGATAAAGATGTTGTGTGTGTGTGTGTGTGTGTGTATGTGTGTATATATGTACATACACACACAGATACACACACACACACACACACATATACATACAATGGAATACTACTTGGCAATGAAAAAGAATGAAATCTTGCCATTTGCAACAATGTCGGTGGAGCTAGAGTGTATTATTATGCTAAAGGCAGAGAAACAGATATATGATTTCACTCATATGGAATTTGAGAAACAACAGCTAATCATAGGGTAAGGGAAGGAAAAATAACTTATACATTTTCTTTTAAAATTATTCTTGATATTTACATTGTTTTATAATCTATAATATTTTAGACTTAATTTTATATGTAACTTGTTTTTTGTTAACTACCAGTACATTTATGTAACAGCCTTTTCATTCCTGGATTCTTTATTTTGGTTTATTTTTTCAGTCAAATGAATACATCTTTGAGTAATTTTTTCCAAATGTTGCATGTTGGCATGTCTTCAGAGCTCTTAGATATTTGAAAAATACCTTTTGATTTAGTTGCCTTCATACACAAATGGCATGTATTCTAGATGTTGAATTCTTGGGTCACAAATCAATCTTAACAGGTTCCTAGACATTGTTCCTTTGCGTTTTGCGAACATTATAGGGATGTCCAATGTCAGACAAGTCATTCTCTCTCCCCCCCCCTTTCCCTTTAAAATAAAATCTTTAACCAGCATGGGTCTAGATATACCCCTATTATTTTTTCTCCTAGTACTTTTGCCCTTTGGATCTGCAGACTTAGGGGTATTCTCCCCTCAGAAAAGATTATCTTTTTCATTTTTTTTTCCATTTGTATTGTGTCTTCTATTATCTTTAATTAGGTCTTCATTCTTTCTCGTAGCTATGATCTTCTCTCTTGATATTTTAATTTTCTGTCCATAGCAATTTTAAGAAGCGCATTTTATGAGCGCTTCTTAAGCATTTCCTTCAAACATTAATTTATTTTTCTTCATTGTCAGTTTGTCCTTCATAGCTTCCAACTGTGATATTTATTTGAATTGCATTTTTATATTCTTACAATATTAACTTGTTGTATCTAGGTCTTCTCTATTTCTCCCTTTTTCTCAGCCTGTCCTTCTTCATCAGAGTCCAGTGTCCTGTATTATTTTTCATCTCTTTTTAAAATCTACATTTGTCTACATTTATTGAGAATGTAGAGCCAACTCTTTCTAAGATGTATTAATTTCTGGAAGTGAACTTTTTCACAAATGTGCATCTTCCTCTACATTTACATTCTCCGTCTTTCGGATTGCAGAATGTTTCAATAGGCCCCATGTTGGTTTTTTCCGTTTTAGTCATTCTGCTCACAGTCACTGCTGCCCATAGAGTTGGTTGATTCTCTTTGGAAGCCCTGCTGCAGTGAGGTGAGGGGCTCTTTATATGTAAACTGGTTTAACAGCCCAGCAACCCAAGAAGGTGGTGAGAGAGCTGGAGTGTGGGCCTCCTAGCAGGGGGACTGAAGCTTGGCACCATTCTCCTCTTCTTGTGTGGAGAAGCCTTTGTGCCAGGGGTCAGCTTTCTGAACATCCAGCATTGGCACAGCATCGATTGCTCTCCATACAGGGGCTAACCCTGGGTGCTCTTTGGTGCTGCTGCATCCGGAATTTGCCCCAGATGCACTGCAGACTCTCTCGTTGCTATAGCGGCCACAGGAACCCCAGGACTCCCCAGTGCTTTAAATTGCTATTGACCTGGAGGGGTGAGGTGGAGTTCAGTCCATTCTCCTCACAGCAGCAGAGTGGGCTTTCTGAAACACAAATTGGATCGTGTTGTTTCTTTGCTTAAAATGCTTCAGTGGGTCCTCCTTGTCTTTGGATAGAGCTCCAAGGCTCTGTATGTAGCTCCCTCTCCAGCCATACCTCGCCTGATCCATGCCTTGTAAGTGAACCACACTGACTTTTTTTTCATTCACTCAAATGAGGCATGCTTTCTCTTCTATTCAGACCCATATACATACACTTACTTCTGCCTGAAATACTCCCCACTCTACCCTCTTTCTACACACGCTTCCACACACATTCACACTCACAACCCGGTTAACATATAAAATCTCTTTCTTTCCTGTTAACACAATTTAAAGTTTATTCAACTGTATTGCAAGTGTGACCTTAAGGTAGCATCACATGGCATACTTCTGAGTTTATTCCCGAGATATTCTGTTGTACTTATCTCTGTTTGTTTTATAGATCCATGTAGTCTCTGGAGCTAGGGTCATCTGGGTTTGGGTCACAAAGCAGTGAACAAATGGGTAAAAGAACTTTAGAAATAGTTAAAGCAGGAGATCACTGATCTTCAAATACCAAGAAAACTACTGCCATTGCTGTTAATATTTAGATATAAATTCTTGTTGTAGATGCAACCTTACTTAGGTGGTTCGAAGGGGTAGTTTGTAGGAAAATAGAATGTCAAAAAACATTACACTGCTTTGACATGGGCTGTCATTAAGTCCCACGATTGTAGCTTGCCAATGGAACATACTATCCCCAACTGGACCTTCAAAACATAGTTCTTCTCTATTCTCCTACTTTATGCCCCCAAGGCAACCTCTATCCGTTAGAACATTTAGCACTCTCTATTATAATTGTGTTTGGTTGTAAAACCCCTATTTGCAGGGTAGAAGCCCCAACTGTTTTGTTTACCAGTATAACCTCAGTGTATATAGGGTCAGGGCCTGGCACATGGTATATATGCATTTATTGAATGAATGAATGAATGAATGAATGAATGAACAAGAACATTAAAAATTTCAGTTTTTGTTGGCCCAACCTTATCTTTCCAAATTCAGGGCTGTTACTGGGTTCTGTCAGAACCTCTTCTCCCTACTTCCTGAGATACTTTAGTATTTTTCTTTGGTGTAGACCAGGTCTGTACTACATCTGTGAAACCAGCCTAATTGTATGAGAAGATTACATTTGACAACAATATAAGTATGTATCACAGAATCTGGTACCTAAAAATTACTTAATAAATATATTTTTACTATTTGAAGTCAGTAGCAGCATTAAGGAATAAGGAAAACATGGATTCTTTGTCTACTTACCTTCATGCAGATGGAGGTAATTAGAAGAGGAGGGGGGCATCTACTGAAGAGGGCTGACTGGGGTATGGTCTTTAGGGAAATCTTAGGTTTCAGTTGAAGAGGGAAGGTATCTGCCATAGTGTAGAATTACTTTTGAGACAGTTGAAGGATTAGGATCAAAAGGCAAGATGAATTGGGTGTGTCATAAATGGGATGGAGTTCAGCAAATAAGGAGGGGATAGAATGAGAAGCTTGGGTATTGACTGGTTAATGTCAATACAGGGTAATGGAAACTTTGGGAGTATGAATAAAGGTGCAAGGGAGATGATTGGAAAGATGGTTATTATTTTGGCATTAGAATGACCTAAGTAAAATAAGACAGGTCCAGATAAACTTTTGCTTAACAAATACTTTTGAATACTTCTCAAGAAGTATTATTAGCTGGCCACTATGCTAAGTGATGGGGATTCACTGATGAAGTTAATAGCTACCACCCATTTCTTCAGGGAACTTATAGTCTAGTGAGGAACACAGACATAAATCATATACTTAACTATAAAATTTTGAACTGTAATAAATGCTTTCACAAAAAGCAGGGGTTATTAGGAGAGCATATTAACAGGCAGAACTAGTTGATTTGGGGGTAGCCCTGTAATGTCTTTTTGAGCAGGTGACATTTTAGCTATGGACAGTGAGTAAGAATTAGTCTGGGAAAGGTAGAGATGAGAGTGTTCCAGACATGGGGAACACCATGTGCAAAGACCCTGAGGAAAGACTGATCATTTTGAGAAATGGAAAAAAGCCAGAGTGGCTAGAGCTAGTGGTGTTTCCAAAGGAGAGACTAGAGAGATTGGCAGAAAAAATGGATAGCATTTAGAATTTCATCCTAACTATAATGAAGTCATCAAACCCTTTGTCATCAAAGGATTTGATCAGGCAAATAGTACAATCCATTGTACACATTGAGATCATTCTGGTGATTCTTTAGGAAATGTATTGGTCAGGATACAGGGAAACCAGGCTTTTGAGGAGTCCTAGAAAAGCTGATGGTGTCTAGGATTGGGGCAACATTCACTGAGATTCTTGCATTTATCTGTATGTATATCCCCTCCTCCCACATTATCCCCTTAGCCACTTGCATACCCCCAGGCCTCTTATACACATTCATGTGTTTGTGCATTAGTGCACATGTTTTCTCATTAGGCAGAACCTGTAGATTCCAGAGTTTATACAGAATGTTTCAACCAGCTCTAGACCCAGCCAGGACTAGGACAGTCAAGCTTATCCTCTGATCTTACACTTCTGCAGTGGAATAGAGCATCTGTGCATAGAGAAGTTTCTGTAGGACAAGGTTATGGGTGTGCTCTGCTATGATATGGAAAGATGGAACCTCCACACTTAGGAGCTTGGGTGATCGTTGGCTGGAAGGAGATACTGGAGACTGAATTCTCTTGATTTAACCACAACAGAGGAGGTAGCAGGGCCAGAGCAAGGGCCTGCCAAACTCATTTTTTATATTATTCTTCATGTGCTGATTGTTGTTGCAATGAGAGTTGACCCTTAACAGGGCCACTGATGTGATAAAAGTTTTTCCCACACACTTCACAGTTGAGAGATGACTAGGCAGGGAAAGGACTTTATCCTGAAGTGCTAAGGGTCAGTGATCATTTCTTTTCTGTTTTTCCTTTCCTCTCACTTCACAGTCACTTGTAACTCCAAGTCAGATTGGTGGTTTGTTTGTGGTACCTTGAAAGAGCCATAATGAGCTGTTTGTATCCCAGTGTGTTGCAACTCATAAGTGGTGTCTGTTTAGAGGTCCTGGCTCACTGGGCTAGAGCTTGATGCTGATGAAGCCTCAGTCATGGTTTCCATTTCAGTACAGCCCTCTTGGGTTCACTCTCTTATATTAACTTCCAGAGGCTGTGCCCACAATCTAACTCATTCATCCGTTGATTTTAAGACCATAGGATGAGGCAGTAAGAAACGATCGACATGAAGGAGACCTACTCCAACAAAACTAATGCAGCGGACATATTTTCTGATGGTGGGTTTTTAGTATTGTCTTCCTTAGTAGCACTACTGAAGTGCCTCGCTTTTCCCCTGTGTTTCTCAATCCTGCTCTGTCTCTCAACAGCCAGCTCAGAGTCCCCTTCCTTATTCAGACGACTAACTTGATCTGCTATGACCTCACACCCCCAACTTCCTTTTCAGCACTTGATGATTTCCATTTTTTAATTTTGTCTATTTCTAACATTCCTCCAACTCGTTGTGCAAATGTAGACAAGTCACCGCACCTTTCTGGCCCTAGTTTCCCCGTGCGTAAAATGAGCACATTACATTAAATCTGAAGTCTAAGGTCTGTTTTACCCAGTGCCTGGTAAAGTGCCAGATACATAAACTGAGGGGAATGGCAGCCACAGTTCCTGTCCTCAAGGAGCATATAGTCTAATAGGGGCAGAGAAAAGAATAAATAAATATATGATTTATTCTGTAAAGAATAAATATATGTATGTATTCTGTAAAGGATAAATATATGTATTTATTCTGTAAAGAATAAATAAATCCAAAAGTTCAACTTTTGATGGTGGCAGGATAGAGTGAATTAAATAGATGCATATGGAGAAAATTGGGAAGATGTGAATTTGGATATCTAGTTAAGTTATAAGAGAAGTCAAAGAATGGGAAGTTACTAGCCATATAAATAAGAGGGAGAAGAATATTTTGAGGTGGTGAGAACAGGATATGCAGAGGTTCTGAGGTAAGAAAGAACTTAATGTTTGAGCCAACAGTAAGTCATTGTGTCTGGAGTAAAATATAGCAAGGGAAGGTGTAGATTTGAGATATATTTAAGAGGCAAAAGTGATCAGCCAGAAAATTATCAGGAGCTACGGGTGGCCCTAAGTGTTTAAGGTATCAGCCGAGGATTTGGTACTGTGACATTTCATACCAAGTTAGCCGAGACTCATGGTGGCAGTAGAGAAGGTAGTTGCTAATAACAAGTTACTTCTTTTCTCTTTTGCTGTTGGGAAATGGGAAGGGCCTAGTAGCCCAGTTCCTTAGCCTCAACATTAAATAGCAGTAGCTTGCAATATCTGGCAGGTGGAAATTACTAAGAGGGATAATTGATGCCCTCAAAAACTTGCCTAACAGAGCTTTGTGCAACGTATTTTGGGAGTCACCAGCCAAGTGTGTGTGTTGACACAGATGATATCCATGCTGAGACTTGTTTGAGTGGAACATTTAGTAGCTTGGTAGGGCATGGATACAACATAGCTCTCCCTTTTCACCAGATGCGTTTGTATGCTGGGTAGCTCATAACTTAGTTCTGTCTCCTTCTCTCCCTACTAACAGAGAGCCATTTGTTTTAGTCCCTCCTATATTCTAGACTAATCTTCAAATGCAGTTTTGATCATGTCTTTCCCCATGTGTGAGCCTGTAATAACTCCCCCTTGCTTGTTGTATCACATTCAGAATTCATACTAGAATTCAAAGCCTTAAATGATCTCCAACCTTTCCTCTTTTTAAACCCCAGCCAAGGAATACCCTTCAGTCATTTTGATGTCTTCAGGACCTAGTCCTACCACCCTCAGTGAGCCTTCTGCCTCCAGCTCAGGTTAATGCTTTCTTGCCATGGAGTAGTGGGGAGAGCCAAATGACCTCAGACCATGCACCAACCCCTCCAGATGACCACCATAAACTCTTCCTATTTCAATATTCAGTGACTTTCCGCCTTTATTCTCATCTGTACCAAGGGTGTTCTTTAATTATCACATGCTTCCTGCCTTCTCAGCGTGCTTTATGATCCTAGGATCAGAGATCTAGCCTGCAGATCTTGTTGATTGAAAGCAAGGCTGGAAACTTTGCTGTAGTGAGAAGGGCAGTAGATTTGGAGCCAGACTGATCTGGATTTGAATGGCAGTGCTCTCACTTACTAGTTTATGACCTTTCTGACCCTCATGTTTCTTATTCTTAGGCTTCCGCATTGATTTCCTCCTGTGCCAAGAAGTGGTGGCCTGAAGGAGGGGCAGTACCTTAGCAGGCATTCCAATGGGAATTTTGGAGCAAGCACTTGTAGTGGCCTCCCATCTTACCATTTTCCTCATTCTGGTTTGTAGAATTGGAATGAAGAGTAAAAAAATTCTGGCAGAAATGAGTCTGAGAGGGAATGTTTTTCTGGAGAAATGTTCCTGAATCTTAGAGAAAAATGACCCATTTTGTAGAAAGTAATTTATAAGCCAGTGTGCTTTTGGCTCTCTAGATTTGGTTACTCTGACAAACATTATCTAACAGATAGATATACAGTTCTCAGGTGTTCTAATCTTCAACAACAATCCCATTCAAAAAATAGCAAACTGTACCTAAAAGTACATTTGATTTTTGGATAATAATTTGAGTGTTGAATTTTTCCAGTAAACTGATCACGTGAGTAATGATTTGAGTCCTTCCCATCCTTCTTCACCCTCTTCACTTCCTCGTGCCTTCATGAACTTGGGAAACTGAGGCACACAAAGACGGTTTTGATACGGTCAGACTCACACCTCAAATCTTCATTAAAAGTTTTAGGGGTGCCTGGGTGGCTCAGTCAACTAAGCATCTGACTTCGGCTCAGGTCATGGTCTCATGGTTCCTGAGTTCAAGCCCCGTGTCAGGCTCTGTGCTGACAGCTTGGAGCCTGGAGCCTGCTTCGGATTCTGCATCTCCCTCTCTCTCTCTCTGCCTCTTCCCTGCTTGCACTCTGTCTCTCTCTCAGAAATAAATAATAAACATTAAAAAAAGAAAAGAGTTTTAGAGGTAGGCAGCTC
Source organism: Prionailurus bengalensis (assembly GCF_016509475.1). Classification (NCBI taxonomy): domain Eukaryota; kingdom Metazoa; phylum Chordata; class Mammalia; order Carnivora; family Felidae; genus Prionailurus; species Prionailurus bengalensis. The sequence continues at coordinate 102,958,752 of NC_057345.1, read as the reverse complement.
TGGTTTAAATCCTGCTTCCCCTGCTCTCCCTGCCTGACACCAGTTATTTTACCTGAGCCTATTTCCTTGACTCTAAATGAGATAAATTTTGTGACAGCTCAGCACAATGCCTGGTTCAAAGAAACAATGACTCTTGGTTTCCTTTCCCAGGGGTGCCAAATATCCATTCCAAGCATTGTTTTATTTACCTAGTCTGTCTTACTATAATATTTAAGTGTCTGAATATTATGTTATGTAAGAAATACATACGAGATATTTTTAAACGCACAGTATCCTATACTCAGAACTATCACAGAGCCAGTCAAAAAGAAAAAGAACATCCAAATTGCTCAGATTCACCACGTAAGTTTGGTTTGAGGGTACCCTAGATATTTGAGTTAGCTTAAGAGACAAGACTCTCAGTGATTTCCAGGTTACAGTAACTCTTTACCTACTTCTTAGTCATGTTTTCATTTCTAAATCCCACCTGTATCCTAATTACATGTCTGTCTTTACTCTGATGCAGCATTTCTGCCTGTGCTTTCTGCAATAAATGACATCATGTGCCCTGGGGGAAGTGATTGCCGGTGCGTGTATGCAGACTCACTCACTCAGTTTGTATTAGTTAATACTGGGGGGTGCAGTTGACAGATCCCCATCTGAAATTAGGAAAACCTATTGAAAGGGCCATCTCTCATTTGAACATTTGGGCTTCAGGAACAACTGGAACCAACAACTTGAATGCCACCATGATTCTGTTTTTCTCTTCTGTGCACTTCTGATTCACCCCTATCACTTTGTAGACCAGCCACTTTATCCTTTTGGTCCATGTGGCAAAGGGTCCCTAGTCCAAAAATTTAGAAAAGGGACATAGTGATAACAGCTTGTGTCAGATGCCCATCCTGGGTCAGTCAGCTAGATTAGGAGGTCATGATCGTGTAAAGGTATGGTGCCTCCTTCAAGAATTATATGGATGAAGTGGGGTGAGGAGAAGCACACACAATGGGGGTGATGAGCACAGAGTTCCAGAGATGCCCACACACCCATCCTGCCATCCTAGTCAGTGAGATTTTAGCTAGGGATACAAAAAAATATTCCTGAACTGAGGGAGGTTGTTTACAGCCAAGTGATGGGAGATGGATGTAGAATCAAGTAAGTGCAATAGAGTAATGCTAGTTCTTTTTTTTTTTTTTTTTTTTTTTTTTTTTTGAGAGAGAGACAGAATAGGAGTAGGGGAGGGGCAGAGAGAGAGGGAGACAAAGAATCCGAAGCAGGCTCTAGGTCCGAGCTGTTAGCACAGAGCCCAACACAGGGCTCAGGCCCACGAACCATGAGATCACGACCTGAGCTGAAGTCAGTCGCTTAACTGACTGAGCCACCCTCGCGCCTCAGATGGTAGTTCTGTAATAATGGGTGTACAGGTTAGAGTAGGGTAAAGAATAGACAGTCAGGTTAGATCAGATACAACTAACTTCTGTTAACAGTGATGGCTACACAGCTGGGCACATTGAAGGCTTTCTGAAAAGAGCCATTTGAGTTACTGTTAGGAATTCTAGGGACTATGGATAGCCTTGGCATTTTCTGAGTATAAACATCATGTGCTTTTTTATTGAGAGGCCTCTTCACCAGCATGCCTTTTTAAATTATTCATCGAATTCTTTAACAAAGATATAATTCTTTAACAAAGATAACACCTTGAGGGGTTGTTTTTTGTTTTTGTTTTTTTTTTGAGTTTCAGCCACTTGTGTTGTGTTTTGGAGAATTCAGATGATCTGAACATGAGTTCCCTTTGATAGCTGTCTAAACTGATATTCATCAATTTGTTTCATAATCCATGTGGTCTGGCACTAAATTGCTTGTTAATCACAGATTCCTTGCTTGTAAGCTGAAGACATGCTTTTGTTCCTTGTCACAGAGCCCGAGAGCTTTTGTCATAGGCCCCATCCTTTGCTGTTATAGTGACCTGCATTATATCCATAAGTGGTCTTGCATATTGTCCTTCAGTTTGCTCTTTTTCAGACAGATCAAACCAATCCTTTTCCCGTCTTCTATATCACTGGGTCGGTTTTCTGCATCTTATTCCACAAATCCACATCCTTGAAGGGTGGGTGCCACAGGCTGTGCACAGTTTGCTCCAATTTCGTCCGTCATTTTGGTGTTGCCTTTCACCTCTACAGTTTACCAAAGCTTTTCATGTCCTTCATCTCTGCTGCCTACCCTCTCTCATCCTTTCTTTTATTTCTTAATTAAACTTTTCGTTTTGAGATTATCATAGTTTCACATGCAGTTATGAGAATTAATACAGAGAGATACCCTATATTGTTTACCAAGGCTCCCCCAATGATAACATCATCATGCAAATCTGTTGTACAGTATCATAACCAGGATGTTGACATTGATACAATCAGGATATAGAACAACTGCCTTGACATTTTGACATGTAGATTCCTTCTCATCATTCACTCCTGTTTTTTACTCCTTTCCTATACTCTACTTCCCACTTCTTACTTACATATTCATTGCCCCAGGGATTTAACTGAGTTAAGGATGCTGCAAGACTAATTTTTTCTTTAATAGGTTGGCTAAATTCTCACGTCAGAATTTCTAGGAATGGTAGTTTCCATTCCTCTTTATTTGTCTGGAATAGATATCATGTGGATTGTCTATGGTAGCCCTAAAATTCACATGAAGACCTGGTCCGCTGTGAGTTCCGCTTGCCTGAATTTCAGGCAGGTCACATGAGGATGAGGCATGTGCGGGAGCTGGTGTGGTACTAATTATTTGGGACTTCAGAGCCCTAATCAAAGGCACTTTCTTCCCCCAAAGGACAGTTCTGCACAGAGGATGTAGACGAGTGTCTGCTGCAACCTAACGCTTGTCAGAACGGAGGCACCTGCACCAACCGCAACGGGGGCTATGGCTGCGTGTGTGTCAATGGCTGGAGTGGAGACGACTGCAGTGAGAACATCGATGACTGCGCCTTTGCCTCCTGCACTCCCGGCTCCACGTGCATTGACCGCGTGGCCTCCTTCTCTTGCATGTGCCCTGAAGGAAAGGCAGGTGAGGCCAGCAGGACAGAACTGGAGTTCACGGAAGGGGCCGGGGAGCATTCAGGATCTTTTAATGAGCATCTGTAGGAACATGTTAGTCAAGTGTTAATTCTGGAAGTGTAATTGCTAGCTCAAGTGCTATGAAAGTAGTCTTCTTTAGGGCTTTTGGCTCTCATCTTAAATCTGGATACCTCAGTTTTTCATCCCCCTAAAATGAAAGTTAGTAACTATTGCCTTGGGAACTTCTGTTGACCTCCTTAAGATTTGAGGCTGAAAAGCACCTCAGGAATTAAGGTTAATTTCTCAGAAATTAAGACCAAATTACCAAGAAATGGATTTAGGAACTTCATTTTGAGAAGAACTCTTTTACTCAGAAGGAGTTGGGAGGAGAGAAACATTTGAACGCATTCCAACTCTCAGTGTCTATGGAAATATTCCTCTAAGGGAAGAATTTTACTAACTGCAGAGTTAGTTGCTCTAGTCTCTGAAGGTAACAGCTCCCAGTCCTAGGGGTAGATAGCAGTGAAGGGAGGAATGTGACAGAAGAAGATAGCTTAACTGAGAATTTTGTACCCAGCACTTTTGAAATGTTCTCATTTCGGCTTTTGGAAAGGCCCCACCTCTAGCTTTGTAGACGAAGCATTAGTTACCTGTTCTTAAGCTAATTGCAGACTGGAAAATCCAGTTCCCATGTGAATTACATGGAACATGGGACGTAGTAATACCTTTAGAGTCCTGGGGGCACTTGAGCCAGGAATGTTGACACTATTAAAAAGCTACTCTAGTGTAGGCTTATGATGTTCAGCTGTTTTTTGTTTTTGTTTTTGTTTTGTCTTCTGAGGCTAGTCAAATCCTGGTGGCCCCATGATCGTCAGGTAGCAAGCATAATTTTAGGAAAGTAGTTGCTAAATAAAATATAATAAAATATAAGATACATGCAGTATTTGGAATATGTAGTAAAAAATTATTTGTTGTTTATTTGAAATTCAAGTTGAACTGGACATCCTCTATTTTTATTTGCTAATCTGGCAGCCCTCTCAGAAGGCTGTCTCCATTTTCATGTCACCATCCTCTGACCATCTCACTTTATGGCCTAGGATGCCTGTACCCTTGAGGAGAGGTCTCGCTGGGGGCTTAGGGTCAGAGCACGAGGGTTGTCCACAGAGGCTCCTTGCTTGCTGCTGGCTGCAGCATGTCCCTAAGGTAGGATTAGGCAAAGGGGAAGTTGCCTCTAAATCTCCATGTTGGACTTTGGTGAGGTGAGCATAAGATTTTCCCAACTCCATGAAAGAGAAAACTCTTCCTCAAGTAAGGGACATTTTTTCTTTGTTCTCCTTGCCCCACCCTGTGTGACAGGTCTCTTGTGTCATTTGGATGATGCATGCATCAGCAATCCTTGCCATAAGGGGGCACTGTGTGATACCAACCCCCTGAACGGGCAGTATATTTGCACCTGCCCCCAAGGCTACAAAGGCGCTGACTGCACAGAAGATGTGGATGAATGTGCCATGGGTAAGTACACGGAACCTTCCCTATGCCTCATGGTGTCTGTCGAGCTCAGTGAGCATTCAGACAGAAGCACATTTTACTCTAGGAGCATGTTACACCCAAACCTCCGATCTCTCCTGTTACGTGCTTACTGTTTATAACCCCCCAATGTAAACATATATTCTCTTCTAAGAACTGAGTAAATGGGAAGTCTGTACCTGATTCCTAACAGGAAGCCCTACCCAAGTGACAGTTCGGGCAAAAGAACAGAGATGCACAAGAGTTGAAATTGCTTTAGTCTTGCCTTGCCTTGGCTTCTTCCTTTCTTCTTTGTATTTTAAGGAAGAAAATAGTAAATTGAGAACCGGATTATTAAAGGCCTAGCCCTAATGCTGTCATTATGCAGAGTCAGATCCACTTCTGCAATCCATATTTGTGGAAATTCTATCAAAGTACTTTGATTCCAGTAATTGGTGCTTGTGTTTTCTAGCCAATAGCAATCCTTGTGAGCATGCAGGAAAATGTGTGAATACAGATGGTGCCTTCCACTGTGAATGTCTGAGGGGCTATACAGGGCCTCGTTGTGAGTTGGATATCAATGAGTGCCATTCCGACCCCTGCCAGAACGATGCGACCTGTCTGGATAAGATTGGAGGCTTCACGTGTCTGTGCATGCCAGGTACATGGGCCCGTCAGTATGTGGGATCTAGACAAGAGACAGTGCCCTGCAGTTCTCTTAGGCGGAGCACTCAGTACAGGGTGGCAATCCCATGAGCTCTGTCAGCATTTCATTCCCAATAATGACAGGGTTGCTAGCCAAGGGGACCCTTAAGGAGTAAGGCAGTGCTAGAATTCTTAGAGTGATGGACACTAAATTAAACAAGTCCATATATCAACATCAGTTACATGTAAGAGAAAAATTCAGAAGTGATTGTTTTTATGCAAGTATTCTTTGGTTTAACAAAGGATTTACCATAACAGTCCTATAAATAGCAAGGTTTCCTAATCTCTTGATACATTATAAATACCGTACTATTCCATTTATAAAAATTATTTTACCCGTAATTGTTTAGGAACTTGCTATTTATCCGTAGTAATGTGCATATTGTTAGTTGTACTCTTGAATGCTTCTACAGAAACCATTTCTTGAATTCTCAGAGAGCACAGGTAAGTCCAGTTTAAAATGACATTTGAGGGGCGCCTGGGTGGCTCAGTCAGTTGAGTACTGATCCCAGTATTGTGGGATCAAGCCCCTTGTCGGGCTCCACGCTGAGCATGGAGCCTGCTTAAGATTCTGTCTTCCCCTGCCCCTCTGCCCCTCTCCCCCACTCGTGTTCTCTCTCTCTAAAAAAAAATAATAATAATTTAAAAAATGAAAAAATGACATGTGATAGTGGCTGCTTTACTTGATTAAGCCTGCTAGCCAGTCTAGCACTGGAAGGCCCTCCTGACCTTGACTTGTACCCTGAGAGCAACAGGATCTCCAGGTCAGCGGGTCTGTGTGAACATTGATTGGGGACCCTATGGGCCTGGCACTGCTCTGAAAGTGAAGCAGGGCCTGGTCAGAGAATGTAGGAGTGTCTTTGCTGGCATGCTATATTTTACCAGTGTCTTTGGAGGTAACCTTTTCTCCCTCTTCACAGTGACGTGCGTTTCTCACCGTATGCTCCTATCTCACTGACACTTGCAGTGACTATTTCCCATCAGGGGAGACTCCGCTTTGCCTTCTGCAGAAATGTTCATGCTCGTAGAGGATGTAGTCATCTGCAAATTTGTGCTTTCTTGGCTAGAATATGCCTTTCTTTCTAAGCCACTTGTGTGGTCTAATTTGTTCAGGTTTCAAAGGTGTGCATTGTGAATTGGAGATAAACGAATGTCAGAGCAACCCTTGTGTGAACAATGGTCAGTGTGTAGATAAAGTCAATCGCTTCCAGTGTCTGTGTCCGCCTGGTAAGTGCCCACCACCTGCCCCTGTTTTCTTTGAAAGCACAAAGCTGACTGACCACAGGGAAGGGAGGAGGAGAGAATGTGTGTGGGCTGTACATGAGGAAGTCATTAAAGTGAGCACTTCGGAATCGGAGTGTGTACAGAAACGGGGAGTTTGTTTCAGCTAGTGTATCATCCAAATCCTTTGTGGCCAGAAGTCCAAGTCTATTCTGAATGGCCCATGACCTCTCTGTCTGTGTATATATTTCAGAAAGTTCATACCTCACAGAAGCCTTAGTTGTAGGCTATTCAGGGATTTTCCCCCGCCATGGGTCATATTCTTGAAGCCCCTCTATGAGACTTTTGTTGTTAGATATTTCACCCTAGGTCCAGAAACAGACAACACAAGTCAGTTTTTTCCAAAGAATGCTCTGTGTCTCCTTTTGCCCCCCAAAGCTACTGTTGAAGACATGCCAAATTTTCTGCCACAGACAATAGCCTCTCCTTGTTATTTCTCCAGAGAGAAGGTCCCAGTCCTCTGAAGCTACCCTCACTTGTTTGAGGGCTCCATGTATAACCATTCTGTCCCTACTTCAGCTGCAAGTGAAATCTGTACTGGGAATAAACAGAGGTTGAGACACTCACAGTTGTCTCTGATGCCCTGAGCTTCACCCGGTTATCCCAGTTACCTGCTGGGGAGAATAATTTTATGTTTGCTGAGCCACTGGTTTAAGCCCTTTGTAGACCTTAGATGGATAGACATAGGGGAATCCTTTGACTCGTGTCGTCACTCTGCCCTTTTAAGGTTTCACTGGGCCAGTTTGCCAGATTGATATTGATGACTGTTCCAGTACTCCGTGTCTGAATGGGGCAAAGTGTATTGATCACCCAAATGGCTATGAATGCCAGTGTGCCACAGGTAAGATTGTTCTCACTTTCTGTTCACCTGATATGTCTGTCTGAACAAAATAGGAGGCTGTCCTCTACTCGCTGCCCTACCAGGCCAGTCCACTAATGAGCTGCTCTGTGTTTAGAGAGAGCTGCTTCCAGCATAGTTTTTGCTTCTCTCACGGTTTCCTCCTACAACACCTGCCTCCTTCTCCACCACAATAGTGGCCTAGCTTGGACATTTCCATTTGGTGTCCAGGTCTTTCTGGGATAGATTTTGGCAGTGGTGAGTTTCCAGCTGGCTTGACTTACTCCTTTGGGAAAGGGAAGAATTCCAGCTGAAAGCTATTTTTCACTAGGGCTTCTCAGCAGGAGACCTGTCTCTGTGTTTTTTGAGGCAAGTGATTGAACAAAGGCCCAGAAGTCTAAGGGCCATTGTGTGCAAGCGCAGAGGTTTTACGAGTACAAGACTGCCCAGCCCCTGAGAGTCAGGTGTGTTATCTGAATGGGAGAGAGAACTCTGGGAAAGTTTAGGTCCTCTTTCCTGACTTCTGCTACTACAGTGAAAAAGAATCTGTTTACACATATTCTGCATTTCTGATCTGTGGCCACATTTCTCATTTGGGAGTGGATTTGAATAAGTCAAACGTCCCTTATTACACATTTGCTTTTACACAGACCAGTATTATAGAGAAGGACTAGAAATTATTAGAAAAGATGATTTCTCAATTTATTTTTTATGTGACCGCTTAAGGGAAAAAGAAGTTATGAATATAATTCCAGACCTGTTTCTTATTTTGGAAGATTGATTCTTAAAGGATTTTAAACATCATGTGCATGATTTCTTTCTGATGACAGAAAAGCAAACTAAGTCACAAAAATAAACACAGAGAATTAGTGTTTCAGTAGTACTGGAACATTACCATTTACTGGGCCTCCTTAGATTAGGTCCCGTCAGATGAACCAGTTCACTTCTTTCTCTTTTTGCAAACTGTTGCCTTTGGTTGGAGGAGTTCCAGATTTTGTCCTCCTCTGGCCAGATTATCCTCATGGAGAATAACCTCTGGAGAGAGTTTAAAAATCTTGAACTCATGTTTGAAAGGAAGAGAGCCCACCCCACCCCTCGCCTTTCTTTAAAATCCTTTAAAAGGGATTTAAAGTTGAATGAAGTCTTATTTTCCCTTTTTCTTTTAATGCTCATAAACTTTCATTCATTTTAATTAACAGGTACTTACTAAAAACTTAGTATATATGTAAGCACAGTACTCTGGGAGCATTTAAGAGGGATAAAGAAAAGTTCTCTGTATACTAAGGTCAGAATTGGGAAGATAAGATACACGTAACCATTAATACAGTATCTGTATGTTGGGTTTGGGAAGAAAGGGATAGAGAGGTAAAAATATAATGGAAAAATATTGAAAGCTAGTCCCCACTGAAGCCCAGTATGAAATGATGATGCAGTTAAAGTATCTCTGCAGTGAAACCCACTGATCATTTTGAGAAAGGTATTTGAATTCTACAAATTTTATTTGAAAAACTTTGTTTTAAACACAACTCTCTAGGATTGCCTTATAAATGGTTTGTTTCAGCTGCTCGTTGCCTGCGGTAGAAATGTTAGGACATGAGGTCTATAGTGGATGTGGCCACACTTATATTCAGGTGTGGAGTCTGCCTTGGTTTTCAAGCCTTCTTGGTAAAATTCCTTTCAAGGATTCACTGGTGTGTTGTGCGAGGAAAACATCGACAACTGTGACCCTGATCCTTGCCACCATGGCCAGTGTCAGGATGGGATTGATTCCTACACCTGCATCTGCAACCCGGGGTACATGGGTGCCATCTGCAGTGACCAGATAGATGAATGTTACAGCAGCCCTTGCCTGAATGATGGTCGCTGCATTGACCTTGTAAATGGCTACCAGTGCAACTGCCAGCCAGGCACGTCAGGTAAGCCCGCTCTCTTTATGTCTCCTCTGGAGTTTTCACTCTTCCTCAAAAACAATTTGCACAGATATCTCAGACTTTCTTGGCATATGCTTCGATACCTAAAAAGCAGTTCTGATTCTTAAAAGCACAGCCAAAGCTTCAGCCAGAATCATCTCAGTCTCTAGTCAGTGGAGAAATTAGAGATAATAGTTTTGCAAAACTGATGACTGTGTGTGTGTGTGTGTGTGTGTGTGTGTGTGTGTGTGTGTGTGTTTTATTAGAAGAAGACACCCCACCTCAAAAAATAGAAATTATTATTTAAAATTGGAAACCCTCTTGCCTTCGTGTCTTGATTTGATTGTCCTTTTCCCTTGAACTTCCACCCCACTCAGAGTAATGAAGCTGGCCCTTTTCCCTCTCGCTCCCTCCTGTCCTTCCAGTTGTGTTTTTCTCTGTTTCAGAGTCCAGTATCTTTAATGTGACACTTCTCTTCTGCCGTGTTTCGGGTGGACCTTGGGCATTTGGGGGAATTCTCAGGGAGAGCAGAGACTTCACAGCACGGTCCAGTCATTGTAAATTAGAATGCACAGCCACCGTTTCCCACCCCCGAGTTCAGTGCTGTTTCCCCGACTCTGGTTGAGTGACTGCTCGTTAGTTGGGAGGGCATGCTGCTCCTTGCTGGGGGAATGTTGAGTTATTTTCTCAGGCGGCAGCATTTCGCAGGTCTCACTGGAGTCTGTTTTACTTATTTGAGGAATAATTATGGTCACAACTGTGGTTAATGGACAGAGAAGTACTATGTCTCAGATCAAAGAAAATGTATTAGTGGAAGATTAACTAGTGTGTGCCTTTGTTAGAAGGGAACCTGCCAATACAAGAGAGTGATTTATTGAGAACTCATTCTTGATTTAAGGAAAATGGCCTACATAGGGGGCAAAGGTGGGGGAGGTGGTTAACTGCCCTCATTTTATTTTGTTATTTCCAAATCCATTTCTTCAAACTTGTCAAAGGCCCTGGTCTTCGTCCAGGACCTCATACATGCCAAGTTTGAAAACAAAGTCCTTTTTGAGTTGCTCAAGCATACGAAAAACATCCCATGCCTTCACAGTTGAAAGTGCCTTCCCCCTCCCCACGTTTAGATAACTCACTAAAAGGGCTGAATAGATCTTTGTGAAGCCTTCCAAAAGCAATTTGCTTCCGGGCTGGTCCCCAGACATGAGAAATTGCAGTACGAAAAGAAATTTGAGAGATTTACAAGCAATTGAATGGACGCCTTTAGAATGGTGGGGCTGTTTTAGGCTTTGCTATCATTCCCATTATAACAAACATACTAGAAACCTGGGTGAGTGGTGGGTTGGCAAGCACTTTGTTTTCTCTGGGATTATATCATTATGCCAGGATGTATCAGGTGTATTCCCTGGGGAGGACAGAGAAGGCAAGGTGTAAGTAGCTGTCACTGAGAAATGCAAGAAGTAAATATGAGTGGTGTGCAAGCAGCATAGAGTGAAGGCCCCAAGACCTCTCAGAAAACTGCCAAATCCCTTCCTGTGGCTGTTGGGAGAATTAAAGCAAAGAGATGTAGGCGTTATAAAAAAATCTTGGTCTATAATGGGTGGAGAAAGACCTGACATGTACTATGGGCCTAGATGGACGGGTCTATTTTAATTAATCATTCTGAATAGACTTTTGAGTTCTAGAGTGAGAATCCATAACCCATTCATAACATGGTCCTAAGTTGGTAAGTTAGATTTTGGATGAGTATAAACAGAAGGGGTACTTTACCATGTGCTAGTTATAATTGTGGTTTCTCATTTACTGGGTACTTAAAGTGAGATAAATAACCCAGAATCACTTCTGAGGCTTCTTTCACCCATGGTCTTATGATGGGAAACTGTTTTAAGTAAGTTTCTTTAGGTTCTAAGTCACAGAAACCAACCTGACTAGTTTAAGGATTCCTTAGCAAACAAGCAAACGATAACTACAGAATAGACAAAAGATCTAGTGAAAGCACACAGAAGTATCTCACAGATTCCAAGTGAGAATTGATTGGTAAAGCTTTGCAGAGATTATCAGGAAGCAGAGCAATTTATAGACCACAGTTCATATAGTCCCACAGTTCATATTCCAGTGTCCCAATGAGAAAATTACATTGGCTCATCTTGGGCATGGTGTCTGGTCCTACTCAAATAAAATATAGCCTCCTGCGGCCTGCCATGGTTGATTGTAGGTGAATGGGGGTTTTCAGTCAAGGCTAGACACATCTCCTAAAAGTATCCAGGAGTATGGAAACTCTTGCCTCATTTGTGGCTAGTGAGGCAGCATGGCCTCGTTCATCACAGAGTGACCAGTGTGGTGTGGTGAAGCGGACAGAATCCAAAGTGCCTGGTTCACATCCTGGCTGTACTGCCGTAGTTGTGCAAGTCCACGATACAGTGGGTGTATTACAACTTGATGTACCAGTTGAGTGAGAAGACTAAAGAAAACTTATGTGAAGTGGGAGGCAGAGTACTTGCACATAATAATGGCTCAATAAATTTTAACGTAATTATTATTAATAAATATTAATACAAAATATGAGTGAATAAAAATTTTACAACTTTCAATGGAAATTTTGTTAGTTTAAAGCCTAGTTTTACTGGGCTTTAGTTTTAGAATTTTTAAACTACCAAAGTGTTTTTCTATGAGTTGGAAATAAGACATCACTAAATTCATGTTAAGTACATAACAAAGTATCATGAGTATTTTTATAAGATGATAGTAAAAATTATGATTGCTATATCCTTGCTGTTTAGTTACCCATATCTACAATTGCACCTTTATTAATATAGCTCTATCTAGGGTTGGCTGTATACTCTTTAGATTTCTTAACACCTAGCATCACATGCTATTTTTGTGGTAATACTGCATGGTTCCTTTTCTACTTTTTTCTTTGCAGGTGTTAATTGTGAAATCAATTTTGATGACTGTACAAGTAACCCTTGTGTCCACGGAGTCTGTATGGATGGCATTAATCGTTATAGTTGTGTCTGCTCACCGGGATTCACAGGTAACACCTTTTTTGTTGGGAGGACCCTCCTTCAGCCCCATCACTTTGGGAAAGGGGCATATGAAGGAAAATCACTTTTCAAATGTTTCCTATTTCTTTGTCTCTTCGAAGGTTAGAAATGTGTTTCTGTACTTCTCTGGCCTAGTTTTCTACTTATAGGCCTTCCATAAATCATGACATGAAACTTTTCCTCAGTTAGGGTTTTTAGACCACATGTTTTTGGGTGTTTTTTTTTTTTACATTTTATTTATTTTTGAGAGAGAGAGGGAGACAGAGCACAAGTTGGGGAGAGGCAGAGAGAGAGAGGGAGACACAGAATCCGAAGAAGGCTCCAGGCTCTGAGCTGTCAGCACAGAGCCCAATGCGGGGCTTAAACTCACAAGCCGTGAGATCATGACCTGAGCCAAAGTTGGATGCTTAACCGACTGAGCCACCAGGTGCCCCTTTAGACCACATGTTATAGCTACCTGAAAAGCATTTCTAGTCAGACCATGAGTTTCTGTCACTGTGCTTGAGTTATATAGCTTTTACTGCCACCTTTAATTTGCTACACTTAATGAATGCCTTCTACAAAAGTATAGCCAAGATAAAATTCTATGAAAACACTAAATGCTTTTTTCTGAGTACTTCCTCTTATGGGAGATTGTTGGATGAGGCCAGAACTTGGGAGGACCAATGTAATTACTAAAAGTAGCCAGAACATTTACACATGCACGCTTGTGTGCACACACACAAACACAAATCTCTTTCTCTCTTTTTTGTTGTAAGATTGCCTTTATCTTTTACCCTTCCGATCCAAAAATTGCTAGAGGCTATTGAGAAATCTGAGGCACCTTACTGAGACACCTGTTTGTTAATGACATCATCAGAGGGCATATACAGTGCCTATCCTATTCTTTCTAGACGGTCCCACACGCAAGCAGGCACTTACATAATAATGTTACCATTTAATAAGTACCATGTGATCATTTGCAACCAATGTGAGAAATTTCCCTCAGAGCTTTTTAAACTATGACCTCCAAAGGCATTCAGGGCCAAGTGAAGTGAATGTCTGCCTCTTGCTTGCCGGGAACTTACTTTCTGCTGTATTTCACAAACCTTTTTCCTGCTTGGGTATGATCGCAGGTGCTAGGGAGTAATGTTTTCGGCCCACATGGGTCACCGTAATGTCTTCTCAGTGGAAGATCACTCAGAAGACAAGTATGATGACAGCCGTCGTATCTAGTGCCTAGCAGTGCTGGTAGTAGCCAGCTGTACTTCTGGTCCTGAAACTTGATACTGCAAGATGAAGTGACAGCCAACTGAATACACAAAAATTCCTGCTAGGTAGGATAATAGGTGCATTTTTGTTAAATAGGTAAGAAGAGAATAGCTACCATTTATTAAGAGCTTATTTTGAGCTAGGCGTTAGGGACCTAATCTCATTTAATTATCCACAGCTATTATCATTCCTATGGTATTGATGAAAAATCCAGAGCTTGGAGAGGTTAAGTAACATTACCAGTGCACTATGGCCAGGATTCCAGCCCAGGTGGTCCTACTCTAGAGCCTATGCCCGTTCTTACTTCACCGGCAGCCTAAGTGGGTGCCTGTTGTGACTTCTTTTTAGACATGTAAGCCTTACACTGGAACTTTTTTTTTTTTTTTTTCTGAAATGCCAGTAAGTCATATTCTCTCTCTTTTTAACATTCAGCAAACCAAGAAGGTCAAGGAGGGAGGACATAGGCTAAAATATTCTAAAATAAACCTAAGGTGTAGCATGAAATTACATAACCAAGAAGTGGAATGTTTTGGTTACTGGGTGGTACTCTGTTCTTGGAACGATTTTCTATGTCTATTTTTTTTTCAGTTGTTTTTTGCTTTTTTAATCAGCTGCCCAAAATACCACAGACAACTGTGGCATTATATATACATGAGCTTAGATGTGAGATGTTTTATTCTTTCCTTTGTTTTATTTTAACACTAGTACTTTTTTTTTTTTTTACACAATTCTCATAACAGCTTTGACAGATTTAAATGAGTTTTTCTTTTTAAGACTAAATTCTGTATTCTCCGCAGACCTCTTGTTTTTAATGTTTATTTATTTGAGAGAGAGAGCACACATGCGTGTGCATGCATGCACGCAGGGGAGGGGCAGAGAGAGAGAGAGAGAGGGAGAGAGAATCCCAAGCATGCTCTGTGATAACAGCCTGGAAGCCTGATGAGGGACTTGATCTCAGGAACCAGAAGATCATTCTTGAGCCAAAATCAAGAATCGGACGTTAAACCAACTGAGCCACCCAGGATCTCTTTATACTTAACTGATTGAATGGGAAATGTAAGAAATCAAGTGCTACTTCTAGAAGCTACTTCTCAGTTTACAAACTACTTTTTCAGTTTTGCCTTCATATTTATTATTTTGCTGACTTCTCATAACAGTCCATAAAAGCAAATAGGTTGAATAAGAAACCAAAAGCACAGGTAACAAAAACCAAACTAAACAAGCAGGACTCCATTAAACTAAAGTGCTTCTGCACAGCAAGGAACAATAAACTGAAAAGGCAGCCTATAGAGCAGGAGAAAATATTCAGATATAAAACAATATATCTGAAAAAGGGTTAATATCAAAAATATATAAAGAGCTCATACAACTCAATAGCAAGGAAGCAAATAATCCAATTTAAAAATGGGCAAAGAGCAAGAAAAAAAATTTTGAAACTATGTATGTTGATGGATATTAGCTATACTTACCACAGTGATCCTTTTGCAGTATATACAAATATCAAATCATTACGTTGCACACCTGGGACTAATATGTTATATGTCAGTTATAGCTCAATCTTTAAAAAACACAGGCAGAAGTAGCTAAACACAATTTTAGAAACTATTATTGGAAAATTCCCAGGAATTTCCAGATAGAGGATACTGGAAGTATCTACTGTAATTTTCAGAGCTACATGATTTAACCAGAGACTGATTGTATTTTTAAGTTATAAATCATTATTTGTACTTAGAAACCCAACATCATCTGAAACAGGTAAAGTTTTGAAAGCCTCATAGTCTGCCACACCGTAGTGATTTTCAAAAAGCATTTGAAAGGCTAATCATGAGTAACAAGTCTACCAAAATAGCTAATCCTCACTATAATGTCATTATAAAACTAATCACGAAAATACCATAAGAAAACATATATATGAGTTTTGTAATCTCGTCTCTCTCTAAATTTCTTTCTTTTTTTAATTTTTTAATGTTTATTTTATTTTTGAGAGAGAGAGAGTGACAGAGTGAGAGCAGGAGAGGGGCAGAGAGAGAGGGGGACACAGAATCCGAAGCAGGCTCCAGGCTCCAAGCTGTCAGCACAGAGCCCGACGCAGGGCTCGAACTCACGAACCAAACCATGAGATCATGACCTGAGTTGAAGTCGGACGCTTAACCAACTGAGCCACCCAGGCGCCCCTCTAAATTTCTTATAGTAGTTCCTCATCAGTAGTGAAGTGTATAAATGTTTATAAAGTATAAATTTATAATTACGTTTATAAGTTATAAATTATTTAAATATAGAACCACTAGTCTAGATTAAGAGACCCTGAATTGTTTTCCCAGTTACCAGAAGACAATAAAGTTATGCTTAGAA
Source organism: Prionailurus bengalensis (assembly GCF_016509475.1). Lineage (NCBI taxonomy): Eukaryota > Metazoa > Chordata > Mammalia > Carnivora > Felidae > Prionailurus > Prionailurus bengalensis. Next base: position 102,942,839 of record NC_057345.1, on the reverse strand, counting down.
TACTCTTCTTTCTGAGGCAGAAAATGGATTAATACAACTCTAAGAATGAAAGCAAAATGGCTTTCTTTTTAACCAATATAATCGTTAAATTAAATTATATATTTATAATTTGTAAACATTGAGCATGCAATTGCTTTTTGGTTCTTTGGCCCTCAGTTAACCTAATAATGTCATATCCTGAACAGGCACACTGCTAAGAACAAGGAGTCTTGCGGTAATACTAAAATCAATTCATACTACTCAGCCACAAAAAAGAATGAAATCTTGCCATTTGAGACAACATGAATGGGCTTTATGCTCAGGGAGATAAGTCAGAGAAAGACAAATACTGTATGATATCTCTTGTATGCAGAATATTAACAAGCAAAACTCATAAAAATAGAAGAAAATGGTGGCTAGGAGGGGCAAGGCTAATTGGGGAGATGTATTTAAGGGTGCAAACTTGAAACTAGTAGGTAAATAAGGTCTGGAGATCTGTTGTACCAGCACAGTGATTATAGTCAGCAATACTGTATAATAAACTTCAAAGTTGCTAAGAGAGTGAGTCTTAATTGTTCTCACCACAAAAAAGAAATGATAATTATGTGACATAATAGAGGTGTTAGGTAACATTAAAGTGGTAATCTATTGCAATATATAAATGTATTAAATCAGTACGCCATATACCTTAAACTTATACAGTGTTATACATCAATTCTATCTCAATCAAAATATTAACAAAACACAAAAAGTAGATAAGGAAGTTTTATTATTCCCATTAAACAACTAAGACAACTGAGAGAGAGAACTTGATGTGTCCATGCAATGTATACAAATATATTTTGTATATTTTGAGCCCCCCAGCTAGTGAGTCATACAGCTAGGATTGTGAGTTCCCAGAAGGCAGGAACCTCCCTAATCATCTTTTTAGCCGGTGTCTAAACACAGTGTCTAGCATGGAAGAAACACTCAATAAATACTTCGGAATGAATGACTAGAACTCAAATATGGGACTTCTGACATCCAACTCCAGACTCTCCAGTCTGGACTATAGCATGTTTTCATTTATTAAACACTAATTTGTTGAGTACCTACAAGGTGAGAAACATTGATTAACTTCTCATTCAGTAGTTCCTGAGTCCAATGAGGCCCATAGCCTTGTGCTGGGCATTTCTGATGCTGGGTGGAAACTCCCTAGGGGTAGGACCTTGATAGTGAAGCAGCGGTCAGTCCACATGGTAGACTGCAAAAGGAGGCACTTAACCCTCCTCATTAAAGATGGCTGGAACATTGATTCTGGGAAGGGTTTTTAAAGCAAATGAGGAAAACGTGAGAAGAGTGGCTTCTGAGAAAATGCTTCCTAAAAAGGATAGAAAAAGAAGGCTTTTTCCTCTTATTTTCCACTGAAGAGCAGGCTAAGGATAGCTGTGTAAAGAGTTCTGGCTCATATCTTGGTGCCAGTGGCAAATGTCTAAAAAAAATTCTGAGGTTGAGGCTAAGAAAATAGTACTTTAAAATAAGTTATTAATAAAACTCTTAAGAGGAAAACAGCAACCACTACCAGATTATGGGACTTTACCACAAGAACCACCAATAATGGTTTAGAGAGCAACAGAGAGTGAAAAAAATGTTAATACCCATACTTTAAAGGGGTGTGGATCTATTTCATTTGGAATTTCCTGTTCTAAATGCAGGGTTACTCTTTCTTAAATAAAAGTGCATGTTTTTATCTGAATCAGAAAATTGTATTCTTCGAAACTTATAAATTCCTTCACAGCAGTTGCTTGTTGCCACTCATTTACAGAATTATGGGTTATTTCAAAATTTTGTATCATTTTGGAATATATAGTTAAATCTCAATTATTCAAAATTTAACAAAGCTAAACTCTTATAAGTGGCACGCTTTCTTCAGCTTAAAGCATCAAACGTCAAGGTTATAGCAGACATCTTTTCCAAGCGCAGTCTTGGGTAGGTTTTAGAGGAAGAATATATTCACTTAATTTCATATATTCTGAGCATTTACATTATTACATGAAGATAAAGTAATAATTGTCTACGTCATAGTTTTTCAAAATGGAATATTTGAACCATCTGCATTATTTAAAATTGGTCTTCTGGACTCCATGCATCATAATCTGTGGTGAGAGGGCCTAAGAATCTCCTTTTAAAACAAGTATTTTAGGGGCACGTGGGTAGCTAAGTCTGTTAAGCATCTGACTTCAGCGCAGGTCATGATCTCACAGTTCGTGAGTTCAAGCCCTGCATCAGGCTCTCAGCTGTCAGCGCAGGGCCTGCCAAATATCCTCTGTCTCCCTCTCTCTCTCTCTCTCTCTCTCTCTGCCCCTCCCCTGCTCACATACGCTCTCTCCCTCTCTCTCTCTCAGAAATAAACAAACATCAAAGAAGAATATAAAATAAAAATAATAAAACAAGTATTTTAAATGATACTTTTTGCACATTAAGGTTGAGAACCACTGGTCTAGATTAAGAGATTGAATTGTTCTCTCAATTATCAGAAGACAATAAAATTATGCTTAGAATACTCTTGTTTCTGAGGTGGGAAATGGATTAATACAACTCTGAGAATGAAAGCAAAATGGCTTTTTATCTACTATAACATTAAATTAAGTTAGTAGCTTATTCACTAAGTATTCCAGGTGATTGAGCTATCCCATATGTGGAAATGTAGGAGGTTGACTAACTGAAAAAATTAATGCACAGTGAACCAGCTGAGAGCAGTGATAAAAGCTTCTTCGAGAGTACTCAGAACAGCAGCAAGAGGAACAGCCAACTTTGGTAACATTTGATGTTCTCTTTTTGAATCCTTGTGGAGTTTCCGTTTCTAAGATGGAGTAAAGAAGAAATACATATCAAAACAGTGCAGTGCTGTTCCAGCATTTCGTTAACTTGGCTGCATTATCAAGACTGTGCTGTTTACTACTTCCTCACATGGTGCTAAGTGCTCTTGGGTGTCTTTTTACTTAAATCCTGACATTTGGTGCCCAAGGCATCTTACAGCCTGTGCAGAGAAAGTTGTCAACACAGCATCTCCCATAGTTCTGGGTCTATTCCCTAAACATTTTGGATTTGACAAATACTGTTTCCGTCCTCTTCAGGGCAGAGATGTAACATCGACATTGATGAGTGTGCCTCCAATCCCTGTCGCAAGGGTGCGACGTGCATCAACGACGTGAATGGTTTCCGCTGTCTATGCCCCGAGGGACCCCATCACCCCAGCTGCTACTCACAGGTGAATGAGTGCCTGAGCAGTCCCTGCATCCATGGGAACTGTACCGGAGGCCTCAGCGGGTAGGTGGCTGCCATGTATGAACAGTTCCTTATTGACTTATGTCAAGCCGGTGGGTTTCGGAATGGGCCATGCCCTGTGGAAGTCTGTCAGGGACCTGAGCTGAGACTGAGTTGCAGATTTTGGTAGTCTCCCTGAGTCTTCCAAACCACCACTTGTGCTCTGCCTTCCATTGCTGAATAGGTAGAAAATAGGGCGGGGCAGGGAGGTAGTCAGTTCATGGGAGAAGTCCAGCGTTATTTTGTGAGCCTTTGGCAATTGTGCTTTTAGTAGTTATTAAAAGATTGAGTTCTGAGGGAGGTTCTATTTGATTTTTCCCCTGCTTAAAAAAAAGCTCCTTTCTGTTCTATCGTGGTACCAACGTGTGCCACTGAAGTGGGGCTGGTCTCACCTGACTTTAGACGTGACCCTGATAAGACATTCATGGTTTGCAAGCCTCTGAGATTGTGTGATGTGTTGATAGGTACTTTTCTAGAAACTCGGAGTGTGATGTTAGGTCACAAGAGATAGATCTATACTCTTGTATGCTGGCCGGAAGATAGGGCTCTGGGCATTGCCATTTGCCATACTTAACAACAGGTAAAAGAACAAAGAGTGTATTTAGAGGTAAAGGAAAATCAAATTATTTCCAGATGAATTACCTCGGTATTCCTGTTTCAGACTATGGTAGCCTGCAAAGCATCCCAACCCATGTACCTTTTTCCTAAAGATCTCCAGACAAGAGAGGCTTTTATTTCCTGGTAACATAGTATAAGTGTTAATAATGTTCAGATTGTGAACAATGTACATATATTTTGCATACCTTCATTTTTGTTCCTTTTCCTGCTCAGTTTACCCTAGGTGCTTTCTGGGGCAGGGTTTCAGGAGAGAACAGCAAAGCATGTCTTGGAAGTCAGACATCCCAGGAGCTCTCAGAGAGGCTTAGAGTCTCTGATACTAACCTACTTCTTGGGTATCTGTTTTGCATTAGAAACAGATGATCCTAAGGTTTGCTTTATTTTAGTTTTATATATAATAAAAGTGCAGATTTATCCATGTTAATATGCCTTTCAGATTGACCCAGTGTATTGTACCAAACACTGTTTACACATGAAAGCTCACTATAATTAATTAATTTCTCCAGCATCTTTGTGAGCTGGGAAGCACCAGAAAAATCTGTTTACTGAGTACAGGTGGGACCACATAATTCATACTGTGTCCATGGCAATCCAAGTATAGGTTCAAAGAAGAGTAGAAATGAGATTAGCTTACCCATGAGCTCCTCTGTCCCTCATTTCTTCACCAAGTCTTGGATTTCATCTAAGACTCAATTGTACATTCGTCCTCCACAGTCAAGAATACTATCTATCTCCTTTCAGATACAAGTGTCTCTGTGATGCAGGCTGGGTTGGCATCAACTGCGAAGTGGACAAAAATGAATGTCTTTCTAACCCGTGCCAGAATGGAGGAACATGTGACAATCTGGTGAACGGATACAGGTGTACTTGCAAGAAGGGCTTTAAAGGTGAAAGCCGTAGTGCATATTTCTATCTCCCTTCATGCAGTTTTCTTATTGCATATTCTTTGATTTACCTCCTCCTTTCCCTTTTTCTATTCCTATTCGCTCATATAGCAAACCTAACTTGAGAAGTTAATATTTATAAGGCACTTGGGGAGTAAAAACATAAAGATATATAGATTCTACTAGCAGAGAGGTGAACTACAGGACTATTTAAGCTGAGCAGCTAGGACTCCACTTATACAACTTTGGAAAGATGTTCTAATTGTAAGCTTCATGGTGCTGGTTTGATTCTGTTGGAATTCACAAGAGATCTGGGGAGTAGCATGAGAATATTGCCTTACTATAATTATGATAGTAATAATTCCATGGAAGAATCCGTGCATTCCAAACTCTTCCAACAAAGTATCTTACACATTGAGATAAAATATATAGCCAACTAGGGCCTTCTGGAAACATGTATTATAATGGGTGTTGTATAAAATCATTTTCTGAGTTGTTATTGTTGTATTTCCACCATAAATTTTTACTTAAAAACTCATGAGAGTGAAATCTGTGGGTAAATCATTTATCTTGTACTCCTCTATCCACTTAGTCATTGATTTCCCCACTCAAAAATTGTGCCAGGCTACCAAGATACATCAGAGTCAATTTACTTATTTGAAAGCTTTCTGAGAGTATATATATTTTAGTCATTAATTTTCTGATATATTACATTTGCAAAGAAATTTAAAATCACTTTTATTTCTTTGTTTCCTTGAGACTTGCTGATCAAGGAACTAAATAAAACTCAAAATGTAAAATCCCAAATTGTACGGCTGGTGAGTAGAAGAGTACAGTTTGAGCCCAGACCTCTGTGCTCCCACACCACCGTTTTTTTACAGTGCTGTAGTTGCTCTATCTTGAGGCTCTGTGTCAGGCTCTATTGAAGATGCAAAGGTGTGTAATATTTGGGTACTGGTCTATCCCATTAATGCTTCCTTGCTTTTGTCTTTTTCACAGTGGGAGTAGATACCATGTCTTGGATCAGGGGAAAACAGTTTTATGGCTTCAGAAAGTACTACCACATCAATGGTAGAGACTGTGCATATGAAAGAGTGGGCATAAATCAGAGGCTTTGATTATGCATTAAAAAAATATTGTCCCTTGATAAATTATACCCCCTTTTTAGGCCCTGACAGCCACTTTGTATAGAAACAGCTGATAGATCAGCAGATTTTTAACCTCAATGAGCTTCTTAGTCCATTGTTGAGAAATTACTTATATTTGGAGGCATATTCAACCTTTCAGCTATTAGAATATACTTACTCCATTCATCCTTTTAACTGTCTTTTACTGACAGACTATATGTCAGGGACTTGTCACTGAAATGAATGAAGAGGTGTTCCAGGAGCCTAAAGAAATTCAATTTCTAAGGTAGTTAATATTTGCCATGAAGAGGATTGCTTAGTAATTGTTAAAAGAATTTTTTTTAATGTGTATTTATTTTTGACAGAGAGAGAGAGACAGAACATGAGTGGGGAGGGGCAGAGAGAGAAGGAGACACAGAATCTGAAGCAGGCTCCAGGCTCTGAGCTGTCAGCACAGAGCCCAACGTGGGGCTCGAACCCACGAACCACGAGATCATGCCCTGAGCCGAAGTCGGACACTCAACCGACTAAGCCACCCAGGCACCCCGCTTAGTAATTTAAATAATGAGGAGGCTAACAGAAAGTTTCACTGTTTTGGGGTTTTCTCCCTTTCTGTCTATAGGCTATAACTGTCAGGTGAATATTGATGAATGTGCTTCAAATCCCTGCCTGAACCAAGGAACCTGCTTTGATGACATAAGTGGCTACACTTGCCACTGTGTGCTGCCATACACAGGTGAGTTCTGCAAATGAAGGGACCAGAGGAGACCTGTGTTCTTGCCTTGTCATTCTAAACCTCTGAGTCTCAGAGACAAAGAGTCTGTGGCCCAGTGATGCCCCTCTGAGGAATCACTCCCTGGTCACCATCCTGCTCTCACCGACTAGATCTTGAGCTCTGAGAAAACACTGTGGCTTCCCTAGATGCAACTGGTAGGCAAACTCACATGCCTTCTTTGTACTTGAGGGTTTAAATGTTTTTTGTTTTGTTTTTTTTAATTTTGTCTGACTGCTGGTTTCATTCATTATTTGACTGGACCCAGTGTTGTCATGGCCTGTGCTCTTAGTCATAGTTCAATAATAACAACAACCACCACTTATTGATAACTTACTATATGCCAGACACTTTGCATATTTTTGATTTCTTAATCCAGTACTCAAAATAATTCTGTTCCTATGACCATTTTATGCTGAGGCAAAGAAAAGTTACTTGCTGAAGGTCACAGAGGTTAAGTGGTAGATCTAGGATTTGCCTCTAAGCCTCTCTCAGTCCAAAGTGTGTCTTCTTAACTGCCCTTCTTCTCCTTACATTCAGTACCACTACCTCTCATTCAGAGAGGTATTGCCCCTTGGATGACGATGGCACACACAGAAGACAAGGGTGTGACTTCATTTCATATCAGGTGTTCTTTGTTTCAGGTGGTATTTTAGGAGTGTGCTTGGACGTTTCTTCTTTGTGTTCTCCTGCCTCATTACTGCCGTCTTGTGATTGGTTGTATTTGTGTGGCTTATTTACCTCCTTATCATCCATTTTCTTCATCTGTGGAGAACAAAACAGAAACATGGATGGTGGCTTTGCATGTTTCTCTAGTATGCAGCATGCAGGCAGGAGCATGGCTGAATTCGTACTCCCATGATGGGCTGTTTGTAGTAGCTGTTACCAGTGACTGCGGCTGTTTAGAGTGACAGAGTGGCCAAAACCAGAACTCTGTTACCTGAAAGACTTGATGCGACGTTGTTACCTTGGCCCCTCTTGGGAAGAAATGTTCATGTAGGCAGATAGCGTTTAGTCAGCCTCATAGATAAAAAATCAAAGTTATTGGAGATCCTTAGCTATTCTCAGACAAAGGAAGTCTAAATGATGCATTTCATAATGACAGTGCTGATCACATTTGCTAACAGTAAGAGCATCTCCCAGCTGTAAAGACTGAGACTTGATGCCTGCAGAGAGATATAAGCAGGTCATATCATTATGCTCAGTCATATCATAGGCTTACCTGAGTGTAATTTAGGTGTTCAGCTCATCTTGAAAATACTTTTTTTATCTTCCTGCTATCCAGATACCTTAAGAATATTTGGCTGTATGCTGGCCGTTGGTTTTTCTTCAGATTAAGATCCCGATAAAAGAATTTACTATGTGCAACTTTGGGAAATTATATTAGACCGAAAGCCTATGCATATTAAAATTTTAGTGCTGAGTGTAGCTAAAGGTTCTATCATTGAGCTTTGCCACTATGAAGGGAACTAAGCAACATTGCCTTCCCTAGTGAGCCACTCTTCTGACCCAGATACCTTAAAAATGGGTTGGGTATGTTGGTGAACATCTGTGGTAATTTTTTTTTCTTCCTGAATATGAAATTTTAGGATAGAATTTTAAATTGAGTTAGCTGTAACTTGACTTTAAAAACACCCTCATCGGGGCGCCTGGGTGGCGCAGTCGGTTAAGCGTCCGACTTCAGCCAAGTCACGATCTCGCGGTCCGTGAGTTCGAGCCCCACGTCAGGCTCTGGGCTGATGGCTCGGAGCCTGGAGCCTGTTTCCGATTCTGTGTCTCCCTCTCTCTCTGCCCCTCCCCCGTTCATGCTCTGTCTCGCTCTGTCCCAAAAAAAAAAAAAAAAAGTCGAAAGAAAAAAAAACAAACAAAAAAACCACCCTCATCTTCTTTTAATAAAAGCATTCCTTTCCTTGTTTGCCTGTGCTGGAAGCTTATATTCCATATGCTAAGGCAGGAAATATTGATGTGCAAATTTCAATGTCATGTTGTTGATGTTGGTATGAGGAGGTATGTTACTAGCTGATCAGAATAACTTCACTGTTTCCTACCCCCCATGGCCTTCTGATCAACTCCATTGCCTCTGGAATAGGCCAGCAGAGGTGGTGAGGAGTAGAAGGCTGTATTGTTGCCTCTTCCTGGCCCACATGAAGGAGGATCTGTGTGGCTGAGCCTCTGAGCCACACAGACTCTTCGCTGTGGAGATGCAGAAAGTATTGCACCAGATGGACACATGTGTCCAAACCCATGTAACCACACATGATAATATGGATGAGAGCAGCCCAGCAGTTGTTGAGTGCTCACTCTATATGCTAGGCTCTGTGCTAGTGAAGACTTCATGAACATTTTGTTTTTCATTTAATCCTCAAAAAGCCTCTGTGAGTTACATACCACCCTATTTCTCATTTTACTTATGTGTAAGGCTCAGAGCAGATTAATAACTTGCCTGTTGTTAATATACCAAGTTAGAGCTAAGACTCAGAAGACCCTAAGTCTCTCAGATTCCAAAGCTCTTAACTGCTACCTTAGTCTTGAGTTCAGAGAGCATCCTTTGGTTTAGACTTTGCAAAATTTCAATTTCCTTGGCTATTTCTCTAAATTCTGTCATTTGCTTTACAGGCAAGAATTGTCAGACTGTGTTGGCTCCCTGTTCCCCAAACCCATGTGAGAATGCTGCTGTTTGCAAAGAGGCACCAAATTTTGAGAGCTACACCTGCCTGTGTGCCCCTGGCTGGCAAGGTAACAATATGGGAGTTAGAGAAACCAGAAGCTTTAAACAAAGTGGTCAGATCATCAGATTAACATGGAAGGCCCAGGTCTTCTGAGGCCTGCTTGTTGTCATGAGCACTGGCTTTGTACAGGAATGACCCAGAAAGCCTTTTCATTTTCATGTCTTTGGGGCCCTCTAGTGGCTGGAAGACTCCAGCCTGAGTCTGAAATCATGATGTTCTCACAGTCCCTGGGCAATAATTTGCCCCACATAATTTTGTGCCAAGGGCACAAAGCCTTATGGGACTTCCCAAAGTGGGAGACAAACCAGAATATCCCCATCTACCCCAGCTGAAGCTTGGATCTCCCCATGCATTTCTGTGGGACTCACTTTCCAAAGACAGGACCATTCATTGCCCCTGTGTTTCTAGGTCAGCGGTGTACAATTGACATTGATGAGTGTGTCTCCAAGCCTTGCATGAACCACGGTCTCTGCCATAACACCCAGGGCAGCTACATGTGTGAGTGTCCTCCAGGCTTCAGCGGTATGGACTGTGAGGAGGACATCGATGACTGCCTTGCCAGTGAGTATGCCGGCCAGCTCCTAAGCCCCCTGAGGCACATAGGGAGCAGAACAGAGCCCAGTCGAGGCAGCTGCCTCTCAGTGCTGAGACTGGCCATCCAAATAGCTTATCACATGTTTTTAATATTAGTATTTTTTATTTTTTTAAATGTTTATTTATTCGGCGGGGGGGGAGCTGCACACATGTGCACATACGTGGGGGAGGGGCAGTGAAAGAGGGGAGAGAGAGAGAGAGAGAGAGAGAGAGACAGACTCCCAAACAGGCTCTGTGCTGTCAGCGCAGAGCCAGATGCGGGGCTCAATTCTGTGAACTGTGAGATCATGACCTGAGCTGAAATCAAGAGTTGTACACTTCACTGACTGAGCCACCCAGGTGCCCCAATATTAGCATTTTTTAAATCTTCTTTGCAAAGCCAGTGGCTTTAGGAGTTGAGGCAGTAGAATCTCTTTAAGAGGTTCCTGACTGATTTTTGTATACTGACAAATTAGGGACAATGCTATGATAGCTTTTTTTTTTTTAAAGCAGGTCCACTGAGGTATAACTAGTATATAGAAGTATACTACCAATATTTTAAATGCACAGTGTTGACATTTGACTAGGAAACCATAAGTAAACATAATGAACATATCCATCCCCCTAAAAATATTTTATTTTGTAATTTCCTTCTTCCCCCTTCCCTGTCCCAGGCAACAAGGGATCTACCTCTGTCATGACAGACTTATTTGCATTTTTAATAATTTTATATAAATGGAATCATCTAATGCAAACTCTTTTTGGGGGAGAGGGAATATGACTTATCATTTAGCATATTATTTGAGACTCATCTATGTTATGTGTATTAGTAATTCATTCTGTTTTATTGCTAAGTCATATTCCATTATTTGGATATACTTGAATTCATTAGTAGGACATTCAGCTTGTTTTTAAGTTTTGAGATACTATAAATAAAGTTATACTCTCTTGAGTAAATATCTAGGAGTGGAATAGCTGAATTATGTAGTAGGTATATGTTTCACTTTTCACCAAATTGTCAAAATGTTCTCCATGGTGGTTCACCATTTTCATTCCCACAAGCACTGTTTGAGAGTTCCAGTTGAACCACATCCTCAAGAACACTTGGGTGTGATTGCCCTGAATTTTAGCCTTTGTAGTGGTTGTATATGGTATTTCACAGTGGTTTTAACTTGAATTTCCCTACGTATTAAAAATTTTGAGCATCTTTTCATGTGCTTCTTGGTCAGCCATATATATTACTTGGTATAGTATCTATTCAAAACTTCTGCCCACTGAAAAATTGTATTATTTGTCTTATTATTGAATTGAAAGAGTTCTTTATATTCTAAATACAAATTCTTTGTCAGATATTTGCCTTACAACTATCTTCTCCCAATTGTACCTTCTGTTTTTTTCTTTTGAAGAGGAAGTTTAATTTTGATGAATTTCAGTATATCCATATTCTTCATTCAGAGTTCATCTTATCTTATTTAACAAACCTTTGCCTAACCCAAGGTCACTGAGGTTTATTTTCTTTGATTTCTTCTAAATGTTTTATACTTTAAGGGGCACCTGGGGGGCTCGATGGGTTAAGTGTCTGACTCTTGATTTTGGTTTAGGTCATGATTTACTGGTTTGTGGATCGAGGTCTGCATCAGGCTCCTCACTGATAGCATGGAGCCTGCTTTGGATTCTCTCTCTCACTCTCTGTCTGCCCCCCTCCCCCACCTCTCCCCCCCAGCTGGCTTACTCTCTGTCTGTCTCTCTCAAAATAAATAAATAAATAAACTTTAAAAAATAAACAATAAAAGTTGTATACTTTTAGCACTGACCTTTAGGTCCACAATCTATTTAGAGTTAATTTTACATGTAGTGTGAGTTTTAAAGATTTTTCTTTTTAGACTTTAAAGAGTAATTTTGTGTTGTAATCTTGCTAACCTCACTTATTAATTCTAGATTAGTTTAGCTTCTAAGTTTAGTTTAGATTTCCGGAATTAAAAAAAAATTTTTTTAAGTTTATTTTTATTTATTTTTAGAGAGAGATAGAGAGCAAGCAGGGGAGGGGCAGAGAGAGAGAGAGGGAGACAGAATCCCAAGCAGACTTCGCATTGTCAGCACAGACCCCGATGTGGGGCTCAAACTCACAAACCATGAGATCATGACCTGAGCGGAGGTCAAGCATCTGATGCTTTAGCAACTGAGCACCCAGGCACCCCAGGAATTTTTTTTTTAACAAATAATCGTGTAATCTCTAAATAAGTATAGCCATTCTACATTTTAATTCTTTTTAAATCTATATACATTTTCTTTTTCGTACATTGTTGTACTGGCTAAGACTTTTAGTAAATGCAAAATAAAAGTAGTAAGAGAAGCAAATCTTTCTTTGTTCTTGATTCTGGTGGGGGAAGCATGTATGTAGTTTCTTGCCACTAAGTATGATGTTACTTTGTTGCCACTAAGTATGATTTTGGGTTTTTTTGTTGTTGTTCTTCTATCAAGTTGAGGATTTTACCATATACTCCTAGTTTGCTGAAAGTTTTTTCTTTTTATGATGAATGAATGTTGATTTTTTTCAAATGATTTTTCTGTATCTGTTGAGGTGGTAATATATTTTTTAATATATAAGTGAATTATGTTAATTAATTTTCAAATGTTAAACCTTAAATTCCTGGGGTAAATTCCGCTTGGTCATGATATATTCTCTCTCTCATATGTTATTGGATATGATTTCCTAAAGTTTTGTTACAAATTTTTGTGGGTATATACATTTATTAGGGGTATTGTTCCCCAATTTCTTGTACTGTATTTGTATGGTTTTGGTACAAAGGCAATGCCAGCCTCAGAACCACTTGGGAATTGTTTCCTTTCTATTTACTGAAAGAGTTTGTATACAATTGGTATTACATCTACTAAACATCTAGGTCTGGAACTTTCTTTCTGGGAAAGTTTTAATTGTAAATTTAATTTCTTTAATAGATATAGTTATTCAGGGTATCTATTTCTTTTTTATTGAGCATTGGTAATTTGTATCTTTCAAAGAATGAGTGTTACTCTAAGTTGTCAGAATTATTGGCATTCATAATATTCCCTTATTGTGTTTTTAATGTCTGTAAGATCTGTGATGATTTCCCTTCACTGATTTCAGATATTGGTAATTTACATCTTCTCTCTTTTCTTTGTGATTGGTACTGGTAGAAGGTTACAGATTTTAGTAATCTTTTCAGTTTCATGATTTTTCTCAATTATTTTACTATTTTCAATTTCATTGATTTCTGCTCTTTATTCTTTCTATTTTGGATCTAGTTTGCCCTTCTTTTCCTAGTTTAAGATGGAAGCTTAGACCATAGACATAGTAGGCATTTAGTGCTTTTTTTTTTCTCAAAACACTGCTTTAGCTGTATTTCACAAATTTTGATATACCATGGGTTTTTTTCCCCCCAACTCAGAAAATACTTTTCTAATTTCCATTTTGATTTGTTTTTTGACTCATAGATTATTTACAAGTGTGTTCTTTAATTCCAAATATCTTTTTAATTAAGTTTTTAATTTTAATTCCAGTATAGTTAACATGAAGCATTCTATTAGTTTCAGGTGTACAATATAGTGATTGAACACTTCCATACATTACTCAGTGCTCATCATGATAAGTGTACTCTTTAATCCCCATCACCTATTTTACCCATCCTCCCACCCACCTCCCCTCTGGTAACCATCAGTTTGTTCTCTGTAGTTAAGAGTCTGGTTCTTGGTTTCTCTCTCTCTTTTTCCTTTGTGCATTTGTTTTCTTAAATTCCACATATGAGTGAAATCATATGGTATTTATCTTTCTTGGACTGACTTATTTTGCTTAGCATTATACTCTAACTCCATCCATGTTGTTGCTAATTCCAAATATCTTTTGTTGCTGATTCCTTCCAGATAGTTTTTGTTATTGACATCTAGTTTAATTCCATTGTGATCAGAGAACATACTTTTTTCATCTATTGATTGGATTATTTAAAACGCATTAAAGCATGTCTTATGGCCTAGTCTTATGGTCTGTTTTGGTAAGTGTTCTGTATGCACTTGAAAAGAATGTTTATTGGGGCGCCTGAGTGGCTCAGTTGGTTAAGGGTCGGACTTCAACTCAGGTCATGATCTCACAGTTCGCGAGTTCAAGCCCCGCATCGGGCTCTGTGCTGACAGCATGGAGCCTGGAGCCTGCTTCAGTATCTGTGTCTCCCCCTCTCTCTGCCCCTCCCCTGCTCATGCTCTGTCTCTCTGTCTCTCAATAATAAATAAATGTTAAAAATTAAAAAAAAAAAAATGTTTATTTTATGGTTTTTTTTTTTTTTTTTTTGGTGGAGTGTTCTATAAATGCTATTAATTCAAATTGGTTAATAGTATTTTTAGGTCTTCCCTGATTTTCTGTCTGCTTATTCTATAAATTATTGACAGAGTGATATTGAAATCTGCCACAATTATTTGTCTATTTCTCCTTGTAATTCTATCAGTTTTTGCTTAATGTATTTTGAAGCCCTGATATTAAGTACGTAAACATTTAAGATTATTATGTCCTCTTGAAGAATTAGTCCTTTGTCATGAAATGACCTTGTTTAACCCTTGTAATTGATATTTTGTACTCTGAAGCCTCCTTTGCCAGATATTAATATACCTACTTAACTTTTCTTTTGTTTATTGTTAGAGTATGCATTTTTTCCATCCTTTTAGTTTTGGCCTATGTGTGTCTTTAAAGTATGGGTTTTTTTTGGAGAGCATATATTGAGTCTTGCTTTTCTCTTCGCTATGATACCCTCTGTCTTCTAAGTGAGGTGTTCATGCCATTTAAATTTAATGGTTGATGGCGATATGACTGAGTTAAATATTTGCCGTCTTACATTTTACTTTATCTTTTTCCTTCTTTTTTGCTTTCTTCCCCCCCCCCCTTTTTTTGGCCTTCTTTTGGAATAATTGAGCATTTTTATAATTGCATTTTATTTCTTCACCGGCATATCTTTTTTTGGGGGGGTGGTTTTGAGGTTGCAGTATGCAACTCTAACTCATTAAAATTTACCTCAACTATACTACTTTGTATAGCACATAAAAGCCTTACAACAGTATACTTAAATTTACACTACTGCCCTCTGTTCTATTGTTGTCATATAATATATATATCATAAACCCCCCAAAATATTATCTTTGCTTCAAATGGTCAATTAATTTTTCAAGAAATTTAAAAAATAAATTAACAGCCCTTATAGTTACAACATATTTACAGCTTCTGGTGTTTTTCATTCTTATGCATCGATATGCATTTCCACCAAGTGTCATTTTCCTTCTGCCTGAAGAAATTCCTTTAATATTTCTGGTAGTGCTTATCTCCTGGTGATTAATTCTTTCTGCTTTTGTGTTTTTGAAAAGGTTTTTATTTTGCCATAGTTTTCAAAAATATTTTCATAGGGAGTAGAGTCCAAGTTGACTTTTCCCTCCAGCACTTGCCAGTCATCCTTCCATTGTTTTCTGCCATGCATTGTTTCTGAGGAGAAATCTGCAATACTTTTTACATTTGTTTTTCTATATGTTATTTTCTCTCCCACAGCTATTTTTAAGATATTTTCTTTCCACTGAGTTTTAGCAATTTGATTATGATTCCCTTCATTAGTCTTCATGTTTCTTTTGTTTGGGGTTCATCGACCTTTTTGGATAGATGGATCCAAATTCAGAAAATATTCAACTACTGTTTTTTCAAGACCTTTTTGCTTCCCCTTTACAACTTTTATATCATACATCTTTTAGGTTGCTTGAAATTGTCTCCCTACTCACCAACACGCTATTTTACTTATTTTTTAGAGTTTTTTCCTCAGTGTTTCATTTTAGATAATTTTATTATTTGAAGATATCATGATCTATCTTCAGGTCGCATAAACATTTCCTCTTTAGTGTTTTGTTTGCTGTTAATCCCATCCAGTATATATTTTTCTCTTCGTTGTATTTTTATCTCTAGAAGTTTGATTTGAGTCTTTCTCATAACTTTCTCTCCTTGTCATGTTCATGCTTTCTTCTTCTTGAACATACAGAGTATATTTATCATAGTTGTTTTATTGTCCCCACACTTATTCTACCATATGGGAAATTCCTGGGTATGTTTCTGTTGTTGATTTTTATCCTCATCATGAATTATGTTTCTTCTTTGCCTGTCTGGTAATTTTTTATTGGATACTAGACTTTAAAGAAATCTTTAGAATATATTGCAGCTTTGTTTAAGGATCATTTGGAAACAGTTTGATCATTTTGGGTCTTTTCTTCAGGATTTGTTAGGTCCAGAACAGCCTTTAGTCTAGGGCTAAAATAACTTGCTACTGAAACGGTACTCTCTGAGGATCCTACTTAGTGCTTAGTTAGGAGGTCTTTTCATTTTGCCTGTCATGGACATGAGCCATTCTCAGCCTAGCATAAACTGTTGGGATTGTTCTGCCTACTTTTTTCTGGTTCTTTCCTCAGCTCTAAGAGTTTCATCCTATGCATGTGATATACTCAGTTACTTATCAGTACTCACTGCTTAATCCTCGCTCAGTTATCTGTGTGGTGATTAAATCATTAAACTTCAAACAAGGTTATCACAGTGAGTTAAGAATAATGGCACCTGGGGCGCCTGGGTGGCTCAGTTGGTTGAGCGTCTGACTTCGGCTCAGGTCATGATCTCACAGTTCGTGAGTTCCAGCCCCATATCTGTGCTGACAGCTCAGAGCCTGGAGCCCGCTTTGGATTCTTTGTCTCCCTCTCTCTACCCTTCCCCGCTCATGCGCTGTCTCTCTCTCTCTCAAAAATGAATAAACGTTAAAAAAAAAAAAAAGAATTTAAAGATTAATGGCACCTAATTCACAGCAAACATAATTTCAGATCATCATATGGATGGCACCAAACTAGGTCCTGGCAGTGCTAAAATAGATAAAAACCCAGTGCTTACATTCATGAAATTCATAGTATATTAGCAAAAAAAAAAAAAAAAAAAAAAAAAGATACATAGACAAATTCAACATTATGTAACAAATAGTGAAGAAAAATAAGTCCACGGCACAGTCGATGGAGAAATTTAAGGGACTGAAATCAAATTATTTGGAACCCTTTTCCACATAATTGTTACATCAGTCAAAACTTTCAGTACTTAAAAATTTTCCTATTTGAAGTAAAACTAGCAATATTTACAGTTAGCTTAAAATAATCCAGTAAATTATGGTGAGTTTCCTGAAAGATGTTACGGAAATTACAGTAGCTGTGTGCTATGTACTGTGGGTAAGAAGGGATAATGTGATTTTTGCGATTTTTCCAGTAAAGATCACAGATGGGCCTTAGAGTAGAATTAGCATAATAGATGAATAAGGTAATAAATATCCCTCGTATAAAAAGGGGCTACATTACCCACCTGATGTTTAGTTCTCCTTTTATGTAAGTGACCTGTCTTTGCAGTTTGATTTTAAAGTCCTCGAGAATAAGATCTACCTCTTATTTTTCTTGTTCTGATTTATATGCCATCTGTATTTCAGAGGACCATGCCATGATAGTAGCTCAAAATTCGTTGATTAATTGCTGTGAATCTAAACTGTTCTAAGATTGAGCTATGTGTTATTTAAAATTTTTTTAATGTTTCCTAATTCTACCTAAATCTAGAAAATAAAACAAGAGAAAGAAGAGAGAAGGAAAGAAAAGGAAAGCTGAAGGGAGGGAAAGAGAGAGGGAAAAGATAGGAAAGAGAGATCAGCACAGGGGGCTGATTAGTATATATCCTGTCCTACCCCACCCACTCCATCACCACATGGACCTTTTGAAAATTTTTACTGATAGTTTTGAGATTCTGTGTATTGGGGGCACATATTTGATTAGCAAGTATGTGGGGGACCAATGTAAGTTTTAGGACTGTTAATTTTGCAAAACTGTTAGTGGTGTATGTTTAGTTCAGTCCAGTTGTCAAACAGGTTAAGAATCTCAGGCAAGTGTTAACTGCATTCATTTTTGTAAATGGAGAAGTCAAGGCAAAATAGATGTAAAGAAAAGTCCGAATAGAGACAAGGCAGAATTGCTACTGTTATTAGTGTGATTCAGTTCAGGTCGCTCATCTTTATAGGTCTAAGATGAAATTGATGCTGTAGTTCACAGCTCTAATTCTTGTGTGTAATGACTTAGATCCTTGCCAGAATGGAGGTTCCTGTGTAGATGGAGTGAATACTTTCTCCTGTCTGTGCCACCCTGGCTTTATTGGGGATAAGTGTCAGACAGACATGAATGAGTGTCTGAGTGAACCGTGTAAGAATGGAGGGACCTGCTCCGACTATGTCAACAGTTACACTTGCAAGTGCCAGGCGGGATTTGATGGAGTCCACTGTGAGAACAACATCGATGAGTGCACTGAGAGGTGAGCAAGCCATATGCTGAGGCACCAGTGTCTTATGGGGAAAAGGGAGAAAGGAGCACAGTAATGGGATTGCAGGGCAGGAATAAGGTGTCCATTTGGGTCCAATTCCATAGTCCTCTCCTGTTGCCCCGTTCCTGATTCCCTTTGGATGTGTAGTTAGCAGGTCAAAGGTCAGAGGTTGAAAAGCTTAGTGGGATGGGTCTTCATTTGTTTCTAATGCTTGGGAACAGAAAGAGTTATAATTCTGTTCCATTCTCCTCTTGGTCTCTTGTTCATTTCAGCTGACAATTTAAAAATTCCTGTTTCTTCGCAGATTTTTCATCACTCTTTAGTAATTTCTGAGTGGTTTCTTTCTTTTTTTATTCCAACAAGTATATTCTGTTTCTCTTTCAGAAAGAAATCTGGAGTCAAGAGCTATTTATGTAGCACTTTTCTTATAAGTTAAATTGACTTGGGGATAAAATGAAATGTGATACATGGAAAACCACAGAAGGACTGGGTAAAACCTGGAAACCTTCGCTTTCTCTAGGAATCTCTAATAAACTCAGCCTTTTAAATACTCTGAGCTTTTTGGTTGTAGAAAGGAAGCCAGGAAGCTGACTGGCACTCGGTGTAATTTGGAAAAAGAAAATTTACTAGATCTAGGAGTTTTAGATGCTTAGGAGCATTGTCCTCTGTAACTTGTTAGCTTCTACGAACCTTACTTTTTAAGGAGCAGGTGTGAGGAACCACATTACATAGCTGGAATTGCTCTCTCTGCTTCTTAGCTCCTGTTTCAATGGTGGCACGTGTGTCGACGGGATTAACTCCTTCTCTTGCTTGTGTCCTGTGGGCTTCACTGGCCCCTTCTGCCTCCATGAGATCAATGAATGCAACTCTCATCCATGCCTAAATGAAGGAGTATGTGTTGATGGCCTGGGTACCTACCGCTGCACCTGCCCCTTGGGCTACACTGGCAAAAACTGTCAGGTAATTACATTTCATCCCACTCTGCTGAATATTACAGTTCTCTTCTAAGCAGAATAAACCCCTCCTAAAAAAGAAAATTCTGTCTTGAGGGATGTCTCTGAGATAAATCTAATAGCTGGTAGATTCCAAAATGGTGACATTGGCAAGATTATACAGATTAACAAGCGTAAGACTGTTGTAACAGGCTAACCAAGAACTACAGAGAAACACACGTGGGAAATAAGCACATAGATGTTTTTTATGTTGGAAATACAAAAAGGGAAGTAAAGAATAATTAAAATAGTCTTTAAAGGTCAGATACAGTTTCTAGGGGGATAATGATAATAATTACCATGTCTTGCAGTGTTATTCTGAAAACCAAGTTAGTCACATGTCTTTTAAATTCAAATATATAAATATACATTTTCATATACTGTTAGGATGGAAGGACCCCTCAGAGCCAACTAGGGCAGCTTTTCATTTCATGGAAGAAGAAACTGAGTCCCCAAGGGTCAAAGTAACCTTTCCAAGGTTACATACCAAACAGCATTATGTTTAATTTTATGCTATTTTTACCTCTTAAACAATGATGGGATGATAGAATAACAGAACTCCAAAGAATTTAGGATTAAGTGGCCAAATTTAACTAGCCTTACAGGGTACGCTTCCATAAGGCTTTGGCTGTATTGGTCATGCAAATAACCACCACTGCATATTAAACAGCTTGGTGCTGATTCTGTGGATCAGAAGGACATTCTTCCTCGGGCTTTTGTTCATTCTCGCGGTGTGAGGTTACATGTGCCAAGAGAACTCTCCACCCATACCCACTGGCACCTTCTTTCATGAACACTCCATGTTGTGAGTGTGACCTTGCTCTGCCCAGGGGTCAGGTCACCACATGTGAGCTAGGGAGAAAGGGACTAGTCTGCTCATATTCTTTGCCTCATTTTTCATAAGCTCAATTTTCTCCCTCCAAGTAAGCTCTGTGGCAGCTTTTAGGTTTAACAGGCTTTAAGTCCTTTTACTCATATCCACCATGGACAGATTTGATTGAGACCCATGTAGATTTGTCCCACAGGATTAGCATAGGTGTCACGGACCTGTCTGATAGCTGTAACTTTCTTTCTTTCTGGCCCTACGCGGAGAGAGGGGGGGTGTCACAGATCTGGACATAATCGTAACATTAGGAAATAACTTAACCTATTAAATATTAGACTCCCTCAAATTCTTAAGCTTCTGTCGTAACAATTTTTTTTAAGTAGAGCCAGAAGAATTAGACTATATAAAATGATGAGATTACCGGGAACACTGGACTATTTTAAGGCTTGGGTGAGGGATATATATATATATATATATATATATATATATATATATATATATATAAATTTTTTTAATTAGTGTGCTTTCCTTTGATTCTTAAAATGCAGTAATGCAGTGTGACATTTTCTTCATTTCTGGTATTTGGATATTGATGTACGTGTATGCTTCCGTTTTCAGACCCTAGTGAACCTCTGTAGTCGGTCTCCATGTAAAAACAAAGGTACTTGCGTTCAGGAAAAAGCAGAGTCCCGGTGTCTGTGTCCGTCTGGATGGGCTGGTGCTTACTGTGATGTGCCCAATGTATCCTGTGAGGTGGCGGCTTTCCACAGAGGTGAGCTCTGCACCCTTGGGCCCTGGGGTCACTCCCTGAAGTATCAGCCAACTAGCAGTGTTTTAGAGCAGGTATTGTTATCATGGGATGAGAGGGAAGAGCAGATAGAGGTGGGTGGGCAAGGCTCTACAGACAGGGTCTGAGACGGAAGGTGAAAGGGCAGAGGCACAAGCTTAGAGGTTTCAAAAAGAAATGTATTTAAAATGAGACAAAGGCGTATTCCACTTTCAGAGCTTATTTATTTTTAATATAAATCTGGTGCTGAGTGTCATAAACTATACAATAGTACAGTTAGTTGGTCTGAACCTGATGTGTTGTGTGCTCTTCTGTGATGTCTGTCCTGTACTGGGCTTCCTAGGGGTGTCCATTGACCACCTGTGCCAGCACTCTGGCATCTGCATCAATGCTGGAAACTCGCATCACTGTCAGTGCCCCCTGGGCTACACCGGGAGCTACTGTGAGGAGCAGCTCGATGAGTGCTCGTCCAACCCCTGCCAGCACGGAGCCACTTGCAGGGACTTCATCGGCGGGTATAGATGTGAGGTAAGTTGCGCTGAGCAGGCAGAGGTCAGAGACCTCCCAAAGATGGCTCAACTATTGTGAGCCCTAGCATACTGAATTTAGCTGCCTATGACTTATTTTTACAGTTTATAATTTTTTTTTAACCGATCATCATTACATTGTTTACTGATCACCATTTCTTTCAGTTCTCTTGTGTAATAAGTTAGCATAGAGGTCTGCGACCGTCTCATTCCACAGAGTTGCCTTAGGATTCAGAGCCAACATTCACTGCCAGAGTGCATTTCACAGGCCAACAGCTCAGTGGCCCCTGGCACTTCCCTGAATAGCAGCTGAGATAGGAAAAGCCACTTTGAGGTGTGTCCCAAGTTGCTTAGCCTGTTCCATGTAGCATCACACTAAGTATTACATGTATATATTTGAGGAAGTGTGTGTCTTAAGGAACATGTCACCATCTTCCTATTGGCTGGGCTGATAATGGTTACAGCAAGATGTTAACAGAACACCAGAGACTTGAATTTGATACCAGTTCAGGCCACCTGGGAACACCAAGAAAAGCGTTACTTCTCATAAATGAACCAAAGATGGCCTCTTTATATTGGCCCTGCAGTTATTTCCTCCCGTTAGTTCAAAAGCCACCAATGCCAAACTCAAATTTTTACACATCCAGTTGTTTTAAAAATAGCCCTAATGAGCAGATTTTTAGCCATTCAGAGCCTTCCTGTTTTGTGTATTCTGCAAAACTGTACCCAACGACCCCCCACCAAGCCAGTGTTGCCCTTCAGAGCTTTCTGACCAGATACTCTGGCTTGGCTGTAGAGTGACATCACCAAACATGTAAGCCCCCTCTCTGTTACCCCCTTCCCTTGGAATTCACTTGCCCTCCTCTCCCTACCCTCCTCCCTGCTCTGGACAGTCTTGTGCTGTGAGGGAAGCCCTCACATGCAAACCTGTCAAAGCACTGCCCAGTAAAGCCACTTCATGGTCAAGGTCTTTTTCCCTCAATCAGCCCTGAAATCGCTCAAACCCCATATTAGCTAGCACTGCACACCCCATCCCTGTCTCAACCAGTTTCTCACACATACATGCGGTTTCCTGAACCTAGAGGTCAATAAATGCAGTGTGTTAACTACATACCATTGGACTGAGTTATAGGGTCCTCATCACATACCAAGGAATGCGTATTTTAAAGATGGAAAAACCTGCACGGAGGAGCAATGAAAGTTTCGTGCAGGGGCAACTCTTGAAATATCCCTCAGAATATTCAGTCCTTGCCTTTGCTATAAAGTGGCCTTTCAGCTGGAAGATGTAAATGCCAGTAAGCTGCAAGTTGGCCTGGCGTAGGATGATTGGTAGGACGTGTGATAGTGCCAGAGAAACGTGTAAGAGCTGGGTGGGGGCCGGGGGTGAGCAAAGATATACAGCAACCTTTGAGATCTCATTTGCTCTGGTGGTCTGTTTCCAACAATGCTCCAGTGTTTCTTCCTTTTTGCTTGTTCCTGTCAGTGTGTCCCAGGATATCAGGGTGTCAATTGTGAGTATGAAGTGGACGAATGCCAGAATCAGCCATGCCAGAACGGAGGCACCTGTGTCGACCTTGTGAACCATTTCAAGTGCTCCTGTCCACCAGGCACTCGAGGTATGAAGTCAGCCCTACCTGTCCTCCATCTAGGACATTTTCTCAAGTTATAAGTCCATTTTTGTGTGGAAGACGTTTTTAAAAATTAACTATTTAGTTCTGGATTCTGGTCATTCAAGCCATTTCCTTCTCTCGTCTCTTGCCTAGTTGTGATCTTCTGACTCATGTTCTCAGTTCTGTCTGGTGGTTGTTGCCATCTTCTCAGTTCTGTCTGGTGGTTGCTGCCATCTGATGTTCCGTGAAACACAGAATGTGGAAATGATACAGTGTTGCAGCAAAATTAGCCTGGTTAGCAGGATTTCTTGGTGCTTCAAGGGAAAATAACTAGTGGTCTCTTGAATAAATAATTCACATTTACTAGTTTATGTATTTGTTTAAACCTGCCAAGTTTTGCCTCCATAAGGTGGGGGAATGAATGAAATGAAAACATTTGCTTATTTCCATAAGCCCAAGGGAGGAAGTTGATGGACTACAGCTACAACTAAGAATTGCAGTCAAGCCTGTGGAGTCCAGCCCTAGACTGAATGATGGAGCATCGCCCCTGCCTCCAAACAGTCTTCTGGAGAGAGCTCGGAATATTGTTTGTTAGAAGAGGTGTACTTATAACCCTACCTGTTCTGAGCAGCCTGTAAAAAAAATTAAAAAAAAAAAAATGCTGAAGCCATCCACAATGGCAAAATTCATTCTCAGTGTCAAAGAGAATAGAATGTCAGGGAAGTATTTACACTTAGACCTTTATGTTCATGAATTTTGACAGTTTACCTTGCTTGAGTTCAGAATTTGGCTAAATTAAAATAGGAGAGCACCCCCACTAATAGGCTAGTCATTGAGCAATGAGGTTAAAGAGGAAGAGAAAACTCAAGAGAAATGGGTTTTTAATATCTGAAATTTGTCCTGTGAAAAGGTGAGTTGTTCTCTGCTCTAGAAATCAGTAGTTCAAAGGGAAGTAGAAGTGATTTTGATTCATTATTAGTTTGTTCCTTTTAGTAATTTTACCGTTTAGGACAAGCTCTGATTCTGGTGGTGGTAGATCAAATCTCAGATCTCATTGGCTTAACACAACAATGTTTTTCGTTTGTTTTTGTTTTTGTTTTTGGTCAAAGTCTGAGTGTGTTGAGCTACCTCCCTCTCTATTTTAGATATGCGGTTGCAAGCCCTTGGCCTCCAGGGCCTGCAGGGCAGAGGAGGAGAGACACTTGTAGGGCCATGCAGCAGCTCTCACTACCTCAGTCTGAAGGTGACGCACATCATTACTGCTCACAGCACACCAGCCAGAATTAGCAAAATGGTCTCCGCCTAACTCCAAGGGAGACTGGGAATGTGGGAGAGCACATGGATATTTGTTGCACACTAAGATTTGTCCTATACCATAATCATTTTACAAATTACAGATGTTAGTCTTAGAATGGACCATTTCATAAAGCAAAAAAGTTCTCACTTCTGTTTGTTAAGGATAGCTTAAACATAGTTTTGCTACTGTTATTGACAATCTGTTTCTTTCCGTACTTTGTATATGTCATCCAACTCCTTTTGACCTCCAGGTTTTTGTTTTTTAATGCGAAATTCTTATTAAGGATCCCTTGTGCGGGGCAAGTTGCTTCTCTCTTGGTACTTTCAGAATCCTGTCTTACGACCTTTTGGTTATGATGTGTGTAGGTATGGATCTCTTTGAGTTTATCATCACAATTCATTGCATTATCATACTATGTATGCTTGCTTAGGTATGTAGACTGGTATTTACTTCTCCCGGCTTGACTTCTCTGTCCATTGGTAAACACTCAGGACCCTGTCAAATCCTAGAAGCTCATTGTGAGAGTTATCACAAAGATTGTGTTTATTTCAGTACTCCTGACCTTTGGATCCTGGCCTGGGGAGCACCTCCAGTTCCAGGTCAAGGGCTGACTATTCTTCCTGTCTCTGCTATTTTGCTCTAGGCGGAGGTTGAGCTCATTGCCACTTGACAGGTCTGTCCACTACTGCTGGTTCCCTCCTGACGGGAGGCATCAGCGTTCATTTTACTAGCAGTCCCTAATTACCAGATAGTCTGTGAGAGTGGAATCACAAACTGGTTTTGTTCTTTACTTTTGTGTTTTTGATTTAGTTTGTAAATAGGCAATATATGCACATGGTCCAAAATTTTATATGTAGATGCACACGCAACAAATATATACACATGTAGCAAAAGCATGAGGTGAAATCTCCTTCTGTTCTCCTTCCCCATACCTAGGTCTTCCTCTCCCACCACCAAGTAACCTCCACTTTATTTTACTTTCTTGTGTATCTTTCTAGAGTTTTTTATGTGTCCTTCAGAATTTCTTTACGTGTGTAGAAGTCAAATACAAAGATATTTTTACTTACCCCACTTCTTACTCTGAAGATAGTGTATTATTAGTTACCCTCTTGCACTTGATTTTTTTTTCTTTACTTAATTGGAGATATTTCCATATCAGTTTGTAGAACTTCCGTAATCTTTTTCATCCTACAGAATTCCCTATTAGCATACCATAATTTATTTAACCAGTGCC
This sequence comes from Prionailurus bengalensis, assembly GCF_016509475.1. Taxonomy (NCBI): domain Eukaryota; kingdom Metazoa; phylum Chordata; class Mammalia; order Carnivora; family Felidae; genus Prionailurus; species Prionailurus bengalensis. The sequence continues at coordinate 102,917,198 of NC_057345.1, read as the reverse complement.
CTAGTGACAGGAATTTGGGGTTTCTTGCATGTATACATTTGTAGATAAATCTTCAGAAATGGAATTGCTGAATTAGAGAATATGTGCATTTTGATTCATACTACTGAATTGCAGTGTATCAGCATACTGGCTTCTCCACAGTGTGTGAGGTTGGATGTCTTCTCATCTACAAATCATTTGGTTTTCCTCTTTCAGTGGTTTCTGTTTGTCTCTATATCCTTTTTTCCTGTTACATTATTCATCTTAGTATTTAACAGAGATTATCTATGATACAAAATATTATCAATATGTTATTTTTTGTCTTTGATTTTCTTAATGATTTTTTTCATGCAGAGCTTTTTCTTTTTTCTTTGAAAGATTTTTTTTTTAAGTTTACTTATTGATTTTGAGAGAGAGAGAGAGAGAGAGTGTGTGTGTGTGTGTGTGTGTGTGTGTGTGTGTGAGCAGAGGAGGGCAGAGAGAGGGAGAGAGAGAGAGACTGCCAAGCAGGCTTTGCACTGTCAATGCAGAGCCTGATGTGTGGCTTGATCCCACACACCGTGAGTTCATGACCTGAGCTGAAACCAAGCCTCCCAGGCACCCCCAGAGCTCTTTATTTTTAATCAGATTGGAATTATCAGTCTTTTTTTTATGGCTTCTGGATTTTGAATCCTAATCAGCAACACCTTCTACACTCTAAGACTGTAAAGGAATTCTCCCATGTTTTCTTCAAGTACTAGAATACTGGAGCATTTTTCCATGTGGCTGCTGATTTGTCCCAACACAATTTACTGAATATTTGATCTTTTATACAATAATTTGAGATGGTACCTTTATCAAATTATAAATTCCCATGTGTTTTTGGGGTGTTTTTCTGGACGTTCTTATTTGCTTTATTGTTCCATTAATTTATCAATACCACTCTGGTTTAATTATTAAGGATCTTTGTTTTCAAGGTTTTCCAGGCTATGGTTATAGTTTATTTTTTCATATAATTTTAGAATCAGATTGTCTGTTAAAAAATCCTTATGGCATTTTTTTTATTGTGGTCACATTAAATTTATGAATTTGTGTAGAGAAAAGTGGCATCTTTACAAGGAGGAGTCTTCCTAACCAAATCATAACATCTTTTCATTTATTCAGATCTCTTTTGTGTCTTTCAGGACTATTCTAAAGTTTTCATATAGATGTAGTACATTTCTTTTTAAGATAATTCCTATAATTGGAACGCTCACTCTCAGTCTCTCAAGTAAATATTTGAAAAAAAGAATATTCCTATAATTTGTGTTTTGCTATTGATATTGAAAATGAGGTATTTTCTTCCATTTTTCTTTCTTCTTTTTAATAGTCTTGCTTATATTAGTGTATGCTACAAATGCAAGTGGCGGGAATACAGAACTGTTCTCCTTTATTTTGTAATTTTTTTTTTAAGTTTACTTATATATTTTGAGAGAGAGAGAGTGGGACAGGGTCAGAGGGAGAGAGAGTCCTCAGCAGGTTCCACACTGACTCAAGACTCAATCTCGCAAAACTGTGAGATCACGCCCTGAACTGAGATCAAGAGTCGGACACTTGGGGCACCTGGGTGGCTCAGTCGGTTAGCCGCTGACTTCAGTTCAGGTCATGATCTTGCACTCCGTGATTTCGAGCCCCACGTTGGGCTCTGTGCCGACAGCTCAGAGCCTGGAGCCTGCTTCAGATTCTGTGTCTCCTTCTCTCTCTGCCCCTCTGCCTCTCATGCGCTCTGTCTCTCTCAAAAATAAATAAACATTTTTTAAAAATTAAAAAAAAAGAGAGAGTCGGACACTTAAACTACTGAGCCACCCAGGCACCCCTCTTTTGTAATTTTTTTGAATCATTCATGGAACCAGCTCTAGAATTGTCATTGATTTCTTTTGTAGTTTCTCAAAAATATTTACAGATATTCATACTAGATGGCTCATTTACATCTATAGCACGTTAAATGAGTTCTGTTTTAAATGGAATAACCTTTGAGCTCTCAACAGGATATTTTCCCTATATTTTTTAAAAATAAGAAACTAGTACCATTACTTTATAGAAAAAGTCAGTGGTCTAAAGCTTAATACCTATCACTCCAAAGTTAGTTCCATTCTTACCAATGTTTTTCCATACTTGTAATTTATGTATTTATTGTTATAGTCTCTTTTGAACTGTTTTTATAGTTAGAATCAAAGGAGTAAATTAATGAAAACTCCTGGGTTTCTCTTGAGCTCCAGATTCCTGGTCTCTCAGGTGGGACAAATAATGCCAGCGACCCCACAGGGGACCGCCTGGGTAGGTTGTGGTGGAGAGTATGCATGAAACACCGAGTGTGTTCTTTCCTTCACTCTGGTCACTGGGAGCACGGCAGCTGTCATGGATCAAGCGTGTGCTTCGCCTTGCCCGACCTAAAATGTCCCATCACAGATGGAGCCGTGTAACCTGAATAACTGTAAAGTGCCAACAAGGGTGGCTGTCTTTTTGCTGGAAAGCAGCTTTCCGAGGTTGTCGTCATCCTTTGTCTCTTCCCTTTCCTCCAGGCCTGCTCTGCGAAGAGAACATTGACGACTGTGCCGGCGGTCCCCACTGCCTTAACGGTGGTCAGTGTGTGGATAGGATTGGGGGCTACAGTTGCCGCTGCTTGCCCGGCTTTGCAGGAGAACGGTGTGAGGGGGACATCAACGAGTGCCTCTCCAACCCCTGCAGCTCTGAGGGCAGCCTGGACTGCATACAGCTGACCAACGACTACCTGTGTGTCTGCCGCAGTGCCTTCACTGGTGAGAGCCTCCCCGCCGCCCCCCGTGCTCTGCCTCCGAGGGCCTTTGAGTGAGGAAATTGGGCTCTTAGGTCATGACCTAGACCCAAGTGAAGCTTTTCCTACGTCTGAAAAACTAGACCAGGTTAATTCAGAGGCTCAGTTTTGCCTTAGGTCTGTGCTTCATGGATGTTACAGTCCACCTCTGCCTTTTTTTTTCCCCCTAAGAGATGCTTTCTCTTTTGTTATACATTGATTATATCATACTGTAGCAGAAATATAAAAAAAGAAATAGGATGTTAGGAGTGGTTGAGCAAAAATCCATTTTTTAATTGGGGTAAAAAACACATAACATGAAGTGTATCATCTTCACCATTTTTAAGTGCACAGTTGAGTGCTATTAAATACATTCACGCTGCCATGCTGCCATCACCAGATCCAGCCACAGAACTCTTTCATACGAGGAAAATAACGTCTCGTGTTCAGAAACCTTACATCTACTCTGGTTTCATCATGCTGCCTCCCTTGGCATGTGATGACCTGGGTTACTGGTAGTCACTGCCACAGTGACCTTCCTTCCATCTCTGGAACCCAGAGAGGCTCAGGATCTTCTAGGTCACCTAAGGGGAGTAGGTCCACATGGGGATGTGTTTAAGCACAAATCAGTTCACGAGAGTACGTACTGCAAAGCTTCAGGGAATGATCTGCATAGCCGAGAGCTGACCAGGTCTCTTCTCAGGCTCTTCTCCAGAGAGAAGCCTTCTCAGGCTTCTCCAGGTCTCTTCTCAGGCTTCTTTTCTTCACACATTGTAAAGATGGCCAAGCTCTGCCTCAGAATAGGGGCTTGTCATAGGCACACGTTAGTTACTTCTGAAGATGGGCAGCTTGGTGACTTTGGGGGGACTAAAATAGTTTCTAACCGTGGCAGTGTCACCAGATACTCAGAAGTCTGCCTGGCATTTGTGGAGTCATTCTAAACCTTATGCTGTAGTAGTATTCCTTGGGAGTCGGATAATAGGCTATAGCAGTCTGCTTAGTAATAATTTGGCAAGTTGGACTCTAGTACATTCAGAACCCATCTCTAGACTTTTAATTTTCAAGATATGTTACCTTTAAGAACTTTGGTAATTTATGAAGAATGGAGGGATTTTGCCCGGATGCAATATCAAAAGAGAAACCATCCATTATGAACATCATACGTATTGAGGCAATGCTGGACAGAAGAGTATGAGCAGTCTCTCCACAGCCTCATATTAGCCACGATGTCATTTGGAAGCCAGAGATGCAAAACTGGCTGCTGTTTCTTTCATTGTCTCTGAGGCTTCCTTTATCTGGAAACACTGAAAACACTTACAAAGAAAGGGGAAACAGATAAAGGAAGGACTGGAGACCACCTTGAATGAGGATCCCACAACCAGGAAGTAGGGTTAATGCATTTTCCACACTTGTGATTGAAAAGAATCCCTCAAGCTTATTGCTTGTAATTATTGTGGGATGCTGTTGCTGAGATGAGCACTGAGGGGCCGTCTGTCCCTGAGCCCCATGTCCATGTGATGGCTGCTCTCGGATAATGGGTGCTGCTGTGATTTGAAGAGACAAACACCCGTAATCCTTGCCTCTTAATTCTGGCTGGCCACAATTGTTACTATTTTAATTTCCTTTTATTTATTTTTTTAATGTTTATTCATTTATTTTGAGAGCACACACAGGCATGTGAACAAGGAAGGGAAGAGAGAGAGGGAGAGAGAGAGAGGGAGGGAGGGAGGGAGGGAGGGAGAGAGAGAGAGAGAGAGAGAGGGAGGGAGGGAGGGAGGGAGGGAGGGAGAGAGAGAGAGAGAGAGAGAGAGAGAGGGAGGGAGGGAGGGAGAGAGAGGGAGAGAGAGGGAGAGAGAGAGAGAGAAAATCCCAGGCAGGCTCTGCACTGTCAGCATGGAGCCCTATCTGTAGCTCTACCCCCACGAACCGTGAGATCATGACCTGAGCTGAAATCAAGGGTCAGACGCTTAACTGACCGAGCCACCCAGGTGCCCCTAATTTCCTTTTAGAAGCCCCTCTTTGTAAGTGACTTCAGGCCACATGAGGCCCACCTCCTGCTGGGCCTCCAGGTGTTTCCCCCCCTCCCTTGATTTCAGTTGCTTAGTTCACTTTATCATACAGCAGTGGTCTCGAGATGCCATCTGTTTTAGAACTGTTTCTAGAAGAAATGAACTCTAGAAATATTAAGCTGTATTTTAAAGCAGTGCTGATCAAATTCCAGAAAGGCTAGGAAGTGATTGAAAAGAGATATTATGGATGAAAATTCTCTTAAGCCACAAATCAGCACTTGAATGCATTGGTCTGGTGTAGACTCTTCTGTGAAGTTGACAGTTTTAACAAAATGCAGTGAACAGTTTTGGTAAATATTTCTTTTGGCTTGTGAAAGCTAAAGTTATCTTCAAAGGAAAAAAAAAAAGCTGAGGTGTCCTTTTCTGTTTCTTTTGGTCAGATTAGAGAGATTTTTCACGACTATGCCCATCTTGTTTTGTGAGTCTCTTTGGGAATCTGTGCCTTGTGTACCTATTGTATAGGCAAGACAGAAGGGGTACTGGCCTGAGCCAGGGGTGAGCCAGTCGCGTGGGGGTCCAGGGAGTGTTTCCCTCATCTTCTGTTCCTTTGGCCTTAGGACTGAGCTCACACCTCTTGCCCCATCCCTCACCCTTCGGCTAGCTCCCATCCCAGCAGCACCCTGCTCAGTATATTGCCTTTTAAAACTCCTTTTCATTTTCTGCTTTGAGGTCGTCACTGTGAAACTTTCGTCGATGTGTGTCCGCATATGCCTTGCCTGAATGGGGGGACTTGTGCTGTGGCCAGCAACATGCCCGATGGTTTCATTTGTCGTTGTCCCCCGGTAAGTGCCACGTTGCCTATCGAAGGGGCCTGCTCTCTTTCACACAGTATGGACAAAGCTGAGATTAAACCTGGTTTTTCCAAGCTCCTTCTGGAACTTTCTTGGTGGGGAGATTTCTTAATTTTAGCTCCTTCACCAAAAAGTGCTGGGGTTTCCCGTGTAAAAGCTATTAAGAAACTCCCGGAAACAGTGAACTCCCTGATCTGTGACTCAGTCTTCAGAAGCACTTAGAGAAATCCACAGGAAGCGGTGGAACGTTCCCATGAAAACAAGACTTGTGTCTCTGACCTCTGGGTCCTGTGCTGGGGGGTAGTCTTGCCCCCAGATTGGGGCAGAGTTGGTTGGGAATGCTGCTCCTTAGCAGGGACTATTTGGGAGCAAGCTGCCTATTACACTAGGAGGAAGCCTATTTTTAGCCATTTGCTGTGCAAACTCTTTTGCCACTGCCAGAGGCTGAAACCCTCCCTAAAACAGAGATCACTATGTGTGAGGACAAACCAAAAGGAAACCTGTGCTGTCCCCTTGGCCTCACTGAACAGGAAGTATAGGGACAAAATGGCACAGATAGCCTGTGAGACTCCCCAGATTCCTGAAGTAACTTCTTCCACCATAAAGCCATTATATGAGTGGTCTAATGATGTTAAGGAAGGTGCTTATAGGTACAATGCCACCTCAGTCCCCGCCCCATGCCCAGTGGACTTATTTTCTAGAAGTGAGCTCTTAAAGTGAGAGAAGTCTTCACTCATCCCGTGGGACCTCTTGAAGAGGCCTCTTCCTAGGACGCGGTACAGGAGGCTACATGGAGGGATCTTAGCCGTGTGCCTAGTCTTTATCTTTCTAGAGGTGGGGCAGAGAAGGGATTGGGAGGGAACACCGGGCCTGCTGTCCTCATCTGTTCACTAATCTCAACAGGGATTCTCCGGGGCAAGATGCCAGAGCAGCTGTGGACAAGTGAAGTGCAGGAGAGGGGAGCAGTGTGTGCACACGGCCTCAGGACCCCGCTGCTTCTGCCCCAACCCCCAGGACTGCGAGTCAGGCTGTGCCAGTAGCCCCTGCCAGCATGGGGGTAGCTGCTACCCTCAGCGCCAGCCTCCTTATTACTTCTGCCAGTGTTCTCCACCATTCTGGGGCAGCCACTGTGAGCTTTACACGGCCCCCACCAGCACCCCTCCTGCCACCTGTCTGAGCCAGTATTGTGCTGACAAAGCTCGGGACGGCGTCTGCGATGAGGCATGCAACAGCCATGCCTGCCAGTGGGATGGGGGTGACTGTTCCCTGACCATGGAGAACCCCTGGGCCAACTGCTCTTCCCCACTTCCCTGCTGGGATTACATCAACAACCAGTGTGATGAGCTGTGTAACACGGCCGAGTGCCTTTTTGACAACTTTGAATGCCAAGGGAACAGCAAGACGTGCAAGTAAGGGTCCAGGGGCCCCAGAAGCTGAGGGAGACTGTCACTAACACACCTCGGTTCCTCGTTCTTGCTCCTAACCACTCCAGGGCTTCAGCCCAAGCTGCCTCTGCTTTTCAGACTGGCGCCCCGAGGCCCTCTTCCGGGTGTCAGCCTTGCCCCGTCGCACGCTGCCCTCCCTTGCTGACAGAGGTCCAGGAATGCTCATGCACAGCCACCCTCTCTCTGCCTCTCTCTGCCTTCTCACCTGCTGCTCTCACGACCTCCTAGGGGAAATAACTTTTGGAAGTGGTGTTACCCCACTCTCAGGCAGCCTCTCACATAACCTGCCTGCAGGATGGATGGAAAGGTCTGTACCTCTATCTGTTCACCCCATTCCTTTCCCTCAGACAGAGTTTCCCCTTCTAGACTTATGAGGAAGCATAAGCTAGACCAGGCCACTTAACCCTCCTCGTCGTCTCTGTGGCAGTTACAGGGTGCTTTATGGTTTACATAGCAACTTTCCTTTTAGCAATCCCATTTAATTTAACCCCAGTGAACTCTCAACAACCTTAATGAGGTGTAGGTACTATTAACAGGTCTTTCACAGGTGAGGAAACTGAGACCTGGGAGGTTAGAGAACGTGCCAGAGCACATACAGCTGTTGCTGACTCCCAAGCTCTTTGTTGAGCCAGTGTGGCAGGTGATACCAATGGCATAACCACTATCAAGGGGTGAGAGTGGGGAGGAGAGTGAGGATGAAATAGTTTGTGCATCATTTAGGTCTGGGGACTCGATTTCCTTTTCCCAGTATTTGAAAGAGGCTGTACAGTTTAAATCTGGTATCTTGTCTGGGACACACCTCTCCCCACCTGCCTTCCAGAGCTAGGATTCAGTCTTGTTTGGGGAGGAAATGGGCCATATCGACAGGGTCCTCTGTGGAGCCCTGATGGCTCAGGGCTCTGTACCCGGTTCCTGGAGGCCCCCCTTTTTTTTTTCCCAAAAGCTCATTCTTACCGCAGCAGGGACAGCAGATAAAAAAAAAAAAAAAAAGGAAGCATGCACCTGGTTAATTTGTTTCAGGCATGCAGCTTTGCTTACAAAGCTGACTTACAAAGATTACCAGCTGCCTGGGCGGCTGTAAGCCCGTGCAGCATAGCGAGCACAGTGTTGTTTCTCCTTTGGAGGGTGCTCACATTGAGTGGCATAGATGGGATATGTACTCTGTGCTGTCAGGATGGGAGACTCAATGAGGGGACCTGATCTGGGCTACAGAAGATAGGCGGGAAAAGCCACAGTAGTTCCAGGCAGAAAACCAAATAGCACTGCAGTCTATTCTGAGCCCTTCCCTTGTTCTCCTCCTCTTCTGCCTCCCCCTGCCTAGGTATGACAAATACTGTGCAGACCACTTCAAAGACAACCACTGTGACCAGGGATGCAACAGTGAGGAGTGTGGCTGGGATGGGTTGGACTGTGCTGCTGACCGGCCGGAGAACCTGGCGGAGGGGACCCTGGTTATAGTGGTGCTCATGCCCCCAGAGCAGCTTCTCCAGGATGCCCGCAGCTTTTTGCGGGCACTGGGCACCCTGCTCCGTACCAACCTGCAGATTAAACGGGACTCTCAGGGGGTACTCATGGTCTACCCCTATTATGGTGAGAAGTCGGCTGCCATGAAGAAGCAGAGGATGATACGCAGGTCCCTTCCTGGTGACCAAGAACAGGAGGTGGTTGGGTAGGTTTTTGGTTTCTGAACTTCTTAAAGTTTATAAAGCTAAGTACTCTGATGCACAGAGGAAGTCATAACTGAACCTATAAGAATGCAGAGCTTAGGCAAGTAGAACAGCCACCATGTACAGTAAACCCGTGATGCCAGTACGTATGTTTAAGGGTAAGGTTTTCCTTGGTCTTGGTATCCTGAAAGGCGGGCTGGAGCAAGCAGAAGGTGGGATGTCAGGACGGCCTCCTCAAATGCCAGAATGTGTAACCTTTTGCCAGGGTTGCCTCAAATCCCTTTACTACTGACCATTCTTTTTATGTTAATCATTGCGTTCTGTTCAAGGCCATGCATTTATAACAGAAGGCTCTCTGTAATAGTCTTGAATTGTTCTGTCATTGCACCCCACTATTTGTTGCTGTATCCCACAAGTTTCAACTGTATAGCTACCTCAGATGCAGATGCAGAGACCACGGAGAATAGGGACCCGCTTTACCCAGTGTCCTCCCTTTGACTTGCGTTGCCTAAGTCAGAAGGCGCAAACTCAGCCAGACCAAGGAAGGTGAGACATAGTCCGGTGGGAACTCGTATTTAGGATCTAAAAGGACAGGATCTAATTTCTGAGATCTTTTGATGGCCTCATCACAGAGATAGGAGAGCCCAGTGCTGATGTGAGGAAGGAAGGCTCATGCAGTCCTTTCTAACTTCACTTGCTTGACTGGCACCCTCTGTTTTACTCACCATTTCCCCTTGGCATCCTACAGCTCTAAGGTGTTTCTGGAAATTGACAACCGCCAGTGTGTTCAAGATTCAGACCAGTGTTTCAAGAACACGGATGCAGCAGCAGCTCTTCTGGCCTCTCATGCCATCCAGGGGACCTTGTCCTACCCTCTTGTGTCCGTTGTCAGTGAGTAGCACTGGTGTTAAAGGAAGAGTTTGGGGCAGGGGAGACGTCACTTGGGGCCAGTGAGAAAAGGGCACACTTTTCAGTGTGCAGCTCTGTTTTTCAGTGCCAGTGAGGTCAATCAGTCAATGCCCTCTAAATGAATTTTATGCTAAGATTGAGAGGTTTATTCAGCACATTCCCTGTCTCCCTGCACTTCCAGGTGAATCTCTGACTCCAAAAGGTACTCAGCTTCTCTATCTACTTGCTGTTGCCGTTGTCATTATCCTGTTTATTATCTTGCTGGGAGTTATCATGGCGAAACGAAAGCGTAAGCATGGCTCCCTCTGGCTGCCTGAAGGTTTCACCCTTCGCCGAGACTCCAGCAATCACAAGCGCCGTGAGCCAGTGGGACAGGATGCCGTGGGGCTGAAGTAAGACGGTTTGCCAACACGCCACTATTCACAGTAGTAATAGCAGGGATAGAGGAGAAAGGAAATCTTGTTGAATTATGATTTTAAATTTCGAGCTCTGGCCACGCCACATTGTCACACCTAACCATGATTCTGAGTGCCTGCTGAGCGACTATGAACTAACAGAGTCTGGATGCTTCTATTCTGTATATATTAAAGCAGTGGTGCTTGGCTTATATGTTGAGACACCCTTTTGTTGTAAGCTCTTGATCCACAGGAAAGGAAAAGATGTTTACTCGGGCAGTGGGATGGAAAATACTGCCCATCCTTTGTGGGCCAAGGCTCCTGAAAGTCTTTGAGGATAGCCATGGAAAAAGTATTGAAAACCACTATATGAGTTTATGACATAATCTCTGCTCTTGTTTTTCCCCTTCATAATCTTGTCCTATCAGAAATCTCTCAGTGCAAGTCTCAGAGGCTAACCTAATTGGTTCTGGAACAAGTGAACATTGGGTTGATGATGAAGGGCCCCAGCCAAAGAAAGCCAAGGTAAGCTGGCCATGGTAGATCCACTATTATCAGCCACTATCTGGTCACACCAAATTTCTGTCCTTTGCTATCTAGAGTGTCCTGAATGGGTGAAAAGGGTGATAGTCTTTATGTGCTGCCCAGGCAATGGCTACCCCAGGTTGTCATGAAAGGCAAGAATCATTAGGTCATTGATGGCCTTGGGTTACCTCCATATGTGTTTCAGTAAGAACTCTTTAGAGGCGCCTGCGTGGCTCAGTCAGTTAAGCATCTGACTCTTGATTTCAGCTCAGGTCATGATCTCATGGAGTTTGAGCCCCACATCGGGCTCTATGCTGGCGGTGTGGAGTCTGCTTGGGAGTCTCTCTCTCTCACTTTCTCTCTGCCCCTGCCCCATTTGCATGCGCTCTCTCTCTCTCTCTCTCTCTCTCTCTGTCTCTCTAAATAAAAAAATAAATAAACCTAAAAAAATAACTCTTTATTAAAAATAATAAAACAAACATGATTCCTTCCTTAAGAATCATGCTGATGGTTGGGGCGCCTGGGTGGCGCAGTCGGTTAAGCGTCCGACTTCAGCCAGGTCACGATCTCGCGGTCCGTGAGTTCGAGCCCCGCGTCGGGCTCTGGGCTGATGGCTCGGAGCCTGGAGCCTGTTTCCGATCCTGTGTCTCCCTCTCTCTCTGCCCCTCCCCCATTCATACTCTGTCTCTCTCTGTCCCAAAAATAAATAAACGTTGAAAAAAAAAAATTAAAATTAAAAAAAAAAAAAAAGAATCATGCTGATGGTAGCTGAATAAGGAATGATGTGTGTAAATAGCAGTTTCCTTTATGACTAGCTCTCCCCCTTATCTTCTCTGGATACTCCCCCTTCAGGAAGGAAGAAAGCCAATGACCATTGAGTTTGGAGGTTCTGCATCTTGAGCGCAGGAAACTAGAACCATAAAGTAAGAGGTAGATTGGGCTGAAGCTGATGTGAAAAGGGAGACAATCCATCCATAGCTATACATGGCTGGGATATGCATATATCCATGAGTATTCTAAAGCAGCTTGAGGGGATGAATGCTTGAGGAATATAGACATGCAGTACAGCATGATGGTTCAGAACATTGCTTAGTTACAATCAGAACTGGATTCAAGTCCAAAACTCTGCTACTTAGTAGCTGGAAAACTTAACCTCTTTGTACCTCATTATCCTTATCTGTAAAATAGGGAGTTGTTTCAAAGATTAAATATATATGTGTGAAGCATCTTACCCATTTTCTATCATGTAGTAAATATTCAATAAAAGGTAGCTGCCTTTTAAATTATAGTAATAGTTACTGCCCAGCAAATATTTTCTTGGGTGTTTGCTATGTGCTGGGCATTGTATTAAGTACAGGGAGGTGGTATTGAACAAGGCTTGTTTCCTGTTCTCATGAATCTTACCTTCTCGTGGTAGAGACTGTTATATAGTGCCTTGTGAGCACTTAACACAGAGTCAGTTAAGTAGAGGTAAGCAGAGGGTATTTTCGAACACACAAGAGGAATTAAAGTCCCGTTGTATTTGAAGGGTAGGTAGGAGTTGTTAGTCAGACAAAGAATTGGGAAAAGATATGGCAGGCACAGGGGACAACCCAGGCAGATGTCCAGAAGCAAGGAAATGGTGTTTTGGGGATCTGTATCTAGATAGCGTATTTGGTAGGTGAAATAGATGGTATATTAAGGCTGAAGCCTGGAGTTTGGAATGGGGAGGTCGGGAGAGTGGTACAGATGGCACAGGAGAGGGTGACAGGAATCACATCCGGCAGCAGCAGGAAGGCAGTGTGGATGACACCCTGGCAGGTAGAATAGGAGGAGACTACAACTGCCTCCTTGTCCGCAGCTCCTAATGGTGGGCCAGGTCAACACAGAGCGTTGTTTTCTTGTCAGGCTGAAGATGAGGCTTTGCTCTCAGAAGAAGATGATGCCATTGATCGACGTCCATGGACACAGCAGCACCTTGAGGCCGCAGATATCCGCAGGACGCCATCGCTGGCACTCACTCCTCCACAGGCAGAGCAGGAGGTGGATGTGTTGGATGTGAATGTCCGTGGCCCAGGTCAGCACACACCCGCTTTCCAAACCTGCCCTGCCTGCCCTTGGCTCTGTGATGTGCCTCGGTGATCTGCCCCCTGCCAATTGCACAGACTAAATTAGCATGAGGAAATGAACATTTAGGGAATACAGACATACAGAACATGTAAACTTCTGTAAGAAGAGGGAAGGATTTTATATTGCCTCACCTACAGCATGCTTGGGAATAGATAGGCTGATTACATGGGAAAGAGTTTAATGGGATAGAGAAATAATATCCCAAAGCAGAAGGATAGAAAATTACTTTAATTGATACCTTAGTGCATATTATTGTTAATACTGGATATTTTTAAATGTTGCCCAATTTAAAATAACATAGCACTTAGGAACTCAAACAGGAAGGCTTGTTTAACTTAGAGAAGAGCCCTAGCTTAAAAACACTCTTATTTTCCCATAAAGGGCATTATCTATCAGAGGAAAAACAGGTGGCAAATGTAAAACGAATTGCCCATTACCACAAGAAGCTCAGAGGGTTTTTTCCCCATAAGAATAACTTTATTCAAACAGAACGCTTCCAGCCACTGGGTTCATTGAACATTAATGTCCTTCTCCTCCTTAAATATTTTTTGGAAAATTCCGTTCTTATAGATGGGTGCACCCCACTGATGCTGGCTTCCCTCCGAGGAGGCAGCTCAGATATGAGTGATGAAGATGAAGATGGAGAGGACTCTTCTGCCAACATCATCACAGACTTGGTCTACCAGGGTGCCAGCCTGCAGGCCCAGACAGACCGGACTGGTGAGATGGCTCTGCACCTTGCAGCGCGCTACTCAAGGGCTGATGCTGCCAAGCGTCTCCTGGATGCAGGTGCAGACGCCAACGCCCAGGACAACATGGGCCGCTGCCCTCTCCATGCTGCAGTGGCAGCTGATGCCCAGGGGGTCTTCCAGGTAAAGAACAGAGCTGATTCCCTATAGATCTATAATGGTTTCTCTTTGCTAAGGCACTTAATACCCAATTATGCTCCTTCAGTAATTCTCTGAGAAAATAGGGCGGATGGTGGATCTGGTGGATCCAGGATGGTGGAGTCCTGCTTGTAGGATGGGAAAGCAGGAAAAGAGCAGCAGAAAACTGACCTAACCAGAACAGCCAGATAGCGACAGAGCTTACAGCAGATCCCACCAGTTTTCTGATTCTTCATCACTGTTCATTTTGATGTGCCCAAATGCCTCCCAAATGAATAGAGCAGATGGGAGTGATACCTGTTATGAAGTTTTTGACTAGTATCAGCTTCTCCCTGTAGATTTATCTGGCCATATGGGCTTCTAGCTGCTCCTTGGTGGTTTTTTTGACATGAATTCACTGTGTATTCCTTTTATTTTACCCTTTTGAGGAAACTGGAAGCATTCTGATTAATCTTAAACTATATACACCACAACTGAGGTTATGATATTTTCCCACTTACTCCTTTCTTTAGAAAGCAGAAGACATCACTCTCCATGAGATGGCGTCCCCTAGCACCCTTTGTTCCTTCATTCATTCATGCATTCATTCAGCATTTATTGATTGAGGATGATAGAATCATGGACACAAAGACAACAAGCATTCCCTGCCCTCCAGGAACTTACAGGGTTGCCTCAGCTCTGATGCTCTTGTTTCTTCTTTTAACTTCATTATTTTCTTTTATCTAGTTGACTATCTTTTCTGTACTTTCTCATCTTGTAGATTCTGATCCGCAACCGAGTAACTGATCTGGACGCCAGGATGAACGATGGCACTACACCACTGATCCTGGCCGCCCGCCTGGCTGTGGAGGGAATGGTGGCAGAACTGATCAACTGCCAAGCAGATGTGAATGCAGTAGACGACCATGGTAGGGCTGAGAGGCAGGGAGCCAGATTCTCGCCTGCAAAGCATGCCTCTAAGGGGGAAAATCATGTGATCTTTAAAGAACCATCTCAGATTTGAATCCAATGAAGATTCTATCATTCATTTATTCTTCTTTCAACATTTTAAGTCCAGAGAACTAAGCCAGTGGGAAGTCCATAGGCGAAGATAGGAAGGGATTTTTAGTGAGGGTTTTTGGAACCCAAAGCCAGTCTATGAAAGGCTTGCCTCTGTAGGTTCTACTCGGGATATGAGGACTAGTGAGCTTGTCCTCACTAGGGAGGGATTATGAGCAACATCTTAAATAGACATTCTGGTGTGATAAGTAGATAGATTATTGTCCTCAGTATGGGATTCTACCATGTGGAAGACGTGGGTACCCTAGACAAATGATCTTTTTACCTACATGTCTTTCTAATGCTAGGCAGCCTGTATTAAAGTATTTCTAGAACAGGAAAAGGAAGATAATACTTTGGTTTTTTTCCACAGGCTGTCACTGACAACTGGCTTGCTTCTCTCTGGGAAGTTCAAGGTTTCCTTATATAAGTCATGATGCTTCCTTATACTGGGAAGAGGACATGTTCCTCTACTCTGTCTGCTTATAAAAATGTTTCTCCCTGCAGGAAAATCCGCTCTTCACTGGGCAGCTGCTGTCAATAACGTGGAGGCAACCCTTTTGCTGTTGAAAAACGGGGCCAACCGAGACATGCAAGACAACAAGGTACAGTCTGGGCAGACCTAGCAGTGCCTCAGATTACGAAGCCTTCCCTTTTCTCCTATAGCTCCTCTTGTGATGAGTATAGACAAAGAGGGAGGCAGGGTGGACAACAGCTGGATCCAAAGAGTTTGAGGGGAAGGTATTGGGTTATCCAGGGATGTGTCAGGAGGCGAGTCCTCTGCCTACACAGTACTCAGTCTGGATCAGGCTGTCCTGTAAATAACTTCAGTGTAGCCTTTTCTGCCTTTCTCTTGGACATCATCCTTTCTCCTGTCCTCTGTTCTCTTCATGCTCACTTGCTTTTCTCTTGTTCTTGTTCATTTTCTTTGCTGTGGCTCTTGTTTTCTGTTCTTGGACACCATGGTATTTTCCTGGTTGCTTTTCTTCCTCTGGGTTTTGGGTCATACTTCTCTTCTCTTGTGTATTTCCCCTTTTCTCTAATTTTAATTCTTTCTTAAACATGTTTTGTTTCCTATTGCTTCTGCTTCCCCTTATTTTTCTGCTTTAGGTTCTTGCCCTCCTACTTCTCTTATTTCCAAGAAGTCCTTTTCCTCTTAGAACCCTATTTTGATAAGCTCAGTGCTCTTTTAAGCAAATCTCTGGCTCAGGAGAATGCTTTATTTCACACATTCCCAACTAAAGAGACATCACCCTCAATGGGGCAAAATTGGCTGTTGAGGAAGGGTAGAATGATCTTACTCTTCTTGTGTATAAAACTACAGATATATGGGGCACCTGGGTGGTTCGGTCAGGTAAGCGTCCAACTCTTGGTTTCAGCTCAGGTCATGAACTCACCGTTCATGAGTTTGAGCACTACATTGGGCTCCATGCTGACAGCACACAGCCTGCTTGGGATTCTCTGTCTCCCTCTCTCTCTGCCCTCCCCCCCACCCAATCTTTCAAAATAAATAAATAAATTTTTATTTATTTATATTTTTTTAATTTTCTCTTTTACATTTATTTATTTTTGAGAGACAGAGAGACAGAGCACTAGTCGGGGAGGGATAGAGAGAGGAAGACACAGAATCCTAAGCAGGCTCCAGGCTCTGAGCTGTCAGCACAGAGCCCGACGCAGGGCCCAAACTCACAAACCGTGAGATCATGACCTGAGCCGAAGTCAGACACTTAACTGACTGACCCACTCAGGCGCCCCATAAAAAAAAAAAAATTTTTTTTTAAGCTACAGATATACATTCAGTACCTAGGTAGATAGACATTTTATCTGTGCTAGTAAAATTTCACATGGGGAGGCAGTTAGGGAAATAATGTCTAAGGGGTTGATAATAACAAAAAGTTTGAGAAACACTGACATATGATCAAGGGTGTTACTAATTTTCATGTGCTATATGGGTCTTCTCTGTAGGAAGAGACACCTCTGTTTCTTGCTGCCCGGGAGGGAAGCTACGAAGCAGCCAAGATCCTGTTAGACCATTTTGCCAATCGGGATATCACAGACCACATGGATCGTCTTCCCCGGGATGTGGCTCGGGACCGCATGCACCATGACATCGTGCGCCTCCTAGACGAGTACAATGTGACACCGAGCCCTCCAGGCACTGTGCTGACTTCTGCCCTCTCACCTGTCATCTGTGGGCCCAACAGATCTTTCCTCAGCCTAAAGCACACCCCAATGGGCAAGAAGCCTAGACGGCCCAATACCAAGAGTGCCATGCCCACTAGCCTCCCTAACCTTGCCAAGGAGGCCAAGGATGCCAAGGGTAGTAGGAGGAAGAAGTCTCTGAGTGACAAGGGTCAGCTGTCTGAGAGTTCAGTGACTTTATCCCCAGTTGATTCCTTAGAGTCTCCTCACACATATGTTTCTGACACCACATCTTCTCCAATGATTACATCCCCTGGAATCTTACAGGCCTCACCCAACCCTATGTTGGCCACTGCTGCACCCCCTGCCCCAGTCCATGCACAGCATGCACTGTCCTTCTCTAACCTGCATGAAATGCAGCCTTTGGCTCACGGGGCCAACACTGTGCTTCCCTCAGTGAGCCAGCTGCTATCCCACCACCACATTGTTCCCCCAGGCAGTGGCAGTACGGGGAGCTTGGGCAGGCTCCATCCAGTCACTGTTCCAGCAGATTGGATGAACCGCATGGAGATGAATGAGACCCAGTACAATGAGATGTTTAGTATGGTTCTGGCTCCAGCTGAGGGCACGCACCCTGGCATAGCTCCCCAGAGCAGACCACCTGAAGGGAAGCATATAACTACCCCTCGGGAGCCCTTGCCCCCCATTGTGACTTTCCAGCTAATCCCCAAAGGCAGTATTTCCCAACCAGCAGGGACTCCCCAGCCTCAGTCCAACTGCCCCCCACCTGTTGCAGGCCCTGTGCCCACCATGTACCAGATTCCAGAAATGGCTCGTTTGCCTAATATGGCTTTTCCCACTGCCATGATGCCCCAGCAGGATGGGCAGGTTGCTCAGACCATTCTCCCAGCCTATCATCCTTTCCCAGCCTCCGTGGGCAAGTATCCCACACCACCTTCACAGCATAGTTATGCTTCCTCAAATGCTGCTGAACGAACACCCAGTCACAGTGGTCACCTCCAGGGTGAGCATCCCTACCTGACACCATCCCCAGAGTCTCCTGACCAGTGGTCAAGTTCATCACCCCACTCTGCTTCTGACTGGTCAGATGTGACCACCAGCCCTACCCCTGGGGGTGCTGGAGGAGGTCAGCGGGGACCTGGAACACACATGTCTGAGCCACCGCGCAGCAACATGCAGGTGTATGCATGAAAGAGTCTGCCTCCAGTGTAGGGACAGAACTGCCTATTGTAAATGCTGCTGAGGAACAAATGAAGGTCATCCGGGAGAGAAATGAAGAAATCTCTGGAATCAGCTTCTGGAAGCAGGAGGAAGAAGATGCTTTTATCTTTTAGATAATGCAAGAAGCAATTTTGTCAACTTCACTGGGTATCTGCAGGATTTGGGGTGGGAGGAACATGGTTCCTTTCAGTCTCTTACCCATCAAGCCAAGTTTGTGGAAACTCAAGATGAATACAAGACTTGGGGCCACGTTTACTCTTTTCTCTTTGGAGAAAAGAATGGATGCCTGTTGTAGCCCAGACATTCTTGCAGCCTGGACTGCATTTTAAGCCCTGGGGGCTTCTGCCATATCCATGAGAAGATTTTACGTACAGTCCTGTTGGGAATTGTACCTTGGAATTCTGCCCAAGTTGACTTATCTCATCTTCTCTTACTTGGAAATTCTTCTGACTTCATTTGGTGCTTTAATTTTGCACCTCTCTGTGGTTGTACTCCCCCCACACCCCCAGCATGGTATAGGGCAACGTGCTTTTAATCATTCCTGCTCTGAAAAGCAATTTCAGCCTCCTTTCCCCTCTTCTCCCAGTGTCCCCAGGAATATCACAGGGTTTGCTTCGGTTATGGTTCTCAGCATACACCTTTCAAGTATGTGTCTTTAGAAAACGGATTCATTGCAGTCTCCTACATAATGTCATTCCTAGAAGAGGAAGGGGAGCAAGACATTTTTCTTTGAACCCATTTTGGAGACAGAAGTCCTTTTCAAGAGACTGCACCTTAGTTCTCTTGCCTGCATGCAGGGCTTTACGTAAACCTTACCAGGAAGAAGGATAAGAATTGGTTGTTTTCCCATTTGTGGGCCTAGTCAGTGGGAAGTTTTATCATTGGCAGTGCAGGTACTATGAGCCCCTTAAAACAAATAAACAAACAAGAAACAGACAAAGATGTGGAATGTTGGAATGACCAAGAGATAAGCTAACTCATGTGAGAAGTGGTTATCCACTAACAAGTCCCTTTCCTTCTCTCCCAGCATTCCATTGACGGCCTGTGCAAAACACATTTGTTCCCAGATCTCAGAACCCCTGGCCTACTTCACTCACTCATCCAGCAGGGAAAGCTAGCCTTAGTTGTTGAGACTTTCCTTCCATAGAAGAAAATGTCTCAAACGATGCTTCCTCGCCACTCAGAGCTGAACTCTGTTTGGCTCGAGGGACCCTGTGCCAGCCGGGTTCCTTTTGCGGAGGGATTGCAGTCTCTGCTTCCTGAGGCTGTTTCTGACCGCAGGCCTGCTCACCAGCCCTTCACTGTGCGTGCAGTCTGAGTTATCGGTGCACCCAAGTAGGTTCTCACCGAACGCATGGATTTTTCTGTGTTCAAGTGCAGGAAATAGAAAGCTAACCTAGTTTTCTGGGATCCAAGCCAGCCCCGTACAAAGGTTGGAACTATGAGGCAGCCTTTGCTATTTTTTGCTACCATTCCTTTTGTTTTGAGGCAGTCGTGGCGTTCCCTTTCAGGCAACTAACATAGAAACTTACTGTGGACATTTTCCTTTCCCTGAGTTGCCTTGTAGATAATGATGGACAATTAAAGACTGTCTTTGTCATTCTCATGCTCAGATTATGGTTATATTTTACTTGAGTCGGCTCTCTGTATTTGTGGTCTTGGCACCTTCTGTGGCACTCTGTCAAGGGCAGAAGCATTCTAGTCAACACTAGAAATAGGAATATCATTTTCTTCCTCTTGTCCCTGAGTCATCCAATAGTGGATCCTGTGGCCACACTGTCATCTCTGCCCGGTGCTGTGATGTCATGACACCTGGGAAATTAGTTCTGCTGGGGCATTTTGTAGATAATAACAGGTGAATTGCCTACTCTGTTTGAATGGTAGTCTTCATTACTGCCTTGGCTAGGAGTACCCGTCAGAGCATTCCACTTAACGTGATTTATCTGTGGCCCCGTATGGAACCCCTGAGTGTCTGTTAGCATGGCAGTCTACAATTTTTTTTTTTTTTAGTCCTGCCCAGGCTCATCAACAGAAATAATTAGTACTGCCCCAGCAAACTGTATTCGCTCATGTGGCAACTCTTACCAGCCCTTTCATAGCAGGTAACATTTTATCTTCTGAACAGTGACTCTCTGTCCTTGGGCCCATTTGTTAATTCACAGATGGGGAGAACCTCTCTGTGTGGGCCACTGTGGACCTCACCACATCTGCCCCTGTCATCCTGTTTCATCCCCACTTCCTGAAAGTATCAGCCTCTGACCCAACAGCTTGGATCCTCTATTGCCTCCTCCTTCCCCAACCACAATTTAGGCCTAACTTGCTTCTTTTTCCTTCTTGGGATCCTTTGGGTTTTGGGAAAGGGAATGTGAAAGCTGCCATTACAGACTACGGGCTTCAGTGATGAGGAGGAAAACACTGCCTTTCAAGCATTTATGAATCCCTTAGATTTTAAGAACCCTTCAGTTGTATAGTACCTAATAAAAGTGAAGGTGAGATGGAGAATCACTTTCTTATTTGGGTTCTGAATTAGAGACTTTTATAGGACACGTCTTTTATGCCATGTATAGGTCACCCTCTCCCCAATTTTGGTTTTTATTTTTATACATTTTTCTTTTGACTCCTCTTCTGTCTGCCTTTGGGGATAGATTCTTCTGTTTGTTTCTTCTGTTTTGTGTTAAGCATCATTTTCTGACTTACATGATGGTGAGGGAGAGAAACGTGTAAAAGAGAGTTAAAGACTTTGATGTAAGCAGTCAGCCATGATGCTCAAGCCTGCTATACCATCTTATTACGGTCGCTGGTACACAGTTCTGGCATAGAAAAGAACCAAAGGTATAATATTTTGTGGGCAGGCAGTTTGGATTTTAACCAACACATTGAATGTATGATGACTATTTGAGAGGACACAACTATATGACCTGACGCTCCCACTTGTAACTGGTACTACGGCTCCTTCCTTGTGTACATTTCTCTTAAAAGTGATACTATATGTTTGTATGAGAAACCCAGTAACCAGAAAAATGACTGCATATTCCTAACTATACATAGTAAGGAAAATGCAAACTGTTTTTACTTTCCAAATTTTCATTCTAAAGTAGTTAAGATGAAATTTATATGAAAGCATTTTTATCACAAAATAAAAAAAGATTACATGTCAAGCTCTGTGACATTGCAGTTTTTATTTTCCATTCCAGCGTCCCTGGTCTTGCAGTGACCTCCTTTGTGATGTCATGATAGGCTGAGAATGAAATAACTTTCTCTTCATTCTGAATCCCACAAAGCCAAGCACTAGGCTTCTTTTTTCATTCTCCCAAGCAGATTGCAAATAAATGCTTTTGAGGAAAAACTTCTGTCAAATAGGAAGCACCACAAGACAATCACTTTTCTGTGCACTAGTTAGTGGCAAACAGACACTCACTGAGGACAAGGTACCTTCCAGTGGAAATGGGGAGTGTTTGCTAAGGCCAGAATTGAAAAGTGGGATGTAACTGATAATATTGATAGTGCTGTTACCTAAACCATTAGTTTTCAATATTATTCCTCAAATTAAATTTGTATAGAACTTTGTTGCAGGAAGTATGGCCGGAGTCGCAAAAGATGAGTCCGCAAATAAAATGCAGTTAAGTGAAGGTCCTCATACTTGAGTCGGAATGAGGCCCTGACTCCAGAATGAAGCTTCTTTTTATTAGGATAATTGCTAAAGACTATGTGCATAAAGTCAGCTAAGTAAGTGTGTTAATCAATCTAATGGTTTAGCTTTTCAAGGTTGAATTTCGAGTTAATTGGTTTCTGTAACACTAGGAAGGGTCAGCTGTGAAGGAGGATCCAGCCCTGGACTATGTTAATGGCTCTAGGTGTCCCTTACCAGCCGCAGCCTCATTCAGCTGTGTAAACATGTCCTAAGGCCTTGCACCTTCTCCAGCCCTTCCCTTTTGAAGTCTCTTCCTTGGATGCTTCTCTCCTGCATCTCCCACAGAACTTTATACAATTCTAAAGTAGTATTTTGCCTATAAATATGTTACCAAGTTCCTTTATACATTTACTTGTGAAAGTCCATCAGGGAGACGTTTGAACACAAGTATTTGACATTGGTGATGCTTATGTCATGACCAGTCTTGTGTCAACTTCAGCATTGAGTTTATTTCCATATTCTGTTAGTTTTGCAGAAACTTTTTCTTCTTAAGTATATTTCTTTTTGAGACAGAGAGAGGGAGAGGGAGACACAGAATCCAAAGTAGTCTCCAGGCTCTGACCTGTCAGCACAGAGCCCAAGGCAAGGCCCAACCTCATGAACCGCGAGATCATGACCTGAGCTGAAGTCAGATGCTTAACGGACAGCCACCCAGGCACCCCTGCTTTGCAGAAACTTTGATTCATACATACATAATTCTAAGTGGTAGAAATACTTGCTTAAATGACTGGAAATCTTAGGATATGCTTCAATTGAATAGATGAAGGAGGTTTATTCAAAATCTGCACAAATATATTTTAACACAACTGACAGCACATATTGGTTAGCCTGACAGCTTTCTAATTTCATATAAAACACATCTGAGTCTTCATGTTAGGCTTTGTAATAGCATAACAGGAAAATGAATTTGAGAGCTAAGGAATGATTTGCCTAAGTCTGGTCCTCTGCAGATTGGCATCTCAGAGCTGGACTGGCCTCTTCAGACTATTTAGGAGCTAACTTGCTGGAAACCTGCTTTCTGGATCTGAGCTGCAGGCCACTAGCTTGCTCTCCACATCCTACCACTGCAATCGCAAGCCTAAAAACCTCACCCTTGATTGTGGCAGGGGGATCCAGGGCTCTCCCAACTATGATCTCCAAAGAGGGAGGGCAGGGCTGGAGGCCAAGGCCTGCCACATCACACAGCTAGGACAGTAGACTTGGACACCAGGCCACAGTCAGGCCAGGGGTGAGACTGGTGCTTCCCTCAGTCCCACAGCTAAGAAGCCTCATAGCCGGAGAGGGGGCTGAGTTCCCCTTTCAGAGCATGATGACTACAACAACCATCCTTAATGCCTGCACACAGTCCAGGATGTGATGGGCAATGGGAGAACTGAGCTCCTTTACTGCCTCTGCTTCTGCAAGCTCTCCCAATACACACTGCCCTGGGCCAGCAGGGCTCGATCTCCTCATCTGCCTGACCGTATTTTAAAAATGAAATGACCCCTTTCACGAAGATGGCGCCGAAGGTGAAAAAGGAAGCCCCTGTCCCTCCCAAAGCCAAAGCCAAAGCTTTGAAGGCCAAGAAAGTAGTGCTGAAAGGCGTCCATAGTCATACAAAAAAAGAAGATCCGCACGTCACCTACATTCCGACGGCCCAACGTACTGCATCTCCGAAGGCAGCCCAAATATCCTCAAAAGAGTGCCTCTCGGAGAAACAAGCTTGACCACTATGCCATCATCAAGTTCCCCCTGACTGCAGAGTCAGCCATGAAGAGAACAGGGTTCATTGTGGATGCCAAGGCCAATAAGCACCAGATCAAACAGCCTGTGAAGAAGCTCTATGACATTGACATGACCAAGGTCAACACTCTGATCAGGCCCGATGGAGGAAAGAAAGCATATGTTTGATTGGCTCCTGACTATGATGCTTTGGATGTTGCCAACAAAATCGGGATCATCTAAACTGAGTCCAGCTGGCTAAATCTAAATATAAAAGTTTTCACCATAAAAAAATAAAAAATCATAAATAAAAATAAACATGAAATGTGAATCAGGTGCTTGCAAAAGTCCTGAAGAGGGAGAGGGTGTATGTGAAGTATGTGAGTAGGTGAGGAAGTGTAGGCATGTGAATGTGTCAAACAGAGAAAATACAACTTTTCTTTCTTTGCCTTAGGCTTAGCAAAACACGTCGAGAACAATGACAGCAGTCAAGTCTGCCTGCCAAGTGGGAGCAAACTCAAATGAGGATAACTCAAGAGGGGCTTATTTACAAAAGGACTACTGAGGAAGTGTGCATGTGTGAGGTGTAGGGGAACTCTAAGGAGCGGTGCAGAAAGCACTGGCTAGTCCCAGCAGAGCTATGACTGCTGGATACAAAGGGATGAGACCAGAGGAGGCTACCAGAACCTGGAAAGAGTGTAGAGCAAGTTACCTCAAGAAGAGCTATGCTTCAGTTAGGGAGTCAGTGAGCCCCAAGGCTCCTTGACAACAAGGACGCCAGGGAATGAGTACTCTGACCTCATTCCCCACCCCATTTCTGCCCACACTTCCTTCCTCCCTTCCTTCCTTCCTTCCCTCCTTCCTCCCTCCCTCCCTCCTTCCCTCCCTTCCTTCCTCCTTTCCTTCCTACCTTCCTTCCTTTCCTCCCTCCCTCCCTCCCTCCCTTCCTTCCTTCTTTCCTTTCCTCCCTCCCTCCCTTCCTTCATATCCTCCTTCCCTCCTTTCCTTCATCCCATCCTTTGTTTCCTCCCTCCCTCCCTTCCTTCCTTCTTTCCTTTCCTCCCTCCCTCCCTTCCTTTCCTCCTTCCTCCCTCCCTTCCTTCCTTCTTTCCTTTCCTCCCTCCCTTCCTTTCCTCCTTCCTCCCTCCCTTCCTTCCTTCATTTCCTCCTTCCCTCCCTTCCTTCATCCCTTCCTTCGTTTCCTCCCTCCCTTCCTTCCCTCCCTCCCTCCCTCTCTCCTTTCCTTCCCTCCTTCCTCCCTCCCTCCCTCCCCCTTCCTTTTTTCTCCTTCCTTCTTCTTCCTCCTTCCTTCCTTCTTTCCCTCCTTCCTTCTTTCCCTTCTTCCCTCCTTTCTTCCCTCCTTCCTTCTTTCCTTCCTTTCTTCCCTCCTTCCTTCCTTCCCTCCTTCCTCCCTCTCCCTCTCTCAAGAGTGCACAAGTGGGGTGGGGGCAGAGAGAGAGAGAGAGAGAGAGAGAGAGAGAGAGAGCAAGCCCTAAGGGGCTCCATGCCCAGCACAGAGCCTGACCCAGGGCTCAATTCCATGACTGTGAGATTACAGCCTGAACCAAAAACAAGAATTGGACACCCAACTGACTGAGCCACCCAGGTGCCCCACCACCCAGACTTTCTATCTGCTGGAGCCAAATGGAAGTCTGAAAATACAGGAGGCTGTTGAATTTGATCCATTGATACATGTCAGCTTTCTGGGGTGGGGAAGTTGGTAGAGAAAGGAAGAGAGTACCTGCAGGTGCCAACACATCCTTATCCAAAACATTCTCCCTACAGCTCTAACGTTTCTAAGAAAGTTCTAATGGCAGCCTGCTATTGATGTGTCAAGGCAGGGAACACAAAGTAAAAGGAATTATGTATTGGTAATCCTGACTTAATTTATTTTCCTGATCTACTGGTGTGTTTCTTCACCACCTTGGCTTTGAGCACCCAAAATTAAGACGAGCATCAGCAGTAGGATGGACAATTTATGGTACCTCCTTTCAATGGAATACTACACAGAAATTTTTAAAAAGAAAACCATGCAACAATATGGAGAATTGTTGCTGACATAATGTTGAGGAAATTAAGCCACACAAAAGAATACATTCTGTATGATTCCATTACAGAATTTCACGAAAAATAAACCTGTGGCAAATGGGGATCAGAAGAGTGAATATGTTTCTGGGAGAAGGGTCTTGACTGAGAAGAGGGCAAGAAAAATCTTTCTGGAGTCTTAAAACATCTTGACTTGGGTGGTGATCACATGAACGTATACATATGTAAAATTTTGTTTAGAATATGCTTAAGATTTGTGCATTTTACTTAGATAAATTGTACTTCAATAAAATGTATAATAACTGACAGAAATGTATAAATACCTAATATAAAAGTTATAGCATATAATTGTATATAATTTTATATTATAAAATGTTAATTTTTATCATATTTGTTTCAGATGCTTAAAGATGACAAGATACATATAGCAAAGACTCCTGTATTTCCCTTTCCTTTCACTCCCCTCCCTTTCTTCCTCCCTCCTTCCTTTCCCAGTTACTTGTTTTCATAACTTTGGTTCATGGGGATTATTTTATTCTTAAAAACATTATTTGCAATACTTAACCCATGAAGGAAATATATTTTCAATGCAATTGTATAAAATGTGGGATTGCATAGTTGCAAACCTCACTATTGGCTAGCTGGATAAGCCATCTCCGTCAGGGTCCTGGCTGCCATTTGGCACTATCTGGTGGCACTGGTCTGCCTCAGCACAAGTGTGTTTGAGGTTGATTCTAGGTTCTGTAGTCTGGCTGGGATTTGCAAGAACATCACTGCAAGTCATCCTCTGCTTCATATGCCTACTACAGAAACTTTGGGTCAGCTAAATGCAGAAACTTTGGGTCAGCTAAATGCATGCATAACCACTCTCTCTGTACTCCCAGAGGTTTAAGAACATGGACCTGGCAGAGGCTGGACACCAATCACCAATCCTGTTATATCAGAATCTGTGGTTATTATGGGGTTTTACATATAAGAATTGGAAAGGAGGAAGAGAAGCTGTCTACACCTGAGGTTAGTAAGACAACTTACTGAAAAACTAAACCATTAGGAATTCAGTAAGTCAAACGATGTAAATTTAGTTCATAGAAAAACCTCTGTTATGGGGCGCCTGGGTGGCTCAGTCAGTTAAGCGTCGGACTTTGGCTCAGGTCATGATCTTGTGGTTCGTGGGTTTGAGCCCCACATCAGGCTCTGTGCTGACAGTAGGAACCTGCTTCGGTCTCTGTCTCTCCATCTCTCTCTGTCCCTCCCCAACTCATGCACGTGCTCTCTCTCTCAAAAAAGAATAAACATTAAACAATTTTTTTAAAAAAGAAAAACCTCTGTTATCAACAAACCGACTGACGGATGAAATGGAAGAGAAGATCACATCTACAGTAGCAAACACACACACACACACACACATCAAAAACCTTTTAAAAATTACTAACTGCAAATATTACCAAACATGAGGACTCCTGAAAACTTGAATGACCACTGCCTCTTTATAAGTTGCAGTTTTAGCTCTGCTCTATTCTTCCACCTGCTAGGTAAAAATCATAACTCTATCTGGTCATACCCGCAACTGGGACAAAATTCACGAAGATACTCAATTCTTTCAACCCATCTCAGTATCACCTAACACAAGTCCTAACACCTAACACAAATCCAAATCTATAGTAAACCCACCCACTTCCGGACACACCCACATTTCCCGCCTGTGTGCAGTTTTCCCCGCAGCAAAGAGCAGTGATAAATCCATCTTTGGTTGATTCCCAGGCTTGCCCCTGATGGCCTTGGACTGACAGACATCAACAGAGGCCTGTGTCTCTCCAAGACAGAGACAATCCCATTTTAACACCCTGTTATACACAGAGCGCTGACTGTGACAGTGGGAGTCCATGAATTTATTTTAAGAATATCTGGAACATTCACAAAACTTAAACACAGGTGAAGCCATGTCAAGGTCTCAGAGTTTCAAAGAATCAGTATTGTATAGACAGTTATCTCTGAACACAATAGTTTCAAACTAGAAACAAAATAGGAGCTCCTGGGTGGCTCAGCTGGTTGAGTGTCTGACCCTTGGTTTTGACTCAGGTCATGACCCAAGGGTTGTGGGATCAAGCCCTGTGTTGGGCTCCATGCTGAGCATGGAGCCTGCTTGGGATTCTCTCTTCCTCTCTCTCTCTCTGCCCCTCGCTGCTGCTTGTGTTCTCAAATAAAAAAGATTTTTTTAATTAAAAAAAGAAGGAAAATAAAACTGTAACCAACAGCCCTATGTGTATGAAAAATTAATACAAACATAAGTTAGAAGATATTTAGAAACTGCATAAAAATATTTATCAAATAGTACCACTACTTTTGAAATACCAATTAAAAAAACTTATGGAAAGCAACTAAAGCTTTAAATAGAGAAACTTCAGCCTATATACTTATAGGACAGCAGAAAGGCTGAATCAATAATCTAAGCATTTTATTCAAGAAATTAGACAAAGAACCATAATCTAAATCTAAAGAAATAGAAGGTAGGGAATAAGACAAACAAAAGTTAATGAGCTAACTGGAAAAAAAAAAGTAATAGAGATAATTAAATTAACTAAAATCTGCTTTGCTGAAAGACATAGAATACTCTCTGGCAAGAATCAAGAATATAAAGAAAGCACAATTAACAGTACTAGGGAGATAAAGGATTTGGGGCAGACACAGCAGGTTAAAAATCATGACTATAAACAAATTTATTCTAATATATTTGGGGAAAAATGAGGCCTAGGTTCTATAAGGGGTAATATGTATTGAACCTTTTTTTTTCTACTGAACTTTAAAAGCACAGATAGTCCTTATCATAAACCTTCCAGAGAATTAAAAATAAAATACTCCTCAGCTCATTTTGTGAATCTATTACTTTGATAGTAAAGCCCTACAAAGATGATACAAGTAAGGAAAATTATAGAACTATCTTACCTATAAACATAAGTGCAAAAATTATAAATCAACTATTACCAAACTGAAACAAGCAGTAAATAATATATAAAGCCATCAAGACTAAGAATTTTTTTTCCTCAGGAAAGAAAGGATGGTTAACATTAATAGATGTCACCACATCCAGAAGACAACTTGTGCAACCATTTCAATAGACTAAATAAAGTGTTTGGTCAAATTAAATCTTTAAAAAAAATTTTTGTTTAACATTTATTCATTTTTGAGAGACAGAGAGAAACAGAGCATGAGCAGGGGAGGGGCAGAGAGAGAGGGAGACACAGAATCTGAAGCAGGCTCCAGGCTCCTATCTGTCAGCACAGAGCCTGGTGCGGGGCTTGAACTCACCGACTTGCGAGATCATGACCTGAGCCGAAGTCGGATGCTCAACCTACTGAGCCACCCAGGTGCCCCTAAAATCAAATCTTCATGGCAGAAATTATAAAAGATAACATCAAATTAGAAACCAAGAGGAACTTCCTAAAACTAACAAAAGGTATCTACTACAACCTACAGCTATCACATTTAATGATGGATTTACAGATTTGTTACCTTTGAGGTTAGGTCTACCGCAGATGCCAGCTCTCACATGTTCTATTCAACTCGGTCTGGAAGTCCTTAGTTCTGGCCAGGAACACTGGAAAGTCATTACTTATAGACCATTTCATAAAAAGTCCAAGAAGAAATATAAACTATTAGAACCTGTTGCCATTAAACAGGATGAGAGAGTTGTTAAAAACAAACAAACAAACAAACAAACAAACAAACAACAATCATTTCCTGTTAGTGATTATTGGCTCCAACCAAATGGTAAAACAAATCAGATGCATTCTGGCTGTGGGATACAGGAGTCTATGAAGCCAAGTCAGCTGAGAAAAACTGGGATGTTGGGGACTATGGATTTAGAGGCCTCTATTAACCTCATAGAGAACCCCGGAGAGAAAAAATGGCTCGAGCAATTCCCGTTGTGCCTCAGAATCACCCTGTAAGGAGGTAGCCCTCATTCCTTGTCCCAGCCTCAGACACCTGTGTGACAGCGAAGCGAATGCTGACTAGAATTCTGTAATCTTGCCTCTCCCGACTGGCAGATCTGATTCCTTAGAGCAGACTTGTTGATTTTCAGTTCATCGCCTCTTAGCTCTGAAATCATCCTCACTGCCAACTCTGCCAAAATGGGTCTTGGTCCTCTTAAGTATGTTTGCTTTGCCAGCTGGCACTGTTTAGCTCTATCAGTAGAGGGTGCTGGAGAGATCTAGGTCCTCCTAGATCTTAAATTAATTTAATTTAAGAGGTTTTCCTTCCTGGTTCCAGGCTTCCTTCTGGCGTCACCCTCTCTTCCCTCCCCACCCCCAGCCTTAGTGTAAGTAGCTTCCCAAGTGCCAGGCTCCTAAAGTGCAGGCAGGCAGCTTCTCCAGCACCCAGCATCTGCAGTGTATGGCAGCCAGAGGCAGCCAGCAGCCGGTGGCAATGCCAGGCAGCCTCTGTTCCCAGATGGTTTTGTAGCAGAGTGTATTCAGGTGCCCAGTGAGATGCCTTTTCTTGAACAGCTTTCCCCAAGTGCCCTAGAGTGCCTGAGTGAGACACCTTCCTGTGAACAGCTTCCCCGGTACATTAGAGGTTGGATTTCTGGCAAGATCCACCAGAGTGGATCACTCTGACACCACACTGACTTCTCTGCCATTCAGTGTCCAAGGCTGTGGCATCTGACAATATCTGATCTCAGCCCTAGGAGGAGGATAGCTCCTCCTGGGTGGCCTGTTTCACCCCTAGGGTTGGTACGTATACTACATTATATAATATACATATTATATTTTATTTTAGACCATATCTCATTATATTTCTGCATGTCTGTTTTATTAAGTATTATAGCCACAATTCCAATATTCTTTAGAATTCCCTTTGCAGTTTACCAGCAAATCTCTTATTCCTCCAATTCCCTGTTGAGATTAATCATTCTCTATATTACGTTTCCCTCTTCACCTCTGATATGGATTCTTTCTCCTCACTGAACCCAGACTGATACAAAAAGTAACTTTTGTAGAGAAATAAACATTGCTCTGTGTTGTGCTTAGTTTTATGTTAATGCCAAGTCAGAAGCTCTTTATAAAATTTTTTCTTAATAATTCTCTTCCAAAAGGGACATTATGAATGAATGATGGCCCTCTCAAAACCTTGGGGATATTCTTAAAAAAAAAAAAAACATAGGAAGGGACAAAATACATCAGTGATATAAAATCTTATGATGTAAGTTAAAAAAATATATTGGTCATATTTAATCTACTGGCACTATCCTTTCAACAGTATCTTTATGACTCCAAGCTAATCTGTCAGCCTAAAGATTAAGGATCCCGGGGGTGCCTGGGTGGCGCAGTCGGTTAAGCGTCCGACTTCAGCCAGGTCACGATCTCGCGGTCCGGGAGTTCGAGCCCCGCGTCAGGCTCTGGGCTGATCTCGGAGCCTGGAGCCTGTTTCCGATTCTGTGTCTCCCTCTCTCTCTGCCCCTCCCCCGTTCATGCTCTGTCTCTCTCTGTCCCAAAAGTAAATAAACGTTGAAAAAAAAAAAAAAAAGGATCCCAAAGCATGTTTGTTTCATCTCGGAAAGTAGACACAAATTTCTACATTATTAAAACATTGTTTTCATTGTGAAATATACACAGAAATAAGCATAAATGTTTAGGCACGGTTTAACAAATATGTACAGCAAACCCCAGTGGTCAAGACATACACTACCAACAGGCTAGCACTCTAGAAGCTACCTGAACCACACCGGCCCCTCCCTCATCCACTCCTGAATACAGCCCCTTCTGTTCATTAGTCTTAGGGTGACGGTCGTCGTCACAGCTCTGGTAATTATTTCCTTGATTTATTTTACCAACAGTGCATGTCCGTTACCGCGGTTACCCCTGACGGAAATTTGAATTATTTCCAATTTGGGGAATATTGCTGCTTCCAAATACCCTGGTGAATTTATGCACACATTTCTGTAGGGTATCCATCTAGGAGTGGAATTGCTCCATCATATGGTCTGCATGTTTTCAACCATATGAGATACTGCTAACCAGCTTTCTAACGTGGTTTAGCCTATTAAATGATTTCTGCAGTTACCATTCTACGCCCTCATCAAAATTTGGTATCGTCAGTCGTTCCGGGATCCTCTCCATCCGTGGCCCTTTTTGGTCTCCTCCATCCCCCTGCACGCATACTATAAACATAACCACCTATTTGCCTTTCTCGGAGAACTCTGGGGGATCTGCTCTCTCAAGTGTTTTTCTCTTTCTAGATTCTCCCACTCCCGCACACCTCTCCCCACCCCCCACCCCCAATCCCGCTAGTCCCCGGGTCCCAAGGACACACGACAAAAAGAGCCACCTGGAAACTTTTTCTGGCCTGCAGCCCGGCGCTGGGTGCCCCGCTTGGGGGCGGGGATCAGACCCTACCCTGAGGTTCTCCTGCTGCGCAAGCGAACGCAGCGGAAACTGGGAATGGCGTGACTGTGAGGCGCGCACAGTGGCCTAGAAAACATCAGATTCCCTCCGATGGAAAATACCAGATGTGTCCTAGGGCGTCTGGAAACGGGCGACATGGCGCAGGGCGTAGTGACCCTTTAACAAGATCTCTTTTGTTCCTATTTCTCTATTCCTTCTCCTTTCCCCAAGCTGTGCTCGGCCCTTCCCCACCCCTCGTGCCGGTCGCCCCTCTTTCCCAGTTTTCTCCTCGCGCACCTTTCCCTCAGTTCTCCCGGGCGCGCCCCACGGCGGCACCGCCCGGAAAACCGAACTGGAGACTCTCTGGGAATGTCAACAGACCCGACCCAGCCCGGGAAGCCGGAGATCCCGCCGCGCCTGCTCCTGCCCCGGGAGCTCCGCGCTGTGAGCTCTCACGCCCCTAGCGGCCGCCCCTGGAACCTGACTCGCAGGCCGGCCGTCGGGACTGACTCCCTGGGGCTGCTATGAGGTCAGCGAGGACCTTACGCTCCCCAGGCTGCTCGCTCCCGGTGTTAGTCCTCGTGGGGCTCCTGGCTGAGGCTCTTGGCGAGGATTTAATTTTTCACCCTGAGTGGGGATTTGATTCGTATGAAATCATCATTCCCAAGCAGCTGAGCTTCCGGGGAGGGCAGCAAGGCCCGGTGAAGCAAGTGTCCTACCTCCTGCAGGTTAAAGGCAAGAAGTACGTCCTCCACTTGTGGCCCCGGAGGCTTCTGTTGCCCCGAAATCTGAAGGTTTTCTCCTTCACGGAACAGGGGAAGCTCCTGGAGGATCACCCTTACATACCCAGGGATTGCTACTATATAGGCTTGATCGAAGGAAATCAGGATTCCGAAGCTACTTTCAGTACGTGCACTGGGGGTCTCCGAGGCATACTGAAAATTTATGACGAACGTCACCAAATCGAGCCCCTCAAAGCCTCTTCCAGTTTTGAACATGTCATGTATCTCCTGAAGAAAGAGAACACATTTCAGAATCAGGCCTGTGGCTTAACTAATGACGAACTAGAAAAACAGATGGCCCAGGGTGAGAATATGGCTAGGCTTAGGGACTTTGCTGAATCCTATTCCCATCAGAGGTATGTGGAAACAGTCATGGTCTTTGATCACAGTAGATATATATTTTTGCAATCCAATGCTACTCAAATTGTACAGGATGCCATTCTTTTGGCTGGGATTATGGATGCCTTGTTTAGGGATGTCAGTGTGAGGGTACATCTAAAAGGTATTGAAATATGGACCAGTGGAGATAGAATAAATATTCGCCAAATGAACACAAGCCAAATTCTAGAAGCATTTTTAAAATATCTTAGAATACACGTCTCTCCTCAAATTCCAGCAGATTGGACACATTTGTTTGTCACATCTGCTTTTATTCATTCTCTTGGGTGGGCCTATATCGGAGGTGCATGTTCAACGAACTCTAGTGGATCAGTCAGTAGTTTTAGGAATCTAAATATCCTTGAAGCCAGCCGATAGTCTGCGCATGAACTGGGCCATGGTATTGGAATGCAACATGATACAAAAGACTGTCGTTGTAAGGATAAGAAAACTTGTATCCTGGGCACTGGGATTGACGGGTTTAGTAATTGTAGTTACATCAATTATCATAGTTACATACATTCAAACGGCGACTGTCTAATACCCCGGGACTGGGTTATGTGATTACCAGATGCAGGAACAGAATTGTGGAAGAGGATGAAGAATGTGATTGCGGCTCAATAGAGGACTGCAGGAATGACAGGTGTTGCAAATCAGATTGTAAACTCACACCTGGTGCCAGCTGTAGCGCCGGACTTTGCTGTCCTGATTGCCAGTTTCGTCCACTTGGGTACACTTGTCGGAAG
Source organism: Prionailurus bengalensis (assembly GCF_016509475.1). Classification (NCBI taxonomy): domain Eukaryota; kingdom Metazoa; phylum Chordata; class Mammalia; order Carnivora; family Felidae; genus Prionailurus; species Prionailurus bengalensis. Next base: position 102,883,482 of record NC_057345.1, on the reverse strand, counting down.
AACGAAAATGATTGTGACCTTCTGGAGTACTGCAGTGGCATCTCCGCTTACTGCCCAGAAGACACGTAGAAGCAGGATGGAAGCCCTTGCAAGCATGAGTCCCAATGTTACAGGGAAGGGGTGCCATTCCAGACACAGGCAGTGCCAAAGCATTTTTGGACCTGGTGCCAAGGAGGCTCCCAATCAGTGCTATGAAGTAGTTAATATGATGGGTGACCAGTATGGGAACTGTGGGATTGTGGGAGTCAATGCCTATAAAACTTGTACCGTGCAAAATGCAATGTGTGGCATTGCACAAAGTGCAATGTGTGTATAAATGTCGAAATCGTCCCTGATCTGCTAGATCATACTACTAGTATCTCTACTTACCTGCAAGATGAAAGCCTCATTTGCTGGGGGACAGGCTACCAGAAATCCATGATGCCCATGGGAATACCCAACATAGGTGTAGTAAATGACGGTACCCCGTGTGGCGTGGGCCAAATATGTATGAACGGTACTTGTATGCCTAGCTCAGTCTTTGAGTTTGACTGTCAGCCTGAGAAGTGCAACCACCGAGGCACTTGCAACAATAAAAAAAACTGCCACTGCCTTTATGGCTGGGCCCCTCCCTTCTGTGAGGAGACAGGGTATGGAGGAAGCACGGACAGCGGGCCAGCAAGAGCGCTGGGAGAGGAGGTGTCCACCCCAGTTCAGATTGTGTCCATTATGTTAACACGCCTTATTTTCTTAGCTCTCTCCGTGATCGTTGTGTTTTTCAGGAGAGTGATAGGAGAATGTTTAATACCCAGACAGGGAGAAACAGCACCAGTTACCACTAGAGCTCAATAATCCAAGGCGAAAAATGTCAAGAACCCAAACAGGTAATCAGGCAATCCACAGTCATTTTACAACACACTCAACAGACTTATTCATGTAGCCAGACAGCACTTTGTTCTCCTTCCAGCTCCTTTTTTACGTAATTTTCCTTCAAGTTTGGATCAGCAAATAAACGATATTCTTGTTTGGGAAATGAATCAGTGTTTTTTTTTTTGCTTTTTTGGTATTCACCTGCTCCTTCATTTGCGATCAAGTCTTGGATATCCTGAAAAGTCTGACCCAGTGTTTTCTGAACACTAAAGCTCTGAATATTTTTTTCACAGGATTACACTGGTTTTCACAGTAGAGTCCTCTGTCACTCAGAATCACGGTAAACAAAGCGATCGTCCGCCATTCTCTCTGCCTCTCTCAACGTGCTCAGTGAGGGCTCTGTACGAGGGCCCCATGCTGACTGATAGATTTTAGAAATTGACTACCACGTTTTAAAGAAATAGAAAGCGATACTTTATAAGGGGTGTCCCTCAGGTAATTCTTTTCCCCTGTCGTGGTCATTTTATGGGTCCCCGTGGCTTTGTAGATGTATGGTCTCTGACGGGCATTTGGGGCAATCTCAGCTGGGTGAAGGACACTAATCTGCCATAACTCTTGCATTTCACCCCAGTCTATAAATGATGAGAAACACTGGCAGCATCCTGGGGGCAAGACTTTCAACAAAGTTCAGTGCTTTGGGCTTTTTCTTGCAGGAGCAGGTCTTTTGTGAATGCGTGGCCCTAAGTTTGTTACACCCGTAAGTAGAGCAGAAGTGAGGAACACCTTCCACCATGTACCCCCATATCTGCCTCCAAATATTCTCTCCCCTTTGCCCAGTGCTGAGGGTGGGAGGAGAGGAGGTCTGAGCAGCAGCTTTGGAAGAGTCAGTGCCCGCCTCTCAAGCCCAGGGAGGATCTCACGCCTCCCAGACCTGTGTCAGCCCAAGAGTTCACCGGCTGCTCTAGGTCAAGCCTTCCTGCTGTTGTCTCGCCTCGCCCCTGTGCTCCTCCCTCCCCTAGAACCCCTGCAGGCTCACCAGACCCACTTTTCTCAGCCACTTTGTTTTTCTAACGGAGGAAGTTGCAGGAAGTTCGCTGTAAAGAGTTGTCCCCTTGGACTTTGGGGGGACTGTTTTTACTCAGAGGAGAACAAGAAAACCCTGACCTTGTGATGATCATAATTCCAACATTTTTCAGGCTCAGCCATCACCAGGAAACATCCTGCCAAAGCGAGGGCATTTATTATAGCTGCAACACTGCTAATGGTGGCTACCATATCGAGAGCTCGCACTGCACTAAGCAATGTTCTAAATGCTTCATGTGTATTTAGGTATTTTCACTCCTGAAAATAACTCTGTGTGGTATGTGTTATTGTTATCCCCCTTTCCAATAGAGAAATTAAAGCACAGTGAGGTTAAATAATCTGTTCAAGATTAATGACAGTATAACAAGAAGTAATGACAATATTACAAGAAGCATCATATATGTGTGGTCTTAAGAAGACTGTGCTGTTGCTGGATGGAGTATTCTATAAACATTAATCAGGTAAAGTTTGTTGATCGTGTTGTTCAAGGCTACTGTATCCTTGCTGTATTCTGTCTGCTTGTTCTAGATGTGAATTTGTCTATTTCTCTATATCAGTTTGCATCATGTGCTTTGGAGCTGCCCTCAGGTGTGGAAACTTGTGCGATTATTATGTCCTCTTGATGAACTCACCTCTTTATTAATATGAAATGACTATCTTATTCTAGTGATAGACCTTGCTCTGAAATCTATTATAGTTGATATTAATAAAGCTACTCCAACTTCCTTCTGACTATTGTTCAAACAGCATATCTTTCTCCACCCCTTTATTTTAATATATTAGTATCTCCATATTTAAAGTGCTTTCCTTGTAGGGAACATATAGTTGAGGATTTTAAAAAATCAAGTATGACGATCTCTGCCTTTTAATTAATGTGTTTTGACCATTAACATTTATTTTTAAAAAATTTTTTTCAGTGTTGATTCATGTTTGAGAGAGAGAGAGAGACAGAGCATGAGTGGGGTAGGGACAGAGAGAGAGGGAGACACAGAATCTGAAGCAGGCTCCAGGCTCTGAGCTGTCAGCACAGAGCCCGATGTGGGGCTCAAACCCACGAACTGTGAGATCATGACCTGAGCCGAAGTCGGATGCTTAACTGACTGAGCCACCCAGATGCCCCTTGACCATTAACATTTAATGTGATTATTGAAAAAGCTGGGTTTGGGGCGCCTGGGTGGCACAGTCGGTTAAGTGTCTGACTTCAGCCAGGTCACGGTCTCGTGGTCCGTGAGTTCGAGCCCCGCGTCAGGCTCTGGGCTGATGGCTCGGAGCCTGGAGCCTGTTTCGGATTCTGTGTCTCCCTCTCTCTCTGCCCCTCCCCCGTTCATGCTCTGTCTCTCTCTGTCCCAAAAATAAATAAAAAACGTTGAAAAAAAAAAAAAGCTAGGTTTGAGTCTATTAGGTTGCTATTAGTTTTTGGCCTGTTCCTTTTTTCCTTCTTTTTCTTCTATCTTTTGTGTTAAGCGAGTTTTTTTTTTTTTTTTTTATAATTCCACTTACCACTATTTATCAAATCTACCTTCTAGTGATGTTATGCCACTGCATACACAGTGCAAGAATCTTAGGCGAATGTACTTCCATATTTCCCCTCCCGGCCTTTATGTTATTGCTGCGGTCATTTTATTTTCACAAATGCCATAAACCTCACAATAAATTGTTATTATTATTTAAATGTTCAGTCATCTCTTAAAGAGATTTAAATAAAAAGAAGTCTACGTATGTGCCCATTTAGTAACCATTTATGGCGCTCTTTCCTCTTTCATGTAGATCTAGAAATCTATCTGGTATTATTTACCTTCTGCCCAAAGACTGTCCTTAAATTCTTATAGTGCAGATCTGCTGGTAATAAATCATTCCAGCTTTTGTATATGTGAATACATCTTTATTTCACCTTTTTTTAAAAAAGGAGTTGTGCCAGGTATAGATATCAATCATCTTATTGCTATTGCTTGCACTGTTTTTGGCAAGAAATCTCTTATTATCTTCCCGCCCCACCACCTCTTTTTTTTCTTAGTAGGTGGTATGTCTTTGGCTGCTTTTAAAATGTGCTCTTCATCATTATTTTTAGTAGTCTGATTATGATGTTCCTTCGTATAAATTTTTCATGTTTCTAGTGATTGAGTATGTTCAGATTCTTGGATCTGTGTATTTATAGTTTTTATTATGCTTAGACAGTATTCAGCTATTATTTCTTTAAGTGGTTTTGTGTCCTCCCCACCCCTTTGTGGATTCTCATTATCCATGTATTAGCCCAGCTGAAGTTATCTCACAGCTCACTGATGCTTTTTTCCCTGTACTTGCTTTCTCTCAGTGTTTCCTTTTGGATATCTTTCGCTAGGCCTCACATTCACTAATAGTTTTCTTCTGCATTGTCTAATCTGCTATTAAGCTTAGCTGGTGGATTTTCCATCTCAGATACTGTAGTATTCATTCCTAAAAGTTGGATTTAGGTCTTTTTTATACCTTCCATTTGTGTATTTAACCTTTTGAACTTACGGAATATAGTTATAATAACAGTTTTAATGCCCTTCTCTGCTAATTCTGACATCTGTATCAGTCTGGGCCAGTTTCAAATGATTGGTTTCTATCCTCATTATTGGTTCTTTTTTTTTTTTTTAATTTTTTTTAACCTTTATTTATTTTTGAGACAGAGAGAGAGCATGAACGGGGGAGGGTCAGAGAGAGAGGGAGACACAGAACTGAAACAGGCTCCAGGCTCTGAGCAGTCAGCACAGAGCCCGACGCAGGGCTCGAACACACGGACAGTGAGATCGTGACCTGAGCCAAAGTCGGACGCTTAACCGACTGAGCCACCCAGGGGCCCCTCCTCATTATTGGTTCTATCTTCCTTCTTCTTCAAATGTCAACGGTCAAGTATATTTGAATGGTGCATTTACTTTTCTGGTTGCTGAATAGTTTTATCTGCTATAAATTTTGAGTTTTGTTCAAGGATGCTGGTAAGTTACCTAGAAACAATTTGATCCTTTCAGGTCTTGATTTAATTATTTGTTCAATGGTCCAGAACAATGAGCAGTCTACTGCTTTATTTCCAGCTACTTTCCTGAGTATTCTTCCCCATTTTCTGTTAATTGTAAGATGCTCCACTCTGGTTGTTGGGAATAGATAGGCCTATTAGTCCCCTAACATCTTATTTTATCTTGACCTTTGGGTAGTTTTCTTACCTGGACGTGTTAATCAGTACTCTACTGAGTAGTAGAGGTAATTCCTCTGGGATTTTTCATTATTTTCTCTTTGTAGATCTCTCCTTCTGGGACTCTGCCTTATGGATTATACCTGCTTTGACCTCCCTAAACTGTCAGCTCAATCTCCTCAACTCAAAAGAGTCCACTGAGCTCCTATTCATTTTTCCCCCCTGTGGCTGGCTTGAAAACTCTCTTAAGGCAGTAGGTTTGGGACAGTAGTGGGACTCATGGATGACTGTTCTCCTTTGCCTGATGTCCAGTATCTTGGAGAGAGTCATTTCATGTATTTTATCTGCTTTTTTTAGTTATTTCAGAAAGTAGAGCATATCTAACCATTGTTAGTTATTCTTGGCCACAGGATCATCTTTTAAAGAAATCAAAGCTGGAAAATACAAGTCTAGATTTTGAATATATAAACTTACAAGAATACAGAGAGAGAAAGAGCCAAAATCAGGTTTAAACCACAAATTAAAGAAGTCTTTAAATCTTCCTTTAAAAAGCACCATCCCAGTTGTAAAGACAGTTTCTGTTTGACCCATAACAGAGAGCATACAAACTCCATTATCCCTCCCTGCCCAAAAACTGAGTGGATGTTTCTGTGAAGACTGTAGTGACTTTAAGGGCATGCCTTGGTAATTTCTGCTATCTCAAAGGTCCTCCAAAGAAAATCTGAGCAATGATTACAAAGCAGCTTCATATGGAGTACCGTCTTCCTCTGTACTTACTGTGAGTCGAGTCCATTTTTGAAGCTCTCTACTGAATTCTTCGGTTTTTTTCATTGTATTTTTCAGCTGTAGACTTTCTAGGGTTGTTTTTTGTTCAAAGGTGATTTCTATGTCTTTGTTGAAGTTCTCATTTTGTTCGTGTATTGTTTTCCAAATTCTGTAAAGTTGTGTGTCTGTGTGTTCTCATAGTCGACTAAACTCCTTTAAGAAGATTATTCTGAATTCCTTGACTGACACTTCATAGAGCTCCGTTTTTAGGGTTAGCTAAATGGTGTCTTATTTACCTGATTTTGAGTGTGAGTGATCCTTGAGTCCCTATGTTGGTATTTGTTAATGTGAGCAAGTGGTCTCCTTTTTCAGACTTTGCAGATTCGCTTAGGCAAACACAGTTCTTCAGCAGTCAGCTTACTCTGGGTATTCAGACATGTCTACTGGTAGCATCCTTGGGGCCTGCTATCAGGGTCTATTTTGGGACAAGGTTAATGCCCAGGCTCTGATGTCAGGTCGTGGGGGATGTACTGCTGGCCTGAGACCATTTAGATGAGATTGTTCCTTGTTTCTCTGCCCCAGCAAGGCTAAAGAATGGTGGCCTTGATTCTCTGGTCAGGTTTACTAGATGGCTGGGAATGAGTACTATACTCGGGAGTAGGTGGGAATATGAGTTAACTTCTCAGCTCTGGTGAGGCAGCAGAACGAGACCCAGGGCCTGCATAGCTTGTTTGAGTGCCCAGATCAGGCAAGAGTATGACCTGAATTCCCTGGCCCAGCAAGACCACTGATTTTGTTCAGCAGATAGGGGAAGCCAGGGGCTGTGTTCTCCGTTCAAGTGTCACTGGAAGCTGCCCTCTTGGACGGGCTACATAGCTTTCTGTGTATTCTGGTTTGGTTCCCTGATCAGGCAGGCTGAAGGCTGTATTCAGCAATGAGTGAGGCTATGAATCAGTTTCCCTGCCCAGGTGCAGCAGGAGAACCACCTCTAAGACTGGTAAGGCTTTTTTTGTTTGTGGTCTTGACTCAAGCCAATCTTTGCCTAGGTTCCCTGGTCAAACAAGTCCACTGGTTTTGATCTGCACACTGTCAGCTCTGCCTGTGCAACTCTTGGCTTGAGCTCACTGGACTACATAGCCTCCAGACAGTCCTCCCAGCCCCTCTGGCCAGATAGGCCAGGAGCCACACTAAGCAGGTGGGGCTATGGCCCAGCTCCTATGTTTGGGTAGGACAGGAGGGTCCACTCCAAGCTTTCTGTCTGGAGAAGACAAGAGTTATACTCAGCAGTGGGGGGAGCTATAAATTAACTCCTGTTGCCTGGGTACAGTAGGGAAGCCCTCTCTGGCCCATCCTGGCTTTGTTTTGGGGGTGATTAGTTCTGCCTGCCCACCTCTCAGCCTGAGCATGGCTGGTCTATGTAGCTTCCATATGTTCACACCAGCCCTGCTGGTCAGATGGGGCCAGAAGCCATACTTCGGAGCAGGTGGGGCTGTGACAGCTCCCCTGTCTGGGTTGGGGTAGATCAGGCTCCAGGTTTGGTGAAACCCCTCATTTAAGGGCCTGAATCCAGTGGATCTGCCCTCCACCAAGTTCCCTGGTCAGACTGCACCACTGACTTGGTTCTACAGGTGAGTAAAGCCGCTGGTTGGGACCACTACTTGAGCGCTGCAGGTTGGAATTCAAACTGTCAAGATCCCAGTGCGGATTCTTGCAAGGCCCTCCCTCTTCTCTGTCACAATCAGATTTCTAGTGGTTGAGCCCTAAAGATTCCCCTGCAATCCCTATAGGGCAAGACCTGAGCAGGGACTCCCTCAAAGTGACCTAAAGTGGTAGGGGGACTGGATGTCCCCACTGGGCTCTCTTTTCCCACTGGAAACCATAGGCTGGGTTTAGCATATTATATAGTACACACAGAAAGCTATGTAGCCCATCCAAGAGTGCAGCTTCCAGTGACACTTGAACGGAGAACACAGCCCCTGGTTTCCCCCATCTGCTGAACAAAATCAGCGGCCTTGCTGGGCCAGGGAATCCAAGGTTTAGTATAGCCACCTCCGCTCTCTTTTGGTTAATATTTGCATGGAATATTTTTCTCTATCACTTTCAGCCTATCTGTATCCTTAGAGCTAAACTGAATCTCTTCTAGACAGTAGGTAGCTGGATCCTTCATTTTAAATGCAATCTGCCAGTCTATGTCTTTTGATTGACTACTTTATTTGCATTTAAAGTAATTACTAATGGGGAAGGATTTATTTTTGGCATTTTGTGATTTGTTTTCTGTGTGCCTTGTAGCTTTTTTTTTTATCCACTTCCTCCATTAGTATCTTTCTTCATGTTTAGATGTGGTTTTTTTTGTAGTTTAGATTATTTTCTCATCTCCTTTTGTGTATATTCCATATATAGTTTCTTTCCATATCCAGTTATTGTAATTTCAATAGATACATCCACAAGATTTCCTGTAAACTTAGAACAAGGCAAGCTGACTTTTTAAATGCATAAGAAAACAATAAATAAATAAATAGTATTAACTCTGAACTGTCTGAAAAGGTTTGAAGGTGCCTAGCTTACTGTATATTATTTACAAAATAATTAAAATAATGAGTCAACACTTATTTAACATTTAGGTACAAAAATAATCCAAGTATTTATGCATATGTCAACTCATTCAAAACCAAGAAAACATCTTTTTGTAATGTTTATTTTTGAAAGATAGAGCACATGAGAGCAGGGGGGAGCAGAGCGGGACAGAAGATCTGAAGCAGGCTTTGCACTGACAACAGCAAACTCAGTGCAGGGCTCGAACTCACAAAACATGAGGACATGACCTGAGCCAAAGTCAGACGCTTAACCAACTGAGCCACCCAGGTGCCCCAATACCAAGAAAACATTTTAAAGTGATGATAAATAAATGTAATCTTCCTATGGAATAAAATACTGAAAAAAATCAGTAGATCAGAATGAAAGTCCAGAAACAGGCCCAAAGAATTTAGTAGACAACGAAGAGCATCTTTGGAGTAAACAAGAAAAAGACACAGTAGACAAAGAGTGACGTTGAAAAAAAGTGAGCAACATTTGAAAAAAACGATACACTGAACAGTGTATTGTTGGCAATAAAGGCTAAGACACTGCAACAAAGAGACCTCCAAATATAGTGACTGAGAACATATCACATCTTAGAGTTAACTATTTATATACCCTGTCACCGAGCAATCCCACACCCAGAATATTTATCAGGAGACATGCACAGTTCACGGTAGGAAATAAGCTGGAAATCGCTCAGATGCTCACAAGCGAGGGAGTGGATGAACCCGCTTGCTATGTTCTCACAATGGAATACTAGACAGCAGTGCAAATGAATGAGCCATGGTGGTGTCCTACAGGGCATGGCTCTTAGCAATCTAATGTTAAGTGGAAATTTATGTGTTGACATTCACTAACACATCCAAAAGAGAGCCACACTTCGAGGAGTTAATGTCTGTGTGTATATCAGCCATGTGCATAAAGGTGAGGGATGAGGGCATTCCCCATAGCATCTTTTTCCAGAACCAAACAAAAAAGGAAACAACCTAAATATTCATGACTTGATAATTAAATTAAAAATGGTACTTCCATGCTACTGAATACCTGCTGTTTAAAGAAACAGAGTTGATGGGTACATCAAAGGTACTCCAACTGTGGTCCCAGAAAGGCCCCATCGACATCACCTGGGAACTTGTTACCAGGGCAAAGTCTTGGGCCTTATCCCACCAGACCTACTTGAATCAGAGAGTCTGGGGAGTAGAGCCCAGCAACCTGAATGTGACCAAGCCTTCAGGTGATTTGCAGGCACACTAAAGCGTGGCACACCTCAGGTACATCTGCTGGGGTAAATCTGAAAGATTTACAGAGGTTATCCATGAGAAGGTAAGTCATGCAATCATTTGTAAAGTATGAATCAATTCATATTTGCACAAGAAGCAGATATTTCTGGAAAAGAAAATTTGCCATATAAATGTACAGTAAAGAGACTTAAAAGATGAGCACCAAAGGTTGCTAATGGGCCACTCTGTACTTTGAGTTTATTGGGAGAGGGGGCAATGTTACTACATTTCTTTTTCTTTGTTATGCCAGTATTTCTGTGTGAATGGAATATTCTCAGTAAGGACATGTTCACCCGTCACACAGGTAATTTCAGTGTAATAAAAAAGCAAAAGTGGAATCAAAAGAAAGAGTTCTGCCTCATTTTAGCTACTACATGGTAAGCTTGCCAGAAAAATTGGGTCACACCAGGATAACATTTTGCTTTCCCAGTAGACCGAAAGTCTTACAAAGGCAAGGATGTGTCTCTTTAAGTCATGGGTATATCCCTAAGAACTTATATGGGTCCATTCACAAAAAAAGGAACTTAATAAACATTTGTGGAGTTTAATTGTACATTTCCATATCTAGAAGTCTTCTTAGAGATAACCTAGTCTAATTACCACAAAATATAGATGAAGAAACTGAGGTCTAATGTTGAGATACCCAGCCAATGAGGTCACACAGCTCATTCATAATAAGGTAACAAAAAGCTCATTAGCAATAAAGTAATAAGTAACAACCTCCCAACCCCCAGCCAGACTCTTTCTATCATAATGACAAATTTGTTTTACAGCTGGGTGGATCTAGATTTCAGGCACGGCAGATTCAGGTACAGTTTAAAGCTAAATGATCTGAATAAGAAAGCACTGTTCTCTAGTGGACAAGTCTTTCACTGCAAACAAATAACCTAAAAGGAGAAGGCCATCTCATACATGTTAAATTGAGTCTATAATGCTATAAACATATGGACAAAATACACCCATTCCCACATCATGAGATACCCATTTTACTTTGCACTTTCCTATGGCAACAAGCAATTTGTATCAAATACACATTCCATACAACAGTCACTTCTCCAAGACAAGACAAAAATCAGTAAACTACCTACATTCTCAATATTTGCATTCCTTATTTGACTGCTCAGTCTTCCTTGGGTTTGGAATTTGGAAAATGGAAAATCTGGGTTTCGGTGTAAACCAATGACCATGACAATACAGGGACTGTTCTAGGAGCTTTATTCTGTTATGTAACTTACAGGAATGTTCCGCATTACAATAGGGTTGAGTGTGGGCTGGACATTTGGCGTGAGAATGGTATATAACAAAGAGAGTTTCCCTGAGATTTGATAGACTAAGAGGAGTGAAAAGCCAAGAGTGGAGTCACAGTGAGGGATGGGAGGAGGCACAAGAGAGGACATGTGGTAGTGATTCATCATCCTGGGGTCCCCAGGAGTGAAATAGATGGGAAGCCTTCTACGAAACTGTTTGACTTACATAATAATTAGAAAAACTCTAGTTTGGAGCTGACTGAGTCACCATAGTGGAAATGTGTGACCTCTCATCCAGTTCTTAGACCCGGAGCTCCTTGACTGAAGACTGAGTCTTGGGGAGCTTGGTGGCTCAGTCAGTTAAGCATCTGATTCTTGATTTCAGCTAAGGTCACGACTCATGGTTCGTGAGATTGAGTCTTGCTCTGGACTCTGTCCGTGCAGAGCTGGCTTGGGTTTCTTTCTCTCCCTCCTCCCTCACTGCCCCTCTCCTGGTTGTGCAAGCTTTCACTGTCTCTCTCAAAATAAATAAATAAACATAAAGAAAAGAAAAGAAAAGAAAAGAGAAAAGAGGAAAGACAATAAAAAAGAAAAGAAAAAGAAAAGAAAAGGAAAGGAAAAGGTAAGAAAAAAGAAAGGAAAAGAAAAGAAAAAAAGAAAAGAACTTAGTGTCTTTGAGGAAGAATGAACCCTGCAAAGCAGACACAAGTGGATGCTATAAATCTTCCCCAGGCCTTCCCCAGGGAGACCACAGTCATTTCCTGGGGTAATGGTGAAAGGGAAATACCCAGACCTCCTGGGCTTATTAGATCCTGGTTCCATGTAATGCTATCCTATGGTGACCTGCGGTGACCATGAAAATAACCACTCCCATCTCCAGCGGCAGGAAGCATAACTGGTCAACAGCCCCAGCTAGTGTCCACTGAGTCCAGGCCTCTCTGACATCTCCCCACATTCTGTTCCAGCCTGTGAAGAAGAAAGGCTCACACTGGGCCCTCCAACAGGACACTTACGATGAATCATGAGGATATCAACTGTTTTCCTGTCCTAACTCTGACTTTTCTTTCTCCACAGTCTGGTTTATTTCTACACATTAACTTATTTGTGGGAAGAAGAGAAGAAACCATTAGACCCGCCTCAGTCTCTTTTATTGAATTTTGCAGTCCGATAGAGTGATACCAAATTCAAGGTGTTCTTGTCTGCTCTGTGCCTTCTTCCACAGGATCCATTCTGCTGCCATATCTGTGTACAGCTGCTCACCTTCAGAGCTCATACTAACTAGACGAGGAAGGAATAGGCCCAATTTAGCCTCATCAGTACACAGGCATCCCTGCCCCAAAGTCTCGTGCTTGTCACCCCTCCAAGGTTTTTTCCATTTCATATTTGCTTTGCTTCCAGCTGCTGTATAACAAATCACCACCAACTTAAAGGCTTGAAACAACACCTATTCATTATCTCATCATTATTATCTGTTGTAGCTCAGAAGCCCAGGCACAGGTTGGCTGGGTCTTCTGCTGAGGGTCTCACAGGCTGAGAGTAGGTTGTCATCCAGCTATTTCTTTCTGGATGTTGTGAGCAAGAATTCATCTCCAAGTTCATTTAGTGGTCGGCTGAGTCCAGTGTCATGTGTCTTTAAGACCCAGGTCTCTATTTTATGCTGGCCATGAACCAGGGGCCTCTCTCAGCTCCTAGAGGCCTCCCACATTCTTTGCCACATGCCCACTCCATCCAGCAGGGAAGGGACAGCTTGCCCAAGGGTGGCTTCAAAATTCTATGTGGCTGTTTCATAGAAGTACTTTACCAGGGACTGTGCTGCCCCTGTGCCAGAGACTAACTGAGATGGAGCAAAGAGTGGCTGCTACAGGGCTGAGTGAAGACCAGAGATATTTGAATTCCAGCAGTGTGGGGAACTAGGTGATTAGTTCCTGCCCATCCAGGGTGAAGAGACCTCACTGACACCTCATTAGCAACCCAGGTATCCAGCTGAGACACCAGAAAGGCCGAACTTCAGGGCTAAGTGCCATGCTTTAGAATAAGAGCTATTCTAGAGCACACCTGACAAAGTCTAGAAACATCCTGTTACATACTACAGGAGTCAAAGAAGAAATCATAAAAGAAATGGAAAAATAGCTCAAACTTAATGAAAATAAAAGCACAACATGCTCAAATTTGTGGGATGCAGTTAAAGTGGTACATAGAGGAAAATGTGTAGCTTTGAATGTCTGTATTAGAGAAGAAGAAAGTTTTAAAATCAGTGATCTACATTTCCATTTTAGGAATCTAGGAAAAGACAACCAAATGATTAAACCTAAAGTAAGTAGAACAAAAGAAGTAACAAAGAGCAAAAATCAATGAAATAGAAAATAGGTAAACAATAGAAAAATTAACAAAGCCAGAAGTTGGTTTTTGGAAAAGATGAATAAAACTTATAAACACCTACTAAGATGAATCCGGAAAAAGAAACATAAAAGAGAAAACATAAATTATCATTATCAAGAATTGAAAAGGTGATAACCATCAATTCTATAGACATTCAAAGAATAATGCAAAATTATGATGAACCTTATGCCCATAAAAGCAATAACTTAGATAAAACGCACAAATCTCTTGAAAAATACAATCCACCAACATTGACCAGAAGAAATTGAAAACAAGAATATTTCTCTACCAATGACTGAAATTGGATCTATAAAAAATAAATAAGCAAAAAAACCCAAAACCAAACAAAATCCAAGCCCATATTATTCCTTACTGAATTCTTTCATTTATTTAAAGAAAGAATATAAATATTACACACATTCTTCGAGAAAATAGAAGAGGAAGAAACTTCCCCATTTGTGTTTGAAGCAAGCATAATTCCTATGCCAGAACCTGACGCTTTAATAACACAAAAATTATATGCAATCATTACTCCTAAACATAGGTGCAAGAAATTCTCTACAAAACACGAGCACGTCAAATCCAGACATATGTACCGGGTAAAAGACATCCTGACCAAGTCTGGTTTACGCAGGAATACAAAGTATGTTCAACATTTGAAAATCAGTTAACATATATCACTCTATTAAGAGAATGAAGAAAACATTATAGAAATCCTTTCAACAGATGCAGAAAAAGCATTCAACGAAACTGAAACTTATTCGTGATTTAAAAAAAACCAAAAACCTCATGGCAAACAAGAAATAGAAGGAACTTTCTTCAAACTGTCAAAATGCATCTATGAAGAACATAGTTCATGGTTAATGGTAAAATGCTGAATGCTTTCTACCGGAGACAGAGAACAAGGTAAGGATGCTGGCTCTCATCACATCTGATCAATATTATTCTGGAGATCTTAGCCAATGCAGTGAAAAGAGAGGGAGAGACAGAGAGGAGACAGAGACAGGGAGACAGAGAGAAACAAGGTGAAATAAAGTGGGGAAAAGAAATAAACAGTCTCTGCAGAAAACATGTAGGAGATTCTAAGAAATCTTAGACTCGCTGTAGTATTAATCTGTGAGTGTAGTAAGGTCACAGGGTTCATAGGCAATGTACAAAACCAAAAGTTCTCTACAAATGAAGAGCTAGAATATGCAGAGGAAGTGGAAGACTTGATGTCATCAAATATACCATCGTTTTCTTGATATCTCCTGGATTTCCAAGATTAGTTGAAAATTTTCTCCCCATACCAAAATTAGACATATACTGAAAAAAAATTTTATTATTATATTTTTATTAAATTTAAAAAATTTTAAATTAAACCTTTATGTTTAAGGTTTAAATCCATTTAGAAATTACATTTTTGAGGGGCACCTGGGTGGCTCAGTCAGTTAAGTGACGGGTCAGTTAAGTCTTAACCAAGGTTAAGACTCTTGGTTTTAGTGCAGGTCATGATCTCATGGTCTTGTGAGTCTGAGACCCCCATCGGGTCTGCACTGGCAGTGCAGAGCCTGCTTGGGATTTTCTCTCCCTTTCTGCCCCTCTCCCACTTGTGCTGTCTCTGTTTCTCTCAAAATAAATACATAAACTTAAAAAGAAGAAATTACATTTTTGAGTATGAAGAGACAGAGGTCCAACATTATCTTCTTCCAAAATGACAGACAACCTAATTGTGCCAGCATCGATTCTTTTTTTTTTTTCAATTTTTTTAAATGTTTATTTATTTTTGAGACAGAGAGACAGAGAGCGAGTGGGGGAAGAACAGAGAGAGAGGGAGACATGGAATCCGAAGCAGGCCCCAGGCTCTGAGCTGTCAGCACAGAGCCCGACGCGGGACTCAAACTCATGAAGTCAACCACAAGATCATGACCTGAGCTGAAGTCAGATGCTTAACCAACTGAACCACCCAGGTGCCCCCCAGCATTGATTCTTTTTAAAAAATTATCATTTTCCTACTGATTTGGTATATCATTATCATATATTAATTTTTTATAGACTGTGATCTGTTTCTGAGTTCTCTATACTCTTCCACTTACCTGTTATCTATCTATCTAGCTATCTACCTGCCAATACCACATATTATTCTTCATTGACCTCATGATCTATAATTTTAGCATTAAAAATGTACCTTTTCAGTGTATAGTTTAATGCATTTTGACAAATGTATGCACTGGTGTAACCACAACCTCAGTCAAGACCTAGACATTTCCATCATCTAAAGAGTTCTCTCATGCCTGTTGGCAGACAATTTTTCACCCAAGCAAACAGTGATCTGGTTTCTGTCATGGCTGATTAGCTTAATCTACTCTAACACTTCATAGAAACTGACTCATATGCTATACACGCTTTGTTATCTGTCCTCTTTCACTCAGCTGAACATTTTTGAGATTCTTCATTGTTATTGTTAGTATCAATAGTTTCTTCCTTTTATTGCTTTGTAGTATTTTATTGTATGAACGTAGATCACTTAGTTTATCTGTTCACAGGTCGATGGATGCTTGTGTGGATGTATAACAGATATTTAACATCATATTAGTTTCAGGTGTACCACAGAATGATTTGATACTTGTATACACTGTGAAATGATAGTAGCCTAATAGCAATCATTCTTTTGCATGTGGCTGTCCAGTTTTCCCAACACCATTCATTAAAGAGACAGTCAATTCCCCATTGTATATTCTTGGCTCTCTTGTCATAAATTCACTGACTATATATGCATGGGTTTATTTCTGAGCTCTCCATTCTTCTATTGATTGTGTGTTTGTTTTTATGCAATACCATACCGTTTTGATTGTGATAGCTTTGTAATATAGTTTGAAGTCAGGGAGCGCGATGCCTTCAGCTGTGTTCTTCTGCGAATGGACATTTTGATTGCTGCCATTTGGAGCCACTGTGAGTGACGCAACTGAGAACATTGTGCACACGTCCTTTTGTAGATTCATGTCCTTATACATCTTGAGTAGCATTGATGGGTCACACGATAAGCATATATCTACCTTTATCAGGAACTGCCAAGCTGCTTTCTAAAAGGGTCATAGGATGTTACATTCTCCTCGACAATGACCAGAAAGTCATTTGTTCCACATCTTCTCCAACATTGTCAGTCTTTTTAATTGCCGCCATTTTAGCTGATGTGAAGTGTCTCACTGTGGTTTTCACTCTCATTTTCCTGATGGCGAATGGTTTCCAGCATCTTTACATGTGATCACTTTTTCTATATCTTTTGTGTAGTATTGGTTGAAATATATGACCCATCTTTAATTGAGTCATTTGCCTTCTTATCACTGATTTTGTATTATGATACAAATTCCTTTTCAGATATTTGTATTGTGGATATTATCTATGGCTTACCTTTTCGTTATCTTGATGGAATCTCCAAACATCAGAAGTTTTAACTTCTGATGATGTTCAATTTATCAATCAATAAAATTTTTTAATGTTTATTTTTGAGAGAAAGAGAGAGATAGAGTGCAAGTGGGGGAGGGGCAGAGAGAGAGGGAGACACAGAATCTGAAACAGCCTCCAGGCTCCGAGCTGTCAGCACAGAGCCCAACATGGGGCTCAAACCCACGAACTGTGAGATCATGACCTGAGCCAAAGTCAGATGCCTAACCAACTGAGCCACCCAGGCGCCCCTATCAGTTCTGTTTTATTTCAATGGCTTGTCTTTTTTGTTCCCAATATAAGATATCATTGCTTATTTCCAGTCATAATGATTTTCTCTTTAGTTTTCCTTTAGGAGTTTATAGACACAACTAAACAATAAATGAGTGAACTGAGAGGTCAAGGGTGAGATCTTTGTCTAAACGCAGGACAGATAACAGCTCCTGTTCCGAGGATAAAATAATAAGAGGTATAGAAGGAAGGCCCAGGAATTAAATGAGGAGTAATATGAGTCAAAGGAAGGAATAAAGACGTTGGAGGAATACAGACAACATTTCATTACATTACGTTACATTACCTTACATAGCATATTACATACACACAGCAAAATTTCCCTGACTTGTCTTCAGATACAAAGGATCTATCAAAACTTTCAAGGAAAACTACATTTATGTAATATGTTCTGGTGCTGGCCACTGTGGTTCATGCTGGACCTTGGGCCTGTGCTCCGGCTGGAAGCCAATGGGGACTTCCCTGGCCCAGGACCACTCCATTCTGTCACTCACCTGCTGGCCATCCACACTGTCCCAGGTGCCTGGGGCAGGCTTTTAATGCCCGTCCCGAGTGGGGCTTTGACTATGAGATCATTGTCTCCAGGAAGCTGAACCCCAGAATGGAGAAACAGGCTGGGCCAGGGAGGGTATCCTACCTCCTGAACTCTTTGGGTGGGAAGTAGGTCCTCTCCCTGATGCCCCATAGGCTCCTGAACCCCGCACCTGTGACTGTGCTCCCTCACCGAGGAGGAAGGCCTTCTGGAGGACAGGCAGTATGGACCAAAGAGACTGCAACTAGAGGGGCTTTGTGGAAGGCTCCCAGGAGGCCAAAGTCATAATGAATATATGCCTGGGGGCCTCTGTGGTGTGCTGACCATGGGAGACCTGCTTTTCCAAACTGAGACCCTCAAAGCCTCCTCCAGCTTTGAGCACATCTGTTATCTCCTAAAAGACGGGGAGGTGAGCACTAAGACCTGTGCTGTAACTCATGAAGGACCAGAAGAGCACATCCGTGAACAATGATAGCAGCTGGAACATTCTGACACCCCTATCTACAGAAAGTATATGGAATCACTTCTGGTATTTGATCATAAGAAGTTTGTATTACATTGTAGGGAGCACAATGTAACCCATATCACTTGTGAAGGACTTCTCCCGTCAGGTTTTACAGACTCTCCATTTCAGGCACCGAATATACAGACACATCTAGCAGCCATTGGAATCTGGGTCAGCAGTGGTAAAATAAATCCTAGTAAAAAGCAATTACTTAATGGTCTCTGTTTCTTTTCAAAGTATAGAAGAGATGTCCAATATCCTCAAACTCAAACAGATTGGTCACGCATCTCTGTAAAAGAGTCTTTTGGTAATGCATGCAAGAGGGGTTGGATCCGAGAAGTTTGTGATAAATATCACAGTGCATCAACTTGCACTTGGAACAGAAAACATGGTGTCTTCTGCTTATGTGTCTACTGGGCCATGCTGTAGGGATGATGGGTGATTCTGCATTCTGTCAACACAAGGGAGGCAGTCCTAGGTGTATCATGGGTTTTGGGCAGAATGGGTTTAGTAGTTGTAGTTTGGTCAGTTATTTTAACTTAATATGCCAAATACTTGATTGTCTCAATAATATATCAGACATGACATTTTCAGTGAAGGGATGTAGACACAAAGTAGTGGGTGAAGGAGAGGAATGTGACTGTGGCTCAGAAGAGGCCTGTCAAAACAATGAGTGTTGCCAACCAGACTGTAAATTCAAGCGTGGCGCAACCACAGCATGGGACTCCGCTGTCCTAAGTGTCACCTACATCCATCTGGGCACATATGTAAGCAGGAAAAAAATGAATATGATCTTGCAGAATACTGTGATGGGAACTCAAGTCTCTGCCCAGTTGATTCTTATAAGCACGATGCAACCCCTTGCAAAGGTGCTCCCCTTTGCTACAAAAAGGGGTGCTACATTCAATGTCTACTGGTGTAAAGATATATTTGGAGAAGAAGCCACGGAGAGGTGGCTAAGCTATATAACATGTACAACTGAGAGTATGTTCTATAGAAACCTGCAGTGTTTCCGTGTCAAGGCCATCCCCAACATTCCTGGGCACACTACTCTAATTTCCACTCATATGCAGAAGGTACATCTCTTCTGCAGGTGCACGGTAGGATGCATCTTTAATAGCCAGCGGATTGCCAGATTTAGGCATGGCAAGGGATAGCACTTCCTGTGGTGAGGATGTGGTATGCTTCACAGACAAGGTGTCAAAATCACAGCCCTGCAAAGGGCTGTTGGCCTGAGAAGTGCGACGACCTGGGTGTTTACAACAATAGAAACAACTGCCACTGTTTGTATGGTTAGGCCCCCCTTTCCGTGAGGAGGCTGGGTTTGGAGGCAGCAGGAACAGCGAGCCTCCGGGTGAGATCAGGGATCAAAGATCACCCGTCCAAGAAAAAGCAGGCTCTGCTGTTTCTGTTAATGTGCCTCTTCCTCCTACTACTGGCTGCGATTCTGATGTTGTCTGGGATAGTGGTCGCAAAATGTCTTCAACCAAAAAGGAAGAGAATCAGTAAACACAACCCAAGCCGGTAGGAAAACCAGGTCAAAGAGATATGACAAATAAAGGAGATCTCCATATGCACTCAGTGACACCAGATTGTTTAAATGTTTTTTATTTATTTTTGAGAGACAGAGGATGAGCATGAGTAGGGGCAGGGACAGAGAGAGAGGGAGACACAGAATCTGAAGCAGGCTCCAGGCTCTGAGCTGTCAGCCCAGAGCCCGACACGGGACTCAAACTCACGAACTGCAAGATCATGACCTGAGCCGAAGTCGGATGATTAACTGACCAAGCCACCGAGGCTTCCCAACCAGATTCTTTTTTGAATGGCTTAACCTAAAGATAAGGATAATGAAATAGATTTAGAAAATTCAAAAGAAAAATACGCTAAATACACCAACCACGACAGTCATTGTTTTTTGAGAATACCATTCTACAGTAACTCAATGAAAACTGACTATGCTTGAAGCCCCTCCTTTTATTTTTTTATTTTATTTTGGGGAGGGCGCGAACAGGGAAGGGGCAGAGAAAGAGGGACACAGAGGATCCCAAGCAGGCTCTGAGCCCAAGTCAGACACTCAACCGACTGAGCTACCCAGGTGCTCCCAAGGCACCTTCTTTTAAACCCGTAGGTTAGGGCTTGATCAAAGGTGCTGATTGTATGGCTATCATTCTAATTTACTTTGGTCTGTCAGTTCTATGTAATATGAGTTTCCCTTGGGTTTTCATTAGCAAATAACTTTTCTTTTCCCTAGAGTCCCGTATCATTTATCTGAGCACTGAACCTCAGAATGGCATATGCTGTTAAGAAAGTACAGTCATTCTCTGAATACAAGTGTCTGTCCCAGAGCCTTCACTGGTAGAAAGTATGTAGAAGGGCCTTAACTTCCGCAGCCATCCGCTGTGAATATCTCACGTATATCTCTCCTCCTTCCATTTGATCCATGGGACTTCTCAGTTCTAGACCCAGAAAATGAAAGCTGGCTACATCCATTTCAGAAAGTAAGAAATTATAAGAGGAACCACAGAACTGACTATCTCACCATTGCATCCTGGCAACTCCAGGGGACTTCAGACAAAACAGTGAAACTAAGCCAAAGCGGCCGATGTGATGCACCCGGCACAGGCCTGATGGTCCCTTATAGCTCTGTCTACAGCAAGTCACATTTTGGGTGTGAGTTCAGTAGGATCTTGATATTTATATGTTCCTTGTGGGGCTGGGGGTCATGACTAATGCCCCCCTTTGCCAATGACAAGGAGAATTAGGCAGGGGCCTCATTCCCTTCTCCTTTGGTCCCCACATCTTCTTTTTCTCTGCCTGTCCTAGTGGATGCAGGAAGGGTACGCAGAGCAGTTCAGCTTAAACGTTTCTTCCCCTATGTTCAGGTGCAGGTGAGAAATGTGTGTATCTTCCATTGTCATGTGATCCAGGGGGTGCGTAGTTCTTGTTCCAAAAATGTTTTTGGAACACGAAGCCCCAGTGCTCTCCAGCTGAGTATGGAGCCTCTCCTCTCCTGTCCCTCCCCCAAGGCAATTGCTCAGGTCTTGTCTCCAGAAGGTTAAGCACTGTCACCTGCTGCCTAGTTTTCCAGGATCTTGTGATTCCCACTGACATCAGGAAGCCAAATTCATGGCTGCATCTCTTGACATTAGTTGCAGCCTGCAGAAGGCACCACAGGGCCTTTTCCTGGATGCCAGTGTTCCTGTTACCATGTGCTTCTTAGAGTCTGGATGAAGAGATGGCTTCTGGACCGTTGTTTGTGGGAGGCAAAGAAACAAGGAGAGAAATGCAGCTACACAGAGCTCCTGAGAATTAAGACTGCAGAAGAGGGTCACAGAAATAATGGAAGGCTGTAGGTACTTCCAGAAGCTCAGCGTCAGTGCGGGGAGGGCGGAGAGGGAAATACTGACCTCACTCTCCTCTCAGCTTCCGGGTCCCTTCTGGTGACTCCCATTGACCAAACCTACCTGGGAGCCTGTCAACAAGAGAGCCCAGGGTATGCACCCTGAGGAGGACAAAGCAGGACGGAGATGCATGGAGAGTGGCTCTGGGGGCAAGCGGTGGAGGCGTTGACAGGGGGAGAGCAGAGGGAGAGTACCAGCTAATAACATCAGGCATCACTAATAGCATACGCCCTGGGCATTGTTCTATGCTAAACGGGTTTAATCACCACAAAAACTCTGCGGGGTAGGAACATTATTATTCCTGTCTTGGCAATGAGAAAACTGAGGCAAAGCTCTCTCACTGTCTGTGCTCCTGTTCTGAGGAGCAAGTTCAGCATAAATCACTAAACCAGGAGTCAAAATATTGGGATTTCAGCTGTCTTTCCAACAGACATGTTTTAAAGAGCCAGTCACTTCACACTTTTTAAATTTGACCCGAAGGGTCAGGTAGCATGGGGACTGGGACAGCGATGTTCAGTTTCATGTAGACGAATATGCAGGGAATGCCAGGCTGAGGGAAGAAGCGAGAGAGTAGAGTAGATGCCCAAAGGAGACAACAGACCACGTGACCCCAGAGGCAGTGGCAGCATCAACACCAGTCGATGGCTTCTCACTTTCCCCTCCAGAGCCCCCAAGGTCTAGGCACACTTCGTTTCTGCAAGGTGCTTCTTTATCTTTTCAACAAACCCACTTGACTTTGAGCTGGCTGGAGTGTATTTCTCCTTCATCATAAAAAAATCTTAATCGTGACAACGTCCAATGAACTGTGAGCACAGACGTCAGTCTCATTCCTGCTTTGTTCCACTATCTCCCTTATGAGAAGGGGAGAAGGTATCAATGAGCTCCATGTTCTCCTCTGGCTCTGACATTCTGTAATTCTGGTTCCTTCCCAACGACTTTGCTTTTGAAAGCATATATCCTGAAGTAGTCAGCTGAACGCCTTCTGTCTCCTGTATGCAAGCGTTCATTCCCAGGGCTATTCCAGATAAGAGGCTCTTACGTAACTGTACTCACAAACATGGACCAACTCTATGACCACCTGTGTCACGGCCAACTGTTTGCTCAGGGAAGAGACAGCAAGTTTGCATATTATAAATTGTGTCATCTTAAAAAAGAAACAGAGGCAAGACTTTGCAATAAAACCATAAGATTTAATCATTTTAAAGCTGAACCCCATGAAGAATGCTCATAAAATCCTTATCTGATGAACGTTTAGGGGATTGTTGAATAAGGGACATCGTCATTCAAAGAGATATGAGGAAGCATATGGGCTACGTGAGGTAGAGTGTAAACAAAGAACCCATTTATGCTCAAGAAAAACAACTGGTAACTTCTTACAAAGAACTTGTGCCTTTGACTCCCTACCTTGACCCACAGAACTCAAATTTGGTGCCCACTGGCTGCTCCTTGGCATTAACTCTGCATTCCTGTATTTTAAATATTACTGAGATCTGGATTTCTCCAGATATGATATTATTTTGTTTGATCATCCTTATCTTTAGGAGTCACCAAGAAGGGATAAAGAATGTATTTATCTGATAGGTGGGCACAGGTATAATGACTCACCATGGGACACTTCCCTACTAGTGACCCCAGGGCCTCCCATGCCCTAATCAGTTGAGTACCCTGTGTGGTGTGACAGGAACTCATGCTATTCCTAGGATTCCTTACACAACTAATGTACTTCCTAAAGCCTGGTGGGATGGTGGTGGTGGTGTTCCTGTATCCCATACTCATGCTCCCGAAGTCATCAGCCATGTCTCCAGTTAGGAAAAGCCCTTTGGCATTAAAATAATAATAATTTAAAAAAATTAAAAAAGGGACGCCTGGGTGGCTCAGTCGGTGAGACGTCCGACTCTACCTCAGGTCATGATCTCGCAGGACATGAGTTCAAGCCCCGTGGCGGGCTTTGTGCAGACAGCTCAGAGCCTGGAGCCTACTTCAGATTCTGTGTCTCCCTCTCTCTCTGCCCTTTCCCCATTCAGTCTCTCTCGCTCTGTCTCTCTCTCAAAAGTAAATACACATTAAAGAAATAGAAAAAAAAAACAACCCTTTTCATACATCATTGCTGAGAATATAAAATAAGTCAACCACTTTGAGGAAAGTCTGGCAGACTCCTATAAAACTAAACATGTACCGGGGCGCCTGGGTGGCGCAGTCGGTTAAGCGTCCGACTTCAGCCAGGTCACGATCTCGCGGTCCGGGAGTTCGAGCCCCGCGTCGGGCTCTGGGCTGATGGCTCGGAGCCTGGAGCCTGTTTCCGATTCTGTGTCTCCTTCTCTCTCTGCCCCTCCCCCGTTCATGCTCTGTCTCTCTCTGTCCCAAAAATAAATAAACGTTGAAACAAAAAAAAATTAAAAAAAAAAAACTAAACATGTACCTATTCTATGACTCAGCGCTTCCAAGGTATTTACCCCAAAGAAGTTAAAACGTGTCCACAAAATGACTTATTATACAAGAACGTTCACAGCAGCTTTATTATTAGAATAGCAAAAACTGAAAATGCTCAGGTACCTACCAATAGAATGGATAAACTGATATATTCATTCTATGGAATATTAAAAAGAACAATAAAAAGGAACAAATTACTGACACACAAAACACATGGACGAATCTCAGAAACATTTTGTTGAGTAAAAGGAGCCATGTACAAAAGATCACATACTCTTTAATTCTACTGATAGAAGTTCTGAAATTTAAAATTAACCTATGATGAAAAAAAGTCAGAACAGTCCTGGCCTGTGGATGGAGTAGGAATTGATTGAGAAGGGGCACAGGAAACTTTCTAGGGTGATGGAAATGTTCTATATCTTCATAGGGGTTTGGTTTACACATTTGTGTACCCTTGTCAAAACTGAAAGTCTTTTAATTTTACCTCAAAATAAAAATCTGCAAATAAATATTTAACTTGGTAAATGATATGTATGCCAAAGTATTTAGAGGAAAGTGTACTGATGTCTGCAATCTACTTTGAAATGCATAAAAAAAATCCCAACCTGGATCGACGGGTACATTGGGATTTGGGTAAATATTTATATAGAGGTGTATTTGATAAATCAAGGATAGTAAAATGCTAATGATAAACTGTAAGTGATGAGTATACAGGTGAAAGTACACTACTTTTGTAAAAGCCTTTCAACTCTATGTTTCAAAATTTTTGTGGTAATGAAGCACGGTACTTTCTTTGAAGACCCCACAAGTTGGAAACTGCCCTCTTGTCACGTCAGACACACTAAGGACTGATCATGTCATTGTAACACCACCTTCTCCTGAAGAATATACTTTAGAAATTGTTAAAAGGCAGAGGAAGGCCAGTAAAGTATCCTCCAGACTGAGAAGGCACTTTAAGATGGAAAAATGAAGCAAGCTACTCCACACCATTTGTACAGTTTACTGACTTACTAACAAGGGGTAACTTGTTAACTTACTACTTTACTAACAAGGAGGAGCCAGTGGGCAGAGATCTAAGTGATATGGAGCCATTGTCTGCCTCCCCTCTCTGCCCCATTTGGACCTCAAGCCACAGCTTTTATAGAGCAAGGGACTTAGTGGTGAGGTCACAGGGTAGTTATCTAACGTGGCACCATCTGTGGCCCAGGGGGGAGAACAAGATGGAGTCGGTGTGGTCAGCGTGCCTATAGAAAGTGTCTGTGTTTTTATAATCGGATATTTATGAAGTCTTCACTGTGTCCTATGGAAAACTCTTTGCATTCAATGTCTTATTTAATTTTCAAAACTTTCCTATGGTAGACGCACAATTCATGTCTGATTTTATCAGTAAGAAAATAGAGTGCTCTTGAGCCTAAGTATCTACCCAAAGCCCTCCCTCCAGCTAATAGGTGGCAGGGCCTGGTGAGAACCTGAATCCTGATGCCAAAGGCCGTATGCCAACAATACAGTCGCCTGCCTTCCTTCCTAATCCATGGAGTTAGACATGCCTCAGAAATCATCCACACCAGTGCTATCATTTTGGAGATAATTAAGAGGCCCAGAAAGGAACTGATTCTCCCACGTATGAATTCTCTTCTCATTAAGGTCTGAGTCATTTTCTTTGGGTAGCTTCTAATCCCTCACTTTGTGATAAATTATAGCATAGGAAATAGTATCTTACTTTTTGACCTAGAATGAGAGAACTAAAAGACTGACAATAGCAAGTGTTACTGAGGATGTGAAACCCTTGGAACTCTCAGTGTACGTTGTACTCACACAGTGTAAAATGGTTCCAACGCTCTGGAAAAGTTTGTCACTTTCTAACAAACTTAAACGCACACTCATCCTGTGAGCCAGCAATCCCACGCCTGCTCCTGAAATGAAAACCATGTATCCACCAAAAGACAAACAGCATTCATAGCAGCTTTAGTCAGAAGCTGTAGAGAGTTAAAAGGTCCACCAACCAAGAATAATTCTAAGTCATAAGAACGATGGCCTATGCTGTACTTATGCAATGGAATGCTACCGGGCGTTAGAAAAGAGCAAATTATTAATCCAGGCAACAATGTGGAAGAATCACAAAAACATTATTTCAAGTGAAAAAATCCAGACATGATAGAGTATATATGGTATGATTTTACTCACATAAGACAAAAGAAGCAAGATTCTTCTGTAGTGATGAAGTCCAAACAGTGTTATCTTGGTGGGACGGGGCAAGAGGCAATCTCCCCCGGGTGATGGAAACCGTCTATATCTTGATTGGGGTTATTGTTACACAGTTGTATAGATTTGTCAAAATCCTTCCAGGTTGGTGTGTAAGATGCATGCATTAAACCTAATATAGTGATGTCATCATTAAAACAATCTTTTTGAAATGTGAAACAGAACACAATTGACAAGGAATCTGGCAATAATGGGAATACATTTTCACCTACTCATCTTGAAGAGGTGAGACGACAAGACCCAAGAGAAGAGAAGCAAGTAGATAGTACCGTGGGAAAAAAATGACGTAAAGAAGAAGGGGAAGGAAGGAAGGGAGGTATGGAGGGAGGAAGAAATTCTGAAGCCACCAGGATCCAAAATGAAGTGAAAAGAGAAATGAGGGTGACCCCAAATCACATGCTGTTGACCACTTGGAACAATGCACAGCTACGTAAAAAGTGAAAGCTCTTCCCTTCTCCCATTCCCACCTCTCTCTCCTGGGTAATCACGGAGTAGTGTGGTTTACATACTTTTTCTAGGCTCATAAATACGTATACACACAAATACCTATATAGCTTAGTTCTTTTACAAAAATGGGATCGTGGTCTACATATAATACTGGAATCTTCCATTAAGATTATGTGGCACAGTCCTAATATAAAAATAAAACCAAAGCAAACCAAACCCCCAGTCTGATAAGGTCTCTGTGAATATGACTGAATGTACAACGCTCTTGGGGAAATGGAGAGCAGTTGATGTGGTCTTTTACAAAAATTGGGCCTAACATTAGGCAAACCTGTTTTTAAAGGTCTTTTGGGCACACCACAGTGCTCGCTAACCTCTCTCTTTTCTTCCACCCTCTCCTCACCTCTTTCTGCCGCCCACCACCAAATTTCATGTTTATTGCTCAAAAACAGAACTATTTAGAAATATGTTTTATGCTTCCGTCCTGCTAATCAATATGTTTAGGATCTTACTTTCCACCCCAATTTGCTTATCAAGGGAATGTCTTTGAAGACACCTCCCCCAACGAATTACATTGCCTGCTATTATAACAATCTTTCCACACCTTCACATACATACCTGTAAAATGTGTATGTTATGCAGATAATGAGCCCAAACAAGTCAGTGGAAATCTTTAGAAGAAAGTATAGAAGATGCGAGATAATGTACATTATGTGTCTTCTGTGTGTCAAGCACGGCCCTGGGCGTTCCGATATATTGAGTTTGGTTCTGCAAACACATCCTGCACACCATCTAAGCTCCAGATACGCAGATAGAAATGGAAAGTCACATCCTTGTTCTTGACAAGTGGCACCCTGTTGAGAGCAACAGGCCCACAAACAATTTCTATATCACAAGAAGAATGTTATTACAGAGAAGAGGCTGGTTTGGGGCAGGATTCATGGAGGAGATGAAGCCTGGATTGAAAGTATTAAAGAATGAAAAGGGAGCTAGTCAGGTATGGCATTTCTCAATTTACATCTCTGTGCCATAACTCCCTTTGTGCCTCTTGAGCAAATCAGCCAATGCTTTCTAAGTGGTAGAACGTTCCAGAATCTATGGATAGTACATTCCCAGAAAATGTGGAGATAGGGAGATTACTCTATGCCATGAGCCCTCCACATCAAGACTGAGTGAGCAGACACAAACTCCTCTGTCCTCACAGCAGGAGTTTCTCCAAACTGGCTGTAAAAGTTAATGAACATTTCCTCAGTGACTCATTTCCTCTGTCCTGCTGATAAGATTTGGTCCAGTATCATGGGATGTTGCCTGCAGTACTGTTCATGGTCAATATCTTTGTCAAATATAAAAGGATTAAGCCCAAGACTCTAAAAGTTTGCACCCTAACGGGGTGAGGAGGAACTCTTCCATAGTCTTTTAAAGTAATAAGTAGCTTATGCTGTTTTCTTAAGATTCAGAATTGGAAAAAATTTCAATACTCGTCTTCTCATTATACAGCCCCTTCGGTTTTTTTCCAAACCCCTCTGCTAGACTTTGTTTTTCACATACCCCTAAAGCATTTTGCTTTGATCTCTTTCTCATATTGACCATCCCATTAAGAGCTCCCCACCTCGCTGCACCTGCCTGGCCAAGGGTCCTTTCTCATGCCAATCTAATAGTATTGAGATGTCTAGATGTCAAAAAATAATTGACCCTTTCAAACAACTTCCAATGGGCACCAACAGTAAAGTAGAAACTGTTCAATAGTTAAAATGGGTACAAAGTGAATTGCTGTCACTCCAAAGCTGAAGACAATTCATCTGTGACTTCAAATGAGACAGCAATGAGAAGCTCTACTCTTTGACTCAAAATGGAGGCCATAGCTTATTTGAAAAGGAAGGCGGAGGGATCACTGCCATCTGAGCTTCCATAAGGGAAACAAGAGTCAGAAAACTGCAGATATGACAAAGTCGTTTTTTTGTCTTTTGTTTTTTGTTTTTTTTTTTTATTGAAGTATAACGTAGGTGTCAGCTCGGAGATCAAATTAAATTTGACTCAAATCCAACCTCTACAGCTTTCCCCACAAACTCCCCACAACTCCTTCAAGTTCTCAGGCCTTATTTCCGGAAAGTTTCACTGTCTCTAGAGCTTCCTCAAAAATAGGAACAATCTTTCTTTTGTTTCACATCAGTCTGTTTCTATAAGAAATCCACTCCTATCATCCTAGTTTTACTGGTCCAATATGGTAGCCACTAACCACACGTAGGTGTTTAAACTTAAATTTACTTGACAAAAATTAAATACAATTTAAAATTCAACTCCTCATTCACACTAGCCATGTTTCAAGTGCCTGTGTGGTTAGTGGCTGCTGCGTAGATAGCACAGATTAGAACATGTCCATTCACAGAAAATCCTTTGGGGCAGTTGTACTAGTGGGCCATGAATTGACGAGCGTTTCCTGAATATCAGTGAACACCTGCCAAGAGGTCACACTTTTATTTTCCATCAGTAAGTTCACTTTGATCAAAGCATTTATAGTCACCCTCATCTTTTCGGAAATGCACCATCTGTGGAGATATAGTAATGTCTATGTTCCCCCTTGGAGGAGTCTTTTAGGAAGTAAAGTACACAGATGAAGGCAAAATGCTTGAAGTGGGTTTAGAGCATGAATTTTTCCAGAAGAGGAAATAGAACAATTCTCTCTGAGAAGGAGGTGAATGTATTCTAAAAGTTAATTACAAAAAAAAAAAAAAAGCTTTTATTTGTGGGAAAAAGAAAGGCATGAGTGAGGTTGCCTGTCCTCTGGAAGGAAACACCTAAGAAGAAAAGGGGCAGGTTTGAAAGCAGCTGCTCTTTCTTAGGTTGCTTGTTAGTTTAGCGCTAAAAACTTCCTGAGCAGAAGTTTGTAGAGATGAGGTAGGCACAATCTCTGACCTAAAGTGGCTTAGAGATTTATTGGGAAGACAGACAGAAAACAGAATTTAGACACAAGCCTATGGCTTTGTGAGCATCAATGAGGCATGTCCAAGAATAGAATAGGGAAGAGCTTCAAGTTGTGAACCAAACCAGGCTGAGCCGGGGACCAAATAAGTGCTTTTTCTTACCTCTTGTTGCCTTCCCCACTGGACCTACCCACCACCCCCAACCAGATCCTTGCACTTAATAACATTCAACATTTGTTGAAATAATTAATTAAAAGATGAATAAACAGAACTAAACAAATAAAGAGAAGAAGAACATCAACACTGACAGGAGATGTTGATAGAGCTCAGATGAGAGTGGATGAAGCGTTAGTGTCCCAGGCTATACAGCAACAGAAGGGGCTAAGACCTGGAACGTGTTTCCTGCTATCCTAGAAGTTTGGATGGAGGTAGGGCTCAATTCTAGTATTTGCTCAGAGATGTAACAACATTAAGTGTGCGTTATACATATAGTATTCTGGAAATACACATACTTACATGAAAATTTTCTGATAAAATTTTCTAATTAGCATCAGATCTTAACTATATATAACCCTTGTTATTGACTGGTATTTTCTATTTTTTTTAGTGTTTATTTATTTTTGAGACAGAGAGAGACAGAGCATGAGCGGGGGAGGGGAAGAGAGAGAGGGAGACACAGAATCCCAAGCAGGCTCCAGGCTCCGAGCCATCAGCACAGAGCCTGATGCGGGGCTTGAAATCGTCAACCGTGAGGTCATGTCCTGAGCTGAAGTCAGACGACTGAGCCACCCAGGCGCCCTTTGACTGGTATTTTTGACCTGACTTATCTTAAAAAGAAAAAATAAAAGTCACATTCAATCCTATTCTACACATCATTAGAATTCTTATTCAACATCAAAACCTATCTCTTTATTGTACCACATTCTCTTCTTCAGGGATTGTTTTCTTTTTTGCCAAAAGACATGTTTCGGCAGTAATTTCAGTAATAGACTATGGACAAGAACGTTTCTACATTCTGATAATTTTCATATGTTTTTACTTAGTGCTCCCCCCTCAATGATTGGCTGGCTGGGTATAGAATACCAGGTTGAAAGTTGTTTCCCTTCACACTTTATAGGTCACCTAAATTTGTGTGACTTCCATTTTAATTACTCTGGTATGGTGCTATTCTGATACTAATTTTGGAGGTAATTGCTGCTGATTTGCTGTTTTTAGGGTTCTAAGTATCATGTATGACACTCTACATATAGAAACATTTCAAATAATTCTACTCAGTGTTCAGTGGCCCTTTTCAATTCAGTTTTGTGTGGGTTGTATCAATGCCCATCCTTGGAGCTAATGGGGGGATTCAGTGGAAGACCATTTAAGGTCCTATAAGCCTCTAATTCTCTTGCCTCATGTCCTTCTCATCCTGCTCTCATCTCAAGACCTTAAAATCTTTAGATAGTGAATGAAGATAGCAGAGTGAGGGGTGTGGGGTCAGGAAATCTACCTAAACATATAGTTTGTCAAAACTTTTCTCTCTGACACCTTGGACCAGTGCTTTTGAACTTAAAAAACTTGGAATTATGGGGCACCTGGGTGGCTCCATTAGTTAAGCGTCTGACTTCGGCTCAGGTCATGATCTCATGGTTCCTGGGCTTGAGCCCCACATTGGGCTCTGTGCTGACAGCTCAGAGCCTGGAGTCTGCTTTGGGTTCTGTCTCTCTCTCTCTCTCTCTCTCTCTCTCTCTGCCCCTGTCCCACTTGTGCTCTCTCTCTCGCTCTCTCTCTCTCAAAAATAAATAAACATTAAAAAAAGAAGAAATCTGTTGGATTTCTATCTTTAAATAAAGCTTGGAATTTATATATTTGCTCTTCATTATGGCGTGAAGCAATGATGATTCTTATCCAGCCACCTAAAGGGGAAAAGGTTGTGTTTAACAGGTAGAGTAAAAAAATAAAATTCATCTGGTAACATCCTACCACATACAGTTAGGAAACTGAGCCTCAGAGAGATGTGGGAGAATGTCTGATGTTACACAATGAGTGGGTAATGGAACTGGGACCTGAACCAACATCCATCAGAAGCCAGGCCTTGTGTTCTTTCCCCAAAGCATCATCAGAATGGCAGAGTTTCTCTAAAATACACTTCGCACACCATGGAAATATTACTTTCTCTTGTCCTACCGTGAATGCATACACAGGCCAGAAAAAGCCAATGGCAAAGCCTGAGTAGCAGTGTAAAAAGAACCCTGCGTGGAGAGTAAGAAAATCCACCTCTGACATCAGCTTCACTCTGAACTAGCTGTGTATTTCTAGGACTTGAGAAATACCATTATCCTTTCCAGTCTTAAAGTTCTAGACCATTGAGATTGAATAATTGGTGACACCTTCAACATAGTTTGTTATCTACACTACAGAAGGAAATCGTGTTGCCTTTCCAGATAGGTTATTTTCTTAATAAGACTGTGTGACTCAGGGACACCTGGGAGGCTCGGTAGGCTAAGCATCTGACTCTTGATATTGACACAGGTCATGATCTCACGGTTCATGAGATCGAGCCCCGTGTCAGATTCTGTGCTGACAGCACAGAACCTGCTTGAGATTCTCTCTCTCCGCCCCTCCCCTGCTTGCATGCACTTTCTCTCTCTCTCTCAAAATAAATAAACATTAACAAAAATTTAAAAAGACTGTGTGAGGGGTGCCTGGGTGGCTCGGTTAAGTGTCTGACTTTGGCTCAGATCACGATCTCACAGTTTGTGGGTTCAAGCCCTGCATCAGGCTCTGTGCTGATGGCTCAGAGCCTGGAGCCTGCTTCTGATGGATTCAGTGTCTCCCTCTCTCTCTCTCTCTCTCTCTCTCTCTCTGTCCTTCCCCCACTTGTGCTCTCCCTCTCTCTCAAAAGTAAATAAATAGGGGTGCCTGGGTGGCTCAGTCGGTTAAGCGTCCGACTTCAGCTCAGGTCATGATCTCGCGGTCCATGAGTTTGAGCCCCGCATCGGGCTCTGGGCTGATGGCTCAGAGCCTGGAGCCTGCTTCCGATTCTGTGTCTCCCTCTCTCTCTGTCTCTCCCCCATTCATGCTCTGTCTCTTTCTGTCTCAAAAATAAATAAACGTTAAAAAAATTAAAAAAAAAGAAAAAACAAAAAAAATCAAAAGTAAATAAATAAACATTAAAAAAATTTAATAAAAAAAAAAAGACTGTGACTCAGGAAACAGAGAGGGCTTGGGGTCAATATCCAGCTCCACCAGTGACCAGCATTGTGAACCTGACAGAGCAGGCTCTCTACACCTCTTAACATCAGGTTTCTTTGGTGTGAAATGGGGGTGCACATCCTGCATCACTCCCAGGGATTTGTTAGAATCTCATTAGTGACTTAGGTGAAAACACTGTATGGTAAAATATTGGATCAATGTAAACTATTTTCACATAATTGCCCTGCATTAGGACAAGATTTCACTACCTTGTTCCTTAGGAACAAGAAGAAGGAACTTAAACAGATTTTTGAGGAACAGAGTGCATGCTGAAGGAGATGGGGTTGGTGCCTTAGAGGGGGAAGTCTGTGTGTATCCCTCAAGCCCACCACAGGGGTACATAAGTTATGTCCAGCCCTGATGGCAAATCCTTTCTGCAAAGATAGAAACATCCCGATTCTCCAGAGTTGAAGTGGGGCATCTTTATAGAAAGGAAGGAGAAATAAAGGAAATCAACAATGTAAAGGGATAAAATGACTGACAAAAGAAAAAGTGAATAAGGCGAGAGGAGGACGGGCTTCTAACAGACTACAGGATATTGTCGGTTTTGATAAGGTAGGATGTAAACGAAAGATTGTTTGCAAATAGGGAGAGTTTCTTCAGAATATGTTCTCAAGCCTTGCAGATGTTCCTTTTGACTAAAGATAAGACTTTGTGGATGGATTGTTATTTTAAACAACATTATTGCTCTATGATTACAACAAAGGTCATATAATTCCAGAGGCAAGAAGATATAAAAACTCAAGACACTTCCTGGGATCTCTTAGGATGCTGAAGAAAGCAGGGGTCCTCAAGCCTTGAATGCCAACCAGGTAATCCTACACCCAGTTGAGGGCAGAGGGCTTTCTTTGAACATTTGACTTCTTCTGCCAGATCTTCACTGGGCCAGAAATGAAAAGCTCTAGGTCTAATGATGTTAGTCATGCTTTTTGTTTCTGTGTGTGTGTGTGTGTGTGTGTTTAATTTGAACTACTTATTTTCTTTCCTCTTTTATTATAAAAAGCATTACCTTTGGTGTCTGTGTCAGGTTAATTCATGGCTGTGCAATCTAACTTTGGGAAAGTTACTTAATGAATTTTGTGTCTTCATGTGGAAAGCAAGTTAATGATACCTGCATTGCAGCCTCATTATGATTAGATTAGGTGGCATGCAAGAGTTCAATGAATGTCAGTTTGCTAAGATCCATTAGTAGATTCTTCCAAGAGATGCTACACATCCCTTCCCCCAGATAGTTGGTTTGACAGAGAAGTCTTTGCTATTTGTGTTCTAAGGGGGTTGAGGACATTGAAAATACCTCCATCACCTCTGGAAGGGAAGTTCGTCAGAGGAGCATGGGGTTAATGTGATGATAGAAAGGTAGGGAGAGGGTGGGGGTGCCCGGGTGGCTCAGTTACTTGAGCGTCCAACTCTTGATTTCAGCTCAGATCACAGTCCCAGGGTCGTTGGATTGAGCCCCCAGTTGGGCTCCATGCTGAGTGTGGAGCCTGCTTAAGATTTGCTCTCCCTCTCCTTCTGCCCCTCCCCCATGTGTACTCTCTCTCTTTTTAAGAAAAAAAAAGTGTAAAACAATGTGGTGGGGAGAGGGTTATGACATGCTTCACCTTTTTGTTTAACACTGTGTCACAGTGCTCACATGCACTGTGCATACTTTCATATGCATCTAATCTTTAGATTGCCCAGGAAAGTTTGAATATTATGTTCCATCATTCCTGTAAGCAACCTACTAGAAGATAGTTAGAATATGTATTCTGATTTTGGGATCATAAAGTATGCTCAAATAAGGATTCAATTAATTATTTACTCATCCTAATAATTATTTGGGAAAAAATCTTGGACCCGATCCCATGCTTACACTAAAATAAATGCCAGGCAGATGAAAATAAAAGAGGATATGGGCAGATATTTTCATCTTATGTGGATGGTAATGGCCTTTTTTTTTTGGTTTTTTTTGCTGACATAAATTCCAAATGTTATGAAGGAAAAGATAAATATGACAGGTTTTGAAATTCTCAGTGTGGCAAGAAACAGAAACGAGAAGATGTACAAACTGGCAAATATTCTTCGTTATATGTGAAAGACAATAAATACACAAGAAAAGCCCTACAAATTCCTGAGAAAAAAGATAGTAATCAAACAGAAAAATGCATACAGCTCTAAGTCAAAAATTCACAAAAGAAAATTTTAAAGATAAGCATTCTAGAAAAAGATGTTTAAATTCTTTTTTATATATTTTTAAAATTTTTTAATCACTAATTTAAGTAATTTACTAATATTTTAAAAATACTAACAAAAACAATGAGGTTTTTCTTTATCGAGCCAAAATCAGCAAGACAAAAATGGACAAATTGGGTGTTCTTCAAAGTTTGGGGGAACAGTACTGTTGTCCGCGCACTATTGCCCATTTATTTTCTGAAAACAAAACAAAACCAAATGTGGTTATCACCTAAGTGTGAAGGAAAGAGGGTTGCCCTAAAGTCAGGAGATCTGGTTATAGCTGTGCGACAATGACCAAATGACTTCATACCCAAAGGCCTCAGGTAGACTCTCATTTGTAAAATGTGGACATTGGACCATATACTCACTTTTAATTCTAACACAGAAAAATTTACTCTTGGGACTGACTTGATTTGATTGAGCTGATTGTATAGAAAGCCCATTACTGCCTCATCTGTGAGAAAGCTTGGCTTAGGCTCCCTCTGCTGGTTCCCCAGAGAATAGCAGGAGCAGGCTCTCCACAGTGTACCAAACGGTCTCCATCCAGACTTTTCAGCCCAGTACAGTTACGTCTCTGGCGCTGGACCAGAGGTCTTGCAGGTGACATAAGTTAACTATTCCCAGTCTCTACATTTGGCTTGAGATTCCCTTCATTGTATAATCTGGGCTTAGGAAAATATTTTGCTTCCTCCATATGTGATTGGGCATCTAAATTCCTGGGTCTGTCTCACCCAATGTGTTCAGGCTGCAGGTCTAGGCGATTCCAGGAGCTTCAAAGGAAAACTCCTTGTAATAGAGGCTTCTGAAGCACTTCTGTGGCCAGGGGAAGAAGAAGATGGCCCCCCAAAGAATGTGGCTTCTCCTACTGCTGAGCTGTGTACTCAGCACTGAAGTCTTGGGTGGTGAGTATCCGTCACTCAGCTGGGACTGAACCCACCCACAGCCTGTGTTCATGCAGCACACTGACAGCCATCCATTCACCCCCCAAAATATTTAGGTGCCACAGGAAATAGATGTCAAGGACAGGAAAAAAAGACAATGTCACATGGTAAAAAAGTACAAGGACTCGGGTCACCTGGGTGGCTCAGTCGATTAAGCATCTGACTCTTGATTTCAACTCAGGTCATGATCTCATGGTTCATGAGTTCGAGCCCCCCATCAGGCTCCATGCTGACAGTGCTGAGCCTGTTTGGGATTCTCTCTCTCTCCCTCTCTCTCTGTCTCTCCCCGACTCTCTCTCTCAATAAATAATAAACTGTAGGGGAAAAACAAGTACAAGGACTCTAGAATCAAACAAATTCTAACCTCATGTGGTTGTGAGCCATAGTTAAATAATCAACTAAATGTAGATAATAGCAATAGTTTTGCAAGTTTCTTGTGAAGAGGGAAGACAATGTGCACCTGACATCTAGTAGTCAATAAGTGAGCGCTATAATTAGAGGTACCCAATGTTTATGCATTGTTTTCCTATTTGAGTATACTGGGAATTCTGGGTTGCAAGGGACTTACAGCCTTGTTGGAGAGATGGCTCCCCCACACATGTAGACCCAGCATCAAGTACAAAGTAACATGTCAACAAAACAAGAATCAATACCCTAGGATCTTCCAGTAGAGAAAGCCAGGAAGAGAACTCATGAGCTGAGAATAAGTATCATGGAGTATCTGAAATGTAAAGAAATGAAATGTGGGCACATCTGGTGTAATGCCTTCATTCTGTTTATGAGGCCCCAAGAAGGTAGAGACTTGTTCAAGGTCACAAAGCAAGATTACATAATGTTCTGGCACCTCATCCGGGGTGCTTCTCATAGTCCCGCATGGCCCAGCGAGGGAAACCATGCCTGAGCATGTATATAACCTAACACTACTCCCACTGGGGAGTACTTTGGCCAAGGGGAGAATCAATTGGAAGAAAGCAGGAAGAGAAGCAGAGTTATTTCTGGCATCATGTTGGTGCCCATGGCTCATGTGTGTGGTCCTTGCCTTAGCCTATCCTGGATGTGTCCTTGTGCTTCAAGGTTCTTTGCCCTCCACCCCATGCTGACTGCCAGCCACCAGTTCTGTCAATCCTTATGGCTGCTCGGGACCTGGGGGATTGAGCCGCTTTCTCTGAACCGTGCTAGAATAGGGAAGGCTGGGGCGCCTGGGTGACTCAGTCGGCTGAGGGTCCGACACTAGCTCAGATCATGATCTCGTGGTCTGTGAGTTCGAACCCTGCGTCGGGCTCTGTGCTGACAGCTCAGAGCGTGGAGCCTGCTTCAGATTCTGTGTCTCCCTCTCTCTCTCTGCCCCTCCCCCACTCACACTCCGTCTCTCTCTCCTTCAAAAATAAATAAACATTAAAAAAAATAGAATATGGAAGACAATAAGAGGTGGCCCTCAACTCTCCTGTGGAGGCAACCAACCAGGTGGTTAGCTCCAGGGGCTTGAAATTCACCCAGGCTAAACCTGGGGAGCAAGAAACCAGTCTCCCGACTCTGGGATCTCACCAGCCCTCTCTGGTTTCTCTCCTCTGGAGGAGGTAGAGCCAGAACATACCACCGGTTACTCTACACTCGCTACTCTACTCTTCTACAGATCTTCCTCCCTGTTGTAGAGACTTCCTGGGATTGCTGCATAGGAAGATTCGGCTGGATAGGGCTGCAGAACCAGGTCATGAATGCCGTGCTAGCCAGAGTAGGGAGCTTATCTGAAAGCATAGGAAGTCCCTAGAGATGTATAGGCAAAGGATGGAATAGATCAGGGCAAACGAGTGACAGGAGTGTCATTTGAGTGGGGAGAGAGGAAGTGCTTGCTATGTGACGACAGACTGTGGAAGTCTCCGAGGAACGGAAAGACCCCTGCGCTCATCTATAGCACTGGAGTGCAGCCACGTGGTCACAAAGCCCGAGCTCGCCAGCCTGGCATTCCCTTCATCACCAAGGCCCTCTGTATTTCCAGCCATTTCCCTGCTTCTTAAACCTTCAGATTCGGTGACGTGGCCCACTCATTAATCAAGTAGCAGGAAGAGCCTGTGCCTCTCGGTCATGGCTTCCTTGTCCAGACCTTGATTCTCCTTTCCCTTTCCACCATGCTTGCCTGGACGATTCCCTCTACTTGAGGCAAACTTAAGTGCTTGCCCTTGTGGTGCACATCTTGCACGTTTCTGCCTCCATCCCTCTGCTCACACACCTCCTTTGCCTAACGTGTCCCCTCGCTATTGACACAACCCAGCTCACCCAGTGTCAAGTTCCATCCAAGTTGCCATCTAACCTGTCCTGTGTCCCCCTGGTCAAAAATACCCACTCCTTCCTCATAATGCCTAAAACTACCAATTTATGCCCTTTGCCCACTCTTGGGCTGCCTTGAATTATAGCTGTTTGACCTGACAACCAATGTGAGGATTCTGCCAATTGCTGAGTGTGGCTATTCTAATTGTGCATTTCATAACTGGACAGATAATCGTGGGATGGATGTGGGGTCCCCCTGGGTCTGCTATGAAATTGTCTTAGCTAGGGACAGCTGGGTGGCTCAGTCAGTTAGGCATCTGACTTCAGCGCAGGTCATGATTTCACAGTTCGTAAGTTCGAGCCCTGTGTCAGGCTCTGGGCTGACAGCTCAGAGCCTGGAGCCTGCTTCAGATTCTGTGTCTCCCTCTCTCTCTGCACCTCCTCCATCCTCTCAAAAATAAAATAAACATTAAAAATTTTTTAAATCTGATTGTAGCCTTTTCTCCAGTGCACAGTTCCCCTTACAAAGGCCGTAGTTCCCTTTAGAGAAGGCTGGGAGAAAGATTACCCGTATAAAGTTTGGGCAGCCCAGCAGGATCCTTCTTCAGGACAGCCAGCCTCCCTTGCATTCTGTAGACTGACGAGTGTGGGAATGGATTGGCTTTGCCATCATCACTTGCAATCGCCTTCTGTGTTTGTGCAGACATCATCATGAGACCCAGCTGCGCTGCTGGATGGTTTTACTACAAGTCCAATTGCTACGGATACTTCCGGAAGCTGAGGACCTGGTCTGAGGCTGAGGTAAGGAATCTGGCCCATGCTAGGACAGGTATCTCTAAAGCCACCTGGAGGTATCTCTAAAGGGGCCGCCCAGAGCTGCAGGTCTCATTTGGCTCAGAATTAAGAGTCCTCCCTTGGCATTCTGAGGAGTCACCTGCTGCTGAAATGCAGAGAATAGCGTTGTGTGTTCTCCTCTTCCAGTTCTATAAACATGGATGGAGCAGGTGATATCTGCCCAGATCCTAGGTGAGTTGTGAAGACGTAAGAATGGACAAGAAACAGCCTTTACCCTCAAGGAGTTCGCTGTCAGTAAGAAAGACAGAAATACACAAATAGAAGGAGAATGAGAA
This sequence comes from Prionailurus bengalensis, assembly GCF_016509475.1. Classification (NCBI taxonomy): domain Eukaryota; kingdom Metazoa; phylum Chordata; class Mammalia; order Carnivora; family Felidae; genus Prionailurus; species Prionailurus bengalensis. The sequence goes on along the minus strand of NC_057345.1, from coordinate 102,844,155 downwards.
GATAAAGACCTTCCAGAAAGAACAATTGAATAGCTGCACCAGACTTACCAGAACGAGCAGTGTGTAGGCAGTCCTGGAGCACACCAGTCTTCAGAACCACCTGACAGAAAGTGAAGCAGTCCAAACAAATGGAAGGCTTCATTGTCCACACAACCCAGCAAATGTGCTGGCTTTATCTCCCTGAGGCTTTGTCTAGAAGATACCCAAAGGGCCACCCCACCTCAGAGGAGTGTGGGAGCCAGTGCTGCCGTTTCTCTGGGTTGTGGCTGTTTAATTGACATGACTGGTTGGGGAGAATGTGGTATGATCTGGGCCTAGAACGGCCTCAGAATTCTGTGTATAAATAACTCACCAAGGACGGACCACCTACCAAGTGATAGCTATTGAGGATACGAAGTCTTCTCTGACCTTAAAAAGTGTGGGGTTAGTGCAAGATTGTGACATTTAAATGGAAAATTCCAATGCAGTGTGAGCATAAGTGACTTTCCCAAGATCACACCCAGAGTAAGTAGCAGAGCAAATCCAGGGAAGTCAGCCCTGATGCAATGCTTCCTGAGCTGATGTGAATGAGAGAGAGAGGAAGGAGAGAGAGAGAGAGGGAAGGAGGGGGAATGTGCTAAATGAAGAAGGGGTTTCTCAGACACTGTTCACTGAAAAGAAAAAAAAAAAAGCTGGTGGAAAGTAATGGGCCTCTCCTCAATTCTTGAGAAGCAACTTGAAGAAATCTTAAAGGCCACCTGTATTGCTTGTACCCAGACATTCCAAAACTAATTCTGCCCAAAGAGGAAGTTACCTGGAAGGCTTGGGAGTAATACAGACCTGAGTTTGTTCAGTTATTTTTTAAATATAATTTATTGTCAAATTGGCTAACATACAGTGTTATGTATGGCTAACATACAGTGTGCTCTTGGCTTTGGGAATAGATTCCCATGATTCATCTCTTACATGCAACACCCAGGGCTCATCCCAACAAGTGCCCTCCTCAATGCCCATCACCCATTTTCTCCTCTCCCCAACCCACTCCCCCATCAACCCTCAGTTTGTTCTCTGCATTTAAGAATCTCTTTTGGTTTGCCTCCTTCTCTGTTTGAAACTATTTTTTCCCCTTCCCTCCCCCCATGGTCTTCTGTTAAGTTTCTCAAATTCCACATATGAGTGAAAACTTAGGACACCTGTCTTTCTCTAACCGACTTATTTCACTCAGCATAATACCCTCCAGTTCCATCCACATTGTTGCAAATGGCAAGATTTCATTCTTTCTCATTGCCAAGTAGTATTCCATTATACATATAAACTACACAAATATTAAAAATAGAATTATCCTATGACCCAGCAATAGACCTGCGTTTAAATCATGACTCTGCCACTCACTAGTTATAGCCGTACCTCACTCTACCAGTTTTCTTGCTTTAACATGGGGATGTCACTTTTACCCCATGGCCTTGTCAGAAGGATTCATTAAAATAACTTACCAAGAGCTTATTACACATGCTGGGTGTTCATTTGAGGTTCTTAAGGCAAAAACGGTCCAGGATTGGTACAAAGCCTTAGCAGAGTTAATTGCTCCTGAACATAGTGCAGAGAAGGTGCTGGAAAAGGACCCAACAAATAAATACCTTGGCTGCTGCTGCTAGGTGCCAATATTGGGGGCCAATCTTAGTTCTCGAAATTCCTGGTGTGGAGGGGACCATGAGAACGACAGTTTCCAGGTCTGAGTTCCAGGTCCTGTTGTGGCACTACCAGGAGCGTGAACTTGGAGAGAAAATCTCACTGAACCACACTCTTTCCTCTTTTGTCCCAGGAACCCTTTGTGACTGGGCCTCTCACTAAACGTTCATTGGTAATCTGGCTTCCATGCCTCACAAGTTTGACAGTCAAATGAAGTTATGAAAACATGCCGGTGTTGTGAAATGGTCGGCAAGGGTGAGGAATGCATTAACATCCAACACCAGCCATGTCTAATCAGGAGCAAGATACCAAAGGGGGGCATTGAAGTAGCAACTGCAGCCAAAACCATGTTTTCATTACATTAAGTTGCATCATGGAGGCAGAACCTGTAATACAACCGCAAAAGAGCGTATGATAAGTATACTTCTCTAGAAGATGTGGATATATAAAATGGTTGCCTTGTTTATTGGGACGGTATGTTTCCAGTTAGAGAATGGTTATGCCACGTTTCATCCAATCCCTAAAACAAAAGGTGATTATCATTCAGGAATCGAGAAGAAAAATCCAGATTGCCTTCTCTTGATAGCATCTTTGAAAAGCAAGAATTTGGGATCCAAAAAGACATATAGGGGCGCCTGGGTGGCTCAGTCAGTTAAGCATCTGACTCTGGATTTCAGTTCAGGTCATGATGTCATAGTTCATGGGATTGAGCCCCATGTCTGTCTCTGCGCTGACAGTGTGGAGCCTGCTTGGGATGCCCTCTCCCCTCCCTCTCTGCCCCTTCCCTGCTCCAAACAAACAAACAAACAAACGACATACAGGAGTAAAACAAGTTCGGGTCTGGTGCTGAGAGTTTTAAAAGTTGCCGTAGAGAAGATAGTTACGTACTTACTAGGGTTCTGGGGTGAGGACTATGTGTTTAAACCTCAGGAGATGATTAGCACAACTTCTTGCCCACAGTACGAGTGTCAGTTGTATGGAAATGGAGCCCACCTGGCATCTCTCCAGAATGCAAAGGAAGCCAACACCGTAGCGAAGTATATAAGCGGCTACCAAAAAACCAAGCCTGTATGGATCGGCCTGCATGACCCACAAAAGGTAACCTCAGACTTGGCCCACACGTGTCCCATTGGGAGAGCCAGATAGATGGTCCCTGCATGGGAAATGGCTTCCAGGCCTACTGACGGAGGCACAGGGAGTGAATCTTTTTCAGTTACTGCCTCCAACCAACAGAGGCCAAAGCCTCAAGGTCTAGGTCTCAGTTCTGGCCCTCAACGGAGGAAATTATTTCAATGGCATCACTTTGTAGAACTTCTATCTAATTAAAGTCCTCCCAAATCTTAGAACACAAAATGACCGGCTTTTCACAGCCTAAAAAAAAGTTATGGGGCTCAGTCAGTTGGGCATCCAACTCTTGACTTCGGCTCAAGTTAGGACCTCGTGGTTCCTGAGGTGGAGCCCCACATCAGGCTCTGCACTAACAGCATGGAGCCTGCTTGGGATTCTCCCCCCCACACCCTTCCCCTGCATCTGTTCTCTCTCTCTTTCAAAATAAATAAGTAGACATTTTTTTAAGCTGTGTAAGCATATATAGATATATACACATATATGAAAACATACACACACATACACACACATACACGCACACACATCTGTTAGGGGATGTAGCTTAATTAAATTCCCATTAGATCTTGAGTTAAAGTTGGGAACTTTCAGCCAAGCTTTTTCCTAGATGCTATTATTTTTTTTTCATGTTACCCATAACTTTTTTTTCACTAGACCTTCGTTTTAATCTCCATCAATACCTCGTTGTAAAGAATGGTATGTGAGGTCTTTGGGCTGGTTGCCGAGGTCCCTCTGTGGGAGCTGCAGTTTACAGATTCTTCGTGGGAATCTTCTATAGTTAACCCAAACAAACATAAGGAACACCAGAAAAGAACCCCCAGACTTTCTGTTTCTTGATAAAACTTCGCCATAGATGTTGCAAATAATTTATACAATTAATTACACATTTTTATGTATTTACATTGCTGTCAATCAACTCTCTTCTTCAGAGTTAGGACAAATATTTACATCTATTTATACAATTGTGGGGGTATTTAATTTTCTACATTCATAACTGAAGAAAGTAAGTGGCTAATAAAGTCCTTAAAAATGTGTAATGTCTCTAGTTATCAAAGATGTAAATTAAAATAGAAATATAATTTGACTTATCAGATTATCAAACTTTTGCTTTGTCTTAATGAATAATATTTTTAAGGACGTAAAGACATTGTCCAGTAGATGGAAAGCAGTTTGGCCATGCATATCAGTACCCTCAAAATATTCACATCCTTTGACTCATTAACTCCACTTCTGGGTTTTTATCTTAAAAAAATAAGTTTAAGTACAGAAACAGCTTCAGGAACAAAGTAGTTCATAGCGGTATTCTTTATAATCATTGTAAATTAGAAACAACATAAACATCATCAATACCATTAAGGTAAATTACAGTGCACCATGACCATTTAAAAATGTTTTGAAAGCAAGATACACAGTTGAGTATGTATTTTTAAAGACCACCACCTATTTTAGTCCATAAAAAGATCGTGATAAATAACAATGTTTACACCAGAAGTAAATATGCCAAAATCAATAGTAATGTTTTCCTCTTTAAATGGGGTGACTTTTCTCTTTTTCATTCTGTGCACATCCCTGTGCTTCTTGTGATGAAAGATTTTTACGGGTTTTCAAGGGGCCTGAGAGGACCGCCTGGCTGTGAGCAGGTGCACAGGCTGACTGTCTTCCATCTGTGGTCACTTGCAGAGCCAGAAGTGGCAGTGGATCGATGGGGCCTTCTATTTGTACAGAAAATTGTCGGCCAAGTCCGCAGGTGGAAACAAGTACTGCGTGGAGATGAACTCCAGGGAGGGTAAGATCCGCTGCCCACCCCCACCCACTTCCCCCCCCCCCCCACCAGCCCCATTTCACACCAGCAGCTCTGTTTTCCACAGGATAGTGGCCTTGCCACAGGCATTATTTACCAACCCACAGTCATTTGTGATCATTTTACAATCTTTGCCATATCCATAGACCAACTATTCTTAACATCTTCTTTAAAATACACCCACTTTTTTTCTTAAATACACTTACTTTTATTTTTATTTACATCTTATTTGTTTACTTTGAGAAAGAGAGAGTGAGAGGGGGAGGGCCAGAGAGAGAGAGAGAGAGAGAAAGAGAGAGAGAAGGAGGGAGGGAATCTTAAGCAGGCTCTGCACTGTCAGCGCAGAGCCCGATGCAGGGCTCGAGCCCATGAACCGTGAGATCGTGATCTGAGCCGAAACCAAGAGTTGGACTCTTAATCGACCGAGCCTCCCAGGGGCCCCAAATACATTTATTTTTAAATCCTATTGTGTACATATGAAGGGGAAAGATGTCACATTTTGGGAAACCCAGGCTACAGGAAAGAAATACATATAACTTCTTTCTGAATTCCTTCTAGTTTGGGTTCCCCACGAGCCCTGGGAACCTCATCTTTGCCTGCCTGCTGCCCTCTTGTTTGTTTCCCTGAGTTTTGTTCCCAAAATGCAGGGCCCAGAACCTTAGCCCGAGGCTGCACACAATCACTTGAGTCTCCTCGTTTTTCTTGTCTTTTTATGCTAATAACTTCCAGTTTTCAACTTTTGTACCAATGACATTTGGGGCTGGATAATTCTTCGTTGTGGGAGCTGTCCTGTTCATTGTAGGTTCAGGATATCCTGGTCTTCAATCTTCAGAGGTCGGTAGAACCACTCCCCCACCACAGGTTGTTACAACCAAAAATGTCTCCAAATGTTGCTAAATGTCCCCTGGGGGCAAAATTGCTAGCATTTGAGAACCACGGAGATTAAGTGATGTGAAAAGTCTTCTGCTGTAAAACAAGAAAACAGAATAGCAAAGAGAAAGAGGCTATTTGATGCCGAAGGCAACATCCTAGTGGGTTTAAAAGGCCAGCATGGTGTCGCCAGGACACCCCTCCTAGGCCGGAAGTGGGCCTGGGAAAGGCCTGGACTGAGGACTCAGGAACACGACGCAGGGTGGCTGTTGTCTGGGGAATAAAGCTTTTATATGCACAAAAAGAGAGTGTGAAAATTTTCCAACAGCAAAAGATGAATGGTAGAAATAAGGTAACAAACTCTGAGGCCAGGTCGAGACCCTTTGCAATAAGAGGGTCTCCTCACGGGCAAAGGAAGGGCTTCCCAATGACTTGTAGAGCCCACAGTCGCTGCTGGGAAAGGCATAGACAGCTCAGATGGAAGGAACACCACCAAGACCAATAGGTAGAAACTGGTAATACATGGATTTCTATCTAAGGGGGGAAAAGTTTAACGGTTAGCACTATCCAAAACTAGAATGTGCAGGAAGCAGTGAGAACCCCATCACTAGAATTAACCAGGCAAAAGTGGACATTGTAGTTGCAGTACCAAAAGCGTTAGAAGAGGAGCACATGGCACATGAAGGAATCAATCGAGGAACACTTTTGAAGTATAAATTCCAGGGATCACTTTGGACCTACGGCATCAGAATCTCTAAGGCTGGAGGCCAGTCCAGCTTTGGGGAAGCAATGGACTAGACACCTTTCAGAGTGCTTCCTGTGATTCTGAGATTTCAACTGGACCAACTTCTCAAACACAAGTCTTTCCCATCAGTCCGTGTTCACATGGGCAAAATCCCAGGAACGAAGCCACCTGTGTGGGAACTGGAAGCCTGATGTCTTCCTGAGAACTAGCTCTAGGTCTTTCAGACTCTCTTCCTTTTCTGGGTTCACTCAGCCCAGCTCTTAGGTACCAGAATACAGGTACTCAAGCCAGAAAAGCACAAGGAATGAAACAAGGATTAGCAAGAAACTGGTGGAAGGTAGAATTTTAGACAGCCTTCCCTTGGCCCTGTCAGTGTCATTTTCTATTTGTGTAACAGATTTAGCCCCGCCAACTCAGTGGCTGAATTGTTTCCTTCAGACCCAAAAGGTATGGTATTAATGTCCCCAAACACCGCCCCGCACACGTCCTGTGTGTGGCTAGACCTGTTCCTTTTTTATGTCTGTTTAGAAAGACCCTCAGAGGCCATTTTGTCTGGTTGGTTCTTTCACCCCCTCTGACTCCTTTTCTGCACCACGGTGGAACGTGCTTGTGACTCTCTGACAAATTGCATTTACAATGCTTTCTGACAACTCTACTGGTCCTCTCTGACACATTTAAAAATGTAGTGCTACAATTTAAACGGAAACTTCAGGGGCGCTTGGGGGGCTCAGTTGGTTAAGCATCCAACACTTGATTTTGGCTCAGGTCACGATCTCACCATGGTGAGATGGGAGCCCTGAGGCAGGCTCCACGCTGGCAAGGAGCCTGCTTAAGATTCTCTCTCCATCTCCTTCTGCCCCTCCCCTGTATGCATGCTCTCTCTCTCCCCCTCTTTCTCTCTCCCTGTTTCTCAAAAATAAGTAAACAGAAATTTCATATTCAATGGAGTTGGAGTCAAGACCATGGGCTCTGCCTTTGGAATGCCTGGGATGGGATTCCAGTTCCTCCAGTTAGTTCTGTGACCCTGAGCCGATTTCCTACTTCTCTGTGCCTCAGTTGCCTCTCCACAGAAAGGGAAAACCAAGAGTACTAATCACCTGAACACATATATGTGAAGTGCTTATCCCAGTCAGGGTAGACTCATGGTTCTCCGACCTGGAGGGGAGGGGTATGGTCTACACACACCTCTCTGGTGTAGAGGAACGGAGGAGGAGAGTGCAATCAGACTCCTCCCTAGGTTGGTGCCCATGGGGGAGCTGCCTGTGTTCTTGATTATTTGAAGCCTGGAGCCGTGTTCTCCCGGCCCCACACCCTATCAGTACCTAGAACTTGTCGTCTCCATATCATTACTTTCTGTGGCCCGGTTCTGGTTGCCATGGACATGGGCATGGGCTGGCCCCATCCTCTCTACCTCTGGAGACCTCTGAAGGGGAGGTGGCACACCTTCCCCCACTTTGCCTGGCAGTGCCCTCTGTCCCCGGGGCTCTCATCCCACCAACACACACTGGCCCCAGGGCAGGACGCACAGGTCAGAGCCAGGCGGACAGACGTCTAACGACTCACCACTCTGCTGCCCACACCGCAGGGTGATAAGCAGATCTGTGGACGGCCCTGGTGGGCCCTGTCCACAAAAATACTTCCCTTTCCAAGATCACCTGCTCCTTGCCGTCAGTCCTTCTTTATAAAGGGGTGGCCTGTGGGACGTGACTGGCTCAGCAGCTTCCAATTCTTTGAACATCTTAGAGCCTCAGCTGCGGACTTTGGAAAAACCACCTCCGCATCCTTGCAGCCTCCTGTTCCAGACACAAAAGACCCCCGCTTTTACATCCAGCTCTGTCTTCCCCTCCAAAGTTTCGCTGGCATGGGGCTTCTGCAATTGTGCCTGACGTTTACATTATTTTTCTTTCCGTGAACAAAGTTAGTGTTGGTATTCGTCAGAGAAACAGAAGTAATTGGATGTATACAGAGAGAGATAGATTTCTTTTAAAGTGGCTCCCAGGCGCCTGGGTGGCTTGGTCAGTTAAGCATCTGACTTTGGCTCAGGTCATTGATCTCATGGTTCGTGAGTTCCAGCCCCACATCGGGTGAGCTCGAGCCCTGCTTTGAGTGAGCCCCACTTCTCTCCCTCTCTCTCTCTCCCCCTCTCTTTGCCCCTCACTCACTTGCACCGTCTCTCTCAAAAAAAAAAAAAAAAAAAAGGCTTCTGTGATTGTCGGGCCAGCAAAGCTGACATGCGCAGGGCAGGCTAGCGACTGTGAGTTCCCACATGCACTGATGTCACAATCCTGAGGCCAGGGCACTTTGGAAGCAGAATTCCTTGCTCTTTGGGAAAACTAGGTCTTTTCACTGATTGGATGATTACCTACATTATGGAGGGTAGTCTGCTTCGCTCATTCAATTTTCTCATTACTAGTTTATTTTTTTTTTCCAAGGTTTATTTATTTTTGGGACAGAGAGAGACAGAGCATGAACAGGGGAGGGGCAGAGAGAGAGGGAGACACAGAATCAGAAACAGGCTCCAGGCTCTGAGCCATCAGCCCAGAGCCTGACGTGGGGCTCGAACTCCCAGACCTCGAGATCGTGACCTGGCTGAAGTCGGACACTTAACCGACTGCGCCACCCAGGCGCCCCTATCATTACTAGTTTAAATACTAATCACATCCCAAACAAATCACCTCTGCAGCAACACGTAGACTGGTGTTTGACCCAACGCCTGGCCCCACCTCCTAGCCCAGTCCACGCATGAAATTAAGCATGGCAGTGCACTTCCCGGGGTTCCAAGCAAGAGACCCAGGGAACGCTGGTAAGTGCAATACAGAACTGGAGGGATTTGAACGTCTGTTTATTTTCTTGCAGACTTTTTAACTTGGAGGAGCAACAAATGCAGCACGCACCAGCACTTCCTGTGCAAATACCGAGTGTAGAGCATGAATCGAGGCTGTGCTCACCCTACACACACCCCTGCCCTCCTCCCTCTGTGCATGCTGGCTGCGTCTGATCATTGTCTCAGAGCAAACACGGCAACTGAGGCTGATCGGCCCTGTCACACTCACTCTTAGGTTTATTAGCGTCCGAGGCCTCAACACTGTACGACAGTGGCTTCTATGACAATTACAGGAAATGTGGCTTTGGTGTGATCTCGTTTGCATTTCTTAGAAGCACCCCCAGAGAGGAGAGGAAGTGTGGCTGGGCCGCCCACGCAGTTCGGGATGTGTGGATGGCCATCGGCTTCCCCCACGGTGCTGTGCCAACTGGTCAACACAGAGTCTTATGCCAGAACCTGAGAACACCCCCCTGCACCCCTGTGACCTTAGCAGCCCAAGACAGGCTAAGAAGCTGGCTCGGGGAAGGGTGCAGTGAAGGGAGGGGGAGTGAACAGACAGCGCGCTGGCCCTCCTGCCCCCTTCCCCACTTCTTCCTTCCTCCCCCCACACCCTTGTCACTCTTTTGGAAGCCAGAGAGGAAGACATCAGAGATAACGTATTGCTTCCTCTAAGCACGAAAAAGCTTGTTAACCCAAAGGATAAATGTCTTCATGGTGGGAGCCCAGGCAAGATGATCGGCGGATGGAAAAGGGTCATTCTTTGGAAGCTGATAGGTCAGCAAACAGCAACCACCAACGCCTTCGAGGGTTCTGGGAAGCCACTGTTGGAGAAACAAACAAAGGTATCAGATTCTTTGACCGAGATGGTAAGATAAATCAGGAATGCTAGACAGCCAGGGGCCATGTACGAAAATCTTTGGGGCAAGTGCCAGATTCCGTGGTATTTCCTGTAAGAACTAACAGAATGTGAAGGAAACATGGATCACAATATCCCCAAAAGGTAGAGGTTCCCAACGTCTTCTGACTATAGCCCACGTGAGAGGTAGGCCCACCTACCTCCCTAATTCATTCATGTTCTCTGGAGGAAAAGGAGCTCTCTTTACTAGCTCAAGAGAAGTAAAGAAAAACAAAATAAAAATCCAAGAAAGAAGGGATGAATAACAAATGTACCAACACAAAACAAAGTAAAATCTAATAGTCATTCTGTAAATGCATTAAACATATGTAACAGCTCCAGCTGAAGAGCAACACCAACCTAAAATACTCTTTTAAAAAAATTTTTTTTAATGTTTATTTATTTTTGAGAGAGAGAGAGAGAGAGAGAGGGAAGGGGCAGAGAGAGGGAGACACAGAATCCGAAGCAGGCTCCAGGCTCCCAGCTGACAGCAATGAGCCCGATGCGGGCCTGGAACTCACAAACTGTGAGATCATGACCTGAGCCGAAGTCAGATGCTCAACCGACTGAGCTTCCCAAGCATCCCGACCTGAAACATGCTTGGTGATGTAGCGAAAACGAAGCACCCTCTCTGAAATTGCTGACATGCCAACAAGCCGTGTGTACGTGTGCACAGCGTGTGCTTCGCGACTTTCACAAATAGGGATGGGCAGCTGCTTGTCTTATTAGAAGGCTGGTCCTTGGTTAACTTTGGAAAATCAGTGTGTGCTGATTTGTGCATATCGCATTTTAGTAATCTTTATTCATTGGGTAGATATATCACTACATCATTCAACAAAAGTTTATTGAATGCATGCTATGTACTAAGAACTCATTTCAGGGACTGCGAATCGACCAATGGACAAACCAGATAAATTCCTTGCTGTTAGAGAGCATACCGTTCGGCAGGGGTAAGGAGTGGAGGTAGAAACACAATTAACTAAGTAAATAATGTTGTATGAGAAGGTGACAGGTGCTGATGGGAATACAAAGCCAGGAAGAGGGGATGGGGAGTGGGCCTGTGTGGACTATGTACGGAATAATTAGCATGCTTTTGGTCACAACTGACAGCCAGGCTGTCTAAGCAAGACAGAGAATTTATTGGTATATGTTACTCTATGGTCCATGACTAGATTTGGGCTTCAGGCATAGCTTGACCAAGGGCTCAACAAAGTCACCAGCATAGGGTTTTCTCTCTGCATTATTTTTGACCTTTTTTTTCTGAGTATTAACCCCATTATCAAGACCCATTGAATTGCAAGAATGGCTGTGGAAGTTCCCATCCTTACCTTATGAAAAAAGAGACCCCACAGCCCTCAAACAGAAGCCTCTAACCTAAGCCTCATTGGCCAAGAATCTCCTGACATGGGTTATGTGCTCAGTCCTCAACTAATCACTATGGCTAGGAGGGTGGGATGTGGTGATTAATTCTGCAAAGGGATAGCACACGTGACTCCCCTGGAGCTCAGGGGTTAGCCAGCTTCCCCTGAAGGACAGGCCACCACTGGCAGACACAGTGTCTTTGTGGGAACTGAGAAAGGAAAACACAGCCTCATGGACCCACAGGACAAAAGCAGGTTGGAATTCAGCCTTGACCTGCCCCCTTAGTTGTGTACTTGTGTGCAGTGCACCAGCCACACAACCCTCCTCTGTGGCCCTGACACGTGACACATATGTGCAAGGGGAGTCTCCACCTGGGGGTCGAGGGCCATCCTTTTGGAAACTGTCCAAAGGCTGCATGGCAGGACTTAAGAATCAGGTGTCTGAACTAAGACCGGAAAAGCATCTGATTCAAGAAAGATAACAATCAGGCGGATATTGTTTCCCAAGATGTGCTCAGTGACATAAGACTCCAGCCATAGCCTGTGGTGAATTATTACAGTGGGAAGAGCAAAGCGTTTGGAATTAAGCCCCCGGCATCTGACCGACCCTGCCTCAAAATGGCTGCATTAACATGGAGCCTAAAGTCTCTGAGCCTTCACTTTCTTCCTCAGGGATTTGAGGATTAAGTTAGCTAAAATATGTAAAGAGTCTGGAATGAGGTCTGCCCTAAGAGCTTAACAAATGTCATTGTTCTCTGTGAACGTCACATGAGATGTCCTAAGTAGCTGCTTGCTTGCCGCGACACAAACTAGCGCCCTCTGCTGGAGCGTGGGAGGACAGCTGTAGAGGAAAGACCTTGGATTCCAGAAAGTTCTGTGGATGTCTGCCTGGCTGTGGACAAGCACATAGGAGGCAATACAGACACAGGATAGTGAAGGAGGTGCACACCAAGCACTAATTTAAAAATTTAATACACATTTCCATCAGACTTACTATAATAGGTGAAGTCTTTGCATTCACTACATGAATAAAGATAGAGGAGAGTAATCTGAGGGCATTTAGATTAAGCCAGAAACCATTTATTTTAAGGGTAAATATAGGTAGCAATCTTTCTTTGTGATCTTGGGTTAGATGTATTAGGACACAGAAAGCAAAAACCAAAAAAGAAAAAAATTGAGAAACTACTTCAAAATATAATCCAAAAGAACAACAAAACAAAATGTGATACAACTATACATCCTCTTGAATGGCTAAAATTAAAAAAAAAAAATTTGTAATGTTTATTTATTTTTGATTGAGAGAGAGAGAAAGAGCACAAGTGGGGAAGGGGCAGAGAGAGAGGGAGACACAGAATCCGAAGCAGGCTCCAGGCTCTGAGCTGTCAGCACAGAGCCTGACACAGGGCTCGAACCCATGAACAGAGAGATTATGACCTGAGCCGAAGTTGGAAGCTTAACCGACTGAGTCACCCAGGTTCCCCTAGAATGGCTAAAATTTTAAAGACTGATAATACTGGGGCACCTGGGTGGCTCAGTCAGTTAAGCCTCCTACTTCGGCTCAGGTCATGATCTCACAGTTCATGAGTTCGTAGCCCCGCGTCAGGCTCTGTGCTGACAGGTCACAGCCTGGAGCCTCCTTTGGATTCTGTGTCTCCCTCTCTCTCTGCCCCTCCCCTGCTTATGCTCTGTCTCTCTCTTTCAAAAATAAACATTAAAAAAGGAAAAGACTGATAATACCAAGCTGGTGAGGAGTCACAGCAGCCAGAAGCCTCAAATATACATAGCTGCAGGAATGCAAAAGGGTCCCCCTGGAAAAAAGTTTGGCAATTTCTTATACAAAGTTAAACAGACTTACCATAGGACCCAAAAGTCCTTTCATGTCCATTTACTTAATAAGAATAATGAGAACACATGTGCACAGAAAGACCTATACACAGTTATTAATTATATTTTATTTTGTGATAGTTTGATTCATAATAGTGCAAAACCAGAAAGAAACCCAAAGGTTTTGACTCACCTACTGGACCTACTGGTGAATGGATAAACAAACTGAGGCAGAGCCACACAGTGGAAAACTGCTCGGTGATAAAGGGGAACCAACTATGGATACACATAATGGGGACAGATCTCAAAAATTATGCACATACAAGAAGTCAGACACAAAAGACCACATACTATAAGAATCTACATATCTGAAACCCTAGAAAAGGCGAAACTACAGTGACAGGGAGCAGAGCAGTGCTGGCCAGCAGCTGCACACGGGAAGGGGGTTGGCAGCAAAGGACCATGGGGGAATGCTTTCGGGTGATGGCAATGTTCCAGATCACAGCTGCTGTGGTGGTCACACAACTGTGTACAGTTGTCACCCCATGACACTGTGCACCTAAAAAGGGTAAATTTGATGTATGTAAATTACCTCTCAATAAAACTGACCTAAAGTTATAGGAAAACTTTCCCAAAGGGGACGGAAAAGATTCACCCAGAAAGCATTTTCAGTGACTTCTCTGCTTCCGGAGAGCAAATACATGTCTCTTCTGAAAAACCTTAAATCTAAACCTATTTAGGGGCACCTGGGTGGTTCAGTCACTTAAGCATCCCACTTCGGCTCAGGTCATGATCTTGTGGTTTGAGAGTTCGAGCCCCACGTCAGGCTCTGGGCTGACAGCTCAGAGCCTGGAGCCTGCTTCACATTCTGTGTCTCCCTCTCTTTCTGCCCCTCCCCCACTCATGCTCTGTCTCTCTTTCTCTCTCTCTTTCAAAAATAAATAAATATTTTTAAAAAATGTTTAAACGTGTTTATTTATTAAAACCCTTCACATTCAGGTTCCTCGCCTCAGTCTCCTCTCCCAACCTCATCCCTATGGGAATTATTTATTTCCCTTCCCTCCCTTCCCTTATCATTGTAACTACCTTCTTAATCCAATACCGAGCCACTTAACCGCATTATCTGTTAACACTTCAAGGGCCCCAATAAAGTGAGAGACCAGTGGTTTTAACCACTCCTCCCTTCTGATCAGGACCTCTGTGGGGAATACGCTAGAACCCCTTCATCCGCTAACTAATGTCCGCATGTACTTCCCACCAAGTGCCCCCACCTCTTCCAATACCCCCACTCCAGTTTTGCTAACTAAGCCTTTTTAAGAAGTCTTTTCCCTCCTAACTGCTACAGCACAAGGCCTCTCAGTTTTGTTGCCATTTTAAGTCTTTGGGATTTGGGACACATGTCTCTTTCAAACCTCAGTTTATCTGTGAAATGAGGGTCTTCAGTTAAACTCAAGTGCTCAGAGCATCTGGTTAGATATGAGTAAGTGAAGTGGCCTGATGTAAAAAGCAAGTTGGACTGGGAAACTCGTCAAATGAATTTCTCTCAAAATGCTTGTGAGCCAAACAGAGAGGGTCCACTGGTCTTTGCCCACGGAGGCCAGTAGGCAACCCTGGAATGAACAATCCCTTCCAACTCCAACATTCTCTTTTTGTATTTCTACCTGGATCATATAGTTCCCTGAGTCAGGGGTGGTCTCTAATGTCACCAGGAACTTAACAAAAGTTAACAGTGGGGATAAAATATAGAACACGCATGATGATGAAGGCTCAGATATGTGTCCTACTTGAAGACTGTCATTCTGGGCTATGTTGCAACCAAGAAACAGTGCAGACGTAGAAACAGGTTATAAAAGTACAAGTAAGTTTATGAGCAACACCAAAGTCCTGCCCTGTAGCTCAGTGGCCCCGGGAAGGCAGCTGGAGAGGCAGGTTCAGGGACAAAGCTGGGGCAGAGAGGAATGTGCAGGAGGAAGCCCTGATTTTGTACTATTACCTACAAGTTAAGCCCTTTTAAGATTCTAGAATAAAGTACCATCCATAGTACATACATAGGAAGTAGTAAATACCTGATTAAGTCATCACATCTACTCTATTTTTTTATTTTCAATTACTTTTAATGTTTATTTATTTTTGACAGGCAGAGTGTGAGCAGGGGATGGGCAGAGAGAGAGGGAGACAGAATCCGAAGCAGGCTCCAGGCTCTGAGCTGTCAGTACAGAGCCTGACGCGGGGCTTGAATCTACAGACTGTGTGATCATGACCTGAGCCGAAGTCAGACGCTCAACCGACTGAGCCACCCAGGCACCCCATCACATCTACTTTAAAACTATGGTATTTTTGCTCCCCGCCCCCCCTCCAAAATTCTTGAGAATGTAATTAAAACCATGAAGTTTCTCTATGAAAATTTCTTAGAAAAGATGGCTGAGCAAACCCTAAGCCTCCTCCTGAGAGAGAGAGGTTTATGTAGGTAGTTTCCTATATAAAACCCACCATTAATTGGATACTTACTAAATGCCAAACATAATGCTGATTTACATACATCTCTTTTAATCCTCAAACACATAACACCTGACAGAGTCTCTGAGATGGTGAGCAATCTGCCCTTGACAATAAGTGCCAGAGCTAAGATTCAAACACAGGAATGTCTGACTCAGAAGTCCACGCTTCCAAACCCTATCTGCAGATTAAGCGCATTCACTACTTCTCTGTAGTGACAGAGTCCGCAGTCTGGTCTTCAGGGCCCAGCCACTGAGCACAGAGGAATAGTGCACTAGAGCTCCACCATTTGTTCAGAGTGGCCGGGATCTACTCCTGGCAATGCCACTGCTCAAGTAAAGCTGCATGGGTGGTGACAGGCAGGAGGGACAGGAGTGGCCAGAATAGTTTCTTGCAGTGCAATCACACTCAGGGATCAAGACATTATACGTGGGCGGGCATGTCTGGCCCTGTTATTTTCAACAGGCAGAAGTCCGAGTGACAGATGAGACAGAATATGTAGATAAGAGTAGTTTATGCGGTTTCCTGCTTTGACCCACCTAAAATATCAAAAAAGAATAAAAAATAATTCTGGTTTGGGGTGACTGAATGGCTCAGTCGGTGAAGTGTCCGACTCCAGCCCAGGTCATGATCTCGTGGTTTGTGAGTGCGAGCCCCGCGTCAGGCTCTGTGCTGACAGCTCCGAGCCTGGAGCCTGCTTTGAGTTCTATTTCTCCCTCTCTCTGCCCCTCCTCCGCTCATACTCTCTCTCTCTCTCTCTCTCTCAAAAATAAGTAAACATTAAAAAAAATTAAAAAAAATAATTCTGGTTAAAAAGTGGGTGAACATAAGCCTTATAGAGAAAAATTTTCAGATATAACTTAGAATATTATTGACCTCACAGCACATGAATATACCAAGCCTATAGTAGGAATACCCCAAGCATTTCTCAATACTTAAAAAGAAGAGCCTTTTTGCTAAATACTAAAAAAACAAATAGGTATTTTCATAACTAAGCTTGATATACATGGTTTTTCATCTTAAAGTAAGATACTATTTTGAGAACAAAAAATTCTTCAATGCCATGTTAGTATCTGCACGTGTAATGATATGGAAATTTTCAGGTGTCAGAAATTGAACACTATGTATATTTAGAATCTTCAAATCAATTCCACCAACTTTTTCATATTCTAAGTTTAGAAAAATTGTTTAGGGTAACAACAAGAACAAAAGAATATATGTATCAATATTAGGTAAAAGATTCAGCGAGTCTAGAGTAGGTCCTCAGCCTGTGTATATTAATAAACTCCATAAGTAACTGCTATCGACCTCGAATAACCGAAGTTACGACGAAGAGCATTGTCTAATATCAGGCAAAGTAACACCAAGACTGATAGATAGCAACATACCATAGATAGTAAAGTGCACTGACCAATTGCTAGCAGCTTCTCATAGAAATATTTATAGTAATAACATTGAACTCATACCAGTGTGGTGTAGACAAGGCTAAGCGTCTCTTCTGATTTGACAATTCTACCAGTGCAGACTTGTCGACAATAATGCATCAAAGAAATAGTTGTTTCTAACAGTTTTCTTTTTACAAAGTAAAAGAACAAATCTTTGTGCTTTTCCAAGGAATCTCCAGGAAGCCTCCAAGTTAGTGTTAGATGCAAAAGATATCCAGAAAAGATTGACGTTTTAGTTTGAATTTAGAATTTGATCCTAGGGAGGCAGAAATCAAGTTGTTGGGAGATTTGAACATTTCCATTAGAAACAATACTTGGCTGTTCATTTCAAAGTGATAATAAAACTCTAAGAGAGAGAGAGAGAGGGAGAGAGAGGGGATGGGAAGAAGTTAAATATTTCCTACATTCTAAACTGAAGTATTACAAACCAAAGCAAATAAAATTCATTTACAGTTTTGTCTTTCAATAGACTCTTTCCTATTTGTGAACAAACTGATACTTTAAGACCATCTCAGGGGGTTCATGAGGTTAAAATTAAATTTATAACATTGCTAAGATATTATTAACATGCCACGCATTCATTGCCACTATCTTCAAATGAATCGATAAGTGTTTTAAAATTTGTTTCTGTTTTCAATATGATAAATATTAATAATTATAATCCACAAGTAAAGCTCCTTGGGACCCTCAATAACCTTCAGGAGCACAGAGGGGTTTAGAGATAAACCAATTAGTCCTGTAGGACAATACTCACCTTTTCCTGGACAAATAGAAGCATGTACACACAGTGGTATTTCTCTGAAACTATTGCTCCTAAATAGAGCCTTATCACATATATTCATTATAACTTTTTTTTTAGATTTTATTGTTTTAAACGTCTATTAATTTGTTTTCGAGGGGGGAGGGGCAGAGAGAGAGGGAGAGGGAGAATCCCCAAGCAGGTTCTTCACTGTCAGCGCAGAGCCCGACGTAGGGCTCAATATCACCAACTGTGAGATCACGACCTGAGGCAAAATCAAGAGTTGCCCACTTCACCGGCTGAGTCACCCAGGTGCCCCATATTCACTATAACTTTTAACCAAAGTAACTTCTAATTTGCAGACAAAACTGGGGGGTGGGAGACAACTGGGGTTCCATACCAGCTTCTTTTCAAGTCCTGCAGAGCCCGTCAATGCAGCACACCTTTCTATGCCGTATTTTATACAACTTCTCAAAATAACAAAAATGAACACATTCATTAATAGACTCAAGGATATATAGTCTCCCTGTAGCAAAGAAGAAGCAAAATCATTTAAAGTTAAAATTACGCTTGGTAATTAGTGTTTCAGTATTTATCTTACCTGGAGACTATAGGTATTGTATAGCCGTTAATTAATCCAACTTCATGTCAGTCCGAGGTTTTAAGTTACCTAAACATCTCGGAAATTACCTTCAAGTTGACATACTACAAAGCATAATGCGGAAATAAAATTTCATCAGAATAATAAGTCAATTTGTGAAAAACAAATTTATATTTTTCATAACTGTGAACGTTAAGCAGAAGTATTGTTAGCTTATTTGGTCAGTGAATCTGCATAAGTTTGAGAAAAATATACCCACATAGAACAAAAATCCACACTTATACTCTACATTGATAGAGCAGTGAAGACTTAGCTGTTTTTATTAACTTAAAACTGTTAAACTAGCTAACTTGCCAAATTTATCAAAATTACATGAACTTGAATTCTTAAAACATTTTTGACTTAGTATCAATAAGAATGCTTTTTAAATCTAGCACACTAAAAAACATTAGAGGTTCAATTTCCTTATTTTCTGGGAATTTTAGAAGTATTCCATTTGTATAAGCACGTATTTATCTCTATAAGCTAATCAGAATAAAGATCCTTTCATTTAAGGTAATTTATAACCCAATTTGTTAATATCAACCATAGGAAAATATTACACCCACACACAATGAGGTGTAAAGGTCTTTCTCATACATAGACATCCAGACTCAGAGAGAAGGAGCTTACCAGTTCAATTCTAGAATTTCAGCCGTGAGTCAAGAGTAAACACAGATTTACAAAACCTTTGGTCCTTAGAAGAGGTGATGTATATACATGGTACATATATGGTGTGGGTATGTGTGTGTGTGTGTGTGTGTGTGTGTGTATGTATGCATGTGTATGTGTGTGTACACATATACATATGTGTATAGGAATATTACAAAGCCATAAAAAAGAATGAGATCATGCCATTTGTGACAACATGGATGGACCTAGAGGGTATTATGCTAAGTAAAATAAGTCAGAGGAAGATAAATACCCTATGATTTCACTCATGTGTGGAATCTGAAAAAAGAAACAAATGAATAAACAAACAAAAAGCAGAATCAGACTTATATATACAGAGAACAACCTGATGATTTCTGGGGGAAGTGGGGGAATGGGCAAAATGGGTGAAGGGGAGTGGGAGATACAGGCTTCCAATTATGGAATGAGTAAGTCACAGGAATAAAAGGCACAGCATAGGGAATACAGTCAATAACATTGCCATAGTGTTGTAAGGTGACAGATGGATAGTAGCTATACTTGCAAGCATAGCATAGCATATCTGAAACTAATGTAACATTTTAGGTCAATTTCCCTCAAATAAAAAGTATCTTTTTATATTAAATACATATAAACATTAAAATAGGTCTATGCTTTATGCTTGTAGCTCTTACAAAACCAGGAAAAATGACACGTTAAGTACAAATGAAACTATATATCCAATAAACTTCAAATTCACATTAATGTGGTTTAACAGAGAATGCGGGTTTGCTGCGACGAAACTAGGCTTTCAAAAGGAGCCTAGGATGCTTTGTTCTAGTTCAGCTTCTTTCTGAGTTCAAGAGTTACTTTGTGGCTCAAATGTTGCTTTGCTTTTCTCCATCTAAACTACAAGGCCTTCATTGTGTGAAAGCCCTACGGCAACACTTGGCCTCTACTCCACACCCCGTTACAGGGGAAACCAGCCTGTGTTCCCTCCCAGTAGCTGGTAATCAAAACAACACAGCTTGGTGCCAATGAATTTTGCCATAAATGCAAATGCAGCAGGAAACTCTCAAGGCATTACTCTGAAAGTAATTAAGCATATTATACAGAAAATGATCATTTCCCCCCACGTTGTCATCAAAATGAAAATATACTTTTAAAAAAATGTTTTTTTCTTTTTCTTTTTTTTTGAGAGAGAGACAGCGTAAGCAGGGGAGGGGCAGAGAGAGAGGGAGACACAGAATCCGAAGCAGGTTCCAGGCTCTGAGCTGTCAGCACAGAGCCTGATGTGGGGCTGGAACTCATAGACTGTGAGATCATGACCTGAGCCGAAGTTGGGCACTCAACCGACTGAGCCACCCAGGCGCCCCTGAAAATATACTTTTTTAGAAGTTGTTCAGAGAACCAGCAAACTCCCTAAATGATTCCCATCAAACACAAGGGGCACACAGCTCTAGTTTGAGAGACACCTTTTGTTGTTTAGATTCCTAAGGCAAGTCTTTATATTCCCCCACCAATCCAAGAGTTCTCTTCCTTTGTGTCAGAAGACAAGGAAAAAGCATGAATTTTGTTGTCAAACACACTTGGATTCTAGTTCCAGGTGTGTCAATTAATAGCTGTGTGACCTTGAGCAGCTCACTCAACCCTTCTGAGGCAGTTTTCCCATCTGTAAAATGGAAAAAAATTTTTTTTCTTTTTTAAAAGGATCATTGAGTAGATTTAATGAAACTGTTCGTCAAGGAAGGTATTAAATTGGGAGGACAGTGACGTATGTCCCTAAGACCCTGGCAGCAAATCTTCTAATTCAAGAAATAAGTTCCTTGAATGGCTATCCTAAGTATATTGCAACTGTAATTGCCTCAGGTGTAATTGCCGGTGTCCTGGGATCAGAACTTACCAGAAAAGTGTCAACACTTGGTTAAAGTGTGGGACCCACGGAATTTAACAAACATCCCCCTACCCCTGGACAAGCAGAGCAAGACTAACTCCATTTTGTGCTACACCCACCCTCTCATGTATAACCCCCACATGACCTACTTATTGCTTAAGACACTCCCCCACCCTAGTCAAGCCGCTGAGCACACCCTTACTGGAAACTGGCTCATATAGGAATGCGGAACCCCTAACCGCCATAGAATGTAAACCCTGCCTTTTGCCCACCAAGCTTGCGCGCCAATTCTGACCAGAGTGATAGGCTAGTTCAAACAGTTACTATAGGGTAAATTGTAATTCGATTGGCCACCTGCATGTGGACTGACACGACTATGCAACTTTCTGTGTGTGTTACAATCTCATTGGCCACTGGCCCCTATAAAACTGCTACGCCTCTTAACCTAGGGGTCTAAGTCCCTGCTTCCCTGTGTCGGGTATACTTGGGCCCAAGCTCGAGCTTGCAAATAAACCCTCGTGCGTTTGCATCGGTATCAACTCCTTGGTGGTCTCTCAGATTCGAAATCGGGGGCATTACAAAAGTTCCTGAGATTCAAGGTTGGCAAAGCCAGCACAGGGAGAGAGGTGGTTCATTTGCATAAGGAGTTCCAGAACAGGGCTACCGTGTGGTGCTCTGGAGAATGTGCGTGGGCACCTGCCCCGGCCTGTGGCCGATTCTGCAAACTTTTGCAAGCAGTTCTCCAGCAGATGCCCGGGTTACGCAGGAGCATGCTTACTGCCCAAGCTGAGACCAACCTACAGAAATGGGGGCTGACATGGGGACCTCTCCATTTGGCCAGACTGAAATGCTGAGATCCTAGAAGACTCTTCTGTATCACTCCCACTTGCACTCCCATCTCTAGGGAAGAGACATTTCGGCAGTGACCAGAAACGGTACCGAAATGCTAGATAAAGCAGGTATCAGAAAGCAAGAAAAAGAGAAGGCTGAGCTGGTCCCACTCCATAGCTGTAGGGAAGTCCTTGCAGAGTCCAACGGTCTTCGGAAATGTAGACAGCTGCCAAATAATGTTAAATTTCTCCCAAATTCCCAGAGAGCAGAGGAGAGAGTCTCTGTCCCAGGGAATTTTAGAGGATTGCTTGAATCTGTAAGTCAAGTTGCTGACATAGGCAGGATGAAGAAAAAAACCTTAAGGATCATGTTACAACCCAACAGACTTTTGAAACAGACATGGAAAAAGTCCTGTGAGACTTAACCTGGTCCTGACACTGGGAAAATCTGACTCTGCTGGATCAAGCCCTCCAAAAGGAATTTATAAAGAAGCCTTATTGAAGAACCTTGTATTCACCAGACAGTTGGAAGATCAGCCACATATTTATTTAAAAAAAAAATTTTTTTAACGTTTATTTATTTTTGAAAGACAGAGATAGAGCATGAGTGGAGGAGCAGAGAGAGGGAGACACAGAATCTGAAGCAGGCTCCAGGCTCTGAGCTGTCAGCACAGAGTCCAACGCGGGGCTCAAACTCACTGGGCCAAAGTCAGACGCTTAACTGACTGAGCCACCCAAGCTCTCCATCCATATACCTACTTTTGATGGAAACAATTCATGAAGAACAAGAAAGGTGACAAAACTGGCCGTTCTCAGATAACAAATCAAAGAGCAAAGTTGGATCCCCGGGGGCCAGAGGTCAGATCCCTGCCAGCAAGGAATGAGAGAAACAAGTCCCCATCTCTCACTGAAGGATTTCACAGAGAATGTAGCTGTTTCCTACTGCTGTATAAAGATGTACCATAAACTTGGTGGCTTAAAGCAACACATGCTCAGAACTGAGAACTCCCATGGGGCTAGCGCCTCTGCACTGGCTTAGCTGGGAGCTCCTGCTCAGGGTCTCCTAAGCCTGCAATCCTGGAATCGACGAGGTTACACTCTCCTCTGGAGGCTTCCTATAGGGCAATCTGCTGCCAGACTCACACAGGATGTTGGCAGAGTTCATTTCCTTGCGGTTGCAGGACGGAGGGCCCTGTTGTCCTGTTGGCTGTTGTCCAGAGGCAAGACCCACAACCTGGGGGCCACTACAATTTCTTGACACGTGGCCCCCATCCGCAGCTCACACGCGGTAGTCTGCTTCTCCAAAACCAACAGCAGAATCTCTCTCTAGCCTCCTATAATGTGACATAAGCCCAGGAGTGACCAGACCATCACTTCTGCCCTATTCCGTTGGCTGGAAGTAACATCCGGGCTCCATCCGCATTCAGCGGGGAGCGATTATACAAGGGGTGGGACTCACTGGGAGTCACCTCAGGGTGTGTCCTCCGCATGCTGATAATTCATTGTGCGTATGCAGGTGTTCAGGGTACATGGGCGCATGTGAATGTTTCTCGGTCTACGCCCCCCCAGTCTCAGATGCCGAGGCACGGATTCACAAGGAACTAGTCTGTGTGGGAGATGGTGCAGGAAACCTCAGGGGAGTGGGGACATGAGACAGGAAAAGGAGGCAGCTTTTAAAGGGTGTGCTAACAAATCTCAAACTGTGGGCGACCTGAGCTTTAATCTCTCCGGGGAACTCTGGAAGCCTGCCCAGCACACATGCTTCGGACTCATCGTATGTGATGGCCAAGGGAGACTCCGGAAGCATTTATACACCTGCAGCAGGCACTGAAAGGGAGGCCTGAGAAGACACGGGCAGAGCCCAGATTGCGACTTAACAATCCCAACGTCACAGGTGTGATCCCCTCCTGGAACTTGGCATCTCACTTCCCGGAGGGCAGGAAAGCAGAGAGAAGGAGGATGGGGAAAAGCTTCCACTATAAGTTAGCGGAAAACTCTCCCTTGGAGAGAGAATTCGTGAATCCCAAAGTGTAAACATTTCAAACGCTTTTCCCAGGTGAGGATGTATTGGGACAGAGAACATCTTGTTCACACCTTGTTCACCATCTTGTTCCACAACTGGGGAAGAACCAGTGGAGGCCAGGAGGCCAGGCGGCGCTGTTCGTTGACACAGAAGCAGATGGAGTGAAGCCTGTACCTTCCGGGAAGCCGTGCAAAACGAGGAAGGGCACACGTTGGGAGCAGGAGCTGAAAAGATGCCTGAGCGTGAGCCGCGCAGCAGGGACACGGCTGGGAGCTGAGCGAGGGAGGACCCCTACCTGACCAGGCAGCCAAGGAGGGCCTTTGGGAAGACAGGAGGGTCTAAGAATATTTCTTTCACTTGGACGCACAGCCAAGGGAGCAGATCGGAAGTGCACACCTCGATGGACTTTCACGCACAGAACACATCCATGGAACCGACACCCAGGTCAAGGACCCTAGGAGCTGCCCTCGCATCATTCCCAGCCATGACAGCTCTCCCAAAGGGCAACCCGGCAGTCTGACTTTGAGCAGCACGGATTTGTCTTGCTTGTTAAGTGTGCAGTCTCTACTCGTTCTGGTCTGGCCTCTTCCGTTCAATATGGTTATTTGTGAGGTCCTCCCTGTTGTCACGTGGTTGTGGATCACTCCTCATGCTATATGGCATCCCATTCTGCACACAAAACATGTTTCATTTGTCCATTCTACTGGTGATGGACATTGGGGTAGTTTTTTTTTATTACTTGAAAACCCTTTTAAATTGTATTTATTTATTTATCTTTATTGAGTTTTAGTTGGCATCTAACATTATGGACACTGGGATAGTTTATTTGTTTATTATTTGAAAAACCTGGTACATTTTATTTATTTATTTTTATTGAGTTTCAGTTGACATCTGGCATTATGTTAGTTTCGGGTGTACAGCATAGTGATTTGATATTTGTATATATTGTGAAATGATCATTTCTGTAAGTCTAGTTAACATCCACAAGCAGTTAACAAAATTTTTTATGTGTGATGATGACTTTGCCAATTTTTACCACACACCCTCACCTCCCCGCCTCTTACAACCACTAATTTGTTCTCTGTCTCTATGAGCTTGGTTTTTTGTTTTTGTTTTCATTTTCTCCTTCTTTTTTTAATGTTTATTTTTGAGACAGAAAGACACAGTGTGAATGGTGGAGGGGCAGAGAGAGAAGGAGACACAGAGTCTAAAGCAGGCTCCAGGCTCTGAGCTGACAGCAGAGAGCCTGACGCAGGGCTCCAACCCACGAACCATGAGATCATGACCTGGGCTGAAGTCGGACGCTTGGCCGACTGAGCCACCCAGGTGCCCGTGTTTTTGTTTTTAGATTCTACGTGTAAATGTGATCATACAGTATTTATCTTTCTCTTATTTCACTGAGCATAATACTCTCAAGTTAAGAATTTCATACTTTTCTTTACAGTTGAGTAGTATTCCACTGTGTGTGCGCGCGCACCTTTTCTTTGTCCATTCATCTGTCGATGGACACTTAGGTTGTTTCCATATATTGGCTGTTGTAAATAATGCTGCAATGAATGGGGGGGGGGGTATGCATATCTTTTTGAGTTAGTGTTTTCATTTTCTTTGGATAAGTACCCGGAAGTAGAATTGCTGGATCATACAGTAATTCTGTTTTTAATTTTTTGAGGAATCTTCATACTGTTTTCCTTAGTGGCTGCCCCATTTTACATTCCCACCTACAGGGCACAAGAGTTCTCTTTTCTCCACATCCTCTCTAGTACTTGTTATTTCTTGGGGGTAATTTATTAATAGAACTTTAGTTCATTTGTTGTATGGTGTACAATACAACCTTCTTCTCTGTCTCAACACAGAAGTCTTTCATCAATGATGTGTGACTTGAGGGGATTTTTTTAAAAATGTTTATTTGTTTTTAAGAGAGGGAGAGACAGAGTATGAGTGGGGAAGGGGCAGAGAGAGAGGGGGACACAGAATCCGAAGCAGGCTCCAGGCTCCGAGCTGTCAGCACAGAGCCCGATGCGGGGCTCGAGCTCACGAACCATGAGATGGTGACCTGAGCCGAAGTCAGATGCTTAACTGACTGAGCCACCCAGGGCCCCTTTCCTGAACGTTTAGAAGGTAGCGTGGTTCAGAGTAGCTTTTCTAACCTTGCAGAGCTCTCTCTTTTCTTGTTTTCCTGCAGTGTTCCAAAATATGGCAGCTTGTTCTCTGAGATTTCCTGGCTCCGTGCCATTCCCCAATTTCTATCTCCACCTCTCTTCCTTTTCTTGCTGTTACCCTTCTCTTTCTCAGTTGTGATTCCACTCCCAGTATGCCACCAGTCCTGGGAAAGGGCTCTGGTTCTTCCCACTGTTCACAGCTGGCTCCCACCTTGCAATTGTGGATTGTTCACCTGTCTTCCCAACTTTGTATCCATGTTGTTAGCATGCGGTAAGCCTTGATGGGAGTATTTACACCACAGAAATCAGTAAACAACACAAATGGGGTTTTTAAATAGTTAAACAGCACACCACTGGTTATGTTCAGCTCTTCGAATTCACTCACTGGCATTGAGGTAGGCAAAACCACTCCTATTTTGAGCTATTTTGAGCTACTGCTCTCTAACTGGTTGGTCTGGCCCGCTCTCCAGTGGTTTCTCACTGGCTCTTTAGGAATTCTGTTCTCAGATTCCTCCAACAGGTCACTGCCACCCTCTGCTTCCTCAGATGCCATCACAGGTTCTATGACTGTTGGTTTAATTTCATTTGCTTTTATGCTGGGGCCCATGGGGACACAATATCGTTGAGTTCTATTGCAAACGTTCACGAGATTTTGGTTTGACACATTGCTGTCGTCGAGGCTTTGTTGTTTCCTTTATAGAGCATAGGTAGAGTAGATTCAGCATAGTTCTTAAGGGCCCTGGGATTTTCGGAAGAGTAAATGAACATTGGTTTCAACTTCAAGTCACCAGCTGCATTAGCCTCTAACAAGAGAGTCAGCCTGTCCTTTGAAGCTTTGAAGCTAGGCATTGACTTCTGTCTAACTATGCAAGTTCTAGATGGCATCTTCTGATGTAGGCTGTTTATCTGCATTGAAAATCTGTTTTCAGTGTAACCACCTTCATTAATTATCTTAGCTGGATCTTCTGGATACCTTGGTGCAACTTCTACATCAGCACCTGCTGCTTCACCTTGTACTTGATGTTATGGAGACGACTTCTTTCCTTAAACCTCATGAACCAACCTCTGCGAGCTTCAAACTTTTCTTCTGTGGCTTCCTTGCCTCTCCCAGCCTTCACAGAATTGAAGAAGGTTAGGGCCCTGCTTTGGATTAGGTTTTGGCTTCAGGGAATGTCGTGGCTGGTTTGATCCTTCATCCAGACCACGAGAACTTTCCCCATATCAGTAATAAGACTGTTTCTCCTTCCTATCATTCAGAGTTTCACTGGAGTAGCACTTTTCATTTCCTTCAAGAACTTGCAAATGCAACTTTCCTTTGGCTAAATTGCTTGGGACAAGAGGCCTAGCTTCCAGCCTGTCTCGGCTTTCAACATGCTTTCCTCGTTAAGCAGAATTATTCTAGCTTTCTATTTAAAGGAAGAGATGTGATATGCTTTCTTTCACTTGAACACTTAGAAGGCATTGAGGGGTTATTGATTTCCTAGTTTTGAAGTTGTTGTGTCTCAGGAAGCCTGAGGAGAGGGAGAAAGATGGCGGAAGAGCCAGCCAGTCAGTGGAGCAGTCAGAACACATACATTTATAGATTACGTTCTCCATCTTAGATAGGCATGGTTTGTGGTCCCACAAAACAATAACAGTAGTAACATCAAAGATCACTGATCACAGATCACCATAGCAAATATAATATTAATGAACTAGCTCGAAATCGCTCAAGAATTACCAAAGTGTGACATACAGACACAAAGTGAGCAAATGCTGTTGGAAAAATGGTGCCCATGGACTTGCCCAGCACAGAGTTGCCACAGACCTTCAATTTATAAAAAATGCAATATCTACAAAGTGCAATAAAACAAAGCACAGTAAAATGAGGTATGCCTGTATTTAACAATAAACTGCAGGCACCAGAATTTTAAGAGAAGTAGGAGTCCAAAGTCCTCAGCACCACCACTTGAGCAAAGCGCTTCATTTTTTCTAAGCCTGTTTATTCTGTTGAATGGCATTAATACTTGACTTTTCCTCTAGCTCCTACCTCCCCGTAAGTAAATACAGATTTCAAAAAAGAAAAGAAGAAAGTTTCCAATGGGCACAAGAGGAAATTTATTCTGCCTCTTATTCTGGGCTTGAAGATCAGCCCAAAGCCAGACTAATCCAATACAGAGAAAATCCTTTTCCTCATCAAGTTAGAATCAAAGATGAGCCGCAGGTAGAACAATTGTGCTTTGATGTTCTAGATCTGGGAATTAGCGAAGTTACAGGCTGCCAAGTTCCCTCTTTCCCAGCCACTTGATTCTTAATTTGTTGTGAACCATTTTGTTGCACTCGCTTTTGTATCTCCAACCGCATTTTAACCATTCTCTCTCCAATGGTGGACACCCAAGTGATCTCCCTCTCCTGATCTGAGTTCAGTTTGGGTTTTGTCCACAAAGTACCTCTTCTGTTAACTAATCTATCGTCCCCTAATTGGTTTGTGATGTAATATGTGTCATAAAAATGTCCGTGTATACAGGAATCTTCAGCTGAGCCCTTTATTCTACCCCAGGGGTCTCTTCTTGCACCGAAACCACACTGATTTTATTACCAAGGGTTTGTATAACTGGAATAAGTCTCCCTCATTATTTCTATTTTTCCAGCTTAACTTGGTTATTTCTGGATCTTTACGTATTCAGAAAAATATATCGAGTTTCCGAAAAATCCAACTGAAATTTTTATTGGGTTGCATTGAATTTGTGGATTAATTTGGGAAGAATAAATAGCATTATAACATTAAGTTGTGCCATCTAAGAGCATAGAATGTTTCTCTATTTTTTCAAATGATCTTCTGTGTTATTTATTCAAGTCTAAAAAAATTTTTTTTTTCCCATAAAGGTCCTGTAGAGTCTTGGTTAAGTTAATTTCTAGACCTTATATTGTTTGTGTAGCTGTTGTTAATTAGATGTATTTTTTCCATCATAGCTCCTAGTTGGTTAACGCTAATGTAGAGAAGCCCTGTTGATTTTTTAAATTGATGTTGTCTCCAACTTTGTTGAATCATTTTTTTAGTTCACATATTTCATTGATTTTAGTTTTTTAACTAATCTACAAATAATAATTATTTACATCTTCTCTTTAGTCCTTTCAACTATTATTTCTTTCTCTTTTTTTAACAGCATTTGCCAGAATCTCTAGTACAGTGTGGTAAACAATAGTGGTCATCCTTGTATTGTTCCTGCTCTTAAATTAATGTTTCTCCTTTAAGTATGTATATATGTACAGGCTTTTGGAATATAGCATTTTGAGGAGTTTTACTCAATTTGTCTGTGTATCTCCCATGTATACAGGCGGTATACTTGTTATTAAACTTATCTTTCTCTTGTTAATCTGTCTTTTATTACAAAGGCTCTCAGCCAAGAACCTAGACAGGTAAAGGGAAAATCAATTTTCCTCCTCTACAATTTCTTATATTAATTCCTTGTAATACAAAATCTTCCCCTCCCTTCTTAAGTACACAGGATGATTTTTTTTTTAAATTTTTAATGTTTATTTATTTAATGTTTTATTTATTCTTGAGAGAGAGACAGAGCATGAGCGAGGGAGGGGCAGAGAGAGAGAGAGAGGGACACATAATCTGAAGCAGACTCCAGGCCCTGAGCTGTCAACACAGAGCCCAACGTGGAGCTCCAACTCATGAGCCGTGAGATCACGACCTGAGCCGAATGAAGTCAGAAGCTCGCTCAACTGACTAAGCTACCCAGGCGCCCCGATGTTTGTTTATTTTTGAGAGAGAGGCACACACAAAGTGTGAGCAG
Source organism: Prionailurus bengalensis (assembly GCF_016509475.1). Lineage (NCBI taxonomy): Eukaryota > Metazoa > Chordata > Mammalia > Carnivora > Felidae > Prionailurus > Prionailurus bengalensis. The sequence continues at coordinate 102,814,401 of NC_057345.1, read as the reverse complement.
GGGAGGAGTACAGAGAGGGAGGCACAGACTCTGAAGCAGGCTCCAGGCTCCGAGCTGTCAGCATAGAGCCTGACGGGGGCTCGAACCCACGAACCGTGAGATCATGACCAGAGCTGAAGTCGGATGCTTAACCGACGGAGCCACCCAGGAACCCCCACAGTATGATTATTTTAAGTTCTTGGTCTGTCTGTATCAAAAATTCTCTTTCAGATGATGCCTCATTCAGTGTGTTGTCTTTTTTTTATAGTCTTCAGTGTCTTATTATTTTGAGTTCAGGTACCTTGGAGGTAACAGCTGCTCTCTGGTTCCTCTGTTGGGGAAGCCCTGAACGCCTGGCCCCAGTCCATGTTCCTCAAAGCATACTTCAAGTGAGAGGTGGGAATAAGCCCACAGCGAGAGCCCCAGACTCCACACAACCGCTGGTGGCCGTCCCTGTTTGCTGCCACTTCACCAGGAAACTCCCTTGACTCAAGTTGCACATTTAAACCGCTAGGAAACAATGGCACCAGGAGAACATATTGTCGGGCCACCAGTTTGGGGGGTTGAGAATGGAGGTTTGTTAGAATGATCATCAGAACATGACTGGTCAATCTGCCTCTTTTCACAAACTGGGCAGCAGGTCAGGGCTTTTGCGATGCCCCTCCTCCCATCGCTGCCTCCAGCCATCCTTCACCCCAGGCTTCAGCCTGCTTCCAACCTCATCCCTGCCCCCATCCCTACCCCTCACTCCATCCGGGCATCCTTCAGACTCCTCAGGGATTGCTCACAGCTTTAAAAAAAATTATTCTTCATATTCTTGCTTTCCCGCATTTTGGTAGTGCTTTCTGGGTTGATTTGGGAAGAGGCATTCAAACAACCTATGACAGTTTTTGCCACGTTGCCAAGCAGAAAGTTTTGACGTAAAATGCCATGCAAATAAATATAAAATATGCTAATTATGACAAATGCATACTTGATAATGATCAACATTCTGAGAGCTCAAAAAAGGAAAAGCTTTCTTATACTAATTGGTTATTTTGTGACATATTGTTATTAACATAAAATGACTGTGAGAACACATATTTTAAGCTGCTTAAATGTCTGTGAAGATAGAGGTTTGACACAAACACCAAAGGAGTGATGACAGATGATGTTAGGATTTGTTCATCGAGAATCATGGGCATCTGCACCGTCACTGCACTGTGTCCCTCACGCAAACACTGAATCTTCCTCACTTGAAATGACACACCATATTGCTAGGTTTGCTCCCTTGATGATACAACAAAACGAGGTAACTCCTGGAATGATAAAACTCAAACAACAAAACCCCAGCGCTCAGTGTTTTTCTGAGAAACCTCATCAGTCTCCATGCCCTTTCCCCTACTTTTCGCAAGACCTCTCACCTAATTAGATAGGAATCTATACCCCACTAACTTTGAGCCCCAGCGCTCCTCCATCACAAAGCTCTGGAAGCTTTGGAATCAAAGTCTGAACTTCACTGCCAGCAATCGCAAAAGGCCAATCACCTGGCAAATAAGAGACTGGCTAACCAGTAACAAAGTCACAAGCTCCTTCCTTGACAACAGAGCTTGTTGTCGGCTCCTCCCTTTGACAACAGAACTCACATGTAGCTGCAGGGAGGGAGCCCTAGAATTGGAGGTATAGCACTGAATTCTATTCTTAGCCCTTCCATCAAACTGAGGATATGCCCACAAGCCAGGTCACTTCATCTCTCCAAGTATCAATGTCCAAATCAATTTTGTAGAACATTTGTGAGTACAGATCACACATGAAAGCACTTCAGAACTGCCTGTTTAACAGATAGGGGTGTATTGCATCACTATTAGTGTGAAATAAACATGGTTAATTTCCCAAAACACATTGGGAACATGGTTAATTTCCCAAAAGCATTTCTCTAGGTCTAGACTAGAAATAACTTGCCTAAAATCCTGAAAGCATCTTTCCTTTAGGTTGAGATATAAAGTGCAAGTCTACATGGGAGGGGGTCTACTTCAATTTATGAGTCACCAGGACCTGGGATACATGCACTTTCCACACATTTGTTGAAATGAGGACTGTGAGTTTCTGCAGTAAGAGAGGCAGATGTGGCTACTAGATGTGGGTAAATCTACCTGGGAATCTTGTTTATAATTTTGCTGTCCTAAGCCATCACTCTTGGCAGCATTACTAAAAGAACAAACATTGTTTTTGCAAGACTTTCCCCCTGGATGTCTCAACATTTTAATCCATAATGATCAATTTCTCTGAGTCTTAATATTTATCTATCATGACGCACACTTTTGACAAATCAACACTCAGCTGAAAAGCTGCAGCCCAGGAGCTGAAAATCTCACAGCAAAAATAAAAATGTTTTCACTTAGGAAGTACAGACCGTGAGTTCATTTAAGCATTTGAGATGCATCTTCCTTAAACACAACAGCCAGATGTTGTCATCTATTTCCTTCAAAACTTGGGGCGATGAATAGAAAAAAACAATCATTTGATCATGCTTGCAGACAATTACTTGATGAAGTGAACTAAATTCCCTTCAGGACGGAAAGCTATCACCTTGGTGGTGCTACTAATTCCCCCTGTTTGCCCTTTACTATACTCCTGGTACTTCCCCAACTTACAGGTTTTCCTTATTCCAAAGGGAAAACTTCAATATTTGGTTGAACCACATGAATTGCCACTCTTTCAGGTCAAAAATGGTGGAAGGCTGGCTCAGATTATGTGTAGGTCTAGATAGACAGCATAGATTCAAAGCCCATTTCAGCCACTTCCTAGGCCTAAAACCACAGGTGGTTATATGTTTTTTCTAAACCTTGGTTTCCCCATCTGTGTATGAGATGTAATAATATTGTCAATCTCAGTTGTGAAAATTAAGTAAGACAATACACAAAAGTACCTATCATAGTACCTGGTACACAGTGATTTCTTAGCACATGCTGCCTTAACCAACAGAAAATAATTCCATTCACCTGTATGTCCAACGCTTAGAATAGTGCTTTTTTTGTTGCGTGTACCAAATAAAGTTTATACCAGATTGACTGATTTTGGTCCTCCATGTTATTACAATTGTCAGTTATGTGTCCATAATCCTATGTGAATATTTGTATATTTTGGTCTTAGAGCCTAATGTTCCTATTTAGCTCCAAATATTTTCTTAGAGAAGTGACCTGGATCACTCCAACATTTAGAGGAAGAGCAGCAAGGAGGAGTGGGTGGCGATTTGGAGGAAAAACATGGGACGTCAGGTCCTATAAGGCAAATGAAAAGAGTATTTCGAGGAAGAGGGAGTGAGAAGCCTTGCTGTGTGCTCCTGAGAAGTCTATAAGCTGAAGGTTCAGGACCAACCATTGGATTTAGCAATAACGAAGTCATTGATGACCTTGACAAAAGGAACTTCAGTGGAATTCTGGGAACAAAAGCTTAAATGGATTGATTAAAGGTAGAATGAGAGTAAGGATGTGAAGCATTGAAAATAGACAATGGCTTTTGTTATAGAATAGAGCATAGATTTGGTGGCACACTCAGTAAGACATTTAGGGTCAAGATGGAGTTTTCAAAGATGGGATTATACACGTGTAAGAAAGGGAAATTGATCGGGAGGAAGAGAGGGGACAACTGCAGGACCACAGTCCTCACATAGACCAAAAGTGATACAATCAGTGCATGAGTGGATACTTCAGCCTTAAGCCAGAGCAGGGACTGTCCCTCCAGATAGGAACAGTGGGAAGGCAGAGTATTGAGAATAAAGGCAGGAGATTGCTGACTTTGCTGATGGAAGTCAGGTAGTTCTCTTCTGATTGTTTCTATTTTCTTAGTGAAATAGGGGTCAAAGTAATCAGCTGAGAATGAGCGGAGGATAGGGGCTGCATACAGAAGAGAGGAAATGTGACTGGCTCTGTTGGGAGTAGGGGAGCCAATGGACTAGGAAAATGTAGTGGAATTGCAAGGCATGCTGGGAGCCCATCTGAGATGTGTGATTGTAAATGTAAAGCTAATGAGTCAGTACAATATTGAGTTTTTCTTCAGCCATAGTTAGCTGCTCAGATACAGGCATAGATTAGACCAAGCATGGGTTTCACCAAAGTCAATGGTTTGCTTGGCCAGTCTGAGAGAGAGAGTACATGGCAAGGGGCGTGTGCAAGAGACTGTTTATGGTGATGCACCACAGGTAATCTGAGCTGCAGAAAGAGAGAAAAGAGGTGATTTAGAGGTATGATAAATGGCAAAAAGATGGAGGAGCCAATGGTGGTCCCAGTGGGAGAAGAATGTGGGGGTTCTTTAAAAGTGAGCTGGGAAGATACGGTTTCTAATATGGTTATTAGAAATTAAGCTCCATGAAATTAAAATTTAGGATGTAATATGGATACTGTACTGATATGGTCAGGAGTATGAGTGCACAGTGGGAGGGCTAAAGGCATGTGGAGGACAATGTCATAGAAGTGGGAACTTAAGTGAAAAGTTGGAGTGGATTACCTAGGCTGACATCTTCATGAATGTTGAGAGAACTGATGTGGACAGGCAGGCAGTGATCCATGTGGTTCAATCCTCATGAATGAGGGGAGTGGAGCAAGATTGTCAGTTGACTTCAAGAAGGAAGGGTGTGGGCTTGAAGAAAGTGGGGCTTTTGAGAGGGGGGAGAGGAAAAATTCTCCGGAAGTATCAATGCAGAGCAAAGAGGACATGTGCCTTATTCTGAGCACTGTGGTACCTAGAGTAACGGAGGCAGGGGGGTGGATATGACCGGGCTGGCAAAGAGCCCAACCACCATTTGAAAGCTGTAGGTTGAGACAGAGCAAGAAACAAAGGTCATTTTCAGAAGAGAAATTGGAAATAAAGAATTTTGATTGATGACAGAACTTTGCCAAAGGCTGAGTTTTGGGGCACGGGTGACAGAGTGAGTGGGGAGATCGGGTTAGGGCAGTAATGCACCAAGGTGTATGGAGGCAAGAATGTAAACATGATGGAAGACCCAGGAGACTTAGACTTCTGGAAGGTCTCTGTTTGTAGGGAAATGAAGTCACCTCTGATTCCCCTAAAACAAGAACCACTCTGGCTCTTCTCCATGCCTTCCACAGAGTTGAGTTAGGGAAGTTTACTGAGTGAACCAGTGAATGAATGCGTGACCTTTGTAAAATACAGGGAAAGACTGGTGCCATGAGAGAGGGGTGGAAGGAACAATTCACTGGAAGGTCAGATGGCAGGAGCCTTTTTATGGAGAAGTAGAAGAGTAGAGTGGAAAGACCAGAATCGGGAGTCAAAAGGCACAGTTGAGTCCCTAATCTGTCACTTAGGTCTTGGGGAAAGTCGTGTCATCTGACTAAATATCACTGGCCTCATCTGTAAAGTGGGCCTTTCCTGGGGAGCCCCTTTGGGGGTCCCATACTTCTATGGCAACACCTCTTGAAGTTGACTTGAAAATTGTGTAGAGCTATACACGTGCAAGAGTGATGGTAAAGAGAGGAGAGGTAGAGTGGAGTCCACATCCTCTCTACTCCCAGCCCTTTGCCTGTGTGCCAACATCCACTCCCAACTACTATTAGAACATTCATCCTTTTGGTTTTGAAAGATGTCCCTCATTACGCATAACATATTAAAATAATAACTGCTAACTCCACAGAGAGCATTCTGGAACAGTAAGCAAGAATAGCTCAGATGAGAAGCCAGGGTCCAAGACAGGCCAGGTGGTGTTACCTCAGGATGTGCGGCAAGGACCATCACAGCCCCATGAAGTGGCTGGCTATAAATAAGGCTGAGAAAGGAGGGATCAGAGCCATCCACCCCCACACATGCCCAGGCTCAGGGCAGCTACATACAAGTTGGAGAGATGATGTTTGTCTTCGACTCGCCCATGTTCTGAGTGAGAACTTTGGCCCAGTTTTAGAAGCCAAATGAGCCTTGATAAGCAGGGGTGGGACTTCCAGAGGCAGGAATCTCAGAGTTCTATAAAGCCTAATGGGGCACCTCTGGGTAACTCTCCCAAGGACTGTGAATTGCTGGCTTTCTGCTTATTTCTCTGGAAATGCAACGGCTATTGACTTCAGTGAAGCGGGTCTTGCAAGTGAAGAAAGCAATGCAGGAAGCCTCCCTCTCACCTGCTAGCCTTCTCCCAGGAGCCCACCAAAGGTGAGTCACATTGTTCCCAGGGACTGTGCAGGCCACTCTTTGAGAAGGGTCGTGGTACCAGTAAAAGATGGGCAGAGGGCTGCCTTGAGGAAAAGCTCGGTAGAATCCCAGTGAAAAGTGGGCAAGGCTTGTGCACAGCCTTAGATAGGCAAGTTAACCCCTTAGGGTCTCAGCTACCTTCTCTCTAAACAGGTGGTCCCTCAGCTGCAGAGCTCCGGGATCCCGAACCTCTGATACCTGTTGTTCACAGATGATGACATCTTTCACTCCCCCAGCTGCACAAAGCAGTGGAAATATCAGTACCAGGGACCCCCCATCATTCTCTTCTCCACCACTGTTTCCACCTTTACCCTGAGCTCCTGCCAAGACCCACAGCATTCTGTGCCAACTGCAGTGTTAGTCACACCCACTGCCTCAATCACTGCAGCAAGATTCCCAATGGACTGGGGATCAGAAGCATGTTTCACTGCTCTCGGATTTCATGAGAAGGGGAAATGGGATGTAAAGATAAGTGTGTGTGCATGCGCGCATGCGCAGTGTGTTGCGCACAGAAGCACACACGCATACCTTTTATTTGTAAACACTCCTCCGCTTTGGCCCATGTGCTTGGAGCCTACCAGCGTTGGTAGTAAAATAACTACAGCTAGCACCTCGGGACCCACTGCGCCGTGGGACTAGCCCATTCCTCCCACACTGCATTCCATGAATACTTAGAAAAATGACTATGATCTAGTGTCTTCCCTTGCCTGGGACCCAGGGAACCTGGCTGTATGAATGTGTAGAGTAGGGGCTGATGCTCCTTAAGCTTCTTGTTCTCTTACTGATTCTCTGCCATTGTCCACATTCTCCCCCACCCTTTTTAGACAAGTCTAATGTCCCAGCTCAGCATTTAACCGGTTTTTGTATTTGTGAGGAAGGGATTGATCTGGGTGTGCTTGTTTTAATAAGCAACAGTGGGCTTCCCAGAAAGAGACAAACCTCAGAGCTCAACCCACCTGCCTCTCCTTCTGGCATCCTTGGTTCACACTTGGGATCTTTGTTCACATTTCCTTTTTCTGATGTACTCATAGCTCATCCCATTTTCTGTGGCCTGGATGAGCATTAAGCAGCCAACTCTTGATCTCAGCCCAGGTCTGGGTCTCAGAGTCTTGACTTCAAGCCCTGCATTGGGCTCTGCACTGGGCATGAAGCCTACTTTAAAAAAAGCAACCAAACAAACAAAACCAATCTTCTTTATGGGTCTCTCTGTATTTCTGTCCCTTCCACAACACCAGCTCAAAATCTAAGCCAAGAACTGCTCCCATCTTAGCTTATGCTTCACTGCCTGTTAAGGAAGAATCGTGCCTTCCACTTGATGGTCCCCACCTGCTTTTCTCCTGTGCTGTGTTCCTAATCCCCTCCACTCTCCACTCCACAGGAGGGGACTGTGTTCAGTCACCCTCCACTGTGACTGCCGTCCCACCGCCCCCCACCCTCCAGTTCTTCATCAGCAGAAGCTCCACTCATCCATCAAGGTTGATCTCCAATGTAGCCTCTTCCACAAAATGTTTCCTGAGCCTTCTACCCATAAGAAATCTCTGCTTCCTCCAAACTCCTGTGGGATTCTGCCTATATCTCTTTTGAAGCCCTTATCACATTCTAACTCTCTGTCGGGGTGTGCATGTATATATGTATGTTTTTGTCTATTCCTCCCACTGGTCAAGGAAGTCCTCAAGAATCTTGACCTCCTCCATGGGGCGCCTGGGTGGCTCAGTCGGTTAATTGTCCGACTTCAGCTCGGGTCATGATCTCACGGTCTGTGAGTTCAAGCCCTGCGTTGGACTCTGTGCTGACAGAGCCTGGAGCCTGCTTCGGATTCTGTGTCTCCCTCTCTCTCTGCCCCTCCCCTGTTCATGCTCTGTCTCTCTCTGTCTCAAAGATAAATAAAAGCATTTAAAAAAAATTAAAAAAAAAGAATCTTGACTTCCTCTTGTTTTTTGCCTTTCCTCTCTACCTCTACAGCGTCTCCCTAGCACAGTGCCTGACATAAAATAGTGAATTTTGAAACACAAGAGAAGGAGGAGAGATGGAATAAAGAAATAAAAGCTTAATGCGTATTCTTGAACCAAGAAACCTCCTCAGAACAAAACCAGTTTTAAATGAAATAAAGTGATTACTCTCTAGAGAAAATGCATGATTAAAAGGGCCCTCTTAACTCCAGTGGTCTGATGTTTCTGGAAGCCTCTACATGTTAACTTTTCTTCAAGGCTCTGGAATCCATTTCCAGAAATAGCTCCCTACTAAGATCATTACAAAAGTTACCAAGTGGCTGATTCTTGGAACCTCTCCTTGAAAGCTGAGATTTCTAATTGGAAAGAGAGGGAGGAAGGGAGCTTAGAGAAGGCAGAATGAGAACAAGTCTGAGGGGAAAGCTAGCCAAGCACAAGACCAGTGCTGGCTAACCATTAGCTCCTATGTACTAGGGAAGATACTCCACAAATATTTGATAGTACAAACTCCAATTATTTAGGAGGAACACCAAATAAATAGGGCAGATAACTAAATTCCAAACCTCTCTTGTCAGAAATGGATGAACATTTATACTTTGCCTCACTGTTTTGTGATCCTGTGACCCACTTTGCCTCACAGCACTTCAAAGTGACCTTTCTGATGGGAGAACTGGGGTTTACCAGAAGCCCAGAATCCTCAAGATGATTGACAAATGCACTCAACCTGAGCTACAGTTCTGGCGGCATACAGCTAAATGTATAAGCCTGTGGAGCCATTCTGCCCCTCACCATGGTCAGGAATTCTGTAGCCAGATATGAGTCAAAGGACCCTAGTGGCCCTCGTGAGTGCCTTGGTGACACCCAAGGTGGTGAAAGGACAGGGTATTTCTAACACATGAGTAACTATGAAGGTACTCTGAGCACATCACTTCACCAATGTATGCCATGATTTGACCATCTGTAAAAGGAAGAATATCACTAAATTTACCAGATTTCAGGTACTTTCGTGTGTGAACAGATGGACCTGGTGAGCTCTGTACTTGTAGCTGGAAGGGGAAACTCCAGAATTTCATCAGGGATATTAGCAGTCAGGATTAAAGCAAGGTGGGTAGGTCCAGGAAAGAAACAGATTATCTCTTCCCTCTTCCACTGCCTCCTTCCCCATTTCCTCTCTGTTCCATTTAGAATTATTCTCTCTGTCTTCCATATTCTCACAGCATTTGCTTCTTACACTATGTATTTAGCTGTTAAATGCCTGCCTCTTCCATTAGACTGTGCTCTCTTGGTGGGCACAAAGGATGTCGTCTTCACTACTGGGCATCAAGAACATTGTGTGGGATGTGCTCAGTAAATACTGGGAGGACCAATCAGGAAAAGCATAGAGGATGAAATCAAGCATCAAAGTGCCTTAAAAAGTAGAAAAACAATAAGTGTGTTCTTGTGAAGTAAAAAGAAAGAAGAAGGAGGAAGGAGATTAATGAGAGGGACACCTTAAAAATGAATGAGATTTTTAAAATTATATCCTATGGGGTTTATAACATGTGTAGAAGTAAACCATATCACAATAATAGCTCAGAGGGAGGGAGAGGATAAATGAAGTTAAACTAAAGTATGGGTTTTCACTGTTCAGAAAGTAGAAGTATTAATTTAAGTTAGAGTACAATAAACCAAGCATGTATATTGTAATCTCTCTGAGGTCATTGCTAAACGGAAAAGAGGGGATAAAAAGGAATAATAATAAATACTTGCTTAACCCAAAAGAATACAGGAAAGAAGAAATAAAGAAACAAAGTCCATATGAGAGAAATGGAAATAAATAGTGAGATAATAAATTTAATCCCATCTATATTAGTCATCACAATAAATATAATTGGACTAGTTACTCCAACTAAAGCATCAATATTGTAAGACTTGTTAAAAAACAAACAAAAAAAGACCTATGTGCTGTTTAGAAGAGATATGTTTTGAATATAAAGACCCTAAGAAGTTAAAAGTATAAAAGGACAGCAAAAGATATACCATGCAAACAGTAATAAAAAAAAAAAAAGAAGGCAGCTTTCTTAACATCAGGAAAAGTAGACCTTATGGAAGAAATATCACAAAGATAAAGAGGGACGTCTAATAAGGATAAGAGAGTCAGTTCAACAGAAAGATAACCATCTCAAATTTGCATTCATTTGACAATATAGCTTCAAAATACAGGAAAAATGGATGAAACAATTGCTGTGTTATATTTTGAGGAGACTGGCTGGAAACCACTTGTAAGATTTTGATTGTTATCTCCACTACAGATTTTCTACAGTTCCTGCTGTCCCCTTGGCCAAAACAGATACTTGGCCAGAGAATGTGGGGATCCTTGCCTTGGAGGTCTATTTCCCAGCCCAATATGTGGACCAAACAGACCTGGAGAAATATAACAATGTGGAAGCAGGGAGGTACACAGTGGGCTTGGGCCAAACCCATATGGGCTTCTGCTCAGTCCAGGAGGACATCAACTCCTTGTGCCTGACGGTGGTACAGCAGCTGATGGAACGCACGCAGCTCCCGTGGGACTCTGTGGGCAGGCTGGAAGTGGGCACTGAGACCATCATCGACAAGTCCAAGGCTGTCAAAACAGTGCTCATGGAGCTCTTCCAGGATTCGGGCAACACTGACATTGAGGGCATAGACACCACCAATGCCTGCTACGGTGGCACTGCCTCCCTCTTCAATGCTGCCAACTGGGTAGAGTCCAGCTCCTGGGATGGTAGGTGCTGCCTGAGACTTCGTGTAAGACAGGAGCTGGCTTCGAGGCTGGATCCTCAGTTTTGTTTCTTCATTTCCCCAGGAGTTTCATCAGGGAATGAAGGACAACTCATTTATACAGCTGCTGCTGTCATCAACAACTACAATGATGATAACTGCTTAGACTTGTATAGCTTTATACTGTTAATTAGGCAGCATATTCACATAGCCATTCACTTCCAAACAGCCTAGGAAGTGATTTTGATGCCTAGTTTATCGGTGAAAAAATGGAGGGTCCAATATCTTACACATAGTGTGTGGCAGGGGTGAGATGCCAAACCAAACCCAATATATTCCTCTTTCTTGTAAGCTTCTCTTTAGCCTCTGAGAGACAGAAATTTGTACAAGTTTAGATGTTAAGGGGAAGACACCCTGGTAGAAATAGACCCAGAGAATCACAGGATACACTAGTACACAGAGTATTTCTTCTCTTTCTCCCTTTCCTGGTTACTAGGAAATTGTTTTTTGCTTAACATGCGAACATTATCCTGTCTCTTACTTATATTTTCCCTCAATGATATATTAGAGGATGAACACCTGTTGTGATACCAAGAAAATGTCCAAGAGAAACAGAACAAGTTGAGAGTTTGAAACCTAGCTCTGTTGATCATTGTTGACAAGTCCCTTAACCACTTTGAGCCTCAGAGTTCTTATTTGGTGACCTGCCTTGCAGGGATGGTAAAAAGACTGTAGAAGAGATCCACAGAGCTGTGAAAGAACATTTCTGTCAAGGCATTTAGTATATTTACTAAGTTGGAAACTAGAGTTTAAAACTGTAGAAACCATAATTAACATTAATTGTAAAGTCTTAATGTTGGCAGGGAACTTAAAGTTTATCTAATCAAATATTCTTTATTTAAAGAGAGGCCAACAAGAGTTGAACTCTTTGCCTCTGATCACACAGCATGGCAGTGCAATTCACACATCCATTCAGTATTGATTCTGACTGTTCTGTGTAGCCTCACCATCAAAGGTTCCATTGACTTGGGATGTCCCAGCCCCTACATCATCAAATCTGTTCTTACAATGCTTCTCCTACTTGGCACTTATATTACTGCCTGTCCAGCAACCCCTACTCCTGTCATCACCAATATTTCCAGTCAAGCATTTAGTTGGAGAATAGAAATGAAGGGCAAGGGACACTCACCAACCTTTAACCAAAACTCAGAACCTTGTTCAGGAATATCATAAGCTTCAAGCATGTCATTTCAAATGAGTAGATTCTGCTGAGCGGCAGCATACTCCACAGGAGGGTATCCTTCTTTAACATGATGTCTTGGTCAGAGGGAGGGAAAAAAACTATTGAGATGTGAATCATTTTGTATCAAAACAAAAGCGTATTTAAACTTTAGCCTAATGGCAACCACCAAGACTAGACAAAGTCAGTGTAGGTGGGATTTCTGCTTTGACCTGGCCAACATTCCACCTGGGGTCCCTCAGATGGACAGAGATGGTTCTGGGACTTACCAGGAATTTCAGAATCACTCCAGAGAGACAGTAGGGTATGAGGGAAGGAAAAAGTCGTATAGCCTCAGATTATCCAGCAGACTTCAATTTTTGCTCTTTTTTTTTTCTTTAGTGAAAGTAATTGAAATTTATAATTAAAAAATATACACATACACAAAAGAGTGGACAGTGAAGAAAAAGTTCCCTTTCAACACCCCATTATCACTTTCCAGAATTTCACGCTAACGGTTTCTATATATTCTTCCAGAATTTTTCTATGTACTTCCAAGCATACACATAAGTATTCAGTTTTAGTTTTTAACATTGTACATATTACTCCTCATCTCCATGATGTCTTAGAAGTCATTTTATATCAATATATATAAGGTCTACCTCATCTTTGAAAAGCCTTACAATATTCTATTGATGAATATGCCAAACTTTATTTAAGTGGTCCCATATTGATAGATCTTTAGACTGTATATTTTTTACAATTACAAAAAAATGTTTTATTTTTTAATTTGAGAGAGAGAGAGCCTGCAAGTGGGAGAGAGGGGCAGAGGGAGAGAGAGAGAATCTTAAGCAGGCTCTATGCTCAGTGTGTAACCCAACGGAGGGCTCAATCCCACAACCCTGGGATCATGACCTGAGCTGAAATCAAAGTCAGCTGCTTAACCGATTGATTGAGCCACCCAGGTGCCCCTAAAAAAATGTTTTAATGAACATTGTATAATAGCTTTCCATGCTTGTGATAATATGGTAATAGTAAGTTCTTAGAAATGGAGTTGCTTCATATGTTGATTTGAAAGTTTAATAGAGGGGCACCTGGGTGGCTCAGTCGGTTGAACCTCTGACTCTTGATTTCAGCTCAGGTCATGATCTCATGGTTAGTGAGATTGAACCCTGTATCAGGCTCTGCGCTGACAGAGCAGAGGCTGCTTGGGATTCTCTCTCTCACTCTCTGTCCCTCTCCCGCACACATACACACTATCTCAGAATAAATAAATAAACTTTTAAAATAAATAAATAAAAGTTTGATAGAATGTGCCAAATTGTTCTTCAAGATGTACTAAAAAGTACATTCTTACAATACATATTATCAAACTTTCTAATCTTTGTCAACTTAATAGGGAAAAATAAGAATTTGTCTTTTTTTTTCATTATAAGAGAACTTCAATATTTTTTGGGATGTTCATTGGCCATTCTCCTATTACATACCTTGTTTTTTTTTTTATGAGACTTTTATAAATGAAAGAAAATAGCTTTTTGTTGTTTTTAAATATTGTAAATATGTCCCCAGTTTGTCTGAGCTTGTTTCTTGTTTCTTTTTTTATTTTTTTTAATGTTTATTTATTTTTGAGAGAGACAGAGACAGAGCGTGGGGCGGGGGGCAGAGACAGAGACACAGAATCTGAAACAGGCTCCAGGCTCAGCTGTCAGCACAGAGCCTGATGCAGGGCTCAAACTCACGGACCGTGAGATCATGACCTAAGCCGAAGTCAGATACCCAACCGACTAAGCCACCCAAGCACCCCTGTCTGAGCTTGTTTCTGATAAAAAGTTTGAATTTTTAGATAGCCATATTTATTAATCTTTTCTTTAACAGCTTCTAAATACTTTTTTTAATAGTTTCTAAACTATATATAAACTATATATAAAACAATATTTTTGTTGTTGGGGATGGAGTTGGGAGTTGTTCGAATTCTTAAAAGAAGGTTCTTGGGTTTCAATGAATTTGTGTTGGAATCCTGACCCTAAATCCTTATCATACTATCTATTAGCTGTGTGCCTTGGCCAAGTGACTTAAGTTCCTTGGGTCTCAATTTCTTTGTCTATAAAGAGGGAACAACTGTACCTGATATATAGGCTTATTGTGAGAGCAGAGATATTTGTTTTTGTTCACTGGTCTATCTTCATTACCTAAAATTGTGCCTGGGTCATAGAAAGCACCCCATCTACTCAAGATTTGGTAGTGATGATAATTACGTCTTGTCTCTCATTACAGGTCGCTATGCAATGGTGGTCTGTGGAGACATTGCAGTCTATCCCATTGGTAACGCTCGTCCCACAGGTGGGGCTGGAGCCGTGGCCATGCTGGTTGGACCCAAGGCCCCTCTGGCCCTCGAGAGAGGTCTGTGATAAACTGTGTATACGTGGTACAAAGAGACTGTGCATGGCATAGTCAAATACATAGCTCCCAATCCCAAACTGGCATACTCACTATGCAGAGCTAAAGTATGGATTTGAGGATGACATTGCTTGCCTTCAAAAGGCTGTATGTACTGGGGAGCAAAGGGCAGGGAGGAAGGGAAGAGAGGGATCGGTGAGCTTTCCTCTTCTGCACAATCACACATGGGGATAATGATGCATGGAACGAGTGGCATTGATGCTGTAGATGAGGACCCTTAAAGAGCTAGACTGGCAACTGAATATGAAAGAAGATAATTGGGTATGAGGAGAAAGGTTCTCCCTTGAGACTCTTGGCATCTATTCCAGATTTTAAGCCTGTATAGGTATGGAAAGGGAAATATACATCTCATGCTATAAGAGCAACAATCTGTTCAACTTCCTTTGAATGTGTGAGGGATGTTGAGTGGGTTCAGGCTTGAGCATGAGACAGAGGAAGACCAAGAAATTATTGGCACATGGTTCCCCTATCCTCTCTGCTCTGTGGGGACTGCATTGTACAGTCCTGAATCCCTCTGTGTGCCTTTCCAGGGCTTAGGGGAACCCACATGGAGAACGTATACGACTTCTACAAACCAGATGGGGCTACAGAGTACCCAATGGTGGATGGGAAGCTCTCCATCCAGTGCTACCTACGGGCCTTGGACAGATGTTACACATTATACCGTCAAAAAATCCAGAACCAGTGGAAGCAAGGTATGGGGCTCAGAGGGTAGAAAATGGGGACTCTATTTCCATGGGGCCAAGGGTTTGTCCTAAAAGCTTAAGACAAGGTTTCTTCTCTCCTCCAAAAATGATCTCAAGAGAATTGCTTCATGTAATTCCTTTGACACCCTTTGACACCCCGTAAGTCATCGAGAGTGAAAGTACCCTTCCTTTGACACCCTTCCATGGGTCTATGCTTAAGTCCATCTGGAAGCCATCCAAATTCAAGTATGAAGTTAAATGAAAGAAAGGAAGCAATTCAGAACCAAAGCCACCAGTAGGAAACCAGTGGGTGTCAGCCACCTGGGGAGGTACTGTGGTGAGTCAGAATAACCACCTCCTACTGGGGCTAGGATTTGTTTCTGTTGAAGCCAGGAGTGATTTGACTCATGATTTGTAGTTTGCTACCTGTTAAAGTCTGGTTGATGTTGAAAAATCTGACCTCTATTTTTGGTACACTAACGTATTAGTGATTTGTCTTTGGATGGTAATGTTACAAGTTAATTTTATTTTCACCTTTAGTTTCTGAGTTTTCCTGCTAAGAAAACATGTACCGCTTTTGTAATCAGAAAAGAAACAAACTTCAGCTTAAAAATACAGAGCAATCTACTTTAAAAAAAACACAAGGGTTCTTAACTGCGTACTCCTGCCCAGACAAGCATCAGTGTAGGAAAAGTCATGTACAGAAGTGCCAGAGCACGGATGCTCTAGGGGTGGCCTAAGGAGCCACTTCTTGACCCTTTCCACCATGCTGAGAGGAATGCCAGCTGCCACCGACCCCACGGGTTAAGCAGTCCACCTGGGCCTCTCTACCTCCCGTCCACTATAAAATCGCTCTTGGCTAATTACTTTCACCAGCTCAGAATCCTTTTGGCATTCTAATTTTGCTCCTTAACCTCCTACGAAATTTGATTGATGCTGCTTTGACTCTCAGCACTAAATTATAAACACTCCTAAGGGCAGAGGGCACATTGCCCTCCTCCTTGGAGTGAGAGAGACAGTCTGGGGTGTAGAGTCAGAGACATCAGAACCTAAATCCAAAGTCAGCCATTTTCAAGATGGGTAATCTTGGACACGTGCCCTAGCTTCATATTTTAGAGACTCTCTTTCCTCCTCTGAAAAATAGAGAAAGTAATGCAACAGTAGTTTGATTTGGAGGAATTATCTGTCAGAAAGGTTGGCAACAGTAGAGAGGAAGAAAATATTTGTTTCTCTCACTTCTTTCTTTATAAGTAAGTGCTTAGCAGAATGCTCGTTAAGTGAATGAACAAACCCATGTGGGTTGCTGGAGGCTGTGAGTCCCTCAGCACACTTAGGTCGCGGGACACAGGTCTAAATGCTCATTTGCCATGGCACATCCTTGCTTTCACATTTCCTCTTCCAGCTGGCATCGATCGGCCTTTCACTCTCGATGACTTACAGTTTATGATCTTTCACACACCCTTCTGCAAGATGGTCCAGAAATCTCTGGCTCGCCTGATGTTCAATGACTTCCTGTCAGCCAGCAGCAACACGAAGACCAGCCTGTATAAGGGGCTGGAGGACTTCCGGTGAGTCCTCTTTGGGGGAACCTAGAGGTTCGTGAGGGCTGAGGAAGGAGGAGGTTTCTGCACGTCTAGGCAGCCATGGGGGGAATAGGGGCAATCCTCCAACACAATACAAATGACACGGAGTCCACGAGTTATTGGGTAATGGTCTGCATAGCGCCCTCCTCCTTTTATCTCAGGGAGCACAGGGCATTTGCCAGCACCTCGATATCAAGTAGCTATAAGAAGCTTCAGAGAATAAGAAAAAAAGGGGAAAGGGAGTGTGGCTAAATCATTCAGTCAAGAAACATTTTTTAAAAAAATTTCTAATGTTTATTTATTTTTGAGAGAAAGGGAGACAGAACATGAGCATGCAAGGGGCAGAGAGAGAGGGAGACACAGAATCTGAAGCAGCTCCAGGCTCTGAGCTGTCAGCACGGAGCCTGAACCGGGGCTCGAACCCACCAACCGTGAGATCATGACCCTAGCCGAAGTCCAAAACTTAACCGACGGAGCCACCCAGGTGTCCCAAGTCAAAAAAACATTTTATGAACATCAGCTATGCGTCAGGCATCATTACTAAACTCTAAGGACACCAGAATGAATGTGACTCCCTGGTCCCTGCCTTGAGGATCTTACAGAAACACCTAGAAGCAGATAATCACAGTATGGGATGGCAACTTCAGGAGCGTCAGGCCTCATTCTCACTTGCCTTTGGTTTAATGTCTCACTTGTTGCCTCAATATCCTCCACCTATGTAATGGAGATAGTCTAGTTCACCCCCTTAGAAGAGTACTATTTATTGAGGCATCACTCCAAGACATTTAGAAAAGAAGACTCTTCAATATACAGTTCCCACTGGGAAGAAAATATTCCCTTTTATTCTTGGTAGCTGTTTTTTTTCAAGTTTTGGTGTATTCTACCAACACTTGCCCCTGTTGCTAACCTACTGCCCCTACTAACCTCACCACTAACTAAAATATCAAAATTAGCACAAACACTAC
Source organism: Prionailurus bengalensis (assembly GCF_016509475.1). Taxonomy (NCBI): domain Eukaryota; kingdom Metazoa; phylum Chordata; class Mammalia; order Carnivora; family Felidae; genus Prionailurus; species Prionailurus bengalensis. Next base: position 102,796,647 of record NC_057345.1, on the reverse strand, counting down.
TTCTAAGACCCATGTCTTAGATCCATGTCTTAGAAGTAGTGTTTCTGTCCCATGAAAAACAAAATTCTAATATACACCAAAGGTAATAGTTTACTGTCTTTAATATATGAAAGCCTCATCAACAATAAGATAAACACCCTGATAGAAAATGGAGAAAAAGATATGGACCAGAAATTTTCTCAAAGAAGAAATGCACATAATCCTATTTTTCACCGTGTGCACTCAGTGGCAACAAATCTAAGCGAGTTACCATTTTCCTTACATAGCTGTTTTAAAATTTGAACACCCAGAAGTGACAAGGCTCCGGGAAGACAGGCAACCATGGACGTGTCAACTGACACAAAGACATTGGGGAGAAATAGGAAAACATGAAGCAAAGGCCTTGAAGAAGTGCACACGTTTTGGTTCAGTAAATCCACATGTGTAAGGGAACAGGTAGCTCTTTGCTGTAGTGTTTTCACTGGGGGACAGGCGTGGGGAGAGTAGTTAAGGTAGGGCATGTTGTACCATGACTCGTTCTGCAGCCTTTAAAAATAATGTTATGGAAGATGATTTAATGTCATAGGGAAAATTAGCCAGGGAAGCATGATGAGTAGAATGCATAGCATGATTTTATTTTCCACTTAACTATATGAAAGCAGGATGTATTCTGCAAGAACAGTATGACCTAAGTGCTCTTTCTGAATGGTAGGACTCTTAGTGACATCGTTTTTCTTTGTGCTTGTCTGTATTTCCTAGTATTTTATAATAAAAACACGTGCCCCAAAGTCTTCTTTCCAGAAGCTGTTACTTCCCTCCCCTCTTATGCTGTCTCACCTGGCCTGTTTTTCTGGCCGCCTCCCAGGGGGCTAAAGCTGGAAGACACCTACACCAACAAGGACCTGGATAAGGCACTTCAAAAGGCCTCTCTGGACATGTTCAACAAGAAAACCAAGGCCTCCCTTTACCTCTCCACGCACAACGGGAATACATACACCTCATCGCTGTATGGATGCTTGGCCTCTCTTCTGTCCCAGTGAGTACTATGTCTGGTCCCACCATCTCCCTCCCAACCCACGGTCAGAGGGGTCAACCAAGTTTGGGTCCTCTTCTAGTTCAGAAATTTGTAAGGAAGGAAAGAAAGAAGGAGAGAGAATGAAAGAAACTTGTTTCAAAAGTATATGTATAGGCAGCTTTACTATCGGTATTAAACAATGGTCTCCAACGTGATGTTGTATGATGTCAAGGGATGTGCAAGTCCTGCCCGGATTGCAGCAAGTATACAGGAGCACTTAAAAAAAATTTTTTTTTCAACGTTTATTTATTTTTTGGGGACAGAGAGAGACAGAGCATGAATGGGGGAAGGGCAGAGAGAGAGGGAGACACAGAATCGGAAACAGGCTCCAGGCTCTGAGCCATCAGCCCAGAGCCTGACGCGGGGCTCGAACTCACGGATCGCGAGATCGTGACCTGGTTGAAGTCGGACGCTTAACCGACTGCGCCACCCAGGCGCCCCTACAGGAGCACTTTTGTGCATGTTTTTATCCCATCCATTTGAAATCTCTGTACTTAGGAAGAGAGTACACAGCACTCCACTGAGTTAGAGAGCACTTAACTGGTGGTTAAGAGTCAAGCTGTAGAACCTGCAACCTAGGTTCAAATACCACTTATCAGCTTTGACCTTGGAAAAATACTTAACCTCTGTGTGCCTCACTTTCCCCATCTATAAAATGTGTACACTAATAATACCTACCTTTTTGGGTTTTGATGAGTGTTAAATGTCTAAAAGAATTAAGGGCACCTCGGTGGCTTAGTCGGTTAAGCTTCTGACTGTGGCTCAGGTCATGATCTCACGGTCCATGAGTTCGAGCCCCATGTTGGGCTCTGTGCTGACAGCTCAGAGCCTGGAGCCGGCTTCGGATTTTGTGTTTCCCTCTCTCTCTGCCCCTCCCCCGCTTGTACTCTCTCTCTCTCAAAAATAAATAAACATTAAAAAATTTTTTTTTTTAAGAATTGAAACAGTAGTGTTCAGCAATTGCTCAGATGTTATTTGGTATTTCTGTTGCTATTCTATTTTGTGGGTTTTATAAGGCGATACCTGTACTATAGTACCTGCATATAACATAGGATATATATAAATGTGTATATATATATATGAACTCGATCAAATTATTACTGATGAGGGGATGATAAAAAAGTTACACGTGGTGAAACATTACCAGCAAACATGGAAGCCTTGAATTGGTCTGACCTCCAAACTTCCGAGTTCACTGAATTCATCTTGTCCTCATAGGTGAGAAGGAGCCCCTTTCATACCCCCAAATTCCGTTATGCTCATTGTGCCTTCGGTAGCTTGGATTTTAGTTGCTCTCCTCCCGGCAGATTTTCTTCTCTCTGGGCCTATCCCCAGGGTCTTCCAAAGGTCCCTATTTGCGTAGAGAGGCTGGAGCCCATTTCTACTTGCAAGAGGTTGACTAGATTGGGCCGATAGGTTGGTGGCTTATTTGAAGTGCACAGTATAATGCCAATACATTTCTGGGGTTTTCTTTCCCTGCAGGCACTCTGCCCAAGCCTTGGCTGGCTCCAGGATTGGGGCCTTCTCTTACGGCTCTGGCTTGGCAGCGAGTTTTTTTTCATTTCGAGTGTCCCAGGATGCTTCTCCAGGTGAGTTCTATCAGGCACTTCTGGTAAGATTCATCTGGTAAAAGAAACCACGCTCTGCCTCATCACTACTGAGGCTCCTATCTTGACAGACGATGTTGTGATTAAAAGCCAAGGAACTCCCTAAAGGGATTTAAGCAATGGAGTAAGTTTGTCTAACTAATGTAGTTGAAGCATTTGCCTGGCTCCTACTTGGACTAGACTGAAGAGAAACAAAGGCGAAAATGGAGGAACAAGTCAGGTCGTTCCAGCAAATGGACGAGGCAAGAAGTAATCAATGGTCATTTGTCACAACCGGTTAAAGGGAAGTTGGTGGGTTTGAGATATCCAATAAATATTTGCTGGTTATTTTACGTCAGATGTGATCAGGGGTGCACACATAAGCACTATGTGGGACATACCTTGACTGGATGAGTGTGTTTGCTTGTATGTTTTGCTAACATTATTGTTTGCTGACCTTTATCATTTCTTGACATGCTAAGCCACACACAGCACTTTCCTTCAGGGTCTGAACTTTCACAGAACCTCGCTGTCTATCGGACTCATGGTCAGCAGCAGTGATAATGACCGTGAAGTAGATTTAACAGTCTGGCCATTGTCTCCCAGGATCCCCCCTGGAGAAGCTGGTGTCCAGTGTCTCAGACCTGCCAAAACGCCTCGCCTCCCGGAAGCGTATGTCTCCCGAGGAGTTCACAGAAATAATGGACCAAAGAGAACAATTCTACCATAAGGGTAAGAAAAAGGGCAGGAAGAGAAAGAGAGAGATTTTTGTTCTCAGATTCCATGCCAGGGGCAGAGAGCTGGGGATTCATCGTAAGTCTGGACTACAGCGGGCCAGCGCAAATATGCCTATGATATGATGGGGAGAAAATCTGTTATGTCCAAGGGTGCAAGGATTGAGTGGGGAAGCATTTGGCAGAGTAGAGAAGAGGGGGGAGGCAGCATGTAACTTCCCAGGATAGACTGTAGCTACCCACTCAAAACAGGATACGGGACAGTGTAGTCCCAAGGATACTAGATGCGTGGTCTTGAAAACTGCTATCTGTGTAACAGGTGAAAGAACCCAGACTTTGGAGCTGGATATTCCAATCTAAACTGACCTGTGACAAACATCAGCTCTTTATCTTTGGGGAAACTATTGAAATCTTACCCAGTTGTCTCATTCTAAAGTCATTACCAGCTTTGCAGGATTGCCAATTGATTAAATGAATTAATGTATATAAATAAGCTATCAACAGATATTACTATCTCTGCCTACCTGCCCCCTTTCCCTAAGAAACATTAAAAAAAAAGTATTGCCCCCCCCCAAAAAAAGCAACAAAGGAAAAAAAGACAAAAGCTAAAGTTACAACTGGAAAGACCAGATGGTGGTTTAAAAAATTTTTTTTTCATGTTTATTTATTTTTGAGAGAGAGAGAGAGAGTCAGAGCACGAGCAGGGGAGGGGCAGCGAGTGAGGGAGACCCAGGCAGGCTCCAGGCTCTGAGCTGTCAGCACAGAGCCCAATATGGGCTTGAACTCATGAGTCATGAGATCATGACCTGAGCCGAAGTCAGATGCTTAACCGACTAGCCACTCAGGCGGTGGTTTTAAAAACAGTACCAGAACAAAACATATTTTCTCAGAGACTTGGGACACATGGCTTGCAGTGTGATATGAACGGGACACAGAATTCACAGAAATGGGAACGTTCTGGAAAACTTTAGACCTAGTAGTCTGCATGTCTGCAACAGGGGACATGTTAGAATAAAGAAGAAAAACAAAATAAAAACAGGACCCAAGATGAATGCTGACGGACAAAGAACAGAAATACTACAATGCATCAGATCCAGAGAATTTAGGGCTAGGAAGGAAGTGTCTGTTAGAAGCCAGGAAGCTCAAAGGCACACATACCTCAAGCCAGATAGCATTGACAAAAGGACATGATGAGGACTTCAATAGAGGGTGAGCTTACTGTAGGGAAAGGTCATACTCCTTGAGGAAAAGTTCTAATAGGCAAGCCAAATACTAGATTCAAGATGGCTGCTTCTGGTTCTTGGGCTGGTCCGGGGCTCTGTTGGTGGGGAGGTAACAGGTGGCCTCACAGCCCCTTGCAGCACAGCCAGGACAGCTTCACCGTGAAGGCATTCCCAGACTATTGTCTCTTCCCCACCCCCATGCAGCCTTCCCTAAGCATTGCTTCTGCTCCCTCCACAGTGAATTTCTCACCACCTGGTGACATAAGCAGCCTGTTCCCAGGCACCTGGTACCTGGAGCAAGTGGATGAGCTACATCGTCGCAAGTACGCCCGGCGACCGGTCTAAAGGTGGTGAGTGATTCGGCAGGGCTGGTGGCACAGAGCTTTTCCTCTTCAGATGCAGTTCCGATAGTGTCACCAGGCCAGACTGGATCGATAGCTCCAAGGTGATCAGAGGTGGGGAGTTTGTACCACGAGGACCACGTCAAACTGTTGGGGCTCTTTGCCTTGGAAAGACTAGAGCTGCTTGAAACTTGGGAATGTCAAAAAAAAAAAAAGGAGGGGGGGGCAACTGGTTTACCCAATCTGCTCACCAGGCGAAGGTCTCCTAGAAGCTTGGCAGAAACCAAGTTAGCATCTATGAGGGGAAGCAGGCTGTGAGCCTGAGCCTGTGGGACTTGTTCTTCCAGCGGGGACAGACCAGTAACAAAGATGAGTGGCTTCAGGAAAGGTACTCACTGGTGTGTTGGGGGCAGATCCATGAAGAAACAGGGTGCTGGGGATTCTGCTGGAGCCAGAAGCTTGGGTGGATGGGAGCCTCACCATGTAGTCCTTCCTGGGGAGGAAGGGGTGAGGTGTGGAAACTCAGCAGGGGATGGAGGGGGGAGGACAGAAGGGTTCCTGCCAGAGGACTGCCTGAGAAGGGGGCATGGGAGACTTCTTTGGGTGTTTTTAAAAGGAAAATCAAGAATTCCGATTTAGAATCTTGTAGCTCATGGACTCAGACATCTGCCTTCGGTTTATCTTGCAAGTTGGTAAAATGGAGAATGGAAGAGAGAGAAGCAATTTCTGCAACGACCCATAAATCTCAATAAATGCAATCCCCAAACACTTCCTGTGTGTGCACGTGTATAGTTTCCCTCCTTTGGTAGATGAAGGAAGAAGGGTAAAAATGTTTGCGAAGGACAAGGTGTGGAGCAAGGGAAGAAGAGGAAGCGCACGGGAAAAGGAGATATGTGGATAAAGCAGCAAGACCACAGGATGCAGATGTCCTCGGTTCACACAGCCTGGCCTCCCCTGTGGGGACGTGAAGTGCCAGGCGAGGTGGACAAGGGGCCTGCCGGGCCGGGCCTGCAGGGTGTGGTGGACCCACGAGCTCAGCGAGCAGGGTCACAGACTTTGGCACTGCCTTGGGGTCACTGGTTGCTGGCTTGCTTGTTTGCAGTCTGATTCTTACAGGCAAGTCAACGGCAAAGAGGAGACAGCTGCATGTGTCAATCTAGTTCAGGCATCAGAAGGAGAGAGAGGGGGGCGCCTGGGGGGCCCAGTCGGCTAAGCGTGCGACCTCGGCTCGGGTCACAATCTCACGGTTCATGAGTTCGAGCCCCGCATCAGGCTCTGCATTGATGGTGTGGAGCCTGCTTGGGATTCTCTGTCTCCCTCTCTCTCTGCCTCTCCCCAACTCACTCTTGTTCTCTCTCAAAAAAATAAATTAATTAAAAAAAAAAAAAAGGAGAGAGACAGAAAAATTTGGGACTTTCAAAGGAGAGTTTCCGAATTAGGCTCCCTTCCCGTCACGATCCATAAACATGATGCCTCTGAAGAGGAAAGCTGGGGCTCCTGTTGTCTCTCATGCTGATAACTCGTACAAGCAAGGAACCTACCACAATGAAATTTTAGCTGAGTTAGATTTTATGTCAGTGTGGTGCTCTGGGGAGCTCCGTTTCGTCACCATCCAGCCTTGCCAGCCTGCTCTTTTTTTGTTATTATTTTTTTTAACGTTTATTTATTTTTGAGAGAGAGACAGAGACAGAGTGCAAGTGGGAGAGGGGCAGAAAGAGAGGGAGACACAGAATCCGAAGCAGGGTCCAGGCTCTGAGCTGTCAGCACAGCTGAACCACCCAGGCACCCCAACCAGCCCGCGCTTGCATCAGGCAGAATGTGTCCCTTGGCTCCCGTGGCACGGGGCGCAGGGGAAGCTCAGGCACCTAGGCTCGGGTCTGGGTGGGCAGCAGAGCTCCCCAGACCTCAGGACCAGGTAGGAGAGCCCCTCTGCATAGCCTCACCTCAGACAAGAAACAGGTACCAGGAGCAAGGGGGGGATGCCCAGGATGAGAGTCGCATTGATGTGGTTCTTTTCTTTCTTTAAATTCTACAGATCCATGGAGTGGTTCCTGAGAAATCTACACCAGCAGAATTTCTGCCCACGGATCATATTTTTAAAAGCCTACTCTTAGATGGAAATGGATTGGATCGGACACAGTAGCCCCCAGAAGCACTGCCCCTGGAGGGTGAGGGGCCATCCTTAGTGCTCTTTATGCCTTTCTCTGCCACAATCACTGTCAAGGGCTTATGGTACTGCAGCGGTCTTCTGGGGAGGAGGGGTTGGAAAGAAGGCCTAGCTCACAATCGCTGCCCTCCAGAACTGTGAAAACATCCAGATAACTTTGCTTATCACAGCTTTGTGGCTGTTTGTATCATTAGTAAATTTCTGTGCTGTTATAGCTTCATTCCTTTCTTAAGTTTTTCTGTCAATTTCTAAATTTTATACCGGGAACTTTTTTATTTATTTATTTTTTTACATTTATTTATCTTTGAGAGACAGAGTGTGAGTAGGAGAGGGGCAGAGAGAGAAGGAGACACAGAATCCGAAGCAGACTCCAGGCCCTGAGCTGTCAGCACAGAGCCTGGCGTGGGGTGCAAACCCATGAACCGCAAGATCATGACCAGAGCTTAAGTTGGATGCTCAACCGACTGAGCCCCCCAGGTGCCCCTATATAAGCCCATATAACACAATGCAAAAGTTAGAGGGAGGAACTCGCTTATAGTTCTCGGAAACCAGCACAAAACCTGCACCAGCCAACATGCACAGAAGCCTGCTGGACCTTTGGGCTCCGCGGCCCCCAGTCTCCTCACCACACCGCTCCCCCCTCCAGCTGTAAAACTGCTAAGCACACACCTCACACCCTCCCTCTCTCCGTCCAGTTCCATTCTCTGAGAGGCTTAGGGGAAATAGCTTCTGCACCCAGCTTCCTTCCCTGATCTAATGATGCCACCACGCAGAACAGGCTAGAAATGACTTCAAGGGCAACCAAAGCTCCTTGTTCAGGCCTTGCCAGTGTTATCTGGGGCAATAAACACAGGGCAGAGGTTAATACAGCATGCTTTTTACTCCTCCAGCCAAAAAAAAAAAAAAAAGAATTTTGGTAGCTACCAGGGAATTTTTCCATCACAAGATGGTTTGTACCCCCTTGGGTTAGGGCACTGCTTTTTCTAGGGTCCTCATAAAATAGCAGTGGTTCAGGGAGGTGGGACTGAGCTGGGAGAGGTGCGAGAGGGGGACAGAGGACAAGGGGCCTTTTAGAAAGCTTCCTCAGCTGTTCCAGTGAGAAAGGGGTGCTATGAGGCAGAGAAGATGGTTTCCGTTGTTGGGGAGCAGGGCCGGCTGGCAGGGGAGGTGCTAGGGATAGCGGGGCACGGGGCCTGTGGGAATGAGATGCTGAGCCAGCCCACTTCACTGTGTGCCCAAGGCCGTTCGTGTCACAAGAGGCACCAGAAAATCTGAGATAAACCCCGATTTGAGCAGCTAACACAGCATCAGCTGACTTCCCAGCCCTCTCTGGGCGCGTGCTGACCTCCTCCGGTTACACCAGCTGGGGCTATGGCTCAGCAGCCCCTCTTTGCTGAACCCTGCTGCCTGCTCCCCCTCGGCAAGCTGTATGGGGGCCCTTAGTCTAGTTGGCAATCCTGGCGGGACAACATATGCCTTTCCTAAGGTCTCTGGAGTGGCGTCTGTAGGGGTGGGGAAAAAACCCTACTCACCGGAGTTCTTGAGATCAGAGTTTCTGGGCCTTCCTTGCCTTCTATCCAAATGGAGCTCACTGTGGGGTTTTAGTGCTGAAACTGCCTCTGCTGGCCTGAGCAACCAGAACCTTCCATATCACCCGATGCTGGTGCCTGCCTCCACTCAGGAGCCATGTGAACACAATGTGGGTGTGATCATAAAAAGATTTAACAACGAGGATATCAGGATGCCGACCCGTTGAATAGATGCTGCCTGTGCCCTTGGCACACCAGCCGGTTATCAGCCCTGGTTCAACCCAGGGCACCCAAGGTGTCATTGGTCATTGCATCTACTGCACAGAGGTTCCTGGCCCCATGCAAGTCCCCTCCTTCACTGAGAGCACTGGGCCTTCCTCTCATGGGTCTGGGAGCACTTCCTTGAAACTGACACCTGCTGGCTGTGAAAAGAGCCCTCCCCACCAATGAAAGGTCAGCACAGGAGGGAAGGATTTTCAGTTGCCCTGTCCCACGTTCACCCTAAAGTCTGCTACTATCATTGGTTTATTTGTCCACAGAGGGCTGGTGGGTAAAGGATTTCCCTGTGTAGGAAAAAAAAAAAAATTGCCCTGGGTGACCTGGAGCAGGATAGAGGATGAAAGGATCACTAGGTAAGGGCACCAAGCCACGTTACAGATGCCTCAAGCAGGAATGCATCACATGATGCACACGCATCAACACAGACGTGAAGACTGGCCAGCCCACTGCTTCCATCAGAGAGCTGAAGGCACGCCTCTTCTTCCAGGTCAAGATACACAAGAATGACATTGCTCTCCAAAGTGAGGTGTACAGAGATGCCACAAACCACAGAGGGACACCGAGGAATAAACAACATCCTCTGTGTGGCGCCAGCTGGGTTTGCAAGTCTTGCTTTTATGGATCTGGAAGTTATGTGGATGGTCGTGGGACAAGACGATGCAAGGAAATTGTCCCATGCTTTTTCATGCCACCAAGGCTAGAAAGCCACTTAGAGATGCTCCAGTAGTTAGAGTTCCCAGAAGTTGTTCTGACCACCTTTGAGCACCAAGTACGGTGTGTCCAGAGAGTTTTGAAGAAAAACACCGAGACTGAATGTTGAGTTCGAATTTCAATGCACTTTGGAACTTGATCAGTTTCAGCCTGCTTTTCTAGGATCGGTGGCCTCAAGGGAAGGCCTCGTTGGTGCATGGGATTCTGTGAAAGAGACTGAGGGAGACCTGCCGTCTACTCTCAAAGAAAGGGATGAAGAAACTCGTATTTACCAAGTGCACTTCCCAGAAACCCCATGTTAATTGCTTTAATCCTCACTGGGGTTCTGAGGCACCCATCCCTCCTCCTGATGAGAAAACAAAGGTTTAGGAGAATTAGACATTCCTTGAAGGCCCACCCTTTTCTCGGAGCACTGCAGACACAGCACAGCCACCATCCCCGGCGGTTCCCCTGGGCCTTTCACTCAATCACAGCACTCAAGAGGCCATAGTGGGGGGTCGCTCCCGCGAATGCCCACCAGCAGCCCTGGCCCAGGCCTTCTCAGTCCAGATGGGAGCCTCAAAAACAGATGCTATTGGGCCCAAGGTAGGTATAGGTCATCTCCTCCTAAAGGGGAGGAACCATCAAAAGGTAAAGCCCTTAGGGTCAGAGAGTGCCATTCTGTCATGTTTCATGAAAACCATCTTTTTTTTTTTCTTTTTTAAAGTCAAGTAATACACTGTCCAACCCGTTCTGAGCTGGCTTTGTGAAATCGCAAGTATTCTCATGCCTCATACCTTAACTTACTTTCTTCCCCTTATGAAACCTTCCGAACACCTCAGGGATATCACCCTCAGCTCAAATCATGCCTCTTCTGGACTCAACATGAATTCATACACACCTCAGCACACCCAGTGGCCTCTGTGTGCTGTCCCTCCCACTGAATGGTGACTTCTTTGGGAATGGCCCGGGTTTTAAGCTTCCTCCTAGGCAAATCACCTAGCCTGCGTGCGTAACGTGCCCGTTTGAGGAATTCTGTTTTTTCACGTGCACGTATACTCCCAGATGGAAGGGATCTGAAATACCACAGGATTCTGAAATACCGAGTTTTCTACCTGCAAAAAATGCGCTTGAATAACCTGAGAGACAGACAAGAGAGGGATCCCTCTTCTGAGCACACACCCAGGCATGCACTTTGCTCACCCCAATCTCCCGCCACACCCACTACCCTCCTGCAGCCGAACCTTGCCCACGGCTGCCTGCGGGTGCCCTCTGGTGGCTCTTCAGGGTAATAACAGCAGCGCATTGGCGATCTGGGGTAGGCTTTTTATTGGGTGGTTCTCACTGCTCTACAGAGGTCAGCTGAGGTCTGCAGAGTAAGCAGTGTCGGCCCGAGAGATGTGGATCTCCTCTCTCTGTTGGTCACGGTGGGCAGGTTTTCTTCAGAAAAGCCCCCAGGGCTCAGAACTGGAACTGGAAAGCCTCAGTCACATGTTGCTTCCACGCGTCCAGGCTGGGCAGCAGAGAGGAGAGGCCCATGACGTGCCAGGTCTCCCCATTTGACACCATCGAGGTCTGGTAAGACAGCAGCTGCACTCCTGCCTCTGCCAGAAGGCCTGGGAAGTAGACAGACAAACTCCTGGTTGGCACGGGGCATGGGGGAAGAAGCAAGAGGCAGGGAGCAGGATTGGAAGTCCTGGATTCCTGTGATCAAAGTTGCAATAGGGGGTGATAGTCTCAGAATCAAAGAGCCAAGGGACAGTTCACCAGGGCACCTGCCCAGCTTCCCTCGCTATCCAGAGACTCTTTAGGAACACCCTGACCATCAGGCAAGGCAGAGAAGGGAAGATCCAGCCACAGATTTCAAGCCTTCTCCTGACTGCTTGTTGTAGGTTTTATCTGGACCAACAGCAAAGGAGAAAAGCAGGGGAAAGTGCCTCTGGTCAGCTGGCAAGGATGGTGAAATTAGGCCCTTTGAGGTCTGTGGATGCACTCAGCCAAACCTGGAAGGGCTCCAATACTCCCAGTGTCTCGGTGCCAGAGGCCTGGGGCAGGTCCAAGATGCTCACGACTGCCGGAGCGGATGTCTACACAGGCTGGGTTGCCGTCCGGCCCGCAGGCAGGAGAGCCACACTCAAAGGCTCAGAGTTCCTGGGTCCAGAGGCCTGGGACCCAGCTCTCCAGGCACGTCCACGCTGTGTGCTTAATATGGTGAGCAGGACAGTCAGTAGGGGCTCTGGGGTCCTACCGCCGGCCCACGGTTCTGTGACCTGAGATAAGGCACTTTCTCTCTGAACTCTGTATCCACTTCCCAAATATTCTGGGAACTGGCAAGACAGACCCCCCCCCCCCCCCCACTGTGTGCTGCAGATCCAGAAATGCCCTGAGGGGCAGAGAGGGGCTACAGGAGGCAAAGGTCCATGGAGCCCAATGCCAGCGGAGACTGCCGCCCCCTCCCCCCCCGCCCCAGTCCCGTGCCACACACACACTCGCCCCTGCTTCAAGGGCACAGGCCAGCCCTACAAACCCCTCCTCACCAATCATGGTGGGCAGCATCGCAGGATTAGCCGGCTGAGCCCGGAAGATGAGCAGGGGCAGACCCCTGCGGAGAGGCACCTCTGGCCTGAAGACAGCTCCGTTGAGCGCCTGCAGCACTGGCGTGGTGCCCTGGACCAAGCCCACAGTCTGGTAGGGGGCACCTGCCAGGGCCACGGTCAACAGGCTTTCCCCACAGCACTGCTCCCCTGGCCCAGCAGGGTTGTGGGAGGTGGTCACCTGTGGGGAGAAGGCAAGGGGGCTCCGTTATGCCTGCCGGCTGCATTGCATCCCCCCCTGTGTCCACCTCACTGCTGATCTGTAGCGCTCCAGGCCAGTCAAAATGCTCAGCGATTCAGGGCCGGAGGAGAGGCCCAATGGGCCCAATCAGGTGTCCCTGAGCATTAGCTTCCTGGGACAGTCAACGGCCTCCGTCAAGGGAGGGCAAGGAGAGATCTGCCAGGTGCGGGCAAAGGCTGGGAGCTGGGAAGGAGGAGAAAGGGGGCGGCCCGCCCTGCCCACCACTTCCTGCATAGACTCCGCAGCCTAGTGGAGGAGGAGAAGAAGAGGGGAGCCATGGGAGTTCCCGCTGGCTGAGAAACGCAGGCTGTGCTCTAAAAAGGGAAGCAGAGGGGAAGACACCAAAGGGGAGGCATGAGGGCCGTGTAGGAAGCTTCCAGAATTTGCAAGCTAATCAAGAAACTGGGTGCTATGGGGACGCCTGGGTGGCTCAGTCGGTTAAGCGTCTGACTTCGGCCCATGTCATGATCTCACAGTTGGTGGGTTTGAGCCCCGCATCAGGCTCTGTGCTGACTGCTTGGAGCCTGGAGCCTGCTTGGGATTCTGTGTCTCCCTCTCTCTCTGCCCCTCCCCCACTCACACTCTGTCTCTTGAAAATAAACAAATGTTAAAAAAAAAAAAAAAGAAAAGAAAAAGAAAGAAAGAAACTGGGTGCTATGGTAAGAGGAGTCAGAGACTGCTGGTCTACCTCCCAGCCTCCGGCCAGATGCAGCCTGGCCCCTTGTCTTCCTCAGCTGTAAAATAGGGGTGCTGCTCCGGCCTCCCATTCTCATGGGCACTTATACACAAAGCACTATCAGGAGGGCTGGGTTCACTCAGCAACACTCAGAGGCAGGCGGACAGAGAAACGATGGCTGCCTATCACAGACGGTCAGTGTCAATGACGGGGCCTGCACTCGGGGCTCCCACTCAATGAGCAGGGCTGTAAGCATATTCTGGAAAGGTAGGGAGAGAAGGGCAGGGCCCAGAGGGAAAGGAAAGGGGGGGCGAGGGGCACACACATTGAGGCCAGCCTCTTTCACCAGCAGCTTGGCATTCACCAAGTTCACATCCGCCTGATTGGAAGTATCTTTGAGGAGGCCGACAATGACCGCGGGGCTCAGGCAGTTCCCAGCATTCTTCAGGGAGGTTCCTGGGGACGGAGAAGTTATCATAAGATCACCGTTTGGTGAACAACACAGGAGCCGCGGGCCGGAGACCACTGGCGCCTAGCTTTGGGTCGCGGCCTCCTCGCTGCCCTGTCCCCCCCACCCCCCACCCTGCCCAGGGCAGCTCTGCTTCCCTCTGGAGGGCAGAGAGCCAGTAACTGCCACCCAGTTCCCCGAATTGTTTTCTCCGGGGATCCCCTGGCTCTGACCTTGCCTATTACTGGCAGTGCTCAGGGTCTAACCACCCCCGAGCTCTCCCCAAGTGAGCAGATGCATAGCAGGCCATAGTGGGGGGCAAGCCGCGGCAGGGTTTGGGGAGCTAGACTCCTCCCCCATCTCTCACCACATCTGCACAAGCTGGGCCCACTGCAAAAGTGGCTGGAGCCTGAGGGCAGACCTCAAGTACTGTCCTCATGCCCACTCCCCAGCTGATCAACTGCTCCCCAGGGCCATCGGCTTGCCCAAGGACCCACCTTACTACGTCACAGAGCCCGAACTGTCCCACCGCCTCGTCTAGCACCCCCCACCCCAACTCTCACTTTACAGGTCAAGAACCCAAGGCTCAGAGAAAGGAAAGTCACACAGCAGGTAAGCGACAGGGCCAAACCCAGAATCAAAGGTCCTGTCGCTTAATCTGGGACTCCCTCCACCAATCCTGTGGCCTCTCATGTGAAACTCTGTCTCTTGTGGAGGTTTCTCTGGCACCCAGAACACCTACATCTTAAAAATACTATACAAACGTGACTTGTGAAAATCACATGTATTTCCCAGTGATTTTTCTGCGCCTCTCCCCTCTTTCCCCACTGGGTAGCAAGTGAGCCATATGCGGACATAACGTGGGACATGGGGTCACAACACCAGGTCAAGTTGCTTCCCAGTCCCTCACTGTCGCTGAACTGCTGCACACACAACCCTCTTCCCCTCCCTCTGCAGTGTCCCCAGCTCACCCTGTGTTACCACCTGGATGGCCCCTTTGGGGGATCCAGCCCAGGCTCGCATCAGTGCCCCCAGAGCTTCTGCCAGACCAATCCAAGGCTTGGTGTGCGGAGAGAAGGCACTGGTAAGGGCCTGGGCGTTCACCTGCACAGAAAGGGGAGCAGAGCTAAGGTCAGGAAAAGGAGGGGCAAACGTCTGCCCATCTCGGCTACCAACCACAGCTCCACGTAGACAGCAAAAGGCACAGACCCATCCTTGCTTCGTGTGCCTGAGGGGCTGGGAGGGAAGGCAACTTCCATCAGCCACCAAGACAATAACTTGCTGGGGATTGCTGTAGAGCCAGAAAAGCACACAAAAGGCTAAGACCGTTCCAAATCTCCAGAAGGGGGATAAAGGAATGTCTCCGTCCCTGAACAGTGCCAGCCTCACCCCCCCCTCCCCCGCCGTGGGAGACTGGTTTTTCCTGTGCTGGGGAAGGGTCCGGACGGCACAGTAGGAAGGTGGGTCTTTGACGTAAGCTGTATGGCAAGTCACAGATCACTTGGACCTAGAGTGGTAGGTCGTTCCAGGATGCCTTCCTGTTTACTTTATACCTCAATTAAAAAACAGTGAGTGTGTGTGTACATGGTCATTAATCACTTTGACCAAATATCACAATTTGTGAAGTTGAATTCACATACTCTTGATGATCCTATCACCTTTCAAACATTGGCCCACCACAAGGCAACCTGGGCAGCTAAAGGGGGCAAAAGCCATGTGTCCTTCTAAAGGTAGAAGTCTAGGGGCACCTGGGTGGCTCAGGCGGTTAAGCATCTGACTTCGGCTCAGGTCATGATCTCGTGGTTCATGAGTTCGAGCCCCATGCCTGGCTCTGTGCTGACAGCTCAGAGCCTGGAGCCTGCTTCAGATTCTGTGTCTCCCTCTCTCTCTGCCCCTCCCTGCTGTGCTCTGTCTCTCTTTCTCTATCAAAAATAAATAAATGTTAAAAAAAATTTTTTTTAAAGGTAGAAGTCTAGGGTAGGTCTGGACCCCCAACCAGGAACTTGATAACAAAGCCAGCTTGTCCTGGGTCAGAATTTTGATTCCATTTTGTGGCTCAAGATGGTCTGGCTCTGTAAATAAACTCTACCAAAAAAAAAAAAAAGGGTGAGGCACCTGGGTGGCTCAGTTGGATAAGCATTTGACTCTTAATTTCAGCTCAGGTCCTGATCTCATGGTTTGTGAGTTTGAGCCCTGTGTAGGGCTTTGTGCTAACAACACAGAGCCTGCTTGGGATGCTCTCTCTCCCTCTCTCTCTGTCCTTTCCCTGCGTATGCACTCTCTCTCAAAATAAATAAACTTAAAAGGAGAAAAGAAAAGAAAAGAAAAGAAAAGAAAAGAAAAGAAAAAAGAAAAAAGAAAAAAGAAAAAAGAAAAAAGATGGTCTGGCTCTGAAATTAAGCATTGGCCACTTTGGTGACTCAACGTGTACAAAGAACCAAAGAATTGAAGAAGGATTTAATTTGAAACCTGGGGTTCGATCCAAATCAAACAGGCTGCTGATGTTGGAAATAGCCAGGGGGCAGAGCTTCCCACCAGACCCTTCTGCGCGGGCGGCATCCTGGCTCGAGGGCTCCTGTGGCAGGGTTCCCCTGCTCCTCTCCAAGGGGCACAGGAAAGAGCAGCAGTGAACCAGGAGGTGGGACGAGGCAGGCCCAGTGGCCAGGAGCAGAGCGGAAGTGCCACCCGCCAGCGGGCTGGGCTGAGCTTGCAGGACGTGGAGGAAAGTGTCCTCTGGGCAGCCCCTGCCGGAACCCAACCCAGGGGTGCTCCTTGCAGGGTCACAGAACAAGCGGAAGGGCTCCAAGAGTCAGGCGCCTGACCCTACTGTTAGTCTGTGTCTAAGGTTAGGACAGAACGAAACTGAAGTGGATGCACGGGGAGAGATTTCCCATGTGACACAAATGTCTTTCTTTCCAAAAGCCTACCGCAGGACAGCCAGACGCTTTGCGTGAGACTTAAATTTTCCCAAGTCTAGGGGCACCCGGGTGATTCATTTGGTTAAGCCTCAGACTTCGGCTCAGGTCACGATCTCACAGTTCGTGGGTTTGAGCCCCACATCGGGCTCTGTGCTGACAGCTCAGAGCCTGGAGCCTGCTTCGGATTCTGTGTCTTTTTCTCTTTCGGTCCCTTCCAGCCTTGCGCTCTCTCTCAAAAATAAATAAACATTAAAAATAATTAAAAAAAATTTTTTGCCCAAGTTTACTTTGACCAAGAGAGTTTACCTCTGATATAAGATGGGAATAGCTTGTGGTTCCATTTGATGGAGCTGGTAAGGAGCCCCCAGCATGAAAAGGCCTGGAATGCCACCATGACCTAATGACACCATGGGAACTCCCAAGGGCTGTGACAGGTGGGCAGACGCATGCCTGGCAAAGGGCTACAAAGAGAAAAGCCCAGCCCCAGTTGGTGGATACTGGCCACTGCCCAGGCCTCAGCCCAGATCCCAGCGCATCACCTGGGGGGACCTGCTCAGAAACTAGATGTGCAAAGGGAGAAAGTGCCCCCCACTCTGGGGAGCCAAGTGACGCAGAATACATAGGGGAGAGGCACACAGCTGGGCTGGCCAAGTGTGGTCGCTGACTACCAGGATGGCCCTGGGGGCGGGGGATGGGGTCGGTCCTTCAGGGGAGCAGCTGGCTCCCTTACTCCCTCAGGGTGTAGACGGCAGGGTGGCCCGGAAAGCTGGGCTATCAAACCAGGGCTGGCAGGCTGAACAAAGCATCCTGTGTCTCTCCTGCTATGGTTCCATCCTCGGCTGTGAAAATCCCCAGGCTGAGGGTCAGCCAGGAAGGTCGGGGACCAGCCTTGGCTCCCTTCTGGAGGGAGATAAACTTAAAGATATAAACTCATGAGATCTTAACAAGGGAGAATATGGTCCATTGCCAATGGGTTGAAACTGGACTGGAAAGGTCAAGCAAGTCTTTGTGAAGGGGTGGCAAGCCCCCCTGAAAGAGAGCTATGCCTTCCTTAGTCATCGGTGTCCCCACAGGGTTAGGACAGATTCTGGTACCCACTGGAGCTTAAGGGACATCCAAAGACTGAATGATTGAGACAGGACTGGAAGTAAGTTAATTAAGTTAAGCTTGGAGGCAAAATGTACCAGGAAGGGCTGAGTATGAGCTAAGAGAGGAAGTAGGGACACCAGGCCATGATTTGGGGAAACAGAGGGGGCTTGGGGGGGTTCATTCTGGGACTGGGGACTCGCCCCACCCAGGGTTCTAAGGTGGACATGGGACAAGGAGCACTCAGGCCTTGGAGGGGAGAGAGGACCCTGACAAGCTTCTCCACCGGCCGGTCCCCCAGCTGCCACTCCCCACGGCATCCAGCATTATCCAGCATCACCCAGGCCACACTCCTTCATTCCCGAGGCTTGTGGAGAACAAAGGAGCGTTTCTCCGGAGCCCAGACCCTGGGAAGAGCAGCAATCTCAGCAGCAAGGCTACAATATAGCAGTGCCGAGCCTGCTCCCCACAGCCCGGCTGTAGCTACCAAGGCTGGGACAGGGCGGCTCCTGCCACCCCACTCACAGGCCTGGCTCAGGGGACTCCTTATCTTCTGCTCCCAGAGCAGAATCAGATCGGCACACTACTGTTCACAGGAGCTATCACCACTCCCCAAAACCAGATGCCCCGCTCCTGCTCCTCCCCGTGAACCCTGGGCTCCAGCCCCACTTGGCCATACTTACCACCCCCGCCAGGGACTTCCCCTTCACCATGTCCACAAACTGGATGGCAATCTCCTCCCCGCAGCGGCTCTGGGCCTCCTTGGTGCTGGCACCCAGGTGGGGGCAGCTGATGACGCTCTCGTGGTCCACCAAGGCGCGGTCCCTCGGTGGCTCCTACCCAGAAAGAGACACCTCTTGGTTGGCTGCCCAGGGAAACCGGAGAGAAGGGCAGGGGTGATGACGCCTTCTACTTCAGTCTTGCCAGGTTGCTGGTCTCCAGGCCCGGCTTCCTCATTAATGTCCCACCACGGCAGAGTGGACAGAGGATGGATGGGATTTGCATCTCAGCTCCACCAGTTTATGCGCCTTCGGGTAAATCTCCGCCTACTTCTCTGAGCCTTGGTTTCATCATCTATAAAATGGGCTAATACCAGCCATCCGGTAACACTGCTGTGCAGATTATGTGCCAGTAACTCAGGAGGCTGTCAGCCAGTGTTGCTGTTACTGGTTTTTCCCCTGAATCCGTGCAGCACGGACTGTCAGCTCTTCACACAGTAGGCTCTCTGCACAGGTGTCACATCCTGGCTGTCACCACAACCGGCGGTCCACCCGAGCCCCTCTGCCCACCCTCCAGTGTCCCTCCCACCCTTCGGCTCACTGAGCACAACGCACTGCCTTTGGGAACATCACTCAGGTCTCTTGTCTGGCCGCTTGGGCCTGTGAGTGCTGTCCACATATTAGCAAGTGCCATGAGGAGGCCAAAGACAGCAAGAGGAAGGTGCTGGGCTGGGGGATGGCCAGGCGTGAGTCTGCCTTCGAGAAGCTTACCGTCTGGTTAAGATGACCGGGAGTACCAACCCAAGGCACTGTGTCCCTGGGCAGGGAAGACACAGTGAGTGCTCCAGGGCTCAGAGAGGGCTGGGGACCCGCCAAGGCCCCACCGCAAGTAACCAGCAACCTCCAGCTGCCTAATCCAAAATCCCTGCTCTTTCTCCCGGATCTCTGATGCTGGTGGCAGGGCTTTTGAGAGAGGCCAACAGCATCCAAGTGGAAATGCCCTTTCCATCATTCCAGCTCTCCCGTGGAGAGACAGAAAGAGCAGCCCATGCTCGGGACCAGGGGGACACTTCTGGCCATTATTCTCAGGCTTCGTTTCCTTCCCTAAAGAGAGGATAAGCCAATGGACACTGGGTGGAACGTCTTCTTGGCAATGGGATTCATTTCATCAGAGACCTGCACCAATACATTCATTGCACCCTGCCCCAAGTGACCTCTCTCTGCCCCAGGTCCTCGACCTCAGAACTCATTTGTGGCGCCGTCTCCCCAGAAGTTATCCACATGGCAGCAGTGGAGGGCGCCTGCGACCAGGAATTGGGTCCTATTTAACATCTGAGTTTTGCAAAAAACAACATGGCTGTCTCTGTAGTAAGCTCTGCGAGGGCTCCTCAGATCACAAGGGCATGATCTGTGGCAACACGATTTGTCCCGTTTACCACAGGTGCTAGAGACCCTAAGCCAAAGGCCTCTGTGCCTGCCAGGCTCTCTGCCCGGGGCCCCTCTGCTCACCGCTCCTGTCCTCTGCCAGGCACTCACCTCCGTAAACACGTCCAGTGCAGCACCAGCACACTGACCCGACTGCAGGGCCCGGAGCAGGGCGCCCTCGTCCACGATCCCTCCCCGAGCGCAGTTCACCACACGCACCCCCTTCTTGCACTGGGCAAAGGTGCTGTCATTCAGCAAGCCTGCGAGGAGGGAGGAGATTTACTGCAGCGCCGGTGCTTGGCATCCGGGCACCAGTACCAGGCCCCCCCTTGCCCACCAGCTCCTTCCCCGCTGGCCTCCTTCCAGCAGGGCGACAGCCTCTCTGGTCTCACCTCTCCCTTCTCGGACGCTCTGGGGCAAAAGTCTCTGTTCCAGACTTAGGCCTAACTCAGTTTAGAAACATCCGAGTACTGCCTGAGGTATGTGTGCATTGAGCAGTCCCCAGAACCAGAAAGGCCATCAGTGGCCCCAGGAAAACACTGTGAGATCACTGGTCGGACATGTTGACCCAGTTCATACGGTGCATTTTCAGCTAGCTCACCCCTGCTCCGTGTGATGCAGGGCCGGCTAACAAAGCATCACCGTACGCCACACTGGAGGGACCTGGTCACCAGCGTCTGCAGAAAGGCCAGACAGAGGGCCCACCCTGATCCGGTCTGTGGCTTCTGAGGCCAACCCATCAGCAGGGACACACGTACCCGTGGTGGAGGGCAGGAGAGGTGTGTGCACAGTGATAAAATCACAGAGAGGCCAGATCTCCTCCAGGGGCAGCTGCTCAACACCAAAGGAGGCCGAGACTTCCGGCGAAATGATGGGGTCGTACCCTATAGTCTGGTCAGAAGCGAGAGAGAGACAGAGAGAGGAGCTGATGTCACTATTAATTTTAGTATTGGTATTATTAATAACGGTGGCCATTTAGTGAGCCACTATTGCTAAACCTTTCCAAATGCCGGTTTACCTCTCACACTAATACAGTAAAGGCTGGCACTATTCTATTTTAGAGCTGGAGAAAGTGGGGCTCACACATTAGGAGGAGCAGGCCCCGAGTGCAAAGGGAGGCCCAGGCCCTTAACCATCAACAGATGCAAAAGCAGCGTGGGGCGGGGGGGTGTGGGGGGAAGGTGGAGCTCAGAAACTCATGGCAAGCAGGGAGCCCCGGAGAGGCAGGACGACCACTTGGGGAGCAGTGACGCACTCGTGGGGTACAACCAGCAAGAGAGGACAGGCTGGCCGTGGCCCAGGACCCACGGGGTCAGAGCGCAGGCAGGGGCACTGACAACTTCAGCAGAGTGAGGAAGCAGGGGGTGGGGGCAGTGTGATCAAGGAGACCAAGAATGGACACTGGGGAGTGGTGTAGACACATCAGCGAGGAAAGTTTGGTTCCTTCTTGAAGTTTCTTAAAATGCATCTTGTCTTGGAAGGCACGACTTGGTGACTAATCACACAGAGGTCTAAAGGATGAGAGACGGATCCTTTCAACAAGACAGGTTTGATGGGGGTGCGGAACAAGGACGTCAAGAGGGGGGAAAGGGAGACATAAAGGAACCGTGGATGGGGAGGGACCCAGAAGAACGTTCTGGGCTGACAGGGGAGGAGGGGATTCCCCAGGCGGAGTGACCTCTCCGAGGCTGCTGAGAAGGAAGGGAGGCTGACTCCTGGGAGACAGGGGGCAGGCAGGAAACTCCGGGGGTACAGACTCCATCAGCCTCATGGTATTTACCAAAGGCCATCAGATACCGGTGAGGGAAGGACAGGTGGAGAAGACAAAGCTCAGAAGAAAGAAGAAAGGAGGAGTAGTCATCGCTCATAATGGCAAACACTCCTTTCGCATTTACTATGTCAGGGCTTCCAACTCATATCCAATGGATTAGGCACGATGATTTCCCCCATTTTACAGATGAGGAAAGTAAGGCAGCGAGGTGAAATGATTTAGTCATGGTCACACAGGGGGCAAATGGTGGCGTGGGGACAAGAACCAGTGTTTGGATTTTGGGGCCTGTGCCCGCAGTGCCCATCCTTCTACATCAGGTAGGGAGGCTGAGAAGACAGGGGTGGAGGAAATAGACACTTCTCTCCTGCATCAGAACCAGTGTTGGGTGCCAGTCGCACAGGTCTCAGCCAGGGCAACGCTCTGAAGGTTACCAAGCCAGCACAAGAAGCTGGGAAGAACCCGCAACCAGCCATGAAGCATCACACCTCTTTCAACAGCAAAGACTTAATCCACTTTCTGTCGGGTCTACCCAGGAGGTCGACCCCGAACTCTCTCCTTCAGCTTGGTCCACATCAGCAGCATTGACTGGGGGAAAGAGGTGTAGCAGCCATAAAAGCCTCAAAGGCATCAATGTCCTCAAGAAGGCAGGACAGCCAATTGACCTGGGCACACCGGCAGAAGCCAAGGGGCGGACACTGAACCAGGAGGCCTGGACCTGGGTCCTCAGTCCTAAGTAGAGGAATTAGGTGGATGATTTCAAAGTCCTCCCCTGCTCCAACATTCAATAATTCAATATTCCTTGAAAAAAAAAGTTCCCTTAACCCGGAAGCATTACAGGTGAACCCTACAATGTTCAGAGATGGCCCAGGATTAAACAAAAACAAACAGAACAGAACGCATAATACTCGAACACTTTAACGGTGGTCACCTCTGTGTGGTGGAATTTTTTGCTCCTGTATGTTTTCCTGTGCTTTGTACTGTTTCCCCCACTGATCACCAATTCTTTGGGGGAAACATAAAAGTTATCTTAGAAAATCACAGCAAAGAAGCTTTCTATATAAAATTCAGCCCTTCCAGAGAAGGAACTGAAAATGGTTGGTTATGAATAAGGTACAGATTTCAGATCACGTTTTTCATCAGCCTCGTGGAACCAGGAAAGCCAAGGTGGAGGTTTGGGGGGAGAGGCTGTAGGTCATAAGGTCATGACCACCCCAGCCCAAATGGTCATTCCCTTCAGATAGAACCTATTCGTTTCGTGGGGACAATGAGGTGTCCGGGGGAGGAGAGAGGATCTCTGCCCATGTCCTTACAAGTCCTCTTTGTCTGCCGGCTCAGAGGCTGTCCGGAACAATGGCCCTGTTCATGTCTAATCCAGATGTACTTTGTTCATGTGAGTGGGGACAGGTCGGGAACACCAGCAGAGGTCACAAAGCCAAGCCTCATGGAGGCAAGTTCACGCGACGCTAGGGCTTCTGGGCTCTCAGGAGCCAAGAAGCAGCGGGGGGATGCTGGGAGGAAGGGTCCCGCGGGCCGAGCCTGGCTCAGCGTCCCCACGGGAGGGGCCTATAGCTAAAGGGGGAGATGGGGAAGGAGGAGATGGGCATCTTCCACAGTGGTCAACGGGCCCTGACTCAGCTTTCTTTCTCTTGTTCAGCTGTAGACAACTGCAGGGAAGAATTCGGCTGAGAAAACCCGTTTGCATTTTTCACTCGAGATCCTCAGGGCAGACAGGAGCTGAATGAACTCAGCCAGCAGTTGGGGTTCTCACATCAGGAGACCATTAGGGGAGGAGGGGGGAGTAGGAAGAGTGACACTGGGCCCAGGAGACCAATGTCTGAGTAGGGTCCTGACGGGTCCTGGAAAGGGTCAGATGTCCTGATGGACAGAAGTTGGAACAATTCCAGGTACATACCATCCAATGACTATTCCTAGAGGAGCCTTAGGGACACCCGCAGAGGGGCTCCACGCCTGAACCCCGGCCTCACCAGCCTCCTGTTGCTGGGCAGCAGCGGAAGCCTAGCTTTTCATGCAGAGCCACCTCCCCGTTGGTGACACAGAAGGCAGGAGAGGCTGCCTACGCCTACTCTGGGCCCTCTGGCTTAGCAGTGGATGCCAGAGAGCAAGGGGGCCTTTAAAGGAAAGGCGCCTCCCCATCATACCCCCTTTCTACCCCACATCCAATTCTTTTGCCTTAGGATTAGAACTCTCTCCCCTTTGGACAATGAAATCTTACCAGAAACCCAATATAAAAACTGACCAAGGCTGCAGAGGTGAAGGCCCAGAGCCCCACCACCTACTGTCTCCCGAGGGTCCCCCTCCCTGTGTCCCTAAGGCACCTTTCTGGAACTTCAGGCTCTGGGAAGAACTTGAAATCAGTACTCTAGGGCAGCAGGAACTGCAGTTACCAGACTGAGATAGGAGCTGCCTGCCTCGGGAGGCTTTGTCCTGAGAAAGGAGGAGCACAGAGACACGGCATGGATCATGCACCATGCAGCCAGTGCAGATCGGGGCCGAAGACCGTGCTGGTGCACGACAAAGGGCACCAGACTGGAAGTCAGGAAACCTGGAGTTTCAGCTGGACTCCACCATTTACTAGTCCTATTATCTGGAACATTATCACACAGCCTTCCTGGGCCTCAGTTTCCTTATCTGTAAAACTGGGATGATAATATTGACCCCGAGGGGTCACCGTGAGCACAGTATCTGACCAGGCAGACCTCAGTAAATATTAGCTGGGTCTGAAAGAAATCAGTGAGAGCTGGCGCCTTGGGTTCAACGTCCACCCCTCTGGGCCAACTTCAGATTCATCACGACACTGGCCGCACAGTAACTGTCAAGAGATGCTTGTCTGCTCCTCAGGGAAAAACCTTGGTAAGAGAGTGCAAGGCTCAGCTCCTGGCGGGCTTGGGTCTGATCACACATTCTAGGGGACACGCCAGCGTGAATGTCTCCGAAGCGTACAACCTGTGATTCGGCACGAGGTTGGGAAAAATCTTCAGGCCGAAAGAACGCCATGGAGCCTGACTCAGATGACCCAGACCACCAGCAGGCTACCGGCTGCCAGAATTATACCGAAACACACATCTGTGCCATGAGGCCCAGAGCCAGTCAGCAGCTGCTCTCAGCGGGCCTGGGAAGGTTCCTTCCAGGCCTGTGCTCGTTGGGAACGACAGCATAGAAGGGCTCTCCCCCAGCACACACTCAACCAGGTGCTTCTGGGAAGCCCCCTAGCAGAGCTAAGGTCCAGCATATCCCCCCTTCCCTGAGTGACCAGATAGTGACAAAGAAAGGACAGGAAAGAAAGGGGGGCAGCCCCCACATCTGAGCACAAAAGGGTCTCTGCCAACCCTCCTGTGACATGAAGGGGTCAACTCTTAAATCATGATACTGTGGAAGGGGCTGGATGTTAGTCATCCATTAACAGCCTCATTAGTGATTAACAGCCTGGGTGACAGATTAAAGCCTGGGGTAAGACCCGAGGGGAGGGGGTGATAAAGATAATCTGCACATGCTCAGCCTCGTTGCCTGAGCCGCCCAACCAGGACTCCTCGGAGTCTCCTCCGCCTCCCGGTCCACTCTGTCTTCAATCACAGTGTTCGCCCAAGTTACTGTAACAAACCATAGCCCTTAATAGTTTTATTCTATTTCCAACGACCGCACAGTGAACTCCCTGCTAAGGACCACTCCACAGATAAAGAAACTTGTAGCCCATGGGTAAAGGGTGCCTGGAGATACCAGAGTTTTAAAGGCCGTCTGCTTCTACATCTGCCAATGCATACACTTCGTCCACACATGCCGGCCAAGTACTCAAACAGTCTCACAGGTGTATCTGCAGTAGTGGGAGACTTGGCTCTCTCCCTTCCATCTGGGGCCAGCTCTGGCTGTAGCTCTGTTCCCTCGGGCTTGTACCTCTTGGTCCTCCGTGGATCCACTGCTTAGAGAGCAATATTCTTCTACAGACTGCCCGTTAGCTATTGGGCAGCCTCCCAGGATGCCTCCCAAGTCACGATGGGGCTCAGTGACCCGAGTGCCTTCAACCCTTACTTAGGAAGTATAGACAGGAACCTCACACCATCACCTTCCATCTCCAGAACTTTCAGTCTCTCAGAGCTTGGGTTCACAATACTTCAGAGTCTGACTGGTACAGAGCATGAGAAATGTCACCTTCCTTGTTCTGGAAGCCATGCTTCTTTTAATGCTGCCAAACATCACATGACCTTCCTATCAGCCATGCCACTTTTAACTGTACACTGTATTTCTGTCAACCAAAGGTCTCCCCCCCTACAAAAGCTTTTTAACAACACCTCTACATCTAATATATGTTCAGTTGCTTTGGGGGACCATGTGTAGGGCACTGATAGGTATTCTAGCTAGACTTCCTGTTAGGATGCCCAACTAGCATTCTAGCCTTCTTATGTTTTTTAGGATCTCATTCCACACCCTTGAGAATTAACCACCTCTCCCTGCTTCCTGTCATCCAGGCCATTGATGAAAAAGGTGGAGAAAGCAGAGAGCCCTTCACCATCCTGGACCATCTCCCTCCAGATGGAGACAGGGCTATGCTCAACCAGTTACTAAAGCCTTAGCACCAAGCTCACGTTTTCCATCTTAATCCCAAGGGTATCATGAAAGACCTCACCAACATCTTACTGACATCCACATTTCCAAACCATCTAAATGTCTATCCTTGAGGAAGTGGCTAAATAAAAGGCTATTTGTCTACACAACAGAATTCCACGCAATAGTTTAAAAATATGGTAAATGTATTTATTACAAGACATACATTTTTATGTTGGCAGCATGTATAACAGTCTATTCTCAAAGGGCACAGAATCCCTCTGTAGGCAAAGAACTGTATGCATTCCGTGTAAACGCACAGAAAAAAGTCCAAGGTGACACACGCTAAAGTGATGTTACCTGTGAGACCAGGATTGGAGTGGTACCCAAGGAGATAAGGATCTAAAAGTCAGTTTTTGTGAGAAGGCATTCACCTATTATCTAACTAAAATAAAATCTTAAACTCCCCAGGTACAAGACATCTGGGGATTCCTACCATCCATCAGTTTACTGCTGGTTTCCAAAGGCAGAACAAGGCCAATGGAAAACAATTTGCGTCTAGTAAACACTGATCATTGTTTCCTGCCTGGATGCCGATAAACCCATCCCTTTCACAATTTGTTCAACGATCCTCCCTCCTCACCCTTTGGAAAATGTTGCCCTTTGCAGCCGCTCACATCAACCTAGCAGATCTGGACCAAGCGGGTCAGTAATCTGTCTGCCCTGCGGCAAAACTCACCTGGGCTCGGAAATATGTTAGGAAGCTCCGTCAAAGTGAGCAAAGAGTATAAACAAAGGCCACCTGGGCCACTCCGAAATGACCAGGGCTGCTGGCAAGGGTGGAGGGGTGGGGGGAATGACCATTCCAAGGGATGTTTCAGGGGTTTCCAAGGATCATGTCCCAAAGCAAGACAGCCAACAGTGACCCTCCAGAGACATCCAGACAGAAGAACCCCCAAGTGAAGCACCTACGTGAAGCCCTGACCCCTGCTTTTAGAGCAGAGCCCTTACGTTAATCCCTCACAAAAGAGAGGAGGAGAAAGCACACCTTTCAGCGCATGGCACCTCGCTGCCCCTGCACCAAAGGGATGGCTTTGGTTTGTTCTCATGACCAGTGGATCCTGCTGGGCCAGGGATCTCGAAAAACGTGCCGCGGCTTAGGGAAGATGTCTGGCTGGCATAAATAAATGTGGTGGGGAAGAGGGGCAGGATGGAGAGGAAGATGTTCAATGCGGTATGATCCGGCGCCCACCTGGGTTCTTGTCTACCTTCCGTTTGCGGGAGGTCTTAGCAAATACATACAAACTCCAGACACCAGTATAAAAGTAAGGGTTAATCTATAAGGTTCCTTCTAACTCTGTGAAGTGGGGAGGCGGGGGGAAGGACACAAGAAAGGGAGGAAGAAGGGGAGAAAGGGATAATGCCATAGCAGGTCTATGAAAGTTTTTCTAGAAATGATCTGCTTGTCAAAACTGTTTTCCTTTATATTTAACAAAAGTCTTCCTGGCTGCAGTTCGAACACACGATCCCCCCTGACAGCCCCGGTGAATAAGGAGACGTCAGCTAGCACTCCGAGCTGCCTGGTCCCTGGCCCCTGCAGGTGCTCTCCTATGTGTGGCTCAGCGGCCTCCCCCTTTTCGAGGCCTCCCGGACCGGCCTCAGGGGGTGGCACTGCTCTTAATGACAGCCCCTCGCTCAGCCAGAACCACTGAGTTCCCAGAGTGGGATAAAGCAGGTCCTGGAGGGAGACGGGGGTCAGGGAAGAGTTCTGAGAAATATGTCGTGCCTCAGCCACCGCAGGCTTGAACATCGTATCACGGCATACACGGAAGCACGTTGCTGCCTCTTCTGCACTAGGGAGTGGAGCCAGCCAGTGGATGGACAGCTGCTTTGCTAGAAGGCTCCAAATTTGCTCCTGTTTTTCTAAATTATCCCAGGGAACAGACACGGCAAAACAACGAGCCCTCGTGGCAGGGGAGGAAAAGGGCAGGACACTAGACCCCTCTGCTCCACGGGGACTCAGGGCAATTACTCCCCTTAGAGCTGAGTGGCCTGCACCAAGTTATTCCCAGATTTTGAGGTCAGGTATCCAGAATGGCAGGCCAACGTTCCTCCCCTCCCCGGCTACACTGCCTACTTAGTCAGGGGCTCTACCAGAGGGTCAGAGCCTCCTAGGAAAAAAACCTTTACCTTCTCTCGAGCAAGGCTGCCTTTCCCGAAACTGCTACAGAGAGCCCCACGTCCAAGGGGTTCGCCAGCCTCTTACCTTCATCCCAAAGGACTGCATTCGGGTGGCCACCTCTCTTCCGATCCTGCCCAGGCCAAGAATTCCCAGGATCTTTCCATTTAGCTCTGTTCCCATGAACTGCAAGCAAACAAGCAAAAGGCAAGGAAGCCAAAGTGAGCGGCAGAGTGGACCCCAGGCACCGAGCCAGACGGGGCGGGGCAAGACCGGCTGCTCACCTTCTTCCGTTCCCATTTGCCGTCCTTCATGGAAGCCGTGGCCTGGGGAATCTGCCTGCAAGGACAGACACAGGCTCAGCCGGGGCCCACGCGGGAGGCAGGGCTTGAGGTCTGACCGGCCGCCTCTGACAGTCATTCCCCTGGGGGCCGGGCTCAGTCTGGGTCTGGAGCTCAGGTACAGAGACACCGAGGGAGGTCAAGGGAGTAGAGCAGAGGGAAACCGCCCAGCGAGGCCTGACAGGGGAGCCCTGGGATTTCTGTCTCCAGCCAGGACTCCGGGTCAAGGTTCTGATTCCACCTCAACCACCAAGTGACTCTAGGCATGTAAGAAGTCAAAGCCAATCCTCCAGGGTTCCCAGGGATAACGAATGGGGTATTGAGCGACTCTGAAGACATCAGGTTCATTAAGGAAGTTCAAGGATTTTCATTTTGTTTTTCCATCAAAGGCTGCCACCTGCATCTTCTACTGTATCAACAGACAGCTGGTTATTTAATTCTTCCTTACAGTTTCTTAAGCCGCAGCAGTCTCAGGCTACCCTAGGACGGGTGGGTGCCACGGTGCATACCAACTCCTACCCCAACACCCAGCCTATTTCCTCCTATTGGTTACAACAAAGGTCTGAGTCTCCACCTGTTTTCTGGAGGGGACAAAGGAAGTTAGGGCAGAGTCAGAGGTGAGAGGGTAAGATTATGTCATCCGGGCTTCTCTGGAAGTGAAAAAGGGAGACAGGAAACAATGTTTAAAATGTTTAAGGAGTGGGGTGCTGGGTGGCTCAGTCAGTTAAACATCCAACTTCGGCTCAGGTCATGATCTCACAGTTCATGAGTTCGAGCCCAACGTCAGGCTCTATGAGGACAACCCAGTGCCTGGAGCCTTGCTTCGGATTCTGTGTCTCCCTCTCTCTCTGCCCCTTCCCCACTCACACTCTGTCTCTCTCTCAAAAATAAATAAAAATTAAAAAAATGTTTAAGGAGTACCTTCTCTATTTTAGACACTCCATAAGAAATGCATAGACAAGGGGCACCTGGGTGGCTCAGTTGGTTAAGCATCTGACTCTTGGTTTTGGCTCAGGTCATGATCTCACGATTTGTGGGTTCAAGCCCTACATCGGGCTCCAAGCTAACAGCACGGAGCCTGCTTGGGATTCTCTCTCTCCTTCTCTTTCTGTCCCTCACCCCCCTCCCCCGCCGCTGCCACCGCCGCCATGCAAGAGTGCTCTCTCTCTCTCTCTCTCTCTCA
The DNA here is from genome assembly GCF_016509475.1 of Prionailurus bengalensis. Taxonomy (NCBI): domain Eukaryota; kingdom Metazoa; phylum Chordata; class Mammalia; order Carnivora; family Felidae; genus Prionailurus; species Prionailurus bengalensis. Next base: position 102,766,906 of record NC_057345.1, on the reverse strand, counting down.
AAATAAAAAAATAAATTTAAAAAAATGCTTAGACACATCTTAGCACCTGTAATGCTCATAACATCTGCGTGGAGAGAGACAAGGCGGGGACTAAACACCCTGAGCAGGCATCACCCATTGGAAGTAGCTGAATTGACTCAAAGCCAAGGAGGACATCGCCCTCACAGTTAAACTCCAAAGTATTTAAATGCAGTCTTTCCCGCCAGTCACAAAACTCAGGGCGGTGTGTGTGTGTGTGCATGTGCGCACGCACACAAGCACGAGTGTGTAAACAGAGAGATTCCAACATGCTGTTCATGTATCTCCATCTCACTGAATTCTTATAAAAAATACACTTCGTGGTCTACACATGGCCGACACACTTCCATCTGAGGGCCGGTTGAGGGGGGCATCTGTGCCCCCGTGACGTCACGGGTAAGCTCACAAAGCTCAAGTAACACGCTTCATGGGGAGAAGCTCCCATCAGACCCATCAAGCCTCAGTAGTGGGTCCTCATTTCAGGAATGTCCCAAGGACAATGACTTTCCTTGAGGAAGTGCTTGCTTCTCAGCAAAGCTAGCCTGATAACATGCTCTAACCTAGTGAGACAGAGCCCATGGCCTCCTCTCAGGTCTGGCTCACTGCTACTCCCGAGCCCTGCTATTTCCTCCTCTCTGTCCTCCTGAGCCCACAGTACCATCCAAGACAGATGCATGTGGCACCGTGGGGCACAAGACACTCCCAAGCCCCGCCAGGCGCCCACGAGTCCTCCTCAGGCTTTAACACTTCGGGGTCCTCACAGGACCAGTCTGGGGAGGACCGTGATGGGGGCGAGGGGTCTCCCGAGAACCAAATGGTAGCCTCCTGACTCACAAAAGGAGAAGGTAAAGCGGGGGAGAGGTTGCATTCCCCTCTCTTTCTTTCTGTGTCACTGTTCTCCTGCACCTCAGGAACTCCTGCCATCTGTTCAAAGTCCCCCACTGTGAGGCCCATTCAGGCCCTCTCTCCACCCACACTGCCCAACGCTCTCAACCTCACATCCACAGCTCCCACTGTGCTGTCGCTACCCTGCTGGAAAAGCAGTCTGACCAGACACACAAGAAGGTATGAGAGACTAGCCATCTTCCTTCCTTCCTTCCTTCCTTCCTTCCTTCCTTCCTTCCTTCCTTTCTTCCCTTCCTTCCTTTCTTTCCTTTTCTTTCTTTCCTTCTTTCTTTCCTTCCTTCCCTTTCTTTCTCTTTCCTTTCTTTCTTTCCTTCCTTTCATTTCTTTTTCTTTCATTCCTTTCTTTCTTTCCTTCCTTACTTCCTTTTCTTTCTTTCTTTCTTTCTTTCTTTCTTTCTTTCTTTCCTTTCCTTTCTTTCTTTCCCTTTCTTTCTTTCTTTCTTCTTTTCTTTTCTTTCTTTCCCCCTTCCCTTCCCTTCCCTTCCCTTCCCTTCCCTTTTTTCTTCCTTTCAGAAAGGCAGAGAGAAAGGGGGACAGAAGATCCGAAGCAGGCTCTGTGCTGACAGCAGTGAGCCCAATACCAGGCTCAAACTCACAAAATGGGAGATCACCACCTGAGCCGAAGTTGGACGCTCAACTGACTGAGCCACCCAGGCGTCCCACAGGGTGCTCATTTCTTAGTTTTGACGTATCTTTGATGAGTGAGGTTGTTGGATGAGAGGTTGGAAATTTCACTTCCTTGAAATCCTTCTACTTTAGTTGGGTCCTGGAACAGGAGAAAAATTATTCCTGGCTCCCAAGCCTTTCTTTCTACCTCCAGAGAAGAGTAAGAGGATTAATTAGATAGAAAGCTGATAGAGAAGTCCCTCACTCAAAAAACAAAAACACCGCTGAATTTAACTGCACGAGGGAAACCAGGACATCGGGCTACTACAGTTGTCCAGGGGGAAATACATCCAGCCCCAAGGTTCTGGAAGCTGTAGACGGCCAGCTCAGGGACCCCATCCAGACTCTTTTCTCCAGTCTTTCCTCTTCACTGGCCATGAGTATCAGTGAATACCTAAGCGCTCCGGTAGGGGAAGAGTTAGAACAAAGGTCACTCCTCCAGACCCTGTCCCAGGAGGGAGAACAGGTTTGAGAGGGAGAGAGAGTTAATTTCTCAGCCCTAGAAGCCTCAGGCCCGAGTAGAGGAGTAAAGAGCCCTGTCTGCCTAGGTCCCCCTGGTTTAAGGATCTAAGGGTGTGAGAAGGGACCCAGTGAACTTTCTGACCTGTCTACTGGCTTCTTGCCCTCCCCACTGACCACAGAAATGCCTATTCAACAGCAGTGCTCAATAACATCATTTTACTACTGAACACATTATGCGCACCATATCTGTGAGTTCCTAGGCCGTCCCCTCTACTGAAGAGGCCTGCACTCCCAGAATTCCTGCTGGAAGAGCAAGACATGTGACCATTTGAGTTCTCTTGTGTTAAGAATCCACAGGTAGGTACAGGGATCCCAGAGCGGCTTTGCTCCATTCTGTTACAATAAAGAGCTGTAGGGACAGTGACAGAGTGAAGTCCTGAAGGCCAGGGGAATCAGTGAGGGACACAGCCTAGCTGGGAGATCCAGAGAGAGCTTCCTAGATGAATTAACACTCCTGCTTCATCTTGAGAACAAGAGTTATCCAGAGAAAGATGATGGAGAAGACTAGTTAAAAATTGTGTATCAGAGGCACCTGGGTGGCTCAGTCAGTTAAGCGTTTGACTCTGCCTCAGATCATGATCTCGGGGTTTAAGAGTTCGAGCCCCGTGTCAGGCCCTGTACTGACAGCTCGGAGCCTGGAGTGTGTTTCAGATTCTGTGTCTCTCTCTCTCTGCCTCTCCCCTGTGCTCTCTCTCAAAAATAACTAAACATGAAAAAAATTTTTAGAGGCGCCTGGGTGGCTCAGTCAGTTAAGCGTCCGACTTTGGCTCAGGTCATGATCTCACAGTCTGTGAGTTTGAGCCCCGTGTCGGGCTCTGTGCTGACAGCTCAGAGCCTGGAGCTTGCTTCAGATTCTGTGTCTCCCTCTCTCTCTGCCCCTCCCCTGCTCATGCTCTCTCTCTCTCAAAAATAAATAAAAACATTTAAAAAATATTTAAAAGAAATTTAAATCTCAGCCTTATCATTAAAAAAGGTGTATCAATATTTCAATATTGGCAAATTGGTTATGACTAATCCACCATACTAATGTAAGATATTAATAATAGGGGAGGCTGAGTATGAAGTATATGGGAACTCTACTATCTTTACAACTTTTCTGTGTATCTAAAACTCTGAAAATATAAACTTTATTGGGGCACCTGGGTGGTTCAGTCGGTTAAGCGTTCTGACTCTTGATTTCGGTTGAGGTCATGATCACACGGGTCATGGGATCAAGTTTCAGGTCATGACAGCATGGAGCTTGCTTGGGATTCTCTCTCCCTCTCTCTGCCCCTACACCTCTCTCTCTCTCAAAATAGACAAATAAACTTAAAAAAAAAAAGTTTATTTAAAAAATCCCTATGCCAAGTCTCACCCATGCCAATTAAATCAGAATTTTGGGAGTGCAAGCCAGGCATTAGTATTATCATCTCAGATGATATCAACGTGCAACAAAGTTTGGGAACCTGTGGTGTATGAGAAGTCCCTGAGGCGTGGAGGCTGTTACATTTTGGCATTAGTTCACTCAAAAATGTTCCCAAGTAAATAAAAATGTTGAGCATTTCTTCTATTTTACATCTATGTGAAGTTAAATTAAAAAAAATTTTTTTTTTAATGTTTATTTATTTTTGAAAGAGAGAGAGAGAGTGTGTGTGAGTGGGGGCGGGGCAGAGAGAGAGGGAGACACAGAATCTGAAGCAGGCTCCAGCCTCTGAGCTGTCAGCACAGAGCCCGATGCGGGGCTCGAACCCCCAAACCGTGAGATCATGACCTGAGCCAAAGTTGGAGGCTTACCTGACTGAGCCACCCAAGCGCCCCTAGTTGAATTTTTAATAATGAGTGTGATAAAAATAAAGTAATGCAATGACTTGGGGAAAAAAAAAAGATAATCGGGAAGGATATTCCAGGGAGCAGAAACCTTATTTTTGAGGCTTAGAGTTCGAAAAGCCAGAGGGTGGTGTAGACAGCAGGAAACGACGAAGGAGCGTTCCGTAAAGGACTAATGGCCTTGACGCATTTTTAGCAGTCTGCGTGTCGCCAAGCGTTTCCGGGTCACTTTGTTTGGGGAGGTCATAACAACTGACACACCAGAGAGACTGGCTCCGCTCAGGAGTCAGGGACTTACCTGGCCAGGCACATGATCATCCCGCAGGTGAGCTCCGCAGCACTGAGGCTGTTCCCATTGGGGGTGCTGAAGAGCAAAGGAGAGAGGGGACTTCAGTAAGTCCAGACCCCATATCTCCACTCCTGTCCCGACGGAAAGCCTTGAGTGTGGTGTGCTGGCTCTCCCGCTCTGTCACCTCACCCACTCTTACAACCTCCAGCCCCATGCCTCCCCCCTGGGTTCTCCAATGGACCCCTCCCCTAATCCCAAGGCTAGAGGACAACCCCCTTGCCCTGACTCTATGTTTTCATGCAGAGGGACGTCCATTAGAGAAACACAGCTGGCCTCTTGACTCAAACTCGCTTCTCCGCAGGCAGAGAAGTGTCTCACTCGATGGGGAGATATAGATGTGGCTCAGTCCTTTTCTTTGCTCTCCTTTCAGGAACTACTTGCCTACAGGAAGCCCAGATTCCCGCTGTTCTGTGTCATCTGTCTTAACCGGGGCTGCGCCCGAGATGGGTGAGCAAGTCCATCAGATTCAGGTCAGCCCACTGGCCACACACCTTCATCAAGTTGCCCAGCCTGGCTTCTATCAATCACAAAGCTAGTATTTTTACCTCCACCTGACTGACTTCTCCTCCTATCTCTCAACAAGTTCTGAAGTGAGAAAGCTTCCTCACACCTTCACACACACAGCAATGCTGACTCTGCCCATTTCACAGACAGGAGAATAGAGCTGAAACTCACACAGGTATTTTTCTTTTCTCAAAGTCTCTTTGTTTTTTTTGTGAGGTTTTTTTTTTGTTTGTTTTTTGTTTTTGGAATAGTTTATTAAAACACATATTCACTGCTTCTTGGCCTTCTGGCTAAGATCAAGTGTAACACACATGTTTAGCCTCCTTTTTCCTTTATTGGATCTTTCCATCTCTGGAAATGAAAGTTACAAGGAGGAAAAAAATTAAGAGATCCTACCAAAAAAAAAAAAAAAAAAGGTCAAGATAAAAGGATTCTCAGAGCCTGTCTTTCCACCTAGCGAAAAGGCTAGACTGGGATGTTAGAGGAGGGGCAGGACTGGGGGCACTGCCTCTGTGTCCAGGGCAATAACATAGGATGGGCTATGACCAATTAACCCCTCCACTATAGGAGGAATCGGAGGGAAGGGAGGGCAAGATTTTGAGGACACAGCGTCCCAAGGGAAGGGAAGAGGCTGGAGAACAAAGAAGTGGGCTAGAATAACATTGCTACACCGTCTAAGTGCCAGACGGGAGCCAGAGGGAAGTGTGGCCTAGCCCTGGCACGCAGTCGTGACCTCTGCTCTGAGTTTCTGCAAAAACAGCTCTATTGGGACCCTTTCCCTCTTGGCCCTGGAGTGTGAAAGGGCAGCTGAGCTCCTGCCTGCAGAAGGGTGAGGGGAGGTGAGGAAGGGAAAGAATATAGTCACTCAACAAGCAAAGGCTGTGCTCGGCCAAGCAGAGCCCAGGAAAACCTGACCCCAGACGCAGTGGAGGGGAAGGGGCAACGCTGGAGTAGGGAACGCAGACAGATGCACTAACATTCTTCCGTTTCCTGAACCAGGCTGCTGCTCAAACATCTGTGGGGTGGGCTTGGGAAGTGATTTGCGATTACAAAGAGAGCCTCCTGGTCAAACACCTGGGGCACCACTATGCTGTGAGCACGGACCACCTGTCTGGGCTCAGCCTGGACCAGCCATCCTCCTGAAAGCCTCCTACTCTGCCCTGGCCTTCTTGAAGTTTTCCCCTCCCCGCTTGTGGTGAGCCTCCACATGCCCTCCCGGGCTCCTCGACTTACTTCATGACCAGAACGCCCTTCCTGGTGGCAGCCTCCAGGTCGACGTTGTCCACACCCGTGCCGGCCCTGCCCACCACCTGGAGCCTCTCTGCTGCGTTGATGACATCAGCAGTCACCTTGGTGGCTGAGCGGACGATGAGGCCTTCACAATCCTGAGACAGAAGAAACATCTGGGTCCACAGTCGGTCTTCCAGACCTCCTAGCACCTCTTTGCCCAAAGTGGGAGTTCTTGCCTGCCAGCTGACTTTGGATATATTCAGAGTAAGGAAGGGTCCGCCGTTAGTCAGGCCTGGAGTCAAGTCCCGGCTCCCTCCCCTAAGAGCTCAGAATTTGAGATCTGGCCTCCTCCAGTGCATGAGAAAATGAGCTAGGATAGGTATCGCACCTGGCAGGCTCTCTGGCCCCACTCAACGGACATGACCTCTTCATCGGACCCTGCCCCGCTCAACAGACATGACCTCTTCCGTCAGACACTGCTGCTGAATGGAGAGGTGGGACCAAGTTCTACTTTGTAAGCCCCTATGACTGGCACATGCGAGGCACTCAGTAAGTGCTGGCTGGCTGAGCGACTAAAAAGTGAGGAAAAGACAAACTGTTGAAAGAAAGACAGTTCCTAAAATAGAGACCAAAGTAAGAGGACGAAGGGAGAACAGTTCAACCAGTCTATAGCTGTTGAGAAACACAGGCCGTTTTAGACTAAAAAATATGCATACTTTCTGGATGCATTGAAGCCGCTTTACTTGTGCTAAGTTAGACCTCAAGACAAGCTTTCTTGGGCTCTTCCAGAATCCTGTGATATGTTCTCTGAATAAGGATACTGTTGCCCAAACACTCAGTGAGAGTCCCCAGGAAATGGGCCAGGTGCACAGGGGCCCGCTCTGCCCCAAACTGGCTATCCGGGGCTGCTGAGGAGGCAAGTGCTGTTGCAAAAGCAGGAAGCTGGGGATCAGGAGGCTGGGGTTCCAGTTCCAGGTCTGCCAAAGTTAAGGCGGGTCACGGTGCTAAGTCACCTCCCCCACCCCTGGTCTTCACCTGTAAAGTAAGAGGGACGGAGCAGACGCCCCATGTCTGATCTGACCCCACTGATGTAAGCCGCTCCGCCATTTCCCCCGGCAGAGCTCTCACCTGGAAGCCATGAGAACCTTCTCCCTTCCCTGCCCACCACACACACTGGGAGGACAGAGAAAGGCCACTGTATCCGGCTCCCCGGGCTCCGCACGGGGGTCTTCTAAGCACTGGAATGACTGCTCAGCAAAAGTTGTAAAATTTTTCCTCGGGAGATGCTTATGCTTATGCTTATGCTTATGCTTATGCCTCATGCATGCTCCCTGGTGGGGGGCTGTGCCTGACCACAGAGAGCCCTTTCACGTCCACAGTTCTGAAACAGAACCTCAAAATGTGAGACTCCAAGGAACACGTGACCAGCCTCTGGTCCAGCTGCATTTCACAGATGAGAAACAGAAGCCTGACAAAATTCAGGATGCCCGTGTCCCCTCTTCCTGCCCTTTTCATGCCCTCCTTCCACCTATGGGGTGCCTGGTAGGTATGTAGCCGGCATTATGCTAGACTCCGTCAACACAAGAGGAGTAAGTCACAGTCCCACCCCTCAAGGAGCTCACAGTGACAGACATGCCAAAACTCACCCATTACGCATGTATGCTGTGACCTCGGAACGTACAAGGCACACGCACACGGAAAAGTTAGAGGAACCGAACAGGAACCACCCCATCTGGGCTCACTGCCAACACTGGCCAACGCCAGGGAGAATCTCGAGGGTGCTTGAAATTCCTCCCTATAAAGCAGCCTCGTTGGACATGAGCCAATGCCTGGGCACATGGAGACACTGCTGACTGTCCCACATTCAAGTCCACTGCTCTTGGCTCCAAAGCAAAGGATCCCCATGCCTGGCCACCGACTACCAACTTTTCCAGGTACAGCGAACTTCTCTTCCATGAAACCTTTGCCAACAACCCTGGATTTAGCATCACTTCTTCCTCCTATTTTTGTATCATCTGTTTTACAGTCAGGTGTTCTCGGCCTGACCTGCAATTTGGTCTCTTCATCTATATGTTACATCTCTAAAGCAGGTTATTTTAATAGCTGATAACTTACTTTTTAAAATACCTTATTATTTTGATAGCTAGAATACTCCATTGAATAAATGAATTCAGTGATTTGAGAGGCCATGGAAACCTACCCTCACCATTCTCCCCACCACCACCTTCCTTCCCTAAATAATTCAAACATGTCACATGATCAAAAATGCACCACTGTAGGGGTGCTTGTGTGGCTCAGTCGGTTGAACGTCCGAATTCAGCTCAGGTCATGATCTCGCGGTCCGTGAGTTCGAGCCCCACATAGAGCTCTGTGCTGGCAGCTCAGAACCTGGAGCCTGCTTCATCCAGATTCTGTGTCTCCCTCTCTGCATCTCTCCAGCTCACACTTTTGTCTCTCTCAAAAATAAATAAACATTAAAAAAAAATTTTTTTTTAAAATCCACCACTGGAAATTCCTTCTCCTGTCTGTGATAAGGAGGCAGAAGACCTATACAACAGCATTCAAGAGTTCTGTGAACATAAGAATAAGTCAAGGGGTGCCTGGGTGGCTCAGTTGGTTAAGCATCCGACCTTTGGTTTCCGCTCAGGTCATGATCTCACAGTCTGTGAGTTTGAGTCACGATTGGGCTCTGTGCTGACAGTATGGAGCCTGCTTGGGATTCTCTCTTTCCTCTCTCTCTCGAAAATAAACTAATAAACTTTAAAAAAAAATTAAAAAAAAAAAAAAGAAAGAAAGGATAAGTTAGGAGAGAACCAGGACGAAAATGTTCAGAAACTGACAAATTGCTCAACAGAACCAAATGGGTACCTGGCAAACAGAGCCATGTGTGCCTGGAATAGACAAACAGATCTGTGTCTGTCTGGGAATTCAGAAAATGATAAAGGTAGTATTCAAACTGATGGGGATAGGAAGAGCTATGTGATAAATGGTATGAGGAAAATTTAGAAAAAATAAATAAATTTCTATCTCACTATAGATTTTTAAAAATCCAGAAGAATTAAAGAATTTTTTTAAAGATAAGCTCTAGGGGGCGCCTAGGTGGCTCAGTTGGTTAAGAGTTCGACTCTAGCTGAAGTCATGATCTCACGGTTCAGGAGTCCCAGCCTGGCATCGGGCTCTGTGCTGACGGTTCAGAGCCTGGAGACTGCTTTGGATTCTGTGTCTCCCTCTCTCTCTGTCCCTCCCCACTCCTCACTCAAAAATAAGTAAACATTAAAAAAATAATAAAGAAAGAAAGAAAGAAAGAAAGAAAGAAAGAAAGAAAGAAAAGCGGATAAGCATTAGAAGAAAATGTAAGGGGATATTTTTATGATCTCAGGATGGGGAAACTTCATAAGCAAGGCCCAAATCCCAGAAACCATAAAAGAAAACACTGACAAATCTGATAACTTTTCAAATGTAAATTTCTTCCTTTCTTTCATCCTTCCTTTTTTTTTTTTTTTTTTCAAAGTAAGCTCTAAACCCCAGGACCCCAGAGATCAAGATCAAGAGGCTCAGGCTCTACCATCTTTTAAATGTAAATTTCTTATGGAAAAAATCCCCTAAACAAAGTTAAAGGAAAGTGATGCGTTAACGTGCGGAAAAACTCTTTGCACCACGTATAGCAGAACAAAGACTCAACACCAAAAATAATAAAGGCTTCTTACAAATCTTTCTTTTTTTTAATGTTTATTTATTTTTGAGAGAGAGAGAGAGAGAGAGAGAGCATGAGCGGGGGACGGCAGACAGAGAGGGAGATACAGAATCAGAAGCAGGCTCCAGGCTATGGGCTGTCAGCACAGAGCTCAATGCAGGGCTCGAACCCACAAGCCATGAGGAGATCATGACCTGAGCCAGAGTCAGATGGTTAACCAACTGCACTACCTAGGCGCCCCAATCAGCACATATTTCTTGAGAGCTTCCTGGTGACCCCTCAAAACACTTGCACTTCTAGGTACCATCCCCTCCTCGGGTCACAGGTCAACCCTCCAAGACCTGGGTCCAAGCTGCCGGCTCCTCTACTTAGGCAAACCGCAGCCCCATGTCAATCCGCCCACGTCCTCCGTGCAGTTTGCTGTGACTACAACTTTCTTCTCCGGTGTCCTGCAGTCCATTTTGGCACCTCTCGATGCTGCACCCACTCTGTCTGCCGTCTAATGCTCTCTGCAGCTGCCTTAGAGCTGGAAAACAGCCAGTGTTCTGCTGGATTTATAGCTGTTCCGGACAAAACCATGCTAACTCAGCAGTGGAAAGCTGTTCATGTTTCTCAAGTTCAAACTTGCTTCCTTTCCCAAAGAGGACAGGCTTGGCCTTGAGGGTGATGCTAGCTAGCATTGCTGGTGCCTCTGACTTAAATCTCGAGGGAAGCGGAACTCTCCAGGTCATGTTCCCCAGCTACAGAGAATGCAGGGAGATGCTGTTTAGCACAATGTGTGCCATCCTGATTAAGTACATGGCTACCTTAACTGTTGCAAATTACATCCCTGTGCAAAGGCTGGGAACTTGCTATTTTAACGGAGCCTTTCAAAGGATGGAATCTTGCATGGAAGTTTTTCCCCTTATCTTTCTTAAAATTCTGAGATAAAGATGTAAATGTGCTCAGTAAGTTAAATGCATTACTACTAGCATGTGGTTTAGTGGTTTCTGACCAGCACTGCTATTCAATACAGCAGAAGAAAAATCTATGTATCCCTAAGTTTATTATTCCAAGACAGTGTTTTCCAAACTGTTTTGACTAAGACTTACAGTAAGAAACATCTATTTAAGTTGTGATTTTATGCTCACTAACCACATAGGCACAAGTGCCCACATCACTGAAACAAATTTCATGACATAATACTCAGCCTATCTGCCCTGCTCCCTGCTACTTTGTTTTTTTAAAATGCTAATCATGACCCACAAAACCAGCTACCCGCTACCCGCTACCCACAGCGTGCGGGGATCTGCTTTGAGTCTGAAAAGCACCATTCTCAGGGGTCATTGTACTTTCTCACCACGGAGCCAGTGAGAGCAAACTGTGCCCACCCTGAACAGCGAGGAGTGGGTACAGAGGCCAGGCCTGGGCCGGCAATGCGCTCCAGCTTCCCTCCGCGTTAAGAAGATTTAAATGGGAGAGGGCAGGAGGCACTAACACAGATCCCTCTCCACCCAGAGTAAAAAAGACACTGTGGATACGAGGCCCCTCCAGGGGGCTGCCTAGGTCGACTAATTGATGTTCTGAAGTGAATGTTTTACAAAGACAGTCACGAAGGCTTGGGGGGCTCCAACAGCCCAGCAAGACAGATGCCAGCCAGTAGCTGACACAACACCCCTCCTCTCTTGCCAGGATCTGTCAGTGCCTTTAAGATGTCCTTCCAAGTTGTAGCTCCAGACTCCAGCAACCCACCCAGCCAACTTCTCAACTTCATGGAACCCCTCCAGTACTGGTGAGGCCTGGATTCTGCTCAGTTCTGCCTGTATCCCGCACCCTGTCCCTCCCTGGAAATCCTAGAAATTAGGATTTCTAATTTCCACAGGAAAGCTGCAAAGCCCCAGGGGAGGCCACTCTTCCCAACCTGGTGTTCTGGCGGAGGGGAGGGTCAGAAGCTGGTCTAGAGGCCACAGCACTACCTTCTGGCCACTGCCGAGTCAAGGCCACTGACAGCACCCATACAAAAGAGAAGGCAACAAGCTGAGGTGCCTGCCTCCCATCCGGCCCTACCTTGGATCAGGTCCTGAGCCCCTGTCCCCCACCCCCATTCAGACGGATCAGCCCCCTTGTCTCCACTTTTGCAGCAGCAGAACAGGCAGAAGCTAGGTTGCCGGGTGGTCTCACTTGGCACTCAAGTACTGTGTCATCTGGCCAATACTCTCAGGAGTGATGGCCAGGCTCCCTAACTAGTCCACACACCTCTTGAAGGCAGGGACCAGGCAGACACTTCTCTAAGAACAGGACGGGGTCTGGATACCCAGATACACCACCGTGGCGGTGCAGGGCCGGGGCGGACGGGGAGGGACACGCAGATACGAGGGCAGACAGGGAGCACAGGCAGCTTCCAGGACATGTGGTTCCGGCACAGCGAAAGCAACTGCTGCCACCTCTGTGGTTTGCTTCAAGGGGCCCTCCGAGGAGAAAATGGAGGGGGTGGATGTGCGCCGGGGTTGAGCGAGGTTGGTAGGAGGCGGCACTGCGGGGCTGTGGGAGTTGGGGGGCGGGAGAGAATACAGTGGGGCGCGGACGGGGGGGGGGGGGGGGGGGGGGAGGGGGGGGAGGCGCGGAACTAGTGAAGAGCTCACAAAGTAAGTGCCCTAAGGTTGCACGAGGTCACCAAACCTCACCGGACCAAGGCAGAGGAAGACTTGAAGCAGATTGCGCTAACTGTGCAGCACGGCAAACTGATACATGTCTGAGAAAGATTTGCTAAGAAACAGAAATGTCCTGGGGGCTTTTGGGATCGGATTCGAACCCAGGCTGGTCATTCGTGACCAGCGATAAGGCCATCCATAAGGCAGGCGGGCATGGGCTTTAAAGCCTGGAGCCCGGGCGCCGTGGCGGCAGCTGCGGGGGCGGCCCGGGGACCTCTGGCGCCCCCCGCCCGCCCCCCTTCCCTCCGAGAGCTTTCTGGAGGCCGAGGGGCGGGGAAAACTCGCGGCAGTCTTGCATCAGACGAAAGGCGGGTACGGCGTTTGCTGCCCCAGCCGGGCCGCCTTCCCTGCAGCCTCTCCTTCCCTGCAGCCTCTCCGGCGGCCACGAGACTGGCTGGGACTCCGCCAACGCCCCGGCCACCCCCCAAGGAAGGCTGTACTTGCCGGGCGAGCCAAGACCTGGCCCGGGAAGGATCGCCGGTCCCTGGGCTCCCCGCGGCGAAGCTACTTTGGCGCCCCTTCCCCCAGTGCCCCGGCGCCCGGGTAGGGGGCGGCGCAGGGCTGCCAGGGCCACAGCGCGCGAAGGCTCAGGGGAGCCGCGCTGGCATCCTTCGGGCAGCCTGCAGGACCAGTCCGGGCAGCCTGCACTTTGCAATGCCGGCGGGAAACGAGCCAGCGCGAAACACGCGGTTGCAAACTGAACGCAAAGTTTGCATCCTGCAGCTCGCGGCTGTTTCTTCTCCTTCTCCTCCCTCCCCCAGTTTCCAATCTCAGGAGGCCCCAGGACTGACTGGTACCGGGGACGGGGAGTGGGGGGTGGGGCACGCTGGCCCCGGCCCGTCTCGGCAGAGGATGCCACCGAGCCCCCGTCTTTCTCCCGCTCGCCTTACCTGCAGCTCGGCTATCAGCTCCTCTTTGCTCAGGTTCTGTTTCTCCACCACCTGCAGCCCTCCATCTTGCAGGATCTTCCGGCAGCAAGGGTCCAGGCTGTCACTGATGAGCACTTTCCGCAGATTTGCAAAGGCCATTGCTGGAGTCTGCCTCGGAATCGGCCGCTCGCGCGGGGCAGGAGCACCTAAGTCTAGGAGCTGTGGTTCCTGCTGGCGGGCTGGTGTAACTGGGCAGGATTCACGAGCTCCCGCGCCCCTTTTATCTCCCCCTTCTGCTTATACGGCCTCCTTCTGATTGGACAAAAATACTCAAACTCTAAGTGACTCCGCCTCCTCCTCGAGGCTCTGAGCCTTTAGTTCCCCGCCCCCTTTATTATGCTCTCCGCGGTGAATTTCTCAATCTCAGCCAAAGCCCTTCCCTACACCTGGTGAGCATATAGAAGCACAATTTGCGCTGACTAGCTGATTCGTATCTGAAACAGAAATATTTGTTCTCACCGTGAGAGAAATGTTTCATGTTCACTTCTTTCTGTCTCAGAACATATTCAATAATTCCTTAACAAGAATTCATTGAAATGTGCAAGGCACCGCGCTGGATGTTGAAGGGGCAAAGACATCCTGTGGTGGGCTAACACCGAGGGTACCAAAGGCAGACACGGAAAGCTAAAAAGTAAGAAGCAATAGGAAACTTTCTGAGACCTCACAAAGCAGTGCTTAATTACAGATGGATGATGTAATGAGAATTACGAGTATGAAAGAGAACAAGGACGAGATGCATTTAGAGCAGGCAGAATTTTTGTTAGAGCTCCCCATTTTCCTCTTCCCCCACTTCTTCTCTGATTATGAAAAAGACAAAAAGAATGTGAGATGTCAGTCTGGTCTAACTTCTATGCTGACCAAGGAGGCACTTTCCATCTCTTAACTCCTTTATGTTTAAACCCCACAACAAATATACTATTCCATGCCCCTCTTTACAGAAATATTGGGAAAATCCGTTTTGGATCATTTAAGGCCATCTAGAATCAACAGCAGCATCAGGCATGCTCCCAGGTGAATTAGAATTCAGTTCTGTTAACCTGTCCAGACATCAGCTGTTGTGTGCCCTGGTCCTGAAAACCATCCAGCACAGCCTAGGGGCACCGGGAAGGCTTTCCAGCAAGGTTGCCTTTCAGCTGACACTACTGCTCTCTGAAGTCAACTATTCTGCCAGGCCTGAGGATAAGGAAATAACTAAGACATTATCTGCCTTCAAGCTGCAACTAGTCCATTGCTTAATCTTGAGGGTTGAATAGGAAATAACCAGGTAGAAAAGAAGTGACATTTACAAAGGCCCAGGGTGTGTGCCTAGGGGTGCAGGAGGCCAAACTAAGGAGGGGTCAGGGTTGCTCAGGAGGGTCTTTGCCCTGAGGAGGAGTTTGAACTGCTCTCCAAAGCAGGGCAGGGGTGCGGAGTGATTTTCTGCCGTGTGATACCATTACCTTAGCTGAGCGGAGCCCTGACACCGAGAATGTAGATAATATCCCTCTGCACCCACCCCACTCCCACCCTTCACCATCCAACATCCACCCTCCAACATCGACTGCAAATTGAGGATTTTTCTTTTACGATAAGTGACCAGTCTCCTCCGACCCCATGTTATTGCTTCCATCCATAAAGCAGGAACTCTGGCCTTCTTTTTTTTTTTAATTTTTTGAATTTTTTATTTTCTAATGTTTATTTATTTTTGAAACAGAGAGAGACAGAGCATGAACGGGGGACGGTCAGAGAGAGAGGGAGACACAGAATCCTAAGGAGGCTCCAGGCTCTGAGCTGTCAGCACAGAGCCAGAAGCCGGGCTCAAGCTCGTGGACCGTGAGATCATGACCTGAGCCGAAGTTAGACACCCAACCGACTGAGCCACCCAGGCGCCCCAGGAACTTTGGCCTTCTAGGAAAATAGTTCTGCAATTCTCTCCAGACCCCCCACTCCGTCCCCTCCCTGAGCCCCCAAGCCCCTTGAGAAGAGTCACAGTCTGCTTAGTGAGTTTAGGGGAAAGGTCCTACTGCCGGCCCAGGCCAGCCTCTGTTTATCTGTCTCTTTTGGAGATGAAGCCCACAAATAATGTGCCCTCCCTGCTTCCTGGCGTGTGGTGAGCCCTCCAAAGGCAAGCCCAACCAACCCCATGCACCTAAGGGTGCAGGAGCCACAGCTGTCCGGCACCTCTGCCTATAGAGGATGAGGTTAAAGGGGGAGAGTAGAGGGGGAGAGGTAGGAATCTTATTTTTCTACTTGGAGCCCAGCGGTGATCGCCAAAGTCACATTATGAGTAATAAAAACAGACAATTTGAGCAGGAGATGATGAACTGTCATCTGCAAAATAGGCACATCTGAATTTGAGTTCCAGCTTCTGAAATTACTGATAACGTGACCTTGGGCAGGTGACATTGCTTCTCTTAGACTGAGTTTTCTTCTCCGCAATATGGGGCTCATAGGACAGTGCTTATTCACAAGGTTGTCATGAGGATTAACTAACGCAAAGCACTCAAATGAGTGCAATCTGTAGTGCTTGGCTTTCATTCGTTCATTCATTTATTCATTCATTCAATCAGGCAGCCAATACATATTTATTGAGAGCCTATAACATGCCAGACATGGCTGAGGGTGCTGGGAATGAAGGTTCAAACAAGACAAACATGGTCCCTGCTCTCACGGAGCTTATATTCTGTTTGGGGCCAGAAAATAACCAAATAAACGAAGAATGGAACAAGACAACCTCAGGCTGCGAAAGCATGATGAAGAATACAAAACTGAGTAACGTGCTAGAGAGGATGGAGGGGGTGGGGGGGAGGGAGGGTATCTATTTTAGACTTTAGAGCCAGGGAAGGCCTTGCCAAGAAGATGATAGTCGAGGTGACACTGAAATAAGAAGTTAATTTGTGAAGAATGGAGGAAAGAGAATTCTGGGCAGAAGTCACATTTAAGTCTGGCACATTTAAGGAATTTGCCCCCGGATATTCCTGTAGCCCGTACTGTGTGCCAGGCACATGACCATGCACTGGGATAACAATGTTGAGCGTGTCACACGTGGTCCATGCCCTGAGAGGAATCACAGTCTAGTGTTGGAGTGTGTGGCCTGTGGTGAATGGTCAGGAAAATCTCTGAGAAAGCAGCACTTCAGCTGAGATCTGAAGGGGGCAGAAGAGAGTGGGGAACATCTGGAGGAACATTCGAGAGAAACTAAGAACGAGGTCACTTGGGTAGGAAACAGCACCTGTCATATAGACAATAAGGGGGAACATGGCACAACGTGAGGTGGGGAGGTTGACGGGGGACAGACCACTCAGGCCATGTGAACAGTCTGGACTTTTATGGATGCAAATAATAAAAACTCGATTTCAGCTGGCTCAAGGGGTCCAAAAGGATCAAACGTGGGCAGGAATGGGCTCAAATCAGTGTCATTGGCAACCCGTCTCCCTCCTGTCTCTGTTTTCTCTGGATTCGTTTCATTTCCAGAAAGGCAAGATGTGGCAAGAATGTCACCAGCTAGTGGAGAATATAAAAATCAGTCGTATATTCTAAGAAGTTTAGTAACCCCAGAAGGTTGTATTCATCTTCTAAGAATTGCGGCAATATTTTCATACCTGATCCTCATTGAGCCAACTGGGGTCACGCATCCATGAACCTAACACTGTGGCCAAGGGAATGAATATGCTGACTGGTCAGTCCCGAAGAAAGCACCCACTTCAGATCTGAGGAAAGGATTAGTCCCGTCTGGAATAGACACTAAGAGTATGAGGAAACTTCACGGTGTTAAGACAAGAGAAGGAGTGGAGGGTAGACTGGCAACCCCAACAGCTGACCAGTCCACCACGCTAAGGAGTTCAGATTTTATTCTAAGTAGGATGGGAGACGATTGAAGGTGTAAGGCGGGGAACGTATTATCTTGGCTTTATTTTTTTTTTTTCAACGTTTTTTATTTATTTTTGGGACAGAGAGAGACAGAGCATGAACGGGGGAGGGGCAGAGAGAGAGGGAGACACAGAAATCGGAAACAGGCTCCAGGCTCTGAGCCATCAGCCCAGAGCCCGACGTGGGGCTCGAACTCACGGACCGCGAGATCGTGACCTGGCTGAAGTCGGACGCTTAACCGACTGCGCCACCCAGGCGCCCCTATCTTGGCTTTAAAATGATCATTCTATACTGAACCCCCAAAAAGCTCCTCTTTAGGTATTGTTTTGATTATCATTATGATGATGATGACAATGAATACCATGATGATTATGACTGGCAGAGAGGTGGGTTCTTGTTTGGCACCTGGAATCACTCGGTAAGGTACAGTCAGGACTTGAAAAGGCAAATCTCTGACAGTGAAACTGGTAAGAACCAATGAATGATGGGTGAAGTTAACCACCCGAGAAAGTAACTCATCCTGAAGAAGGTAAGTGTCTGAAAAAGGAGTTTTGGGAGCCACCAGGTCAAATTAAGAGAATACTGTTTCATCCAACTACTGCTAAATGTTAAAAAGAAAAAGAAGACCCTCTTAATATGATCAATTGTATTATAATTTTTCTGCTTGAAGAATATATTAATAGAAAGGTTGGTCTGCATGTTCAAAAAGATGATCCAAGCTGTGTGTTGGTGTTTACCCAGTGCTGTTCCAGAAGAAAGAGAGGAAGACTGAATGTACAGGAGTGCTGTGGCCAGTAGCAAGGTGTACTTCAATGTGGTACAGAGAGAATTCACCAGATTTTGTCACAGTCTGTATAAAAATATCCCTCTAGGGGCGCCTGGGTGGCTCAGTCGGTTGGGCATCCGACTTCCGCTCAGGTCATGATCTCGCAGTCTGTGAGTTCAAGCCCCGCGTCGGGCTCTGTGCTGACAGCTCGGAGCCTGGAGCCTGTTTCAGATTCTGTGTCTCCCTCTCTCTGACCCTCCCCCATTCATTCTCTGTCTCTGTCTGTCTCAAAAATAAATAAACGTTAAAAATATATATATATCCCTCTGGGGGCACCTGGGTGGCTCAGTTGGTCAAGCATCTGACTTCGGCTCAGGTCATGATCTCACAGCTGGTGGGTTTGAGCCCCGCGTTGGGCTCTGTGCTGACAGCTCGGATCCTGGAGCCTGCTTTGGATTCTGTGTCTCCCCCTCTCTCTGCCCCTTCCCTGCTCGTGCTCTGTCTTGCTCCCTCTCAAAAATAAATAAACATTTTTTTAATTGAAAAGAAAATATCCCTTCTGATTGTGCAACTCCCTTCCTTTGCCATTCTTCTGAATAACTATTTTATTTTCCAGATACCCTGATGGGGTAAGGGGTGACTGAGATCTGTTTTTCACCAGATCCCATTGCCAAGTCCTTAACTAAAAGAAGTAAGCTTGGCCCAGAAAAAGAGCTATTACCAAAGACAACTTTTTATTTGAAAGTCCTATCCACATGGCAAGGCTTACATCTAATTACTAGCCATTTGCTCTCCTTATAGTACTTTAAATTACCCTCTTGCCCTTGGAAGCCCAGGCCTCTATCCTAGTCCTTAGCTCAGGATGGCATATAATCTTCTATTGCCTGGTTTGACCTTGGGTCTTATATTCTAATGGGGCTTTGGTACCTATGTGTTTAAATTTGTTTTTGTCCTGTTAATCTGTCTTGTGTTAATTCGATGACTAGATCAGTCAAAAGAATCTAGAATAATAGAGGAAAAATTTTCCTCCCCAGTAGGAGGATGCAAATTTTTACTCTTGTCTCTTGTGAGGTAGGCTACTAGTAGTCTCTGAAACTCTGATCACTACTAGCTTCCCTCTGAGGTCTCCTTACCTTCAACTACAGGCTCCCAAAACTCCTTTAGGTCACTGAACTCTAGAAGAATCTGAAAGAAGCTACAAAACTGTGCAGTTTGGGGAACTCATGCACCTTTTAAGGCTTCTTCGTGGGCCTCCTAGGATCCCCTCTTGTTAGAATCCCATATTTCCACGGATTAGACATGGTAACAAATGCAAAATAATCATAATAATAATACAAATTTAATCGATCATTTTAAAAGCGCTAGCTAAGTGTAATGCAGTAAAGCCTCACAATAAGTCTAAGGAATAGGTGCCACTATTATTTGTGTTTTATAAATGATAGATTTGATACACATATTTATCCCAGCTTTACAATTTAGAGAGGTAAAATGACTTACAGAAAGTTACATGACAATAGGTTGTAAAGTTATGGTTACAGCATTTCCTTTTTTTTTTTTTTTAATTTTTTTTTTCAACGTTTATTTATTTTTGGGACAGAGAGAGACAGAGCATGAACGGGGGAGGGGCAGAGAGAGAGGGAGACACAGAATCGGAAGCAGGCTCCAGGCTCTGAGCCATCAGCCCAGAGCCTGACGCGGGGCTCGAACTCACGGACCGTGAGATCGTGACCTGGCTGAAGTCGGACGCTTAACCAACTGCGCCACCCAGGCGCCCCGCATTTCCTTAAATCTCTAGTCAAACTTCTGTTTTAAGTTTATTTATTTATTGAGAGAGAGAGAGAGAGAGAGAGAAAGCACAAGCAGGGGAGAGGCAGAGAGAGAGAGAGAGAAAGAATCCCAAGCAGGCTCCACACTCTCAGCTTGGAGCCCAACCTGGGGCTTGAACTCACAAACTGTGAGATGGTGACCTGAGCAGAAACCAAGAGTCAGACACTTAACCAACAGAGCCACACAGGCACCTCTCTAGTCAAACTTCTAATTGTGCTGTCCTTGCATCTTTCAAAATAAAATCAAAAGTCCTTCCTTCTCTAAAACATTACACTCAACTTAGAAACAATACGACAGGCTTTCATGTTATAGGTATTTTTTTTTAAAGTAAACTCTACATCCAACGTGGGGCTCAAACTCATGACTCCAAGATCAAGAGTTGCATGCTCTATGGACAGATATATGGAGCACACTGATTGGATGGGGGGGCCACCAAATGTGGGATGTCCCAATTGGGGTAGGAGGCTGGTGGTGCAGGCAGCGTTCACCCAAGGTAGAACAAAAGAGATAGAAGCTTTCTGAATACACTGCAAGGGAGGGGTGGGCAGGATTGCAAAGAGAGACCGGGTGGTGATGAAGAGCCACAGTTATAGGTCGGAGTGAGGGAGTATAGGGACCTATGGAAGTTCCCTTTCTTTGGTTATTTTAGGAACTGTGCCTGGTTGTAACTGGTCAGTTAGGGCCTATGGCTATTTCAAAATGGGTCGCTTAATGAGCCTATTTGTATTCAGCTCGGTGGGGTGGTTGCTATGGGCCTTTTGGCCTTGCTCAAGTTTCCATGGCTCAAGCCTGTTGCCTAAAAGCAGCCTCTACAAGGCGCCCCTTGAATGTGTTGTGACTATTGAGGACAGGCAGAAATCAGGATTCTATGTTGCCTGAGAAATTGTCCAAGGTATTGGTATTTACTGAGAAATGTGAATCTTGGTCTGAGAGGCAGAATTATGGCTCTCCAGACATATGCCCATAACCTGGGACTACCTTCTGTGGCAAAAGAGGCTTTGCAGATGTGAATATGCTACAGAATTTGTGGTGGTGAGACGATCCTGGACTGTCTGGGTGGTATGATTTAATCATGAGGGTCCTCACAGAGGGATGCAAGGGGGAGCCAAAGGAGAGAGAAGCCATGTGGAAGGAATCAGAGGCTGGAATGATGTGCTTTGAAAATGGGGGAGGGCCACAAGCCAGAAGTACAGGTAGCCTCTAGAAACTGGAGAAGGCAGGGACCCGGGTTCTGCCCTAAGAGCTTCTGGGAGGGACCAGCCCTGCTGACACCTTGACCTTAGGCCTGTGAAACTGATTTCTGTCTTTGGAACTCCAGAACTCCAAGAGAATAAATGTGAGTCCCTTTAAGCCACCGATTTTGTGATGATTTGTTAAGCAGCAGTAGAAATCTAATACACTTGGAAATCACGCTAAATGAAAAGAACAAATTTTCATCCAGAGAGATTAAGCAGCGGCGAAGCAAAAAGAGATTTGAGAAGACAAGAAGGGTAAAAGGAACATTAATGGACCCCTCCCTACCTTGTCTCTTATTAGCCAAGGAATTTACACTAAAACAAAGAAACAAAAATCCTGGGTAGCCCTTACTTAGTTAAGCCTAAAATGAGACAGGATGGATGGGGTGGGAGGACTCTCTCCCCTTCTCCTCCATACTCCTCCTTGAGCATCTATTTCCAGGATGGCTGGTTGATAAAGGACGCCTGAGGGCAGAGATGAAAGAGACAGGAAATGAAGGACAAGGTGCAGTCCATCCCCAACCAGTTCAAGGGTTGGATTGTGAGCCATTGGAGAGCAGGGCGTGCCAAGCATCACTCTAGTGCCTTGGGGACCTTTGGCTGCATCACTGGCAGAGATGCCGGCCCAGGAGCACTAGCAGAGGAGCGGAAGGAGGCAAGCTCAGACAGTAGTGTAGACGAGGGGGCAAGAACCAGAGAATTCAGCCTCTCCACGTTAGTGTAGTGTAAGAACATGGAAGCTACATCTAAATCAAAGAATCTTCTGTGGCTTCAGGTGCAGTCCTCCGATGCGCCTTTGAAGATGCAAGCACAGTGACCAATTTCTAGAGAAGGTGCGGTTTGATCCTTCAAGGGTCTTAGGGACTGGGTAGGGAGGGCACCCAGGCACTGTCACTCCTTTAATGATTGCCATGAAGGTAGGCGTGGGCACCGAAGACAAAATGGGCATCTCTGAGTAGGCACCAGACAGCAAGCTTCATCCCATTTCGTCTCCTGTCATTACCAAAATGAATCAGAGACCCGCGGAGGACAGAGCTGCTTTCCTGTAAATGCCATAGTCAACCTGGGCTGCTATAGCAAAATACTCCAGACTGGGTGGCTGACACAATATTTATTTCTTACAGTGCTGGAAGGTGAAAGTCCAAGATCAGGCTGTCAGTGTGGCTGGATTCTTGGTGAAAGTCCTATTCCTGGTTTACAGACGGCTACTTCCTTGCTAGTTCTCCCCTGGCAAAGAGAGAGAGCTCTGATCCCCTTAACCCCTTGTAAGCATACTGATCCAAGCATGAACGCTCTGTCTCCATGACATCGTTAAAATCAAATTATCCCCCTCAAAGGCCTCATCTCCAAATGCCATCACTTTGGGGACTAGGGCTTCTATATATGGATTTTAGGAGGCCATAAACATTCAGTCTGTAGTACTCTCTAACACCTTAGCATTTCCCCCCCTACAAACACGAGCTCCAAGGTCAGGCTTCCTCAACATCTATCAAGCCCAATGGTCCATACTTCTATAGCACAGTGTACAGGAGATTCCAGAACACAAATATAGAGGAGGAGATGAGTTATAAATTCAAAGTGATTACACACCTATTACAAAGTGCTATGCAGGGTTGGCAATCTGAAGAAATGCAGGCATAGATGAAATACAAGCTCTGTTCCCAAAGAAGTTTGTATTCTATTTGAGGAATCTGACATGGGGGGAAAAGGGGGCTAAATTTAGAGAAGGGCAGGGCAAGCTCGGCATCTGAACGGAGAGTGGAGCTCCACCATCAAAACTGCACATTTGGACTCTGGTATCATGGGTCTACTTTGAAATCAGGAGCAAGGTCTCTTCATCCATTAGGCACTCCAGGCTCAGGGCCCAGGACCTGCGATGGTCCTAAAACAGTTCTCAGTGATAGTTCAAATGGAGTCTGCCATTTGAAGACTTAAACAAAATCATAACACTAGTCTTTCCTTTGACAAGCATTTATTGAAGCCTTCCTTATGAGTTATGGGAAATGTTGAGGATATGAAAACTAGTAAGGCATTATGTTATTATTACCATTATTATTAAGTACCAAGAAAATGGAATGGCCCATATGTTTGGTGGTTTGCTCAGAGGTGGGCGAGTATTTCTGGAATATTTCATGGAATCGGTGGGCTGGGTCTTTAAAAAGGGATAGGATAGGATAGGATAGGATAGGCAGTAAAGAAGAGTGAACCTTTCCAAAGGGTTCTAAGCACAGGTGTGGAAGCAGCAATGCGTATTAGCGATTCGTGAAGGTAAAGGCAGGGAGAGTAGGGGACATTGGTCTGCCTGCAGTGGATGCCTTTTGTTGGAGAAGAAAGGAGATCAATTTGGAAAAGGAGGTTATGGAAAAACCTTTCATGTCGCAGAGGGGTTTTTAATTTAGAGATTGGCACAGGACTCAGGCTGTTGATAGGGAGGAAAAACAGACAAGCTAACTGGCAAATTCTAGAGTCAAGTCCATGATTATATCCTCATTAGCAATTTTCTCCAGCCGTCTATATAACAAGTTATTAGACCGTGTATAATATATACACATAAGCCCTTGTGTTTCTGTATTCTCCAGAAGGCAAACAGAGACTCTTAGGACATGAGATAGGAAGAGAAGGTATAACTGGCAATCCAATAATTAAAGTTGATAGACATTCAGGTTGGCCATATAGTGGCTATCGGATCTTTGATAAATCACTTCTCTGTAGCTCATTGTCTGCGTCTGAACACGGTTGTTGTGCACCTGTGCACGTGTCCTGAAAAAACAAAGTGAATGTGTCTTGAAAATAAGCATCCTTAACAACTGTTACTTGTTTTTACTGCTCAGTGATGAGAAAAAAGAGCCACTACTGTTCTGGGGGTGTTTGAAGGCTACCTACTTGATAAGAAAAAAGGCAAATATGTTCAAAGGTGACTGTTCATTTTCTGTTATTCTACAACCATTTTCATTGAACGTGTTTTCCTTATAGCCATTTTTTTTGATTGGCCTTTACTCCAGTGTCTCTTCTTGACTTGCCCATCTGTACAAAGTTATAAGAATCACCTCAAATACAAGTCAAACAAACCAAAGAGTGAAGCATATTGTGTAAATATTCACTTATTCCTCGGTGTATTTATGGTTCAATGAAAATATGCCACGAGCTATGCAAATAAGAGAGAATCTGCATCTTTTGGAGCTGACAGTGAGTGGCTCACGCAGTCACACAAATCAGCGACACTAACACAGAGCAATATGGAAAGTGCTCTGGTAAAGGTGGTCTCAGATGCGCTAGTAGAAACCAGATCAGCTGCAGCACAGTTACGGCACCGGGCTGAGGAAGTCCTGGCACCGGGCTGAGGAAGTCCCAGCACCGGGGACACTGAGCTGAATATTGAAAGCCTACGGGAGCAATCCAGTAACTGTATCACACTTTGTACAGAGGAAATGGGATACCTAAAAGTTCCAGTGGGTGAGAAACAATGGCATGTTCTGGAAACTCCAAATCGATCAATAATATCAGAGCGTAGGATATGAGGAGGTGGTGATGTGAAATGAGGCAGGTGGATGGATACTGGCCAGGTCAGGAATAGCCCTGCAGTCAAGGAGGGTGCCTATTATCCAAAAAGAAATAGGGAAGTCGTAAAAGGATGGAGAGTTGATTAGACGGTGGGGTTTTATCTGGAATACGTAAAAGGGGTGCTAGGTGTGGATGTGTGGACAGCATTCAGTTACGAACAACTGTGGAGCCTTAGATCCTGTTTGTCTTGTCTGGTCCTTTTACTTCTCTTATTGGCTACCGCTGCTGAATGTCTCTGGACCACTCCCATGTGGCAACCTCGTGACAAGAGCCTAGGGTGAGGAAAAAGAGAAATGAAGCCTGTGAATAAGTGAGGGAGCTCTACCACTGTCATCCAAATGACTCATGTGAAGGGGGTGGGCTGGATAGACTAAAAATGGAAGCAGTTTGTGGGCAGCAGCATCTACCAAGTGCCTGTTATTATTATTATACATATTTTGTGTCTAGAGCCTCTGGACAGAGAGATGATAACAGGCAGCATTTCTAATCCATTAGAAAACTCAAAGGGCTATTATAAGTAAATCTGGCAAAACCATGTAGGGAGGCAGGAAGTTCTCTGCAACATCAGATACAGGTCTGTGAATCCTCTAGAATGGAGGGTTAGGTGCAGTCCTGAGTTTGATAGCGATGCATAGCAGAGACCTAAAAGACAGCCTATAAATCGGACTAGTACCCAAACCCCTGAGGGTCAACAGAAGCCTACAAATAATTAATTCCAGAGAGTGGAAAAACTGGCTTGTGGAAGTGGGGGGGGGGGATATTAATAATGCTCTGTTTCTCCAGTGATCCTTTCCCTCAGGGGAAACAGGAGGGCTTGGCAAGCAGCCTCACCACTCACAAACCCTGCTTCCGCTGGGGATGGTGAGATTGGGAGACATCATTAGATATACCATCAGACAGCAGTAGCAGTGAAAGGTGTAGACGGTCTTCCTCAGCCCACCTTAGGAAGTTAGGTCCATTCAACAATCAAGAAACATTTATAGAGTCTAT
The DNA here is from genome assembly GCF_016509475.1 of Prionailurus bengalensis. Taxonomy (NCBI): domain Eukaryota; kingdom Metazoa; phylum Chordata; class Mammalia; order Carnivora; family Felidae; genus Prionailurus; species Prionailurus bengalensis. The sequence goes on along the minus strand of NC_057345.1, from coordinate 102,741,364 downwards.
ACATGTCTGGCCCTTGGTAAGGGCTCAATAATGTCTCTGTTATTATAGCCCAGTATCTAGTAAACGGTAAGTATCATGCAATGATTTATTGTTGGAGGGATCTAGAAATAATCTTACCATGCTCCCAGGCTATACTACATGTTCCTCCTCAGTCCCCCCGTGGCAGATACTGCTAGTTGATCATCAATCCTGTTCTCCAGGGCACACAATTCTATAGGTACACAGACCAAAATTTTCCAGCCCTGTTGGATTTAGGTGTTGTCCTGTGACTGAAGTCTAGCGACAGAAAGCAAGCAGAATCGATGAGCGCCCATTCCAGTCCTGGCCCTTAAAACCAACATCCTTCATGGTTCCACCTCTTGTAATGAGAGAGGAAGATGCTACAGAACGTCCCCCTCTACAAAAACAAGGATCAAGTCTGAACATCAGGCAAAAAGCAGCTATCTAAAGATATTAGAAAGGACTGGATAATGAAGAGTACACTCTTTGCTTATATCCAAAATATATAAAGAATTCCTACAACTCAAAAATAAGGAGACAACCCAATTTTTTTTTAATGGGCAAAAGATTTGAACTGGTAGTTCACAAAATAAACCATCCAGATAGTCAAAAGGCAGATGAAAAGACGCTCAGCCAGTAGTTGCTAGGGCCGTGCAAACGAAAACCAAGATTCTACTACACACCCGCTAGAATGGCTAAAGTTGGAAACACTCACAGTTCCAAGTATTGGTGAGGACATGGGGCAGCTAGAAATCTCAGGACTTACTGTTGAGAATACAAGATGGCGCCACCATTTTAGTAAACAGTACAGCCATATTTTATAAACATACCCTTCCCCTATGACCCAGTGATCCCTCCCCGAGGTATTTACACAGGAGAAGTGAAAATATGTGTACACACAAAGACATATATGCAAATCAGAGCAACATTATTCATAATAACTAAAAACTGGAACTCATTCTGATGTCCATCAACTGGCGAATGGATTAGCGAGTCACGGTGTGTCCATACAACGAAACACTGCTCAGCAGTAGAAAGAAATGATCTGCTAATACAATCATCAACATGGAGTGTGCTGAACAAAGGAAGCATGCCACAAAATAATACATATTGTATTCCATTTAAATGGAATTGAAGGGGCGCCTGGGTGGCGCAGTCGGTTAAGCGTCCGACTTCAGCCAGGTCACGATCTCGTGGTCTGGGAGTTCGAGCCCCACGTCAGGCTCTGGGCTGATGGCTCAGAGCCTGGAGCCTGTTTCCGATTCTGTGTCTCCCTCTCTCTCTGCCCCTCCCCCATTCATGCTCTGTCTCTCTCTGTCCCAAAAATAAATAAACATTGAAAAAAAAATTTTTTTTTAAATAAATGTAATTGAAGAACAGGCAAAATTTATCTTTACTGGCAGAAAGTCACCTGGGGCTAAGGGTTGGGAGAAGGGACCAGATATAAAGGGGCACCAGGAACTTTTTTGGGTGTTGGAAATGTCTATACTTTTATTGTCACAGTGGTTATACATCGGTACACAATTACCAAAAGCTCATCAAACTGTATCATTAAAATGGGTGGATTTGATTTTATGACACCTTCACATGAGCCTCTCTTTCCGACTTATTTGCTAGCTGAGGTCAGACAGGCTTGGGAAGCCATGTGCAGACAATGGTAAAGCCCATCACCCGGGTCCTTTAGTGAATAAGTGAGGCAGTCCCTCCCCTACCCGCCGCTGCTGACCAAGAATCCCACACTGGATGGTTCTATGAGTGAGAAATAAATGGTGGCAGTGTTACGCCTCTGAAATTTGGGGTGTTACAGAAGCTAGAATTTCCCTAACTAGTAGATCTCCAAAGCAAAACACAGTCAAGACCATTTAAATTTTCTTGCTGAATTCACCTTATTTATTCATTTATTTATTTTTAATATAATTTGTTGTCAAGTTGGCTAACATACAGTATGTACAGTGTGCTCTAGGTTTTGGGGGTCGATTCCCATGATTCATCGCTTACTTATAACACAATTCACCTTATTTAAACTGGAGAAAAAAACAATAATAGCCCAAATGTCCAAAACATGGGAACAATTAGGTAAATTATGGTATATTAATCTTATATAATACTTATTATATAACCACTTACATAATTACTTCAAGAACTATGTAGTAACCTGGATATACTCCCAAAACACTAAAGTGAAAAAAGGCAAAACCCAGGATTTTATCAATGTTATTGTATCAGGAAGCCCAGACACCAAATTATGTTCATCCAAGGCTTTAAACCTATCTGGTCCCGTCTGAAGGGACCCACATGGCGTATATCTATGCACATGGGACTGAGAACCTATTGAGTAAAACTCCATCATAAAGAGAAGAGACACGAGTCAGGTAAGCTCAGCTCGGGCAGAGTTGGCAAAAAGAAAAGGGGATGATCAGAAAACCGTAGGTGTGAAAAAAAGTGCAGTTTCACTTAAATCTTGCCGTGTGTACTGTCTCAGAGCCTGTGTCGCTGATTCTAACGCAGTGGGTTTGTCCATAGAGCAGAAACAAGCTAAATCATGCACTGAACCCGCCCTCCTTGGCGGCTGGAGGCAGAATGAAAAGGGAGGAGTCAGCCCCTCTCCTGAGGTTCCAGAACTTTCTGTAGCAGTTGCAGCAGCAGCAGCAGCAGCAGCAGCAGCGGGAGACGTTACCAAGGGAGATGCTGAGAACTGGAGGAGAATTGGAGCTGGGTGCAAGATAGCCGGGAGGATTCCCTCCTGAGAACTCCAGAACTAGTGAGGAGGGGGGTTGAGGATTAGAACCGTTGCTGAATGAAATGGGGTGGAATCTTATTCCCAGTGTGGCCTGATGTTCACCCTCAGGCTGGACTCCCCTGTAGACACAGAAGATTTGTCTGTGTATGTTTGTGTTTGTGAGTATGTACGTTCTTTGTCACATCTTTGTAAAAAAAAATAAGCAAACATATGAATAGTGTGACACAGAACATATAAATTAAAGCATAGTGAAACAGTAAGATTATACATAATTTATCCTTTTTTTTTATTCTGTTCATGTTACTATTGTCTTCATAGAACCTACAATGATACACATTTCCATCCTCCAGTTATTTGTCCTATAATTTCTTATTTTATTTTATTTTATTTTATTTTATTTTATTTTATTTTACTTTTGAGAAAGCACGAGCAGGGGAGAGGGGCAGAGGGAGAGAGAGAGACAATCTTAAAGCAGGCTCCACGCTTAGCTTGGGATCATGACCTAAGCTGAAATCAAGAGTCAGACACTCAACCGACTGAGCCACCCGGGTGCCCCTCTCCTATAATTTCTCAATAAATTATTCCTTCTGTTCTCATAGCATAGACATCAGAAGAACAGAAAGAAGAAGACATCAAGATCTCTGGCCAGCATATATTCTTTTTTTAAAAAGTTTTAAATGTTTATTTTTGAGAGAGAGAGAGAGAGAGAGAGAGAGAGAGAGAGAGACTATGAGTGGGGGAGGGGCAGAAAGAGAAGGAGACAGAATCCAAAGCAGGCTCCAGGCTCCGAGCTGTCAGCACAGAGCCCAACGTGGGGCTCGAACTCACCCAACCGACTGAGCCACCCAGGCGCCCCTGACCTGTGTATATTCTAAAACAAACAGATCTAGTACAAAGGATATTTGGGACTTAACAAAAAAATTTTTTTATTTTAATTTTTTGCTTTCTGTTTATCATCTCATAGCAAGATTACTTTCTCCTGGAGTTTAATCATGGTCCTTTCTAACAGAAAGGGATCTTGTGCAGCAAACAAAGGGAGATTTCCCCGGGCCAGCAGCAACATTGTGAGTCAGCAAAGCTTAGAATTTATTACCTGGCATTTCCAGTCAGTTCTGAGGCCCTGGCTGACCAGGGCTCACCTTGATTGATCACTAACACAAGTCTCATAGCTTAGTAGGAATGAAGGGCTGTCCGGACACCTGGAGATTCCATGTGCTTTACCAATCCTACGCAGTCCAAGCTGCAGCAGAGAATTTCCTCATCATTCTTTCATGCATGCATGCATGCATGCATGCATTCTTTGAGCATGTATTTATTTATTCACCCAACCTGTATTTCTGGGCCTGGCACTGTGTTAGATGACGGAGATAAACAGCTCAGGTAAGCAAATATTCCTGCGAAAACGGATATATGGAAACAATTAGGTATCAAAAGCATTTGATGTTAGCGATGTGTACTGTGACATACGGCTGACAGGTTAGCGCATCCCGCGGGGAGAAGAAGGGAGAGTGGGCTGCCTGCCACGAGGCTTACCAACTTTCTGGGCCGGGACAGCCGCGCTCGCTGTGCACCCCCACTGCTAAGCTGATGCTACATATTTAAGGTCTCTTCATGACAGCATCCGTCTCCAGGTACCAACCAGTGTTTATGTTATCAGGAAAGGCTAAGCTGTAGCAAAGGCCTCAAAACATAGTACTTCAACAAATGAAGTTTCTCTCATACGTGATGGTCCCCCAGTTGAGCAGTCCATGGGTCAGTGCTGTGCTCCACAAGGCCATCCAGGGTCTCCCCTTCCTTCCACATTGTCGCTGTGCTATTTCCTTCGGTGCTTTCCTTGTTTTCACGATCGCAGGTGCTTTTCATGCAAGAACTCACCCCAAACGATGTCCAAACGGTGTCCAAACTCACCCCAAACGATGTCAGTGGGTTGAGCATCTGACTTCATCTCAGATCATGATCTCACAGTTCCTGGGTTCAAGTGCCCCATCGGACTCGGTGCTGACAGCTCAGAGCCCAGAGCCTGCTTTGGATTCTCTGTATCTCTCTCTCTCTCTCTGCCCCTTCCCTGCTCACACTCTGTGTCTCTTCAAAAATAAATAAACATTTAGGGCACCTGCGTGGCTCAGTCAGTTGAACATCTGACTTCGGCTCAGGTCACGATCTCGGGGTTTATGAGTTCGAGCCCTGCATCGGGCTCTGTGCTGACAGCTCAGAGCCTGGAGCCTGCCTTGGATTCTCTGTCTCTCTCTCTCTCTGCCCCTCCCCTGCTCACACTCTGTCTCTCTCTCAAAAATAAATAAACATTGAAAATAAATAAGTAAATAAATAAACATTAAAAACTTTCTTAAAAAAGAAAAGGATAACAGAAATGTATTAAATGTGTTATTTCTCTTTCAAAATAAGGGTATGAGAGCCATAGGTTATCTCTGGTTTCTAAGGGGACCGAGAGCTTATAATAGATGTGTCGCCCTGGAGGGTGTTTGGGGATGAGGTTAACATTTAAACTGGTGAATCTTGACTGCTCAGACTGCCCACCAGAATGTGAGCAAACCTCATATAATCAGCCTGTTCTATTGAACGAAGAGACCAGTCTCCCCCAGCAAAAAGGAATCCTCTAGCAGACTGCCTGCAGATTTTACCTCCACCATGGGCTCTCCTGCTAGCTTTTGCACTGGAACTAGCATAGATTGTCCTGCGTCTCCAGTCTACCTGCCCACTCTGCTGATTTTGGACTTGTAAGTCTCCCCAATTTCATGAGCCAATTCATCATAATACATCTCTCTCCACACACACACACACACACACACACACACACACATATATATATATATCCAATTGGTTCTGTTTCTCTGGAGGTCCCTGACTAGACGAATACAGAACCAGTGCTACTCTGTTTAATAACATGCTGTTTAACACAGAATCATTAAATCAGAATCTTTTCATGAGCACTAGGTGTTGTATGGAAACCGATTTGACAATAAATTTCATATATTTTAAAAAATAAAATAAAATAAAGTACATAAAAATAAAAATAAATCAGAAATTTTTCCTTCTTGACTCTTTTTTCCTTTTTCTTATTCTTTCTTTCTTTCTCTCTTCTTCCACTCTCCTCTAAGAAGTTATCCCACTGTCTCCAAGGCAATCCCTACTCCACCCATGGTTAACTAACGCTCAGTCTCCCAAACTTTTTTTTATTATTTAAAAAATTTTTTAGGTTTGTTTGTTTGTTTGTTTGTTTGTTTATTGAGAGCACATGGTGTGTGTGTGTGTGTGTGTGTGTGTGTGTGTGCGCGCGCGCACACCAGCCGGGGAGGGGCAGAGAGAGAGGGAGACAGACAATCTCAAACAGGCTCCATGCTGACAGCTCCGAGCCCAACTCAGGGCTCCATCCCAACCATGAGAGCCTGACCTGAGCTTAAATCAAGAGTCAGACGTTCAACCGACTGAGCCACCAGGGGCCCCAGTCTTGCAAACTTCTTAAATCCTAGACACAAAGTAAGTATCAAACACCTCGGCTTCATGTTACATTCTTCATTCAACAGACACATTTTGAACTCTTACATAGTACAGGACCTCTACCACGAACAGGGGATAAAAACAAGAATTGAACATGGTTCTTGACCTTGAGAAACGCAAACTGGGATTAAGTAATATTTGGATTAGTCAAGCGTTTCTTTTTTACCCCCTTAAAAAGGGTATTCCCTTGGATTTGTATTGTGTGAGACAAACAATGTTTTATTCCATTACCTTGTGCATTTTCCCAATTGCTTCTTCCCTTTGGTGTATTGACACTTTGTCTTCATTCTTAGGCAGACACTTCAGATTCCAGAAACCAAGACCCAAATATATTAGGGACAAATCTCAATAGGTTCCCGGAGTCCTGTGGCTATCACCGCATGCCACCCCAGCACTGTCACCATTACAGACCATTTCTTGAGTACCTTCTTGTCCAACAGATTTCATTTGGGACTCAGGATTCATATTGAGGTGGCCTGAGTCATAAATGTTTTCAGTTTCTTTATTTATATTTCAATACATACAGTGTTTATTATGTGCCAGACATTGTCATCGGCACTTTTATATGCAATCATTCGTTCATTACTCATAACAATGCCATGAGGCGGGTACTAATATTATCTTCTATCACAGATTGGAGATTATATTAACCTCTCTATGAGGAATATAGAGATTTTAACACGTGCCCACGTGTTGCAGCTAACCTCATAGCAGAGTTGAGATTTAAACTCAGGGAGTCTACCTCCAAAGTTTATATTCACATCGAAAACACTACTATCTTTCTGCTAGCTTTGTGGAAAACAAACAAATGCATAAAACAAAACAAAAAAACTTCCCCACACTACAGACTTTCTGGTCTAGAATATGTTCAGTACTGACTTCCCATCCTGATATATATATATAATATATATATATATATATTACCTGATATATATATATTACCTGATATATATATATATATTATATGATATATATAAATATTACCAACGATGGTAATATTTCCCCACACTACAGACTTTCTGGTCTAGAATATGTTCAGTACTGATTTCCCATCCTGATATATATATATATATATATATATATATATTACCTGATATATATATATATATATATATATATATATATTACCTGATATGTATAAATATTGCCAACGATGGGCATGCCAGTGACATGGTTTGGGCTTTGCCTGGCTCTCTATCCCCTCAAAATCTCTGAGACGCCTTAGTAGATCCATTTGGTTCCCACTTGCAGACTCAGTTACATCCCTGACTCAGAGATGACTGATACATAGGAAGAATGTAAGGTACTATGGAACCAAGGCTCACTGACTTAGAATCAAGTCAACCTACTGCTAGTCCTCTTGGGAACTTACACTTTTGTTTGCGGAGTACAGAAAAACCTTGGATTGTTCTGCGAGTGTTCCACAAGATGAGTAAACATTTCTAATAAATTTTAACTTGGTAAACGAGAGATGTCTTACAATACGAGTTGTAGGTGATGCTTAGCGTCAGGTGATCACAACTGAGCCAATGTTTCTCTCTCTCTCTCTCTCTCTCTCTCTCTCTCTCTATCGCTCGCTGCAGATTGTGGGTGATCATCAACGCGATGTCACATTTCCGTGAAGTCCTCAAAAGGAGGCAAAAGCAACTGTCATTGGACAGGTTCCTTGCTAAAGTTGCACGAAAAGAAAAAGATTCCATTGTGCCAATAGACAGCAGTGATTCCATTAGTGATAGTGAAAGTCGCCCTACACAATAACCCTCGTCTCTCTGGTCTCCCTCACACCAGCCACGAAGGTTTTCAAAGGTAAGTGCAGGTTAGTTTTTTTTTCTTTATATTTTGCATTTTCTTTATTAGTTTGTATTATGTTACAGTACTGTAATGATTTTTACATGAATATTTTTGGGTTGCAGAAAAATCATCTGAGTTTCCATGATTTCTTATGGGGAAATTCGCTTTGATATACAAGTGCTTTGGATTACAGGCATGTTCCTGGAATGAACTATGCTCACAAACCAAGGTTTTACTATATGTGCTTTCTCAAAATTGCCACTTCTACCGTAACACTGGTGACTAGGGGTCTGTTTTATTTCCCTGTGTCTAATTTCCTGTCTTGGCTCCTAGCTTGGAATGCTAGTTCCTGTCTTACTTCTCCCAATCCTAGAGATTATAGTCCTGGCCTGACCCTCAGTTCCCTGGCTAGGTTCCTGATGCCACTTGATATCCTGTCAGGCTTCCTTGAGGTGCTGCATTGCCCTCCCCCCCCAACCCCCCCCCCCCCCGCCCCGGTTACTTTCCTGATACGACTCCCAGGACAGCCTCATGGTACCTATTACTGAAGCCTATCCCAACATGGTAGAACAGTCAAGTTTGGGGGGTCTTAGCCTTCTGGTGAGCCCCTCATCGATGCTAACAGACCCCCAGTTCTGACCCTAACCCAGCCCTAATCCAGCTGAAGGAAGAGAGATACAGATAAATGGAGGAGACAGGACCCAAGCAAAAAGTCAGAAGTACGAATGCTTAGTGGTCAGATATGACCTTAATAGGCTATAACGACACAGGAAATTTTGTATGGTACAGGCCCTGAGTTAATAAGACAGTATAAAGTGTGTCTCGAGTCTTGGTTCAATTCTGTTGGAAGGTGTGATTGATGTATTTTGGGAGTTTATAGTTGACAGGCTACCTTCAAATTAAATTAGATCTATAGGCTCTGTGCAGTGGCCTTACTCCTCGTTCGCATAGCAGGGATTCGTAACCTGGGGTCCATGTATTCCTAGGCACCTATGAGCAGGCATTGGGAAATAGTATGACAGTATGCCTAGGAGTATTTTCTTGAGGGAAGGCTAAGTTGTTTAGGTCAGATTCTCATAGGAACTTGTGAGTGACAACTCTAGAAACTTTTCCACAACTACCAGCAATGCTGAGTGAAAGGGTCAGACATTTTCATTAACTTTTTCTTTCCACACTGAGTTCTCTAGAACTTTCAAGCCATGAATAAAGTGAAAACATGTAGTTTGAGTGAAACACATAGACAATTATATATGTGCATTCTGTGTAATATAGCCTTGCATATGGAATATAATATACATATATAATTATACGTATATAATTGTACGTGCATGTGTGTGTGTGTGTCGTGGGGTCTACATGCAACCCTGCTCTTTTTAAAGACCGATTGGCAAAGTGATTCACTAGCTTTAGCGCATGGTGCTTGATTGAAATTAATTTGACTAATTTGACAGCATCATAGGCTTCTAAGTTAATGAAAGCAGAAAGTTCGAAAGACCGCACCCCAGGGGAAAAGGTCAGAATGCAGAGGCTTGATCTAGTCACAGTTTCAGATGCACAAAACACAACATGCTGCAGAGATCTGTAGCAGAAAGAAACAGAGGAGACAGCTGGGTTTGGGTGGGGTTGAATTAGGGGGCAGGCCTGGGTTGCTCTGAAAGATATTTTACCTAAAGAGAAACACCTTGTTTTTTTTTTCCTTAAAGAGAAGCTCATTGTCCTGAAACTTCAAAGACAGAGCACTCCCGACCTTGAGGTTCACACTGAGCCAGGATTATCAATTGACCTCATTTAAAAACCAGCCATGCATAGATGTGGGTGGAGGCCAGAGGCAGAAGAGTGAAAAGAAGCAGAGAGATCTTCTAGTTGCTGGGTCACTAACTACTGGCCAAAAACACACTGGGTTTTGGGCCCGCTGAGTGTTTCAAAAGTAACTTGAGCCAATATTGGAAAATTCAGGGATTTCACATGATAATCAAGATTTCCTTTTCTTTTGAGAAGTCTGGAAACATTGCAGCATCCGGCCCTGTGTTCCCTTGGGGCCCCCTCATTGGCAGCTGTCCCTTCTAGAAGGGGAAGTGCCTGCACTCCCCTGGGGCCCACTGTCTGGAGGCTGGCAGTTGTGTTACTGGGGAATTGTGAGGGCAGAGCTGAAATGGCAGGGACGAGTGAAATCACACAGGGAGAACTTGCGCCCCTCGTGGCTTCTCATCACAGTGGGGGCCCGCGTCCACTCTGTCAGAAATCGCCTGGAGTCCAGGACTCCCAGATTCCTGTGTGTGCCCAGGAGGCTGTCTGGGATCTCAGATGCTCTCTGGCCTGGAGCTGTTTTTGGTTCTTTTTGTTTTTTTGTTTGTTTTTTTGTTTTTTTTTCCCCCCTTAGTGGCAGGCATTGCACTCACCCTTTACAACCAGAGTCCCTTATTCCTGCTTTTCAGCTCCTTCCATTACAGTTTCAGGCTTGACTCCAAATCCACTCCTAGCTCCTCATGGATCAATATTTATTCTTTCAACAATTTCTGGCTGCCTGCACTCTGTCAATTGCACACGGTGCTGAGGAATTGAAGACAAGTCTTAGCGCTACTGCGGAAGGAACTGAAAACGCAGACAAGAAGCTAAGGTGACTGAAATCTTTGTGGGGAACACCGGAGCACGTCCACTTGGTAATAGAAATCTGTCCACCAGATGGCGCTCAAGAGAGCCCAGTGTAACAAAACCACGCCGGGCATGGCGAGGGCGGGGCAAAATTTACCCTGTGGAAGAACGTGGCACCATGACTTCCATTTCACGGTACTCTTATGTCCCATCAAGCCTTCAACGTTCCCCAACCCCCAGGACTCTGGGTGTGATGTTGGGACCGGGAGGAGCACCAGCTCCCACACGGCCGGCCCCTGCCCTGCCCACGCTAATCTGAAGGCGGAGCCCTTTCCCAGTGAGACCAGCAAAGAACTGCCCCGGCAGGGGGCAGGAAACACCTTTGGATAGGAAGGTTGATTGTCACCTGAGTTCATTAACCAGCTCCGCGGTGTCCTTTAGGAACAAGCCCAGTCTCTCCTCTCATAGCTGCTCTGGTCTTGGTCCCCATCTGCTCATCTGCTGTTTAATTTGATTAAATATATTGGTTGGTTTTTTTTTTTTTAATGTGTCTATTCCAACCACTTACAGCTTTTCAAAACGTTGGGTTTTTTTTTCTGATTATAATAAGCTCATTAAAAGAAATGCAAAGAGAAATTAATGACTTAGAAAGGGTCTAATTCCTCTACATATAATTCAAGTCTTAAAGATACTGTTGAGAGTTTGGCACATATTCCTCTAGAACAGGGTTTCTTACCCTTGGCACTATTTTTTGTTTGGAGGACTGCTGTGTGCCTTGTAGTGCATTTAGCAGCATCCCTGGTCTCTAACCACTGGCTGCCGGTAGTAACCCCACCACTGCCACCAAGTTCTGACAACCAAAACTGTATCCACGCATTGCAAAATGGCTTCCCACGATAACTGATTTCCTGCAACTTGCTTAAAAAAAAAACAGACAAAAAAACACTTAACGAACACATCTTAGTCAACCTTTCCATTTCAGAATACCTGGATCTACTATATTCTTTGATAATAAGAATAACTATAACAATAATAGCAATAATAATAGAGTGGGACTTAGTTGATTCTACCTGTGCTTCATACTCGCTTTGTGACCTTGGGCAAGTTTATTTGCCTCCTAAGTCCAGGCTCCCTCTTCTATAAAATGAAGGTAATGATAGTACCTACCTCATAAAAGTTGCTGTGGAATTTCATTCATCAATGGCTGCAGGGTTTTAAAAGATTAAATCAGATTGTGCATGAAAAGCACTTCCACAGTGTCTGCTACATAAGTAACATGCGCTCACCTGATATGGGTATTGTTATCGAAAGAAATTATTGAATTATATTTGCCTTGCGTTTGGCCATTGTGCTTTCTGTTCTTACTCATTTTAACTCTTTTTCTTTTTTCTTTTTTTTTAGTTTATTTCTTTGAGTTCTTTAGTGGATGTTATCCTTTGTAAATAGCAGTTCTCCGTGTTCTCCTTTCTAAAGGGGATTTATTTTTGTGTCCTGTCTTCATGTATTAGCCAGGATCTTTCAAATGACGGTAATAATACAAGAGATAGTAGATATTACAATGGAATGACTTTCAGGAATTCACCTTGAATACAATGCTGGCTTTTGGTCTGAAGTTATGTTTTTTAAATCATTTTTAAAGAAGCATTTTTCTATGAGCCATTCCTTTTTGAAATAACATTTTATTTTTTTTAGGGAAGTTTTAGATTCACAGCAAAATTGAGCAGAAAGCACAAAGAGTTCCCATATAGCCCCTGCTCCCACACACGCACAGCCTGGCCCCCATCAACATCCCACACCAAAGCGGTACATTTGTTGTAATCTTTGGACCTAAATTGAGACATCGCTACCATTATCCCTCTTGTTATCATGCCATCTATGAATGACAACTTTTGTACAGCCTTTATCAAGAATGGATATTTTATCAAATGCTGTTTTAGCATGAACTGAGTTCGTATGATTTTTTTCTTGACCTATTATTTATATGAATAGACTTTTTAATAGCACTTTGTCCTTGCCTCCTTGATATGAAACTGCTTTGTCATCACGATTTTTCCATTAGTGGTGGTGTCACATTTGATTCATTGGTACTTCGGGTGAGGATTTTCATATGACAGTTCATAAAATGGATTGGACTGTAAATTTTTATGGTGTTCTGTCTTGTCAGACCATGAAAAGTTCTCCCAAACACTCGAGCACTTTTCCTCTCAATTTGGGCTGGTCTTCTTTCTATTAAAAAGAACATTTTTTTTTTTTCTGACAAACCATTAGTTTGTCCCTTTCAGGTTCAAAGAATATGTTCTGAGCTTTTCACGTTATTCTGGCAAACATTTGATGAAAGAATTGAGACCGATTATTTACAATTCTTCCAAAGAAAGAGAAGAGGTAGGAGTGCTTCCAAATCCTTCTATGGGGTGTTACCCTGATGAAATCAAAGACATCAAAAACTGCGGACCAACATCCTTTATGAATCTAGACACGAACACCCTCAATGAAATACTAGCAACGTGTAAAAATAATCATACGCCACGACCAAGTATTCCCTTGGACACTAGGCCGATGCACCTTTTAGTAGTATGTATTTGCCCTCTCTTCTGTCCACCACTGCCAGAGCTCTGACCAGCAGTGCAACATGGTCAGGACAGAATGTCGAGAGCTGTTGGAGGAGCAGAGGTCTGATTCAAGCTACTTCATCTAACATTTACCCTTGGAAGTCTTACCTGCCTACCCCTAACTTCATGGAGTACTTATCAGCTAGCCCTTGGTGCCCCACTGAACGCCATACACACATCCATTCAAGGTATCTATAACATTTTCACTTATTTGGTTTTTTTTGTTTAATTTGAGAGAGAGCGAGAGCATGAGCGGGGTGGGGAGCAGGGGCAGAGGGAAAGAGAGGGAATCTCAAGCAGGCTCCAAGCTCAGTGTGGAGCCCAACATGAGGCTCAACCCCATGACCCTGTGTTCATGACCTAAGCCGAAACCAAGAGTCAGACGCTCCACGGACTGAGTTACCCAGGCGCCCCCTGTAAGATTTTCTTATACGTATTTGTCCACAGGTCTGTGTTTCCCTTCGCAATGTAATGACTGTAAACAGTTGGCATCTTCAGCATCTGGCACAAAGTGGAAGCTTAAAACATTTGTGGAATGAACACACTTGTGAGTGAAGCGACATAGCCCAGGGAAAGTTGGACGGGGAAGTCTGGAAGGGCCTAGAACACCAGTAGAACCACTAGTTGGAAGCAGGGGTGGGGGACCTGCTCCAGGTGCTGGGAGAAGGGTCTGTGAGGGAAAACACACTCAGTCAAGTGACAGGCGCTAGTCCGAATAAATGATGGGCATCGTGAGGTCTCAGCAAAACATACAGAGTGTCTCCAGAGGAGGAGGACAGTTGTCAGGAGTTTGAGAGCAGGACTAGCCAAGGATTCCCACGCGCGATACCAGGAAGCTCAGCCAAGGAGAAACGTCGTCTTGTCCCCCCCCCCCCCCACCAGCATCAGACAGGTGCTTAATGAATTTTTCTGAGGGAATAACTAGTCCCTGCCCTCCAGAGGCGTGTAGTCTGATTGGGGTCTGTCGTACACCATCTATGACATTAACAGCTGGGAAGAGACTATCTGTCTGATAACCGCTGGGTAACCGTGTCCCTAGTTGGCTCCCCCACAGCCAAACCCACCCTTCCCCATCAGACTTTGTGATACCTAAGTGATTTTGAGGAAAATCGTAGTAACAACATAATTCTTAAATGTTTTTTAGATAACCTCTTTTCCATTTCATTTCATTTCATTTCATTTCATTATTTCATTTCATTTCATTATTTCATTTCATCTCGTTTCATTTCAATTTCATGTGCTTCCTCACTAACATGGTCATGGGTTTTGCTCACAGTTTCTTTTTCACTAATTTTAATTCCAGGATAGTTAACATACAATATTATATTAGCTTCAGGTGTATAATATAGTGATTCAACACTTCCATACATCACCCTGTGAGTGCCCTCCTTACCCTAATCCCCAATACCTATTTCCCCCACCCCCACCCCTTCCCTCTGGTAATCAATGTTTTTTTCTCTATAGTTAATAGTTGCCTTCTTGGTTTTTCTCTCTCTCTTTTCCCCTTTCCTCTTTTACTTTGTTTCTTTCTTTCTTTTTAAGGTTCATTTATTTTTGAGTGACAGAAAGAGAGAGACAGAGCATGAGCAGGAGAAGGGCAGAGAGAGAGGGAGACAAGATCCGAAGCAGGCTCCAGGCTCTGAGCTGTCAGCACAGAGCCCGATGCGGGGCTTGAACTCATGAACTGCGAGACCATGACCTGAGCCGAAGGTGGACGCTTAACCAACTGAGCCACCCAGGCACCCCCATTTCGTTTCTTAAATTCTACATGTGATTGAAATCATATGGTATTTATTTTTCTCTGCCTGACTTATTTAGCTTAGCATTACACTCTCTAGTTCCATCCATGTTGTTGCAAATGGCAAAATTTCATTCTTTCTATGGCTGAATAATATTCACTTGAATGCGTGTATATATATATATATATATATACGCATACATATGTATATATATATACATATACATATATATACATATACATATGTGTGTGTGTGTGTGTATACACACACACACACACACACATACATATACACACCACACCCTCTTTATCCATTCATCTATCCAAGGATGCTTGGGCTGCTTCCATAATTTGGCTATTGTAGATAATGCTGCTACAAACATCAGGGTCCATATATGCCTTTGAATTAGGGTTTTTGTTTTTTGTTTTTTGGTTTTTTTCGGTAAATACCTAGTAGTGCCATTGCTGGATTGCAGAGTATTCTCTTTTTAACTTTTTGAGGACCCTCCACACTGTTTTCCAGAGTGGCTGCACCAGTTTGCACCCCCAGCAGTGCAAGAGGGTTCCTTTTTCTCCACCTCCTCACTAACACTTGTTTTTGCTTGCAGTTTCTCACCTGTCCCTGTCACTAGCTGGAAGAGTGAAGCCCATTCTGCACAAATGCAGAAATATGGTTTCGGTTTATTTAAAAAAAAGAACCCACATTATTTTTAGGCCGCATCTCCTCTCAATCTTGTCAATGCTCTAGTATACCAGCCCAAGTACACTAATACTTTGGAGACAGCTAAGTCAATAATTAATGTAAAGGCAAAAGCAGTTTGGCAGAATTCAAACTCCCTAGGCCTAAGGTGGTAACAGAGAAAGCCAAACATGCACACTTTATATATTTATCTCTAGAGCAGAGACTCATGAAATCCCCATGCCACTCCAGATTTGCTTTGTTTTCTGTAATTTGGTCCTAAAAGATGCTTTCCACTTAAATTAACACAGCTGTCCCCAGAGAAATGGTCTTTGAGAAAACAGCCTTCCCTTTCAAGATCAAGTACAAGGAAAGCCTTGTGGTTCTCCAACTTCTACTGGTTGCAGGTCTCCAGAAATAATCTTCTCTGTTGTGAGATGTGTCGGCTAAATGAAAGGTCCATATGTTATGCCATAGTAGCCAAACATGTGAAGAGATGATGTGCGCTCTAGTAAAAGTGTTAGTATGGAGACTTACTGCAGATGTTTTCTTAAAAAACCAGTTCAGGGGGCGCCTGGGTAGCTCAGTCAGTTAAGTGTCCAACTTCGACTCAGGTCATGATCTCGCGGTTCATGAGTTCGAGCCCCACGTCTGGCTCTGTGCTGACACTCTGAGCCTGGAGGCTGCTTCGGATTCTGTGTCTCCCCCTCTCTCTGCCCTTCCCCTGCTTGTGCTCTATCTCTCTGTCTCTGTCTCTCTCTCAAGAATAAATAAACATTAAAAAATTTTCAAATAATAAAAATTAAAACCCAGTTCAGGAAGGAAAGGAAAAGTTCTTCCTCACATCTTACAACAAAGCCACCCTTACATCTGCCTTTGGTTTTGTTCGCTTTTGGTTTTGCTATCGCATTCAGAAAGTGAAAGAGCCTAAAGCCTCAAAAACAAGGAAATGCTTTCTCTATAAGCCAAATCTTTTATAAGCATCCTCAGAAAGAGAGAATCTCAGAAATAATCATTTGGATCTTTATATTGAGGACTCCATTTGGCCAAATTCAAGAAAAATCTTCTTTTTTAAATTTTTTTAACATCTATTTATTATTTAGAGACAAAGAGACACAGAGCATGAGCACGGGAGGGGCAGAGACAGGGGGAAACACAGAATCCGAAGCAGGCTCCAAGCTGTCAGCACAGAGCCCGACGCGGGGCTCGAACTCACAGACCTCGAGATCATGACCCGAGCCAAAGTCGGATGCTTAACTGACGGAGCCACCCTGGTGCCCCTCAGGAAAAATGTTAATAACGGGGAGGTGTAGGCCAGGGAATCTGCCAGATGTGAATATGAAACTAACAGTTTTATGTATACTTCACACCCACCAGAATGGCCAAAATGAAACAAAAACAAAAACCGTGCTGTGAAAGATATAAAGCAATTGGAACTCTCAAACATCATTTGGGAGCGTGTCAATTGCATGACCACCTTGGAAAACTGGGCGGTATCTTCAAAGGCTGAGCATACCTCCATGCCCTAGCAGCCACTCTTAGGTGAATACTCTGCAGGAATGCATCATATATTTACCAAAACGCACGTAGTAGAAAGACTGTGGCAACACTATTCATAAGAGAGCCTTCAACTGGAAATAACACAAACGCCCGGCAGAAGTAGAATGGATAAATAAACAGTAGTATATTTGTAACGAAATCCTATACAGCAATGACAATAAATAAGCTACAACCTCCACATAACAACACGGATGAACCCGATAAACACACTATTGAGTGAGAAAGAAGGCAAAACAAAAGAGTTATAGGCATTCCAATTACATAAAATTCAAGAACAGACAAAATTAATGTATGGTGTTAGAAGTGAGGGGGCGCCTGGGTGGCGCAGTCGGTTAAGCATCCGACTTCAGCCAGGTCACGATCTTGCAGTCCGTGAGTTCGAGCCCCGCGTCAGGCTCTGGGCTGATGGCTCAGAGCCTGGAGCCTGTTTCCGATTCTGTGTCTCCCTCTCTCTCTGCCCCTCCCCCGTTCATGCTCTGTCTCTCTCTGTCCCAAAAATAAATAAACGTTGAAAAAAAAAATAAAATAAAGAAAAAAAAAAAAGAAAAAAAAAAGAAGTGAGGACAGCGGTTACCCTCAGGAGGGGGGCAGTGACAGGAGGGGGCACAAGGTGGGCTTCTGGGACGGTAATAACGTTTTGTTTCCTAATCCGGATTCTGGCTGTGCAGATGTGTTCTGTTTGGGAAAATTCTCTGAGCTGTGGAATGGACTTCAATGGACAGCTTATCCCTCTGAGATTTCCAGAGGTGAGAGCATCACCGCATGTATAGTCAGAGTCCCTGCTGCCCCTCTCCTCTGTTGTCCACTGTCACTTTGATCACTTCTGGGTCCTGGTCTTGCCACTGCTGTCCTTCTCTGGACATCTTGTTCTCTCTCTTCCAGTCTTCTGTGCTCTCTTCTCTCTGGCCAGGTCATCCACACATTCAGTTCCTTGAGGAAGACCCCCCACAGCTGTCCTCTGTGAGCCCTTGGAGACACAACCCTAGTATTTCTGCCACAGCTCTCAGGACTCACAGGTACCCTGGCAATGATGGGTGACTGGGACAAGGGGTAGAAATAACTGTTCTACATTATGCCTGGAATGGGTGTCCCATATGCTATTGCTCAGAACCCATGCTAGAAATTTCTAGAAACACTTCTTTATTCGAGGTCATTTGCTCTCTATGGGCCAGAGCCCCTACCATTCTGCCCCCCTGAGGGTTCTCTCGTTCACTAGATAGCTTGTATGTTTCTGAACCTCAATTACAGACAAGGATCTACTTCCTTCCAACCAGGAGGGTAACCAACTCATCCTAACGTGCCCAAGATTTTCCCAGTTTTAACACTGGAAGTCCCAAGTCCCCAAAGCCCCCCCAGTCCCAAGCAAACCGGGATGATTGGTGACCCTATAAACCTGGCTTCTGGGACCCAGAATGAGCCCCACTAGACACAGCTGGACATCTGTTTTAATTTGCCCCTGATTATCTACAGCAGTTAAGAAGTTGATCCAGCTTCTGGTGCCTGGATGGCTTAGTCAATTAAGCATCTGACTCGGTTTTGGCTCAGGTCATGATCTCACAACTTCATGGGTTCGAGCTCTGCATCGGGCTTCGTGCTGTCAGTGCAGAACTTGCTTGGGATTCTCTCTCTCTCTTCTTCTTCTCTCTCTGCCCCTCCCCTACTCGCACTGTCTCTGTATTTCTCAAAATAATATTCAATCAATCAATCAATCAATCAACCAATAAATAAATAGCTTATCTACCCAGAGCACACAAAAGTCCTTTAGAGGACACTGTTGTTTATCTCTAGATGCAAACCTACTGGCTAGACCTTGACAAGAAAATTGAGAAACCGAGAATTAAAAGCCTTGGGCCCATAGTCAATTGAAGAGTCTGTCCTAAATCTGGCAGACCCAATTCTTCCTGGCCCACATGAAACATGTCTCACCAATTCTTGAGGAATCTGGAGCTGGAGAGTTTGCTGGCTTTCCAGACCAAGTCACGTGCATAAAGGCAAGACTTATAGAGAAAGTGAGCCAAATGATCAGAAACCGAGCCACAGATCATCACCAAAGAGAGGAAATTGGATGTTGGTTATGGGGAGCCTGAGCTTTCTGGAGATCCATCTGGAAAAATCCTGGGATCAAGTGGAAAGCCCAAATCTTTACAATGGGTATCAACCAAGCAGAGAAAATTCTCATTTCATCAGCTGCAGAGTGAAGTAAACAAGAGGTTGAATTGGCTAAAGTGAATTCAACTAGGAGACTCATTGTCGTTAGACAAAGCTGAAGAATCAAACACATCCAGGTGAGGAACAGTCTGAAGTCACGGTACTCTTCACCAAAAACAAAAACAACACCATCCCTCCCCACAAAAAAACATAAAATACTGTTCTATTAAATGTTTGCTACTGCAGTACTTTCATGCTGATAACTAGATTTTTGGTGTAAGTGAAAGATAAACAATTATGGATAGAATTGAGAAGTTTCCCATTAACTTAATTTTTTTCCGGGGAAATGACACCATTTGGTTCAAAGTCAGTTGAAAAAACCTCCCTGTTTATGGGAAAAAGTAGGAGCCGAATTTGAGAACCACTACTCTAAGGAACAAGTAAGGCTCTTGGGATTTGTACTTCAACTTGCTTCAGATATCTTTTTTTTTTCTTTTCTTTTTTCATACCTGTTTTGTTAAGTTAAACATTTCCCATCACAATCTTGAGTCTGCTCTTCATTTACCCTGCAAATCCTATTATTCCAAGTTCAAAGATGAATCACATGTGCAATTTATTGAGATCTTACTGTATGGAACAAAATCTGAGTTCTCTTCCTTTAACATGGTCCTGTTTGCTTCTTGCCTCTCATGCTTCTAGTTCTTTCCTGGGTGACTACCTGGGGACTTGAGAGTGACCATATATACTCTGCAGTGCAGGGACTTTGTCCCATAGTGAACAAACCTCACTCAGCAACTAAGGAAGTGACTTATCGTCAAGGAAGGAAGGGGATAATGAGCCAGCTGCAAATGAGTGTCTCTGGACTCCAACTGATAACTTGGGTAAAGAACCATTTAGGTTCTTTTGTGTAGTTTGGCTTATCAGTCGGAAGACTGCTCTGCCTATAGCATATCGAGCTCAATTAGAACTCTTTGCAGTGAAATAGGTTTCAGTGAGGTGAACTGATGGTTTCTTAATGTAGTTCAATTTGTTATGGTGTTAGCAATCGGTACAACTGTTGTTGGGGGGGGGGCGCAAATCTCCCACTATGTACCCTGCTAAACCTCTTCTGTGTCTACCCCGAGCACCTAACCTCTCTCTCTACTGTTTCACCTCATGAAGTGTGACCTTAGCCCAGTCCCTAACCACCTCTGTTTCAATTTCCTGGAGCAAAATCATCCCACAACACAGTTGCTGATCAATAAGGTCATATGTGAGGGGACTTGTAAAGAGTAGACTGCTTACAAGGTATTTTCATGCTGGTTAATCCCAGTTGGAAAAGTCAAACAGAATCCACTGAGTTCTCTAAATCTCCATCAGGGGGCACCCGTTCATTCCATATTCTCTATGTAGCTCCATGGCAAGAAAAGGGAGGGTACTGCTTCCTGTCCTCTCAGCCTAGATGTTGGGACATGGCTATCATGTGTGATTATGACCAGAGAGATCCCTTTTCTTTACACTCTTCGCAAATAATACCCTACGTAATTTATTAGTTTCGAAGTCCATTTTTATGGGAAAATATGGTCAGTGCTGCAGAAAAACAAGTGATGAAGAATATTATGCATATATATCAACTACATCAGAGTGTGGCAATGGGGGTACAAGACACTTTGGCGGGTGGCAAAAGTAATTGACAGATGTGGGAACGGTTCTTTAAAGTCTATCTTGTTCTGGATGTTTTACAGATATTATGTCACTTAATCCTCCATAAGGGGCTAGCAAACTATGACCCACAAGTCAAATTTGGTTGGCTGACTGTTTTTGTACGTAAAATCTTATTGGATCACGGCCACAATCATTTGTTTACATATTGCTATGCGTCTTCACTGTATGAGAGCAGTGACCATATGGCGTTGATTGTCTAAACTATTCACAATCTGGCTCATAACAGAAAGGGTTTGCCGACTGCTGCACTACAATCACGTGCCATGGGAATTACATGCATTTTGCTGATGAATAAATGGAAACTCAGAAAAATTAAGTAACTAGCCAAAGTCATACTGCTAGTGAATGGCACAGCTAGACTTTGACTCAGAGGCACCTTTCTTTCCAAATCCCTGGCTCTTTCTGCCCTAAGTGTACAACAGCCTCCAGTTTATCAAGTGCCCACATAGGCTTGGTGTTTTATCATGGGGAATCTTATGTATTACAATGAGATCAAACTGCTTTGCATTGTTTTCAAGAATCTGTACAATCTAATTTCAGCTTGCCTCTCCCGCCTCACTCCTGTTCCTACCCTGCTGAGCGGAGCCAGACTGGAACTGGTGCTTTCACTGCTCCCAATACGCCTTTCGCTTCCTCACTCCATGCCCCCATTTTTTTGATGCTACTGCCTCCAGGTAAATACCCTCCCTCTCTCTTCAGATCCGGCCTCCAGGAATTCTGCCCTGAGCGCCCATCCAGACGTGATCTCTCCCTCCTCCATCCTGGAGAGTGGTTCTCCTTCCTGTTGATCTAGCATTTATCATAGGTGGCCTTGGATGATCTTTTAGATATGAACATCTTATCTTCACAGGAGTTTGTAAACTTCCTGAGCATGAGGACTGTGCATACCCCCTCCCCTCACCTTCCCCCCTCCACACTCTGGTGGACTGTCATCTACGTGAAAACCGTGTAATGGCAGGTCCATTTGACGGATGAGCATTCTTGCATGGAAACAAACTGCTCACCCTTCCACAACTCAGCACGCAACTGAAAGCACAATACTGGCATCTGGAAACGGGATGTAAAATGTGATCAAATGAAGAAAACTGGGGGAAAGAGTGCAAAGAAATAAGCATCTTTCCCTTATTTTTCAAATCTAGGACTGCATTATTAGATTTCCCTTCAGGTGCCTTTCCTAGGACGGCACAGTCATTAGCAGCCCAAGATCTGGAGTCAGACCTGGGTTTGAGATCTGACTCTTTTACTTACCAGCTCTGTGACCTTGGGCAAATTACTGAGCCTCTCTGAGCATCAGTGTCCTCACATTTACAATAGAAAAAGTAGTCACGCCTAATTGGTTTGTTGGGGGGAGTAAATGAGGAGATACATTTACAGCTCTTAGCACCGTCTCTGGCACACAGGAAGCTCCTTTTTTTTTTTAATGTTTATTCTTTTTTTTTTTTTTTTTTTTGAGACAGAGACAGAGCATGAGCAGGGGAGAGGCAGAGAGAGAGGGAGACACAGAATCTGAGCAGGCTCCAGGCTCTGAGTTGTCAGCATAGAACCGGACACGGGGCTCAAACCCACGAATCGTGAGATCATGACCTGAGCCGAAGTTGGACGCTTAACCAACTGAGCCACCTGGGCGCCCCAAGGAAGCTCTTAATAATCACCACCCATCATTTCTCCAAAGCTCTGTCCCTAGGTGGGTATCAGATGTAAACATTTAGGACCGACTGGCCCCTGTCCTCCTACTTCTATGCAGTAACCATCCTTCCTGACCGGGTCATCCAACACCACCACCAAGTAGCCACCGTGATCGAAGGGGTTACCAAGAAAGCAGATGATGAAGACCCTGCCCACAGCACCTGTCTTTTGACAGAGACACCGGAAGCAGAAAAACATATATGTCACCTCACCCCTTCTCTCCAAACACCATTTACAGCAGAGGCGAGGTCAAACTGGAGACAGAGTTGAGAAATAGTCATGTGTCTTAGTCTGCTAGTGTAATGCCTCAGGGTCTCCTGGGCGGGAGACTGTCTCTGGTAACAATCTGTTTCTTCCTCTGCCCCCTCCAAGAGAATCGGTCACTCATTTTTGCTCCGTTGGTACCTTGGGGCTGCAGGTTAGTCCCGCCCACCTATTCCTTTCTTCCTTACGCTTCCTCTGCTGTTTATCAGTCCAGAACATACCGAGTTTTCAGATTTAAACAATGACTGTACTGTAGGATGCAAAAATGCAGTTGATGTAAGCAATATACAGATGGAGAAGCTACTGGCATTAACCATGGGCATTTAATCCAGCCCGATCCACCAACTCTGGCTTCAGAGCTCCTGTGTCTTTCCCTCCCTACTTGGTCAATTTTTCTTTTCTTTTTTTTTTTTTAAGTTTATTTATGCATTTTGAGAGAGAGCATACAAGTGGGGGAAGGGCAGAGAGAGAGAGGGAGAGGGAGAGAATCCCAAGCAGGCTACGCACACTCAGTGCAGAGCCCGACATGGGACTCGAACCCATGAATGGTGAGATCGTGACCTGAGTCGAAGTCAGATGCTCAACCGACTGAGCCACCCAGGTGCCCCAGTCAGACAATTTTTCAATATGGTCCTCGGATACATCTGGTGTTTTGTGGTGACTGTGAGATTTTACCCCTGGCTTCTAGTTAAAACTGCATTCTATATGTAGCTGTCTGAATTCTTAGAATAGTTATTCCCCTGGTTTCCATGCCTTCAAAAACCCTTCACATGATCTTGAACTGGAGCCTCCAGCCTGGGACAAACCCTTGTTCTGATCTTCCAGCATCTTTACATGGAGTCAACCCAAA
The DNA here is from genome assembly GCF_016509475.1 of Prionailurus bengalensis. Lineage (NCBI taxonomy): Eukaryota > Metazoa > Chordata > Mammalia > Carnivora > Felidae > Prionailurus > Prionailurus bengalensis. The sequence continues at coordinate 102,717,487 of NC_057345.1, read as the reverse complement.
TATCCCAATAGATGTATCTAAGGACGCAGTCCCAATTAACCGTCCACCTCCCGCCTGGTGCTGGATTCCACTCACCCTCTAAAAAAAAAAAAAAAGTCTTGACATAAGATGTAATAACTCTCCATAACTCCTCTGTTTATTTTTAATGGGTACGCAGGTTGACTGGTTCCTTTTTCAGCTGACCTTTTAAAGCTGTTAAACTGGTTTGTTTATATTCAGCAGCCAAAGCAAATGACCATGAGTAAAACCTCACAGGGGAAAAAAAATGTGCAGTATTTTATCTTTAGAGTTACAGATCATGTTCCAGGCAGGAGAGCATGTGGGTACAATCAAAGCACCTAAGATACAGCCATACTGGGACAGAATTCCCATTTCATGGGCTGGTGTGGGTAATCTCTATAAATGATTGTAAGTGTTAATGATTAAAGCAACGATTAAAGAGTCCATTGGTAATGGATTAAGTGCCTCTGGGAGCAGCCAGAAGAAACAGAAGTCTGTACGAGAATCCTGGAGTAGTAGAGGGAAACAAAGTTAGCAAAGTAAGAGAGAGAGTGTGGATTAAGTCCTGGACCAGATGAGACTGGCTGAGAGTAATCAGGAAGCGAACCCAGGAACTAAGTGCAGCTGGACTACTAACTATAGGACCAGGGAACGTCTACTTTGGGAAGCAAGACCAGGAAGAGGCTTAGTGGAGTTTGGAGGAGAGCTCACAAGGCCAGGGGCAGGCTCAGCCTTAGCTCCACTCTGAGAGAATCTGAACACTGCACCTGCTCCAGGCCATGACAGTGTGGCTGCTGAGTACTTCCTCTGAGTTCGATAGAAGAGAAAGGGGGGTGGGGGCTGCACCCCTACAGGAGGTTCTGAACCTACTCTGTGCACAGTGAAGCAAGGGCACTCAGTGGGAGAGGTAGATGAAGATAAACGTGAGACAAGATTCCTGCCCCCAAGCTCTGAGTCTAGTTGGGGAGACAGAACCAACAATTTGCACAAAACATCTCATGAACCAGGGTAAACAGTATAAAATAGAATGCAGTCCATCAATAGATGAATGGATAAGAAGATGTGGTGCATGCATACGGATGGAATGTTACTCGGCCATAACAAGAATGAGGTCTTGCCATTTACAACAACGTGCAACACGGATGGAGCTAGAGGGCATTATGCTAAGCAAAAGAGGTCAGTAAGAGAAAGAAAAATACCATATGATTTCATCTTTATGTGGAATCTAAAAAACGAAACAAATCGGGGGCATCTGGGTGGCTCAGTCGGTTAAGCATCTGAGTTGGCTCAGGTCATGATCTCACAGTTCGTGGGTTCGAGCCCCGCATCAGGCCTGTGCTGACAGCTCAGAGCCTGGAGCCTGCTTCAGATTCTGTGTCTCCCTCTCTCTCTGCCCCTCCCCTGCTCACGCTCTGTCTCTCTCTCTCTCTCTCAAAAATAAATAAACATTAAAAGAAAGAAAAAACACGAAACAAACAAAAAACCAAACAAACTCTAAAATACAGAGAACAAACTGGTTGTTGCCAGAGGGGAAGTGGGTGGGGGGATGGGTGAAAAAGGTGAAGAGAATTAAGAAGAATGAACTTTGAGTTCTAAAATAAACAGGTAGCGGGGGATAAAAAGTCCAGCACAAGGAATATAGTCAATAATTTGTGATAACGTATGGTGACAGATGGCGACTACATTTGTCACGGTGAGCATCAAGCAATGTACAGAACTGTTGCATCAACATGTTGTGCACCTGAAACTAATACAACATTTTATGTTGGTTATACTTCGGTCTTAGAAAATCGGAATAAAATAGAGTTAGAATGTTCTGTGGCGCAATCTACCAGGACTCTAGGCGTTCGGGGTGGGAAATAGGATAGTGGAAGGAGCAAAAAATTTGGAGTGAAAAACAGACTGTAGGGTAAAAGAACTGAGCCTCAGTCAACAAATTGAGGCCTGGAGGGCAGATAGATGTGGCCCCGGGATCATTTGGCTTCCCTTCAAACTCATATTCTTTAATAAGGACGGCTGGTGATGATCAGTTCCATTAAGAAAAATCAAATCCCAGGGCTCCCTGGGTGGCTCAGTCGGTTAAGCATCGGACTCTTGATTTCATGATCATCAGGTCGTTATCTCATGGTTCGTGAGTTCGAGCACCACGTTAGGCTCTGCACCGGCAGTTCAGAGTCTACTTGGGATTCTCTTTCTCTCCGTCTCTCTCTGCCCCTCCCCGCTTGTTCGCTCTCTCTCAAAATAAACTTTTTAAAAAAATTTAAAAAAAAGAAAAATCAAATCTCTCTTTATGATCAAAGAAAGGGATTTATTTTATGTGCTATCGCAGAGTATTTTACTTATTTGGAATTATCTTTTGTTCGACAGTTTTTCCAGCACCCGTAACTGGAAAGCATTAGTCATTCACACTCACAAAGGCAGAGATAACTTACTTGGAGATAGCTGCAAATCTTGTTCAAGATATGTTTCCTAAGAAAATATTTTTCTTAAATCACTGGGAGAGTAGCAAGACCACTCATGGTATGTGCAAAGTGGCTTTTAATATTTAATCTAAATACCTTGTTGTTCTAATTCCTTAATAGCAATGTACTCACACTTCTCTTGTATAATGAGTATATTTTTTACGTGTCCTTTCTGTTGTTTACTTATTGGCCTCGATACCCATAAAACGGCACATTGCTACAATCTGTTCTCTCTTCAGTTTTCATTTCCCACTACATGCGTCCATGGGAACATGAAGGGATTAAAAATTATATTTGAAAAGATCTCTTATTCTCTGTGCTTTGTCTTACACTGGTTTCAGAATTCGGCTGCCAGCTTCGGGTCTTCTTGGGATTGGGACCAGACTCCAATTACACCAAGAAATGTGCATGTATGTATCACAGAAAAATCTCAACTAAGCTAAATCCACAGACCTAGGAGTCTGTGTTTTTTTTATTTTTTTATTTTATTTTATTTTTTTTTTTTTTTTTTTTTTTTTTTACGTTTCTAACGTTTATTTATTTATTTTTGGGACAGAGAGAGACAGAGCATGAATGGGGGAGGGGCAGAGAGAGAGGGAGACACAGAATCGGAAACAGGCTCCAGGCTCCGAGCCATCAGCCCAGAGCCCGCCGCGGGGCTCGAACTCCCGGACCGCGAGATCGTGACCTGGCTGAAGTCGGACGCTTAACCGACTGCGCCACCCAGGTGCCCCATGTGTTTTTTTTTATTTTTATCCAAGGACACTTACTTCTTGAGTGAAAATAGAAACAATTTACATTTCCTCACTTGTGTTGAGAGTGTTGGTGGAAATCTGATGTAAATGGCACTGAATCTCTGATGAATTCCTGGGGTGTTTCAGTGGCTCCATGGATTGCGGCCCTGGGGCAGCTGACCCTCCTCTCCTGGTCCTTATTTTGTCACCACGCTCATGTCGTGGAAACTCCAAAGCTCAGTTTCCTCCCCTGCATGGAGATAGTATCTATAGCGTCTACCTCATAGGGTCACTTGAAGCTTGGGTGAGGTAATGAATGTGAAAACATTTTTGTACATTGGACAATGTTGGCTTTTTCTAGGCTGTTATCTCGTGAGAGGGGGAGAATGCTAGATTGCTCAAGAAATACTCCAGGAGAATCCGGACCCACGGTACTTCTTGGCTTGTCTAACACTCCTCTTGAACCCATGGTTCAGAATACATAAGTGACTGGAATACTATTGGAAAGAGCAATGTCCTGGAAGGGTGTGAGTCTAGGTCACATCCCCAGTACCACACTGCAGGGGGTTGTATGAATGTGGGCAAATCGCTTACCTTCTTTAGTTTCTTCATCTGTAAGATGAGATGTTTGGACCAAAAAGACTTCGTATATTCTACAAATATGGAAAACCGTGGTTTCAGGCTTCTAAGATACTCAAGATTTGCTGAAATGTACATAGTGCAAGCTCATGGACACGTTTTCTTCACTGAGGGGTCCTCTGGTGTCATATACTAGGCCTGACATAATAGTAGGTGCTCAATAAATACATGTTGAATTTAAGAATGACAGTTCAATTGTAGTAGTAACTGATTTGTAGGGATTGTTTTATAGTTATTTTAATGCAATTCTATTTCTTTCAACAAAGATAAATGGTTAAATATGTAACTTCATGTAGTTAATAAGAAATACTTTCCTGGGGCGCCTGGCTGGCTCAGTCAGTTAAGCATCTGACGTTGGCTGAGGTCATGATCTCACGGCTAGTGAGATCCCCGTGTCAGGCTCTGGGCTGACAGCTCCGAACCTAGAGCCTGCTTCCGATTCTCTGTCTCCCTCTCTCTCTGCCCCTCCCCTGCTCGTGCTCTGTCTCTGTCTCTCTCAAAAAATAAATAAACATTAAAAAAAAAAAGAAATACTTTTCTAAGACATTAAATGAATCCACAAATCCCAAAAATGATTCCAATTTTGGCTTGGAAAAAAAGTCATCATGTCTTGAAAGGGATATAATATTTAAACTCAGGAGTTTCTGGAACCATTGCCTTGTTTATGTGCTTTCTTCTACCACTAAATGCTGAAATCTAAAATGGCTGACTTAACATTTATTCCTCCCCACCCCCACCTTCATTCCCTCATCCTGGCCTCTTTCGGCCTTCCAGGATATTCTGCAATGGGTGCCAAGTTCTTTCTGGGCTCTGCATCTTTGTGCTTAGGATATCTTTGACCCAGAATCACATCCCTCCTTTCCTCTGTCACCTGGCTAACTCCTACTGCCCCCTGTCAAGCTCGGCTTGAAGCTTTTCCAGGAAATGGTTCCTGACCCCTACAACTGGATTAGGTGAACATTTCTCTAATGCAGTGTGTCTGTATCATGTCATTTATCACACTAGATTGTCATTAGGCTGCTAAAGTGAATGGGATAAGTCACAGACACAGAAGCTGTGCTGCTGGGGCTCCAAGCCCAGTAGCAGGGTGAGATGGGGGTTGTCCAGATAATTAAATGATTGACGGATTCCTATATGGAAGAACAAGGCTTGTCACACAGTGTCATATAATGCTTGCTGATTCTAGTGTTAAATATTATTATCTGTTTGGTCAGCTCAAGCCCATAAACTTCAGAGTAGGAACCATATTTTGTTTACTGTGGTGTCCTAGCACCAGTAATGCTCTGTCAATATTTGTTGAATAAATGGATTTTTCTTTTCTGTTTCATTAAAGCCATATTGGGGGACCCTCTTGCCTGATCACAGATGTTAGACCTAGTAATGAAGCCACAAGGATCAAAGAGAAAAGGTGTTGTGTGGGTGGGGGTGTACTTGTCAAGTGGACTGAAGGTTTAATGCAATCATATTCAGAATAGGGAAAAGTTTTACTAACACTTTTGTAAAAGCTGTAACTGGTGGTAAATTACAGGAAAATGAGATGGTGAGGGAAGTGATCACTGATGTTGAGTGTAGACATGAAAAAATAAAGCGGTTAAACCCCACATCTTTGTTTTTTTTAATTATTATTATTTTTTTATTATTTTTTTTTTAATTTTTTTTTCAATGTTTATTTATTTTTGGGACAGAGAAAGACAGAGCATGAACGGGGGAGGGGCAGAGAGAGAGGGAGACACAGAATCGGAAACAGGCTCCAGGCTCTGAGCCATCAGCCCAGAGCCCGACGCGGGGCTCGAACTCCCGGACCGCGAGATCGTGACCTGGCTGAAGTCGGACGCTTAACCGACTGCGCCACCCAGGCGCCCCTATTATTATTTTTTTAAATGTTTTATTTATTTTTGAGACAGAGAGAGACAAAGCATGAGCAGGGGAGGGTCAGAGAGAGAGGGAGACATAGAATCCGGAGCAGGCTCCAGGGTCTGAGCTGTCGGCACAGAGCCCGTCGCGGGGCTTGAACTCAGGAACCGCGAGATCATGACCTGAGCCGAAGTCAGACGCTTAACCGACTGAGCCACCCAGGCGCCCCCACCCCCGTCCCCCCCACATCTTCATTCAACCTATAAGGACTGAGCCATTTTCTTTTCAATGTCTACCCTTTCAGATGTTCTCTTTTATCCAGTCTGTCTCATCCCCCCAGTGCTGTGTCCTGTCCACACTCTTTCATGTAGCTCATACTGTCATTCAGGACCCGGGCCCACAACTAATTAATTTTCTGGCCTGTGTCACTCTGCGGGACTCTCCTGGACCCCGCCCCCCCCCCCGCCCCCTTCCCCCCTCTCCTCTCCCCCCCTCCCTAATTTTTCTGGAGTACAGAAGTGACCGAAATCTATACCTTGGTCTATGTTAACCTAATTTTTCCTGTGACTCACAACTTATTTTCCTCCTCTCCCCACCCTTGAGGGGTAAGAGCTTCCAGGCTATTTGGAGCCCAGCAAGGAAACAAAGTCTTGTGCTCATGCTAGGGGAGACGCTTGTAGGAGGCAGACCATTTTAGAGCTAGCCCTCAGCCAAATTAATCCCCACAAAAGCATCTCCCTTCTCCTCCCTCTACTTCCTTTAATCCCTTAAACACTCTCACTTTTCCCATCCCCAAATTCTCCTCCAGGAAATAAGACAGTCTTCAACATTTGAATACTTTACTCTTTAATGAGATATTCATTTTTACACATTATACTTTAATAGAAAGTTTACTAAAAAAAAAAAAAAAGTATCTAAGAGAAGTTGCCCACAAGTGAACATTAAATGCTCCTCACAGATGCTTAAAACATATTTCTTTATTGGATGCATTCACCAAGCACCTTTTGAGCTCTTGCTGTAAAAGCTGAGTGCTGTGCTAGTCTCTTGGGACAAAACTGTGAATCAGACAGACACAGACTCTGTACTCCCAGAGTTTCCACTCTAGCTGTAGGAGAGAAACAAAACACAGAACAATGTTTATTAAAGTGGTTCAAACATGAAGGAAAACAAAGGACTGAGAGAAACAAGCGGAGTCCGCTGTAGATGGAAGGCTCTGAGAAGGTCTCCACGAGGAGGTGGCAGTTAGGTTTAGTGTGGGAAGTATCCATCCACAAAGAGATTGGGACTGAAGGTGGAAAGCTGGTTCCGAGAAGAGAAGGGAGATCGGCCCTGATGAGGGAATACAAGTTTTTAAACCTGACAAGAAGCAGCGAAAGGCCACCCGCAAACAAAACAAAAATCTAAGGACAAAAAACTAAGCTGCCTGTGACCTATTAGTAAATAAACCAGGTCCCACAAGAAGTGTGAGTGTTGAAAATCTTTTTTTTTTTTTTTCAGTTAATTGATTTTTCAGCAAAAGTACCAATACAAAGATGAGAACATGGCTGATCTCGCCCAAGTCAGGCATTGATGGATCCTTAACGTTCCGGGTCATTTCAACCCTAGAAGGTGGTTAGTTTCCCACACACAGTCCTAACCAGCCTGGATGATGGAATTAGAGAGCCATCAGGGGCAACTACAGGCATCTCCTGAGAAAAAGAACACACGTCACTGACGTGCTGTCCAGGTGAGTACATTCTTGTCTGCTGCTCACCTCCCTCTTTCTTGAAAAACACCAGGAGCCACACTGTAAAGCATTCAAAATCTCCGCGTTTAGTTACAACTATGTCTGTTGAAGAGGTAGACGTCCAATTCAATTAGATAAATAAACAAACACAGGGATGGTTGGGGCTATTTAATCGTTCATATGACTGACAAGTGGGATAGGTTAGGAATGGCTGGATTTAAGAATTCAGATAAACTTCTTTTACTTTCTCTGTCTTTCCCTCCACTCCGCTCTTTTCTCTGTTTTGATGCCACATTCAGGCTACAGCTTCCGGCCTCCAACAGCTTCAGATTTATGTGGTCGTTTCAATTAGCGGCTCCAATGGAGAAAGAGGGCTTCTTCTACCCTAGCTTCAGGCTCAGTTGCCCATCCTGAACCCATCACTGGTCTATGAGATGTGGGAGCACAGCTGGGCCCGCCCCCCCCCCCCCCGCCCCCACCGGGAGCCGAAAGACAAAGAGGTAGAGGTGGGGAAGGTGAAAGGCTCTTCCAGGCAAGACTAAAGTTGAGGGAGGGACAGCTTCTCAGAAGTCAAATGAGGGCATTGTTATAAGTGGAAATGCAAGCTGAGCCATCAAAAAATAATAGCCATGCCTTGGCTTCTCTTCTTCCATACACATGATTTTTAAAATGTCCCCACCTAATAGCATGTAATTGTTATGCACACGCATGAAAATGTACTCGCCCACACTCCAGAGGAGAGAACTTGACTTTAGGTCTGGCTCCTGGTCCCTGACCTTTAAGTGATTTCTATTCTTTCTCATAGCTCATGGTGAAACTACAAATTTGATGATTCCCCACACAGTCGCTGTAAAGTGGCAGAAGGAAAAACAGGCTAACTTCTACCGGAAAACAAAGGCAAGGGGAAAATAATAAGCAGGGAGATTGTCCTATAGGATGCATTCAATTCTGCTAATTAGAAGTAGCAAGGATTACCTGCCAGGAAAGGAATGGAGTTCTTGAAACAACGTAGCTATCGCCACTTTAACTCTCCCAGAAAGATTCTCATGATTTTCATCCATGACCACAACTGTGATGGCAACTGAGGACGGTTTCCATTCTCAGGACTGAACCGCTTTGGCCACCGACTTGTTGGTGTCCCTCAGCAGTGTGGAGCTCATCTATACTCTGAACCCTGGCCTGGAGCTGTCTGTCTTTTAAGGAAACACCTTAGGGTTGATTCACTTTCCAGGCCAACTTGACCTCTGCCTAGGGGCGATTGGAAACAATTAACTGGGATTGAAGACGACTGACAGGTTGGCCTCTCCGTACAAGGCCGTATCCTAGCGGTGAGCTCTTTTAATGGGGGTGACCTGCTTTAGAGCTGTCATTCAGCTGTAATTATTAATAGCACCCCTCACCACATTCCAAACTGTCCCATTTTGGATGATAAATTATACAGTCACCCTACTTAAAATGAGGTTAAGCCTTTCCTTCCTCAGGCAGGGAGGGAACAGCAGGAAGAGTTTGATGCGGACCCTGTACAGTCTTTTTACCATGATCTGAGTTTTTTGCCCTCCTGCCTTTGCTGTTACTCTGGAAAGGGCAGAGAATTTCATGTTTCCAACCTGGCATGGCTTGATATATCTGACTCTTGACCATTTGGGTTTGCCGGCTAGAGTCAGAAAGAACGTCTTTACCCAGGCTCTAATTTCTTCCTCCCTGCTTCCACTGAGGCCAGTTTCAACACTAGCATATCTGGTTCTTCAGAATATTTATAAACACTGCAAACAGTCCAAACCTTCTAAAATGCTGACATATGTCAATCAAGACCTCTACAAGCCCGCCCTTGAAATGCTGAGGGCTGGAGACCTTTGCATTCAGCGTTTTGGCTACCGTATCACAAGGATTTCCAATTCCCCAACCTGGTACCGAGGGTCCTTTCAAGTGTCACCCTTCCTCAATTTAGCCAGGTGCACATTTAATGATCTGCACTGCAACACTCCACACTCAATGGTATAGACCTCTCTTGCCTGCAAGAGATAGAACTTCACTCAAAATAGCTTAAGCCCAAAAGGGAATGTTTTGGCTCATCTAACAAAAAGAAAATCTAGGGTTATCTTGGCTTCAGGCATGATCAAACAGTATCACAAGGATTTGCTTGTGCATGCGTTCTCTCTGTCTCTCTCTGTCTCTGTCTCTGTCTCTCTCGCACACCACCCCTCCCTCTTTCTCAACTCTGCATCCCCTAGTAGCTTATCCTCTATACAGCAATGGAGCAGATTAGCTGGTAGGTGTTGATTACGTACCCATCACTGGAGTGCAGGAGGAGATGGGCTCTGCCCTTCTCTAAACCATAAGGATTAAGATGAAAAGGGGATTATTTCCCCAAAGGGGCTGTTACCAAAAAAAAAAAAAAGAAGGCGGGGGGGGGGTGGGTAGGGAATGGATGCTTGTGAGGGTAAGAAAACAACAGATGTCCACCTTATACTTGAAAGCTTAAAATGTGTAGGCAAATGTCTCCTGGTTCAACTCCCCCTTTGAAAGGTGAGGCTGAGAATAGTTATTCTATCTTAAAGTGAAGGAGGGGGGGAAGGCAAGGGTAAAATATTTGCTTAATTAAAAATTTAAATCCACACACTTAAAAGTTTAGACTTTTCTGAAGCCGCTGCATGCCTTTGGAACCCTTGGTGGAGTCAGAAACTTTGACATCCAGCCTGTAGCAGTGGGGAGCCCTGGTTTCCCTCCCCTCACTCCCTATTACCTCCCCAGAGGGCTAGAAGGGCGGGGGAGGATGCATGACGAGGGAGAAAGGAATGTCATTTCTGCCTGGTCTCAGACTTTGCTGATCTTAGCTGGGAATGTGCAATTTATTAATTTCCATCTCAACATCTTCAGCAATGATATGTAACAGGAATTAGTTAATTCAGCAAGTATTTGCTGAATGCCTGATCTCTTATCCTTTCTCCCTCCTGTCTTCACCCTCTGCCTTCTCTCCTAGTCCTTTCCCATCAGCACTTAAACATCCCCAAGGAGCTCTCATCTTAAAAGCTAAACAGAGCCCACAAACAGAAACTGCCTTCCCCTTAGATCCTTCTCCCTTCCCAGCTACCACTTCTTTATAACCAGATTTCACACACTGAGAGTCCCTAGGTACTATTTGCATTTCCTGGCCTCTCTTGTTCCCTCCTCTGGCCACTGCTGTCCCACTCATGATCTTGCCGGAACAAGAGAGTTTATGGAAAGAGCACCACTCTCTGAGAACAAAACCTCGGCGTTATGGCTTTGTCATAGCACTAGAATACTAGATGGTAATTGTCTGTGTGATGTCAACTGGAGTATGAACTTCCCGAGAGTTAAGACAGAGTTTGCAGTTAGTCAATATCTTACGGCTGAATGTTCACATACGTCTATTGTAGGTATGGTGACTGGCATGTAGGGAGCATTACACAGATCTCTTTTGAAGCAACTAATTAACCTGGGTTGGCAACAAAAGAGAAGGGCAGGTTTGATATGGGATGGAGAGGAGCAAAATTTTAGGGATCTTGAGCTAACTTAGAAATGTAGGAGGAGAATGAGGAGAGTGTGCTATATTAGAAGGAAGGCAGAAAATAGCTTCACCGAGGGCGTAGCAGCAACGTTAAATGCCACGGGGAAGTTTCATCTTTTCAAGTTGAACACTACGAGGGGTCGCTGGATTTGCCAAATGATGATCAATTATCTGTTTTTCCCCTTAGTGGTAGTGGAGGGGGCAATTTCAGGGGGATGTTACCAGATTGCAAACCTTTAGGAAGCTGTAATTTGTAGGGCCTGGCAAATGCGAGGATTGCAGTGAATGCAGCAGGAACCTTGGGGAGGTAGGTGATCCTATCTGCACACTTGTCACAATTTCTACACCTGAAATGGATTCAGCCCATCTTATTATCCCTGTGGTCAAGTGTTCCGAGAGAAAGAGAACGACAGCAGAAAAGAAAAGCGAATGCACTTTTCTTAAAAGTACACGGAGACCCCGGTGCAGTTGTTGTAATTCGTGTGCATTTGAAATGTGAAAGGCCAAGAGGATACACAGGGTGATTATGACCTTCTGATTACCTTTCAAACACACTTCAGAGCATGCTAGAACTCTTCCTTTCCTAGCTCGGTTCATCCCATGCTTCTCACTCCCCTGAAGAGAGAACACAACTTTTCATCATTTAGTCTCCAAGTGGCCCTTCCTTGATTTTTCCCACGAGGTCCCGGATATACAGTTCCAGAACTGGACAGGACTTTATGGAGGATGTTGTAGACTCTGGATAGGCTGCAGGTGGAGTTCTCCGTCCCGAAGCCCCCTCCACAGACGGCCATAGTGGGCACTGCGTCTGTTTGTAGGACCCAGGATACTGACTCCTAAAGGTGAACGAGTAGAAATTCCAGCAACACACGGGGTTTTTACTTGTCTTGGGGCTAATTCACATAATTTGTTTTCAATCGCTTAACTTAATTACTTTTCTTGAAAAGATGCCCGGGACAACGCCAACGTCGGAGGGAGCAAAGTCACCGGGTCAGGATCTGGAAACAATCAGCTCTCACGGTCCGAGGAATGAAGCGCCAAGATTTTAAGGAACCTGCATTCCTGGTGAGCAGTCAAGTTCTTTTAATCCGCTCCCAGCAGGATTCCAGCGGTTTAAAAGACACAAGGAAAAGGAAAAAGAAAATCTGTTGCAAACACAAGTCAACCCGCAGCGAACCCACCCGAAACTTCCTCCTCTCCGAAGAAAAGGCCGCTCCCGCCGCAGAGCGCTCCCGCGTGTACCGCGACGGCTAGGCGGCGGACCACCGCTTAGGGGACCGCAGCCTTGCCGGCGAGCGCGGACCGGGGCGCGCGGACGGGCGCCCCGCGGGGTCGGACGGGGCGGGGCGCGGGGCGCAGGGCGGGGCGGGGCTCAGGGAGCTACGGCCCCGCCGCTCCCTGTCCCGGAGCGCCGCGGGAAGGAGCGAGCGCCGGCGCTCGCGTACCGGGTCCCCCTCCGGCCGGGGCAGCCTCCCGGGCGCCCGCCGCCGTGGTGGCAGGAAGTCCCCGGGAACTACAAATCGAGGCATGCTGGGAACATTCCCCTGCTCCTCCCAGGAAATGTCCTTTGTCCAGCCCTACAGGAAGCCCCAGTGAGGAGTCAGCCGGGCGGGCGGCCAGTCTGCCAGCCAAGCCCGCGGCCGCCGCCGCCGCAGCACAAGGGCAGACGCGCCGCGCGCGGGGCTCCGGCCGGGGCGCGCGCTGCCCTCGCTCCTCGCCGCGCAGGTAGGAGCGTGGCCGCGGCTGGGCTCACGGCCGCCTGGGGATGGGGCTGACCGGGACCCGAGCCGGTCGCCGCGGGGATGGGCTGTGCGCCGGTGAGCGGGTGGCGGAGCGGCTGGGCGAAGTTGTGCCGCGCGCACCGGACCGCTGTCCGCTCCCCCGGGGCGAAGAGGCCCCGCGCGCGTGGCGGGGTGGGGGGAGGCTCTGTCCCCCCCCCCCCCCTCCCGCCCCCGAGCCCAAGCTGAGCTAGCTCCGGGATCTGTGGCGAGGGGCGGGGAGGAGGCGGCCGAGACGCGAGGGAGGAGGCAGCGCTGCGAGAGCTGGTGGGACCGTCCCGCCGACCACCGAAGGGGGCATCCGAGACCCTCGGAAAAACGAAGCCCGGGGAGGAGCTTGGAAGGCAAGGAGAAGGTGAAGGGCTTTGTGTGCAGCTGCGGACAGGGACCGAGTGTGCTTCCCTCCCCTTGTCTGTCTGCGCCCCCAGCCCCACTCGAGGCCGGAGGGGTGGGGGTGGGGCACTCCAAGGAGGGGCAGCGGGTCATCTTGGGTCCTTGCGAAACGCGTTCCTCCTCTTCCCTCTCCGATCAGCCGACTCCCATCAGCGGCTTGGGCTGCCATCAGACTGGGCAGATGGCACAATAAGGATGAGTGGGTGGGGAGATGGGCAGCAGCTCGCCGTCCCGGAGAGTCGCCGTTTAGCTCGGGTGGGCTTCCCAACCCCCGATGTCCATGTGTGCCCGCGGGACGAAGCTGACGCGCTCACCCGAGGATAATGGTGTGAGTGGAGCCATGGGGTGAGTCGCGTGTTGGGAGGACAGGGCGAGTAGGAGGTGGAGGGGGCGCTGGGTGTACCTAACGGCCAGTGCACATTACGGCCAGGCTTCCAGAATCGGGTTACCACTTCCTCTGGGACTTTCCACGATTTTCCTTTTTCCTAACTGTCCCCCTCCCCCCCAGTAATGAATCACCCACCCCTTACTACAAGAGCGCCGGGCTGGATTCAATTTGGTCGTGTGTGCCTCCCTGCCTTTATAGCGGGCCTATGCGACCTTTACCTGTGGGGTGACGCGGGTACGCTGCATCCCCTCTGGCGTTATCCTCGTCCCCGGGGGACTGCGGGTGTGGTGAAGGCGGTTGAATGGTGGCTAGCAAGTTAATAGTCTTCGGGGAGCAAGTTAATAGTCATCCATCCACAGTGATGGATGAGGTGGGCAACTTTGAACGCGGCCCAAGTGCTACTGCTGTATCGGAGCTCGCTTGCCTAAGGGACCTCGGTTTCTCCTTTTCCCCCTTCCCGTCTTTTTTTTTTTTTTTTTTTTTTTTTTGTAAATTCTGTATCCAAATGGTTCCCTCCTCTCTTAACAAACCAACATATGGATATTAGTTAACGTGGAATGTATTTTAAGAGCCAAATGAACCTGTAAAAATGCCACTTGGTGGTGAGACAGGAGCAGCCAAGGCTCCTGGTGAGAAAGATGTGTCGAGGCACAGAGCGCAGCACACTGTTTATAGAGGGTTTGTAGGGGGAACAGACTCTTCACGCTGGTGTCTGTAGGAGAGGTGAACCGTCTGAAGGGAAGAATGGAGCTGGGAAAAACCCAGTTGTCCAGGCTGAGGGCATGGGGATGGCGGATAAAGCGGAAAGGTATGTTTCCGATAAAGCGGAAAGGTATGTTCGTTTGGAAGACGATTTCGAGTTAGAACATTTTGGCAGTGTGTGTGTGTATGTGTGCATGTGCACGTGTATGTGTGTGTTGGCGGTAGAGGCTGTTGTTGGCGGAGAATTTGATGTCAGAAGTTCAGCCGGGCCCCCAGCAGAATAAGGTGGCGCCAGAGTGAACCAAAGTCATAAATGGGAAGCCAGGCCACCCTTTGCCTTACGCACAAAGTAAAACATTGATGGCCTTCAAAAACCACTGGGATCGAGGAGGGGAATGGAGACAAATCAGACTGAGGCAAAGCGGCTGATGTAGCTGCAGTGGGGTGGGAAGGCTGACCTCACTGGAGGCTGTGTGACTAAGGCTGATAAAGTTGCACCACATTTCCTCTCCCTCCCCCCAGAAAGCTTTGGATTTCCTCAAAATCTACATGTTTGCCTAATTTCTAGCATCCATTTAAGGGAAGGAGGAAGGGTAAAAGTTGAGTATAAAGATGATAAATTAAGACAAAGATACTCCCAGCTCATGTGGAGTGGGGAAAAAACCCTCACAAAACTGCAGTGCCATTTAAGAGGTCTGGAGCCTGAAGCTATGCCAGTGTTATGTGGGCTTTTTTTTTTTTTTTTTCCAAACATAGGCTTCACACCCAGTGTGGAGCCCAGTGCCGGGCTTGAACTCACAACCCTGAGATCAAGACCTGAGCTAAGAGTCCAAGGCTTAACCGACTGAGCCACCCTGGCGCCTTTGTGGGCTTTTCTTTGTATCTAAGATGCTGCTTCTTTTCCTTCTTTTTTGCCTTTTTTTTTTTTTAAACCCCCCTTATCAGGTTTCTTAGCACCACATACTATGTAGTGGTAATGTGATCAATAAAGGTATGTCCTTAGTTTGGCATTCAAAACCCGTCACAGTGCTGTGCCCACTTACCTTGATCCTCCACTGGATCCAGAGCACCCCAAATTACCTACCCATCTTGCGGCCAACAGTGCCGGTTCCCAGATGCCACAGATATCCTTCCACCAGTGTGTCTCCACCGGATTAAACTCCATGCTTGTTAGGCATCCCGGCACTGCCTCTGATTATTTTCTGCAAATCCTAGCCCAACTGATAGAGCACCCTTCTGGAAGTCTTCCCAGACTTCCCAGTCAGAATTCATCTCATCCCCGTGGTACTTTGTATCGTTTGGATGACTCACACCTCTGGTCTGTCTTGTGATAGCTGGATGTTCATATTTCTCCCCATCAAACTGTAACCCCCTTGAGGGCAGTGGTCACTCTACCCTGTGCTTTACCTAGCAGTGCAAAACAGGTGTTTATTTGAAAAGCATGAGTAAATGAGGAGTGAGTGAAAGAATGCATATGTCTTTGTTTTAAATATCTATGTATTTGAGAGAAAGAGAGAGGGAGATAGTGGGGGAGGGGGAGAAACAGAAAGAGGGAGACAGAGCATCTGAAGCAGGCTCTGCAGAGTCCAGTTTGGGACTTGAACTCAGAACCAGGAGATCATGACCTGAGCTGAAATCAAGAGCCAGTCGCTTAACCGGCTGAGCCACCTAGGGGTCCCAAGAATGCATATGTCTTAATTTATCTCTTTTCTTCCAAAAAGGGGATGAAGCCTTTCCCATAGACCTGTGAGGATTCATTGCAATTGTGAACCTAAAGCATCTGGTGCATAATAGTCTGGAACTTTTCCTTTTGCTCCTGGATTAAGAGGCCCTAGAAGGATCTATCACCAAGTCTAGTACAAAGACATTCATTAGAAGTTTGTTGAGTAGGTTGTTTGCCAGCCTACGTTTTCAGACTCTTATAGACAGGGTGCAGAATGGATTAATCCCAGGTGAATAATCAGTGACTTTTTGGCTGGCTCCTGGACGGAAGGAAGTAACTGTTCCCTCTCAATTTTGTGAGGGTGAGATGTGCTTTCTAGAAAGCAGCACCACAGAGGCTCTCCTGCTGTTTGGAGTGAAGCCACTGACGTCTGTCATGTTGCTTTGATTTTTTTTTTTTCTAACTTTTTAATGTTTATTTATTTTTGAGAGAGAGAGAGAGACAGAGTGTGAGTGGGGGAGGAGCAGAGAAAGAGGGAGACACAGAAACCGAAGCAGGCTCCAGGCTCTGAGCTGTCAGCACAGAACCTGACACAGGGTTTGAACCCACAAACCGCGAGATCATGACCTGAACCGAAGTCGGACGCTTAACCCACTGAGCCACCCAGGCGCCCCATGTTGCTTTGGTTTTTACAGCCCAAGCTGTCTGCCAGGATTAAAACGTAGTATATACAAGTTACAAGGCAGATCAGACTCTCAGATTTTCCTCCAAGACACTGCAATTTTGTCACCCCTCACTTAGCTCTAACTGGACAGCTTTTCATGCTTGCTTTTCCCTTGATCACAGCAACAGTTACAGTTATTGAACACCTGTGTAGCAACTATCGCACTAGATAATTTCCATGCATTGCCTCCGTCTGATGACTTACCTATTATGATTTCCATTCAAAAACGGAGGAAATGGGAGCTCAGAGGGAAGTTAAAGTAACTTGCTTCAAGTCCCAGATTCCGATCTGGAGGTAGACGGAATTTGGCTCTCTAACTCCCAACCCTGGTCAGAAAGGGTGGATCTTTCCTCACTCTGGGAGAAAACTGCCAGATCTCTCTTCCTTCTTCCTTCACTTCCCAAATTTCCTGCCAGCAACACTGGGTTTTAAGTTCATGCTAGTGGATCTCATTCTGAGAGGTACTGGTTTTTCATAAATTCATTATTCTTATGCCCTTAAACTCCCAGGGCCATCAGCTGGAAAGCTCAGGTTCAGAATCCCTAATAAGACCCTGTAGCACAGAACGGTGCCTCGAATCCTTTTCCCCTCTCTCCCAGCCTATCTGAATTCTTTCTATTCCTCCCTCCGGGCCAAGTCTTACCCCTTCCAAGCAGCCTTTCTTGACACTCCAGGTTACACTCAGCCTCTCCTCTAATTTTCTGCATTGTCTGAAATACCTGAAGGTCAGCGTCTTCCTAATGAAAGCAAACCTGAATAAGCCCCACAGTGGAGGGAATATTTGCGTATTCCCTGCGCATGGCAGGAACCGTGTGTCCAGAACACAACCCAGCGTGGGGTGGCCCTTCAGGAACTGAGCTGAGTCGACCGTAAATTGGTAATGACTGAAAATGCAACAATGCAGGCATGAAACATTATTTGCATGTTGACAGTTTGGAAGAGAGGTCACTGGGATCATGTTCTTGGTTAATTTTCATCCCTTTCACATGACTGCCGCAAGAAATAAACACCTTCTGGAAATATGCCAGAGCCGACCCCTGTATTGCTGAGTTTCATGAGCTTGACTGACATCACTGATAAATGATTATGGTGTTTTATGGATAATGGGGTAGCATGGGCGGGGCCATTGCTTCAGTACCTCCCCCCTTGATGTCATGCCCACCTTCTCCCGTAATCTTATAGGAAGGGCCTTTTTATTGCACATCTGAGAAAATCAGAAGTTTCCCTGCTCCTACAGATATGTTTGGGCTGGGGAAGGTAAGGCTGGGGTGAGGAAGGAAGAGCGTTTGTTTGTTTTTACCTCTGAGAGCAGCATCACTTGTGTGGGGTATAGATTTGGACTTTATTGCGTCCTGTATTGATGGGGATGGTAAAAAAGATCAGCGGCCTCTCCTCTTCGGGTGGAAAAGGCTTTTACTCACCACAAGATCGCATTCATCCCCGAGACCCACTGTGCCTCCTTTTTCCCTGACCTCAAGGCTGTGCAGCACTTTGGAAGCCTGGGTATAAACACAGTGTGCTGTGGGGTGTTTTTAAGCACATGAATCATTTTTTTTTAAATTTTTTTTCAACGTTTTTTATTTATTTTGGGACAGAGAGAGACAGAGCATGAACGGGGGAGGGGCAGAGAGAGAGGGAGACACAGAATCGGAAACAGGATCCAGGCTCCGAGCCATCAGCCCAGAGCCCGACGCGGGGCTCGAACTCACGGACGGCGAGATCGTGACCTGGCTGAAGTCGGACGCTTAACCGACTGTGCCACCCAGGCGCCCCAAGCACATGAATCATTTTAAGGCAACTAGTATAGTTCTTGGGATGCCTGCCTTCGTTCGGCAGTCACTCACTGCGCATCTGTAGGCCAGCAAGTTTTCCAGCGAGGTGTGTGGCTGGGCCACATGTGAGTCCTCAAGTTTCCCTTCCTGCAAAGGGTAAAGTATGCATCCTGTACGTGCTGTAAGTTGCTAAACTACGTGTAGTTAGGGGGAAAGATCCTACCTGTTTCAGAGAGGCATTTTAGGTATATATTGTCTCCTGAGAACTTTATTAGAATCTTACCATGAGTTAGAAAACAGGAGCCATTCTTTCTGGTTTTTATTAATCAGAAATGTGTCACTTTTATCTCAGTGCTGTGCACATTCATGTGGTTAGCATGTCTTTGGTGCTTGAAACACTAAGGCAAAGCACTATTGGAATAACCCATTTCCAGTTGTTGACCACCCCCCCCCCCGTCCTCCCGCCTGCCCCCACCCCTCCCAACACCTAGGAACCTTTGTGTATTTCAAAGAATCACTCTTTTTTCTAGTCTTTTTTATTTTTTTTAATTTATTTTGAGAGAGAGAGAGCAAGCAGAGAAAGAGGGAGCCAGAGAATCCCAAGCAGGCTCCACACTGTCAGTGCAGAGCCTGATGCGGGGCTCGAACTCACGTACCATGAGATCATGACCTCAGCTCAAGTCAACAGTTGGGCGTTTAACTGACTGAGCTACCAGGCGCCCCTTTTTTCTCTTTTTAAAGTAATCTCTCAGGCAGGTATTGACAATAATTTCTGGTAGTAGTAGGTGGTTTTGAAAGCAGTGATTATTTCATTAGAATGTAACCTCCACAAAGCAGAACCCAGTACAGTGGTACCACATGGTAAGTGTTCAGTGACGATTTGTTGAGTGAATGAATGTGTTATCTTTTAAAGTATTTCATTTTGATTCTTTCCTAATATGATGGCATTGCCAATTTCCTACTGTGTGATGTGGCAAAGCATCCATGCTTAAATGTTATATAAGCAAAGGAAATATAGATTGTTTTTTACAAGATGGCCTTTATTTTTTAGAGCGGTTTTATGTTCACAGCAAGGTTGGGCACAAGGTAGAGAGTTCCAGAGTGGCCTCCTGCCCCTACATATGCACAGCCTCCCCATTATCAGCATCGCATACCAGAGCAGTATGTTTGTTAAAAATCCATGAACCTGTATTGACACATCATTATCACCCAAAGTCCACAGTACACGTTAGCATTTGCTCTTGGTGTTGTACATTCCAGGAGTTTTGGCAAATGTATAATGTCATGTATCCACCGTTTTAACATCATGCTGAGTAGTTTCACTGCCCTAGAACGTCCTCTGTGTCTGCCTGTTCATCCCTTTCTCCCCTCTAACTCCTGGCAAACACTGATCTTTTCACCGTCTCCATAGTTCGCTTTTTCAAGAATGTCATAGAGTATGTAGCCTTTTCAGATTGACTTCTTTCACTTAGTAATAGGCACTTAGTTCCCCCCATGGCTTTTCATGACTTTATAGCTCATTTCTTATTACCTCTGAATAATATTCTGTTTTCTGGATGTGCCACAGTTTATCCATCTGTTGAAGGATACCTTGGTTGTTTCCAAGTTTTGGTGATTATGATTAAAGCTGCTGTAAACCTCCATATGCAGGGTTTTATGTGTGGATGTTAAGTTTTCAACTCATTTGCATAAACACCAAGGAGTGAGAATGTTGGACTGTGTGGTATGAAAGGCTCAGTTTTATAAAAAGTTACCCATCTCTCTTCCCAAGTGGCTGTACCATTTCTCATTCCTATCAGCGCTAAGAGAGAGTTCTTGTTCCTCTGCATCATCACCAGCATTTGATGTTGTCAGTGTTCTGAATTTTTTGCCATTCTAATAAATGTGTAGTAGTGTGTTGTTGTTTTAAACTGTAGATCCCTGGTGACGTATCATGTTGAACACCTTTTCATAGGCTTATTTGCCATCTATAGATCTTTGGTAAGGTGTCTGTTTAGAACTGTTGCCCATTTTTATTTTATTTTAAATTTTTTAAAAGAATTTTTTTTTTAATTTTTTTTTTCCAACGTTTATTTATTTTTGGGACAGAGAGAGACAGAGCATGAACGGGGGAGGGGCAGAGAGAGAGGGAGACACAGAATCGGAAACAGGCTCCAGGCTCTGAGCCATCAGCCCAGAGCCCGACGCGGGGCTCGAACTCACAGACCGCGAGATCGTGACCTGGCTGAAGTCGGACGCTTAACTGACTGCGCCACCCAGGCACCCCTAAAAGAATTTTTAAAAAGTTTTTATTTATTTTGAGAGAGAAAGCTCAAATGGGGGAGGAACAGAGAGAGAGAGAGAGAGAGCGAGAGAGAATCCCAAGCAGGCTCTGTATTGTCAGCGCCGACCCCAATGGGAGGCTCGAACTCAGGAATCGCAAGATCATGACCTGAGCTGAAGTTGGACACTTAATGGACTGAGCCACCCAGGTGCCCCTGTTGCCCATTTTTAAATCAAGTAGTTCATTTTCTTGTTGTTAAAAGTTTTAAGGGTTCTTTGTGTGTTTTGGATAACAGGCCTATATGTGATGTGTCTTTTGCAAATATTTGCTCCCAGTCTGTGGCTTGCCTTCTCATTCTCTTGATATATTTTTATATACATGAACTTTTCTTGTTTTTCTCCTTTTGGTGAGTGTACGTGTGCCATATCTATTTTAATGCAAACCCAGCTTACCCCAGAAGTGAGAAATCTCATGTAAAATAAACCTGCAGAAATGTTCCCTCACTTCTTTTTTTTTTTTTTTTTTTTAATAAGGTGAATGTAAATTGAATTTTACTAGACTGTGACCTCAGCCTGGACTAGCTCAGAAGCAGTTGCTGTAAGAACTCCCTTTATTTCTTCCCTGCTCCCAACTAGGTACTTGTATGTATTGATCGAACTGGTAGTTTGGTAAATATTTCTGGTCACCTACTTCCTGTAGAGCATGGACCTTTTTACACACTTCTTGAAGAGCCTCTGTTTGTCCATAGCTTAATTCTGGACTCTTGAGGAAAAGGGGTTTCTAGGCTGATGATTGTATGTAGGTGAGAGAGATAACAAGACTGTAGTAGAAAATGAAAAAACACAAACCCCCTGAAAACGGCCACAGAAGCAGCTTTGGTCTGAACACTTACAATGTTAAATAGACGTTTTCCCCCGTATTTGATTGTGTTTCCTGATGTGCCTCCCCGCTGACCCCCTCCCCAACCAAGCAACTTCTAATGGATGATTGTTAGTCTTTTTCATTCATCATTTAACTTCTGTTCATTCTGGTCCTGCTTTTCCTCCAGGGGTGAGCAGAGAAGCAGCTGTCCCGTCACATTGGCAAGAGTCTAGTAGCATTTCCCACCACGAACACAGACACAGCTGTGTGCCACCTCTGTCCTTTGCAGAGCTGAACTGAGTGTTAAAAGCTTAGAGCGGAGGGGAGGACTCCAACAGGACAATCGGATGCAAACAAGGGTGCTGGCATTTGGCCAAGGGATGAGGGTTCTTTTTCTAGAACATTCTAACTTCTGAAGCTAATCGCTACTTTCTATCATGTCTACTTATTTAGCAGGATAATTAAGCAGGTTTGGCTCTTGGTGCTGACAGGTTATTGGATCCTGTTCGGAGAGCTAGGTAGTTTCCATGGCTCTGCCTTACCTGATGTGATCTTGGCCACATGACTAGATTTCCTGGTCTTGTTAGTCCTTCCTTTTGGGACTGAGGGAGAGAAATAAGGACACCTAATTTTATGCATTTTAAGAAATAATTTGAGGGGTCATTATTGGGGGGGGGGGCGTGGACAACCAAAGTGAGTAAATCAACGTGTTCCCTGTAGGAGCTGGCAGTCGGGAGCTGGTAGGGAGGGAGAGAAAACGAATACGATACAAATTATTGTAATTTTAAAACCGACAGTATTTTAAAAACTAACAGGAGACAGAATAAGATAAGGAAAAGTACCTTAAAGAGTCATACAAAATGAAACAATAGTAATTCTCTCTGAGCATTTAACAATAATCCTATAGGGTACATATACTTGTACCCATTTTGTAGATGATGAAGCCAAGGCTCCAAGAGATAGAGCAACTTGTTTAAGGTTCTAGAGCTAGAGGCTGGATTCATACAGGTGGCGTGGCTCCAGCATCTGAGCTTTTATTACTTCCTACCAGGAAATGCATCATGCTGTTTCTTGAGGAATAGCATGGCAAGAGAGGAAAAACACAGGGTGCCTTCTGGGAGGCTTAAAGCATCAGGGTTTTGCCTGGGGTTAGCCGATTAGAGGTCAGGGAGGGGTAAGAGAATCTTAGGCTACATTGTTGAAGACTTGGAGTTTATGCTTCTCTGAAGACTATGGCAGAGTCTGTCAGGGTTCTGAGCTCCAAATGGAGTGGTAACTATGTTTTAAGATCAATCCAGCAGGTGGTATGTAGGTGCGTGTAACTGGTAAGAGTGTCTATTGCAGTGATCTCGGCCACAGAAAAAAAAGAGGAAAGAAATAAAAGGAAGGGCTCCGAAACTGATTTGATCGAAAGGGGTGAGGAAGGGTCAGACTCCAGGGTTTTGAGCCTGATGAGTAAGAACAGAGAGGCATGGACAGAAATGGGTACTGTGAGGAACTGATTTGTAACAAAGATTTGGGAGAAGAGCTACTGTTTTTTGGTGGAAATTCATTTAGTCTTCACAACAGCCTTTCAAGGTCACTTGTTTTTCTCATTGCAAAGACGAGGAAACTCTGTCTCAAGGAGGTAAGTAACTGTCCTGGGGGATACACTATGTAAGAGGCAAACCGCCGTTTGAAACCAGGTCTGTTGATGCCTCCTGTCCTGTGTCCCGTGTGATGTTCAGGGCAGTGGTATTAATGCTCCTCGGTGTGATGCTTGGTGCATCATTAGAAACGTGGACCTGGAGTGCACATCAGGGGTTGGGGTAAGAGGTTCAAATACTGAGGTCTCTGGGCAGAGGTGTTTCTCTAAAATTAGGGAAAGGGGCTAGATGATTGAGAGGTGAGAGAGAAGAAAGTGTAGACAAGAACCTTGAAGGCTGACTTGTTTGAGGAGTTCAGAAGAGGAGACAAGGTGGGGCACCTGGGTGGCTCAGTCGGTTAAGCGCCCGACTCTTGACCTCAGCTCAGGTCCTGCTTGATCTTATGGTTGGTGAGATAGAGTCCAGGGTTGGGCTCTGCACTGACAGCCAGAGCCTGCTTGCGATCCTTCTCTCCCTTTCTCTGCCCCTCCCCTGCTTTCTCTCTCTCAAAATAAATAAACTTAAAAAAATTAAAAAAATAAAGAGAAGCCAAGGTGGTAAGTGCTCAGGAGGACGGGGACAGTGTAATATGAAACTCAGGAAGGAGAGAATTTCCACGGGACGTGTCTCAGCAGGATTTCTGCAGTCATTTACTGAATCCCTGTTACATATACAAGCACTTTGCGGTGTTGATGGTGTTAACCTTAAACATAAAGGTCAGTTACTTTACCGGTAAAATGGGTTTATTTGGGAAAAACAGAACTGTAACTTGAGACATGCAAGCTTTGGCAAAAGCATAGGTGTGTCCAGCAAGCAAAGGAGAGGAACATTATTTTATGGAGAAGAAGGAGGAAGTGGAAAGAGGTTGTTTTTAATGCAAGTCCAGTGGAGACAAGCCCAAGTCTGGGCTGCTGACCTTCCCATTGGCTGAGTTGCAGGGTAGTTGATTTCTTGCAGGAGATGTAATGTACATCTTTTCCTATTGGGGTCTGTGATTGGAGGTTCTTGCTTTAATTGACTTGAGTAGTAAAGGCCGTTTCTCTTAGCCTCTCCTTCTACCATCCAGACTCCACTTTAGTGAGGTTTCCTTTTATTAATTTGCACAATGGCAAGATCATAGGAGAAGAGACCACTGGATTTGGAAGCTCAGAAATTATAGCTGGTACTGATGTGAGCCTGACTCTCTAAATGTTAGCCATTAATACTATCTGCTGGGATGGCTCACACCTGGGAAGCCTGTGGTTCCCTGGGGAACTGATGTGTGTGGTGATGAAGCACTTTATCAGGTCTCACTGGCCCGGACCCCTCCTTTTCCCAGGAGGCACTGCAGAAGGGAATGTAATATAGTTTGATCGTTGGTTTGGGGCATTTAAAAAACTGTAATGTGAAGAAAAAGTGCCCCTTCTTAGAGTTTCATAATTTGGTAGAAAAATATCTTTTAAAATTCTTGTTAGAATGGAGTGAAGGGCACCTGGGTGGCTCAGTCAGTTGAGTGTCCGACTTCGGCTCAGGTCATGATCTCGCGGTCCGTGAGTTCGAGCCCCGAGCCGGGCTCTGTGCTGACAGCTCAGAGCCTGGAGCCTGCTTTGGATTCTGCATCTCCCTCTCTCTGCCCCTCTCCTGCCCCCCCCCCCCCCATGATGACTTTTCTTTCAGATGCTGTACCAAAGACTTGGAATTATTAACTGTTTACCATAACACTCCATTAACCCAAAGCTAACTCAAATGATTGCTTTCTTTCCTAGCCAACAAGATGTCTGTTTTCTCTAAGAAAAACAGTTAAATCAGAGACCCTTTTTAAGCATCGCACGAAGATAAGTTTGAAGAACACTGTCTGAGGGAAAAATAATTAAATAGAAAAGAAGCAATTAGCAGGAGTCTGGAAGAGAACAGGAAAAATAGGAGGAAGGTAGCATCCGTGATGTGCTGTGTCTGTAAAGCCAGAGCAGTCACCCCACAAATACGACTGAGCCGGCTGGGGAGTGCACTGCAGGGCACATGGAGCTTGAAAGGAATCCCATAACCTGGAGGGCGGTCCCATTTCTACCACCAGCTCCCCACCTTTGTGAATTCAAACAAGCCACTTATTTTCCCTAGTCCTCATTTTCCTCATCAGTAAAAGGAGGGATCCTTTAAAGACATTTTCAGCCAAAAAAATCGTGCTACTGGCTCGTCATCTGTGGATATTGTCTCTTCGGCACAATTTAGCTTGTGGTTGGTCTGTTTCTGCATCGCCTCCCACACAGAGCATGCCAAGCTATTACAGCAGGAGCAAGAAGACGTAAGAGGAAGGAGGGTGAATCTGAGAAACCGTATTGGTGGTGATGGGTCATGTTGGATGAGCGTGCCTGGAACACTTTTTTACTCGCCATGAAGTGTGAGCCAGGATTCCTTATACTGCGGAGTTTTGTGTTCCTCCTAGAATCCTTTTTTTTCACCTGGGTATTTCCAAGTTATTATTTGCAGGCAGGATGACTCTGTGAGCACTTTGAAGATTTGTTAGGAATGAGTTGGCGACTTTGGCCAGATTTTTAGTTCTTTTTCCTTGGAGAAAAGGAGGATTAGCTAACAAAGCACTTTGCGTCCTGGGTAGGTAATGGCTTGATTAATGTGCTTTGACTCACTGCCCAAGTAAGCAGCTGATGGGAGCTATAAACCCAGGGTCAAACTTGTATACATTAGCTACATCCCAGAGAGGCAGTGTGTTGGAGTCTTGAAGAGCAACTTAAGTCCCTCTTAGTGCACCTGCCGTGTAACACAAGTGATTAGGAAGTGAGAAGCAGGCGAGCTAAGTGAGATCCAGGGAGGCCCAGATCATCAGCGTGTTTCAGCCAAGCACTGTCGGCTGCGTGGGGTAGAGTAGAAGGGGGATTAGAACAAAAGTTGCGATGTCAGTGATTGAAGCTCGTGTCTGCCCTTAACTCATGGGTAATTCACTGAACCTTTCTGAGTCCCAAGGCTCATGCTTCTGTAAAATGGTGCTGGACGAGACCAGCAGATTCCCGTCTTGCCAGGTGCCTCGTTCTGCTCTGTCTTCAGCTGACGTTTGTGTCTGTGCTGCCGCCTGATTTGGGATCTGCTGTCAGCACCTTCTCTTCTCCACCAACCCACCAAAACATCCCATGGCGTGTGGGGGTGCAGCGGGCTCTTACACCTCTTCCCCCAGACCACTGTGGACTTCTGAAACACTGTGATAGGCAATGTATCATGGGTCCTCCGTAGTAGTGGTTGATAACAGGGTTTGGTTTTGTTTGCCATAAATTCTTTCAGAGTCCAAGGGAAAGCCATGGGCCTTCTCAGCAGAAGAAAGTTTCTACAGACACATTCACATAAGACTGCAGGGAGGTCATGGACTCCGAAGGCTCTCAGGCTAAGAACCCACGCCCAAGAAAAATACCATTATTCTGCTTCCAAGCTTGTATAGGATGCTGTTCTCTCCAGGAAATGCTAGGGGCCGAAGGTAAAGGGGACATTAGGAAACCCTGAGCCTCACGACTGGCTTGGGGACTGTGGTATTGAAGCAGTGAATGAGCTTGGATGCTACAGTCTCCTTGTTGAGACAAATGCACCACTTCCTGGATGACAGCTGTGTCCTGTGACCAGTTCTGTGTCCCCTTCGCTAAAACGGACAATGTCTGTGAGCTTTTGGTTTCCAGCCTGAAGTGGGAACGTAATACCGTCTAGCTGCTCTCTTTGTGATACAGTGTGAGTAAATTTGCATGGCATTTCTCCGAGAAGGACACTTTCTAAATGTAACAGTTCTCAGCTTGAGCTAGTAAAGTAATTCTGTCCCTGCCAGAGTTCATCTCCTGGAGATCACATTTTCATACGTCACGAGTGTATTAGCTTCCTTTTCACCGACACACACCCTGACCTTTTTCATCCCCTCAGAAGATCGTTCTGGGGACGACCAGTTACCAATGTACTCAGTCTGTTGGATGCTCGTGTCATTTTGTCATTTTGGCTTTTCCGGGGATAAAGCATTCCTCTGGCCGAGTTGTCAGGACCGTGTCCCCTGTCAGGTTTGTCTCCCCTTGGTCTTGGGTGTAAAGTGGCTGGACTAACAATAAGCACCAGCTATGGCAAGATTGTTTTTTGAGTTCCTTGGAAATATAAAAGGTGATGAAAGTGGAAACAGTTTTCTGATGCTATTTTGTATAGAACAGCTATTCTATCATAAGAAGAAAAAAAAAAGCTCAAAATATCAAAGTTAAGTTCCTTTCGTCTCTCCCCTACTGCCTGTCTCCCCAATTCTCAGGGGCTCTATTCAATATTGAGCATCGTAATCAGTCCTGATTTGGCATACTTCGTAAAAGCAGGCTAATCCGTTTGTGGAAGTCACTGATTTTTTTATTACAGTCGGTTCAGCGTTTGAATGAATATAATCAGCCTTAAATTTCAGAAACAAAACGTATGTTTTCCATTTTACAACTTTTTATTAGTAGCTTTCCTGGCAGACACAAAGTAAGCAGAGCGGTGTGATAAAACCACATAGACCGCTCTGCTTCAGCAGTCAGCTGTGATCACTGAAAGGGCGTCTTATTTTTTCTGCATCTCTGCCCACTCCCCTGTATCCTGGACATTTCAAGTGAAGCAAATTCCAGACATACCATTTCACCTGTAAATACTCCAGTATGAATATATTAAAGCTGTAAGAGCTCTTTGTAAATTTATTCCCAATACCAGCACCTTAAAAAAAAAAACAACAAAAAAAGAGAGTAAGTTTCTTGCTATCAAATATCTAATCAGCATTCATGAGTTCCCAGTTGTGTTATAATTTGTTTCTGTACCTTAGTTGACTTGGGATTCAAGTAAGGTCTGAACACTGGTGTTGGTTGAGACATCTCAAGTCTTTTGACTTGGAGGTTTCCTTCTTGTGTATCATTCTTGCTATTTTTGTCATTGTTGGTAAAGAAGCTGGATCATATGTCTCCCATAGTTCCTATGATCTGGGCTTTGCTGATAATGTTATTCTTATTTTTTTAATATTATTTGTTTTTGAGAGAAAGAGAACAGAGCGCAAGTGGGGGAGGGGCAGAGAGAGAGGGAGACACAGAATCCCAAGCAGGCTCCAGGCTTCGAGCTGTCAGCACAGAGTCTGATGCGGGGCTGGAACTCACGAACCGCGAGATCATGACCTGAGCCGAAGTCGGATGCCCAACTGACTGAGCCACCCAGGCGCCACTGATAATGTTATTTTTAAGGAAATAGGAGTCATGCAAGTATGTGATTTTTAAAAACATGTTTTTCAGCCTATGTAACATCTCACTCTGTGCTGAAGACCGTGCAGCTCTAGAGTTTGCAGTTTAATTAGGCAGGAAAATTGAAGCATCAGGAGATGTCTCTACATTTTTCTTCTTGCTTTCTCTGTTGGAAGACGCCTTGGCAAATTGTATGCAGTGGTGTCACTTGCCCACTGCTGAAACGAATGGGGCTGGAACACGCCAGCCCGTCTTCATCGGCAACGCCAAACAGTTATTTTGGGCAGAGAATGGGGAGAGCAGTTTTTCCTGTTGAATCTGTAAGTGGGAAACCGGGGTGATTGAATGTATACATCAAACCCCTTGGTCCCAGTGCTCCTCTCTCGCTGTCTGCATTCTCTTGAGGACTGTTCATTCCAGTGGAAATAGGATCACAGAATCATCTGCGGCGGGGGGGGGGGGGGGGGGGGGGGGGGGAGACTTCCTGGAGTCACCTGGCCCCATCTGGTAACCTTAACCAGGATTCTAGCATCAGCTCTCCAGAACAAAGCTGTTTGTTAACAATTTCCACAGCCCACATTCGCCCACCGTGCCTTCTAAGTCTGCTTTCTCCCTCGTCCTTCAGCGAAACAGATTATTAAATTGTGTCTCTCTCTGCAGTGGGAGTGTGTGCCTGTAAACATATGTGTGTGTCTGTGTAGCTTTTCGGTTAAGATTAATGTTGATTCTTCCCTGCTGTCCTGTATGGTGCCTACACCCAGAGACCCTGTTCAACTATCTGCATATAGGAATATAGGAATGATTTTTTATAAAAAAGAACATGTTTTTAATGGGTGAATTTTGACTTACAATGGGATTATTGTGGACTTTTTTTTTTTAAAGCTGTCGTGTGTTACGATTAATTTTATGCATCAACTTGGCTGAACCAATAGGTACACAGATACTTGATCTAACATTCTGAGTGTTTCTGTGACAGAATTTTGGGATGAGATTAACATTTAAATTGGTAGATTTCAAGCGCCTGGGTGGCTCAGTTAGTTAGGCATCTGATTTCGGCTCAGGTCATGATCTCACAGTTTGTGAGTTCAAGCCCCATGTCGGGCTCTGTGCTGACAGCTCAGAGCCTGGAACCTGCTGCAGATTCTGTGCCTCATTCTCTCTATGCCCCTCCCCTGCTCACTCTCTCTACCTCTCTATCAAAAATAAAATAAACATTAAAAAAAAAACCAAACAAACCTAAAGGCTTATACCTTTAAATGGGTAGATTTTGAGTAAAGCAGATTGCCCTCCATAATATGGATGGGCCTCATCCAATCAGCTGAAGGCCTGAACAGATTTCCCTAAGGAGGACTTCTCCAGCAGACGTGCCTTTGGACTGGAACTGTAGCATCATCTTTTCTGGATCTCCAGTGTGCTGACCCACCCTGTAGATTTTGGACTTACTAGTCTCCAAAATGGGTCAATCCCTTATAGTAACTCTCTTTCTATATACACATCCTGTTGGTTTTGTTTCTCTGGAGAATGCTGACAAATGGTGTGGTGGGGGTGGCGGAGTGGGAGGAGGACAAGTAAGTATATGCCCTGGGTTTATCTGGCTGGCTGTATTTGAAGTGGTGTTTTCTATTAAAGAGATGGGAAGGTCATTGGAGAGGCCATCAGAAAAAATTGAGATTCTCCTGGCCATAACCCTTCTAGCAAACTTTCGATTTTTGACCTCGTCTGTTTCCCTGTCTGAGCCTCACTTTCCTGTCTGTAAAGGAGTTTGAGCTAAGGGGTTTCCAGCTCTAGGATTCCATGAAATACAGGTGTGGAGCATTTGAGCCAGCTGTTGACGAGGTATCCGAAGACAGTTCTGAGGACTTACCAAGTGCAAGATAAGAAAAGAGGCTGAGGCTGTGTACCAGGTAGTGGTCGTGGTACAATGCCAAGCAGAGTGGAGGAAAAATATGAACAGAGGGGATACTCTGTGCATCAGGTAGGACATTCGAATCGGTTAAACGTAAACCATGGACGAGTAAATGCCTGCCTGAGAATCTAGCTTTTGCGACTTCTCGTCTGATGGCGGATGGTCTAATTTTGAGGGCGCTTAGGATCTGTCTCTGAATTGCAGTCATCCTTATTTTTTGCAGCAGGAGTAGGGTGTTGGTGAAGGCTTGACAGCTGTGACAAGCTGAGGCCCCTCTGGCCAAACTGAGGGGCCCCAGCACAACCAACAGACAGGAAATGCCTGACCCCGAGGACATTCATGCTATTCTTGACTAAAGAGATTGGAAGGCGTCTCAGACTAGCTCTGACCACTGGGGTTGTGAATTGATTTCTCTGTGGCCTTGGTGTAAGCCTTTCTCTTTTTTTCAACCCGGGCTTCCCCCTCCAGGTTAAAAAAAAAAAAAAAAAAGCAGTAACCACAAGGAGGAAACCGTATTATTTTAGCTTCTCCTGTCTGGACAGTACTTAGCTGCAGTCATCTTCTGGCTTTCTGTGGGAAATGAATGTTCACCTCATGTGGCAGCCTGCCACTCAGGAGGGTTGGCGTTTTGGGTTGGACAGTCTGGGTGTGTAACTGGGGAAGTCAGCTGCACCCTTTGGATACGGACACCTTGTCCCGCATCACCGGAGGCATCTGTGCAAATGTGGTGGGGTGGATTTCTTTGCCCTTGCCTTCTTGCTGACCGCAGGCTCTCCCGCAAGGCAGCAGGACCCTGCTGGCCATATCCCCTGAGAGGCTGGTGCTAGTTGACTGTTTACTCAGTTGGTGCTGAGGACTGACAAATGATTAACCCCCTGGAATCCCTGGTTAGACCCCAGTTATAGTCATGAGTTCAGCCTTTTGGACCGCAGACTTCAGATTGTTTTTCCAGCATTCTCCCCCCCCCGTCGTCGGGGTGTCTTGGCCCTGCCTCTGCTATGGAAACCCTCCCCAGGGAGCGAGTGGTGTGCAGGGGGCGTGGGAAGTGAAGGCTGGAGGCCTCGGACTGCCGCGGGGGAGGCGGGGAGGCCGGCCAGCCCGCAGGGAGGTAAGGAAGGCACCCTCTAGAGGACTGGGGGACAGGAAAGGCGCTGCAGCCTGGAGGAGGCGGAGTGGGAGCCGCTCCTGGCCCTCCGCCCAGCCGCTTCCTTCCCCTGACATGACAGTCCCGCTGCCCTGGCTCCTGGCCACCTGGCAATGGCCGTGGCACATGACTCCCCCGCCCACTGGACCTGGGAGGGGGAGGTCTGTGCGCAGGCCAGCCCCCTCCGCCTGCCCAGGGCCCCTGGGGGGCCGCGCGCACTCCCCCAGGTTCCTGGGGCTCAGGGCTCAGCACCTGCCAGCACTCCTCCCCCCCCCCATTGGGGCCCCCCCCAAGGCAGGGGGCCAGTCCGAGTCGTTACTCCACCTAGGAGCTACGTCACCTGGAGCTCATCTGCTGAGCCTCGGCATTCTTGACGCATAGAACAGGGTGGGTGACCCTCCATGTCTGCCTCACGGGATCATGGGATTATTGGAGTCAAATGAGCTGCATCGCCCAGCAGGAGACGTCTCACCGCAGGTGCCTGGGAGCACCTCACTCCGCTCCACCCCACCTGCCCTGGCCAGCGGTGGCATGACCCTGTGCCATCCGTGCCAGATGCCCTGGAGAAAGACAGCCAGTGCTTGATCTTTCAGGAAGGTGAGGGAGAGGGGTGTGCTTGTCTGCGCCCCCACCCCCTGCTCCCGGGAAGTTCCCTCAACTCTGTGAAGTGGTGGGCCTCTTGCTTTTGGAGAGGGCTAGGTTTGCATAGAGCCCCAGAGGGGGCCTCTGGGAAAATGTGCCAGTAAACTCCGGGTAAATTCTAATTTCTGTCTGTGCTACTGGCCTCACTTCCTCTTCCCCCAGCTCTTTCCCTCCTTTCCCCCCTTTCCCTCCTTTCCTTCCTTCCCAACATCCTTTATCCCATTTACTTCTACTCTGTAGCATTATCCTCAAATTGATGTGATCAGTCTTTGAAATGGGGTCGAATTTGTGTGGAAGGCACGTGAGCATTTTCGTAGTGATTTTATAGGATAACGAACATTCCCCTTTTTTGAGTGGGGAGGTCTGGGGTAGGAGTAGAGGACATGAAAATATTGCAAGTTCTAAAAGCTAGGATTTGAGCAGCCTTGGCCAAGTTGACTGATCCCATCCTGAAGTGATCTGCACCCAAGAGAAAGGTGTGGGGGGAGGGGGTGGGCATTTGGTGAGTTAACCGCTTGCTGTGCTAGGTGAGGAAACAGGCTGCAGCTGAAAATGTCTAACGAAGCTGACAGGGGTGCCTCGTTGGATTAACTCTCCCGTGTACCGTATGGCAAGCCAGAAGAGGACTCAGGTACATTCAGACCCAGCCTGGCTCCAGAGGGGGCAGATACTTAAAGTCACACAGCACAGTGGCTGTGCTGGCCAAAAACCTGGGCTCTTCCCCATTGCTGCTAGTGCAATGATTAGAAATAGATGCAGAATTAATCTTGTCTGCCTGACTGCTCCCACCATTGCCTGTTTGGTTCCCCCCCCCCCCCCCACCCTACCCTTAAACTTCTAACTCTTCTGCCTGGGAGGAGGCTGTCCCTTACACACAGTGGAAGTCAGGGTTTACTGAGCCATGCACCTCATTCAGCTTGCTTATACATTCTGAATACAGGATCCCTTCTTAACATCCCCAAACCAATATGGAACTGAATCTGCTTCCCTCACCCCTGCTCCCCCAAGCAGCTGGCCCCTCCCTGGTGGTCGTGTCCATAGGGTGGGCTGTTCATTAATAGAGCCTTTAGTTGCCAGGCCAAAGGAAGCTCTGCTTGTAAGACTATACCATTTATTACGTCTCTATGCCTACGGCTTTTACAAATCTTATAGGATATAAGGAACAAATCTAACAGGCCAGGCGGTACCATGCTTGTTCTTACGGGTGCAGAATCTGAGGATGAGCAAGGTTAAGTAACTTGCACTAGCAGAGTAGTGGAGAGGAGAGGATTTGAACCTCGGGCAGTCTAGCCGCACATCTGTCACGGGGCCCTGCTACCCATTCGTTATCCACCCCTTGGCCTTACCCAAGAAAACATGTTGCTAGCTTTTATTTTGAGAATGAATGGGAAAGGAGTTGGAACAAAAAGTGCTTACAGCACTATTGACGGACACTTCAGTTATACTGCAGTGTTTAGATAACGGGTCTAAAGATGAAGTCCTCTCTAGATGGAGACAGACACAACTTCTGTCCTTGTCTTTTTGTGGTTTTTAAAATAACTGTAGTCTTTCCTTTAATGTATTTTGTCACATTAGAGACAAAGTTGGCTTTTTTGCTGATAAAAAAAAATGTATCTTTATTGTACAAAATACAGATGTTCACAAAAAGGAAGAGTGACCCCAAGTGACACACTAGGCTTCTGGCTAAGAAGATGGGCCCTGGAATTCTCTACTGAGGGGCTCAAATCTCTGTGGTGCCCCTGATGACTTATATGACCTTGAGCTAGTCACAGTTTCTGTGCCTGTATCTTTGTCTCCGGAGTTGAAGATCATACCCTTCATCATTGGGTTAAGATTAAATGATGCACAACCCTTACAAGTGGCCAAGAGATGGCTGATTAGCAGCTCAATAAATAATGGTCTGGTTTTCCCCTCTGAACCTGTATATGTGTGTGTAGATATACATATCCTAGTATGCATATACTAATAAAAAATGAGTTTTTTTAAAAGAGCAGCTAGTTTTCACCTAACAATATATCATGACTGCTTTTCCTTACTTCTAAATAGCCTTCTCTGTTATTTGATGGCTGCCTGGGACCCCATGATGTGAGGGCATGAATGGAACTGAATCCATGCAGATTTCCAGGTCTGCTCTAACATTCATGCACTTGCAAATAAATCTGAGTAGATGTTGCACCATGAGTGGTGTTGCTCTAGGTGCCAGGAGCTTCCCACCCTTTTTAGAGCATACCTAATCTTCCCTGTCCTGGTGCAAATGAGGATCTGGGCATGTTCCCTTCAGGAGCTCAGAACTTTCTTCATTCTGAGTGTGGCAGCTGTGAACTTCTATATTCCAGCTCCATCTGGGGAACTCAGCCTCTGCCTCTTTTCCTTTCTCCCGCTTAAATCTATACAAACTATGTTTCTTTGCTTAGTATCTCTGGTATGAATTATCTCTTGGTTCCTGAGAAATCACAAATCAGAAAGTACTCTCATTCTGTGTTTGCTCTGAGGTACTCAGAAGGTCTTGTGTCCTTTTTAAAAGGGTTTAGAGGTGAAATGCTAAACTTCAGCTCAGCAGGGAGCCTGATGTGGGGCTCGATCCCATAACCCTGGGGGCTGAAATCAAGAGTCAGATGCTCAACTGAGCCACCCAGGCGTCCCAGAACCTGCATTTTGAACTGTATATATTCTAAAGGAGCTCAGCAACATTCCTGGACACTGCTGACTGAACATCCTCAGACAAAGCCATTTTCTTATGATGTTTAAGGGACAGGCATGAGTTTTCACTCTAATCTAGGGAGTATATCCTCACCTTTGAGAAAGGATAGAATTTGCTACTTAGGGCAGCGAATCTGCCAAAATTATGGTGGTGCCCCTGTGTCTGAGGTATGCTGGAAACGGCATCAGGACTTCAAGAGAAATAATCTGTGTATTTCATATTAAAAATAGAAATGACAGGTATATTCCCGTGAGGATCAATTTGTAAAAAACTCAAGAGTTATCAATTCCTCTCTACAGTGTTTTCCAAAGCACTTTTGTTAATGTTTCCTTTGGACATCCTCCCTGGGAGAAAGGCTAAGTAGCATTGTCCTCCTTGCACTGATGAGGACACTAAGACACTAAGACAGGTGAACTGACTTGCCTTGGGCCTTGGAGTAAGGCTGGCAAGAGCCTACAAGAACCAGGGTTGCCTTGGGGAAGTCCTCTCAATAGAGGCAGGAAAAGCTCCCAGCCAAGGAAAGAGCCTCTTGCTAGTTCAGATGCTGCTGAGGCATGGAAAGAGCTGGACACTTCAGAGTCTCAGTTTAAGATCTTTGCTGCCTTGAGCTGAGCTGTAGGAGTGATGGATGGCAGGAGCCCATTAGTTTTGGCTCAACTGCTCAGTCTTGGCAAGGGGCCTTTAAACCTGATGTCTAACAAAAGGTTTAGGAATCCGATGTCATTTTCTTCCTGCAGTTCACATGTTGGCCTGTTCTGTGGAGGGGTTACCAACTATGTGAGGGTCATGTTCCTGTTAAGGGCTTTCTACAATTAAAGTATATTATATAAGGCAAAAGATGTAATGAGGCTATAGAGATGGCTTCTGATATAGAGGGTCCCTGCATCTGCCTCCACCCCTAGCTGACCTGCTACAGCTTGAATTATCTTGACTCACTGCTCGTAGGAGAGCGGTAGGTCCTCATTGGTTTAATGAGGTTTTCCTGCTTAGAAGTTAGTCTAAGGCTAACAGGGCCTTCTTTTTGAGCTTTGTTTTCTCAGCTGAAAACTGGGTGCAGCCACCATGAAGGCTAAAAAGCCATGTTGATAGAATAATCTACTTCAGATATGGAAGCAGATTAACCTGTATCCAGCGGGAGTCGGCATGTTAGCCTCAGAGTGCCACTGTTCCTACGCCACCCAGACCAGCCTCTTTTGCACTCAGTTCTGTGCGTCTTAAAATGAGAGGCGGAGCAGAGATTTGCCATCTGGGGCATGGAACTCTACACGTTTTCTTGGACTGTGCCACTGATTTTCATGGAAATCCAAGCCAGATATGGTGAGGGCAGGAGGCCAGACTGACGTGACCTTTATCTGTGTTTTGTCTGGAACAGGGGTCCCTGGTCCCGTCCCTTGTCCTGTTCTTCCCGGATGGAACAAGAAGATAAACAGGGTGTGTGTGAAGCCCAGGACTCAGAAGACGAGGGGATGGGCTCTGATTTTGAGAACTCTGAAGACAGGGAACGGGACCCAGAAGAAACGGGAATGGGCTCTAATCCACAGGATGCACTCAAGAGACAAGACCACCCAGAGCCAAAGATGGGCTCCAACCCACAGGACGCAGCTCTAGGAAGGGACCCAGAGGAGAGGGAACTGGTGTCTGACATCTGCCCAGGTGAGGACGAAGCTGGCATTTCCTTGGAAGTTGTCCCACTCACCATCATTTCTAGCTCCTCTAGAGTTAGAACCAGGGGTGGCATTCGTTGCGGGAGAGTCCTTTAGTGGACACCATTAAACAGATTCGGTGCCACTGAAAGCCTGAGGAACAGCCTCTTCTTGAGTCCAGCCTGAGGTGGGATGTAACTGGTTAACACGGGTGAAGAGGGTAACTCACTGACGCGGCATTTTACAGTATGCAGAACACTGCTATAAATGAACACCTGGAACCACACGAGAGGGAACACAGCTAGGATCAGAACCTACCTCATCAGGGTGTTGGGAGAGTTCAGATGAGTTGTGCATAAAAACTTAGCACAGCACTGAGCAAACAAAGCATGCAGGTGTTTACAGTTACAGTCATCATCTTTGTTTGCAGATAAGTAAACTCAGTGGTAAGTGACTACCCAGGTGCATGTGGATAATGCCCAGAGGGCTCAAGGCCTCTGCTAAGTCCCTTGCTACTCCTGACCTGGAAAGAGTAAGTGCTGGCCCTCCATCCACCCCCTTGGTTCCACCTTTGGGCATTCGTTGCTTCATACTGCCCTGTGCGTGCCTGGGGGACAGAAGTGAACTCAAATACCTTATGGCCAAGACTGTGGAGTTACATTCCTTCCCCTGTGACACATCCTGGACTTCCTGCTGCCCTCCCCTGCAGTGTGCACAAGCACGTGGTCTTTTCATATCCTAGTAAGCTTCCGGAGTGCCCTCTGCTTAGAGATGGCCACCAGAGACGGACAGGTGTACGTTTTGAGTCAGTCTCTAAGCTCTAGGCCCTGCGCTCACTCCCCCTGCCCGGCCTACATAGTAAAGCCCTTAAGTTGGGGTTGGTTGGTGTTCCACCCCAACAAATTATAAAAATCAGCCCATTACCTGGTTAGGACAGGTGGTCTTTTCTTGTGGTTGGCTGGACTGGTCTTGTCTTTGGAGGCCAGGGCCTGGAAACGCATTGGGAGCTGCTAGAGTGAGCCAATCTGTCCCTAGATCCCACAGAGCCCCACCTGCTCAGACTTGACCATTTCAAGCCGACTGTCAGGCCTTCAGATGTGTACCGTGGGTGGGGCCTGGGCCCAGAGACAGCTGCTGGGAGAACTGGCCCCCCAAGGGAACAGGTGAGTGAGCCTTTCCCAGGTTTCAGAGTCCACTCTCAGGTAGGCCTTCCCCAGGAGGTACCAGGTGGGAAAGAGGCTGGAATCGTGGGGGCCCTGGAGAGACAGGCTTGAGAGTACCTGGGGAAGGGGATCACTCCGTGGCCCACACTCTAAGAGGCTGGCCTCCTCTAGGTTTACCTTTGAGTGCCAAGTATGGTCACCCCCCACTGCCACCTTTTCTGTTGCAGAGGGGCTGCTGAGTGAGGAAGAAGGGGCTGCTCTCCGCGAGGAAGAAGATTACCCATCTGGTGTAGCTGAGATGGCGATGTTCCCGGGACTGTCTGAGTCGGACAGCATTTCCCGCAGCCCCCGGGAAGAGGAGGAGGAGGAGGAGAGCGCTGGGGAGAACCCGCTAGACGAGGAGGAGCAGCCGCCCCCTCCCATGCTTCCCTGGCGGCGGCACCTCTCCCTGGGGAGTCGGCACCGGAGCGACAAGCCTGCCCACCGCCGCTTCCGCCGGCTCCACCATCCCATGGCCATGGACCTCGGGGAGCTCGACAGCCTGATGGCCAGCATCATGGACGCGCCCACCATCTGCCCCGACTGCGGGGAGAGCTTCAGCCCCGGCGCCGCCTTCCTGCAGCACCAGCGCATCCACCGCCTGGCCGAGGCCGCCGCCGCCGCCAGCCTGGAGCCCTTCGGCTTCGCGGGCGAGTGCGGCGCGGTAGTGGGGATGGTGGGCGTGGGCGTGGGTGTGGGCGTGGCGGGGGGCTTTGGGGCGGGGCCCGCGCTGGCCCGGCCCCCGCGCGAGAAGCCCTTCCGCTGCGGGGAGTGCGGCAAGGGCTTCAGCCGCAACACCTACCTGACCAATCACCTGCGCCTGCACACGGGCGAGCGGCCCAACCTGTGCGCCGACTGCGGCAAGAGCTTCAGCTGGCGCGCCGACCTGCTCAAGCACCGG
The DNA here is from genome assembly GCF_016509475.1 of Prionailurus bengalensis. Classification (NCBI taxonomy): domain Eukaryota; kingdom Metazoa; phylum Chordata; class Mammalia; order Carnivora; family Felidae; genus Prionailurus; species Prionailurus bengalensis. Next base: position 102,679,034 of record NC_057345.1, on the reverse strand, counting down.
CGCCTGCACACGGGCGAGAAGCCCTACCCCTGCCCCGAGTGCGGCGAGGCCTTCAGCCTCAGCTCGCACCTGCTGAGCCACCGGCGCGCGCACGCGGCGGCCAGCGGCGCGGGGGCGGCGGCGCTGCGGCCCTTCGCCTGCGGCGAGTGCGGCAAGGGCTTCGTGCGCCGCTCGCACCTGGCCAACCACCAGCGCATCCACACGGGCGAGAAGCCGCACGGCTGCGGCGAGTGCGGCAAGCGCTTCAGCTGGCGCTCGGACCTGGTGAAGCACCAGCGCGTGCACACGGGCGAGAAGCCCTACATGTGCTCCGAATGCGGCGAGACCTTCAGCGTCAGCTCGCACCTCTTCACGCACAAGCGCACGCACTCGGGCGAGCGGCCCTACGTGTGCCGCGAGTGCGGGAAGGGCTTCGGGCGCAACTCGCACCTGGTGAACCACCTGCGCGTGCACACGGGCGAGAAGCCCTTCCGCTGCGGCCAGTGCGAGAAGCGATTCAGCGACTTCTCGACGCTCACGCAGCACCAGCGCACGCACACGGGCGAGAAGCCCTACACGTGCATCGAGTGCGGCAAGAGCTTCATCCAGAGCTCGCACCTGATCCGCCACCGCCGCATCCACACCGGCAACAAGCCGCACAAGTGTGCCGGCTGCGGCAAGGGCTTCCGCTACAAAACGCACCTCGCGCAACACCAGAAGCTGCACCTGTGTTAGGGCTGGGCCGCAGGGAGGCTGCCCTGGGGATGGGGTGGGGGGAGCATGCAGGGGAATAGATGTTCTGGGGATAGGCCATGTAGAAAGAAATGGGAAGGGGCGGGAGGGGCAATCGGAGAGTGACGGGGGAGTCTTTTGGTTTAGGGAGTCTTGAAGGGGAGGGTTGACTAAGCGTTGTTTGGGGGTGTTATATTTTGCCTGCCTCCTCCCCCAGGAGGGCACGCCTGGGGGAGATGTGCTTGAGCGCGAAGACTTCTTCAGGTGCACGCAGTAGGGGGTGAAGAGCACCGGGGCGGGGTGGGGGGGAGCAGGCGCTTTGAGGACCTTGAAGAAGAGGGGGCGGGGTGGGGGAGTGAACAGGATGGCAGGCAATAGGGTAGGTAGGGTGGTGATGGCCTGTGAAAATCGGGAGAGGGCGTGGTTAGAGTGAGGATTATGGGATAAAATAAAAGGAAGGTATGAATAATTCTATCCTGGTCTCACCGGGCGTTAAGTCAGTGTTGGAACCCTGCCCCCCCAACAGCTGTAGTCCCATGAAAAGTAGACGAAACCTTGTCGATCCTATGGGGGAGGATATTTTATATATTCTTCCCTTCTTTTCTCTGAGCCACAGTTAGCTGCTATTTTGAGGCATCCAGGGGAAACTGGGCAGGAAAGCTACACACTCTGTTTTCAAACGCAACACTGAGGTTTAGAAATGCGTTCGTAACTGGTTTTAAGATGACCTGGGTAAGCTTGGTCCTGCCCCTGGCTCTTTATTACTTCCTTTAAAATAATCTAGCTCCATGCTAGGTCAAGGTGGTCCATGTGGAAGTCCGGTGTGTGCCAAGCCGGGTATTTGAGGTCTCACTTGTGAGATTCTAAGTGCAGGAAAATGAAACAGTCCTGGCTGTGTGTGACTTTTCCTTTCCCAGGTCAACATGATGCTTGTTTCAGACCAGTGACCTGCTACAGAAGTCAACCAGCTCAGAGTTCTGCTAGCCTTACGTGAGAAATCCGGGAAAGCAAATGGTCACATGTTGGGGTGCAAGGCTTCTTTGTCTCATTTGCCTTCACTCTGTATCCAGTGCACCCCTCCCACCTTGGTAGTAATGGAGGAGGGAATAGAACAGCCACCTCTATCCATTTTGATATGGGCTTTTGGTCTGAGTAGAAATTTCTTTTTGTTACACAGGGAGGCACAGTAGAAAGCTTAAGGCTTTACACCAGGAGGGCACAAGCAGGGAGAGGTGTAAATGCAACATTGCCAAATAGCACAAGCAATGAATGTTTTCTGGTTGTTATATGAATGCCAAAACAGCACTTTTATATTTGTAAAGTGCTTTATGCTTTTTAATGATTGTTAGTTGTTTCTCACATCTTTGTGAGGTAGATCAGTATTATGATCGTAGGGAAGGCCTGGGGACAAGAGTACAGCAGGCTGTTCTGAAGAGAGGCTGATGACCGTGGGGATAGGTACGGCCTGACCTTTTGTGCTCTCCAGCTCAGCTGCTAGAAGACAACCTATCATGATTTATGTAATAAAGACACTGAAAATTTTTCTGCTTTATGGAAAACTTAAGGCTAGTCTAGAAGGGCCAAAGATGTCCTTGTTGACAAAGCTGGTCTTTGTCACACAATTAGGGTGTCTTAGGTTTGTTGTATTTCTAGTAGGGCTGTAGTTAGATGACTGTTGAACAGATTTCGGTTACCTGTGCTGAAAATCCCACCCCTGGTTTAGCCTCTAGAAGTTAGAGTTGTGGAAAGCAGTGTTGTTTTCCTCACCAGTGATCGTGAGTTGTCCTGTACCTTTCATGGAAGCATCTTCACAAGCTGTTGGACACACTTGAAGGAGAAGAAGAAAAATTGCAAGATTGTTTTTATGGTTTTAGCAAAGTTTCTGTGGATGCTGGTATTTTATACTTGATCAGTTGTGTTTTAGCCAAGAACCTCTTTGGGTACTGTAGGAAAGCATGTTTCTGTCCTTATGACACTTTCTTAAAAAAGTCTTGAGACTTCTGGGCTTAATGTAATGCCTGTCGATCTTGCCCTCTTAATCAGTTTATTGTCACTTACAAATGCAAATAATACAGATTTTCAAAAGATAGATAATTTTGGAAGACACTAATTCTTTATTTTCTTTTAGTACTCGACAGCACTATGAGCAAAGTAAATGTGCATTATTTATTCTGACTCTTTACTCTGAATACTAAGTGTGTAGGACTCCTCTGAAAAGAATATAGCCAATTTGTAGGTAATCTCATTCCTTTGGGTGTGTGGTTTTTGTTTTTGTTTTTGTTTTCATGTACATCTACCTCTTCCAGCCGTTTTAAGTTCTCTCAAGTTCGTGCCTATGAAATCTCATCTAACTTTTGATTATTCGGGGATTGATTCTCCACTTTATGGGTTATTTGGTGTTTTGCTGCCACTGCACAGTCATCTATATTAGCTAGGTTATGTATGGATGGCTTTCAAGAAAGAGGTCAACAGGGAAAGGAGACTGAAGCTAATATAAAATAACTTAGTGGCAGTGGAAATCTTTGGATTTCATCGACCTCTCTTGGGTACCATGGATAAGAGAGTCAGCTACTCCTTCTGTATCCCTTTTGTGAGCAAATCCCTTAGCAGAAGAAAACAGTCCAGCCACCAACACCCCCACTCTCATGGTGCATTTAAAATGTGATTCCACTCTTAAATTCTTCAGGGAACAGAGCTGCATTAGGTGACTGGAAACGCAGTCAGGAGATTGTTTCTCGTATTTAGTTTGAGAATTGTTTTTCTTCAGCCAGCGCTTGTTAACTGTGGTTCACCCTTAAAAGTGTTACTTTGAAGATTCCTTCCATCAACACATTAATGATGGCGGAGGCAAGTGTATCATTTGTTTCCTGTGGGGAGTTTGGTCAAGTACAGGCTGCTCTTTACTTGGCGAAGCCAGGAGCAGTTTAAATAGGTTAAATGGCTTGACGAAATCTTGAGTTCTGAGTTGGAAAGAGAAGATGAAAAGTTAACCCCTTGAGCCGTGTGGTCTCTTCAGGATCAAGAGCCTTGTACATATGTGAAAAGTACAGATTAAGAACCTGTGTTCATAGACAATCTGAACTGTGTTTCTGAAGTTTGTGCACATTTTCCTTCACTGTAATGTTATTTTACAGCTGTTTGTTAAAATAGTGAATAATTTAATGATCCTGAAAATAACAGTTTTTGTGTGTGTGCTTGTATATGTGAGAACTGCCTTATTTTCAGGTTGTTTTATTTAATGATGGTTCCTTGGACAGCATTCTGGTGTTCAGCCACCAATATGGAGTATTTGTCATTAAATCCATATCAGTCTTTCCCCATGTCATTCTTTTCTTCTTTGTCATCCATTGAATGTCACTCAGATCAGTATATGGAAACTATGTTGGTAGAACAGGGGTCAGCAAACTACCAAACCTAGGCTGCCTCTTTTTGCAAGTAAAAATTTTTGGGTGACAGTCATATCCATACAACCTTGATTACAGATTGTCTGTGGCTGCTTTTGCTCTACAACAGCAAGGTTGAGTCTTTGTCACAGAGGCTGCGTGGCCCACAGTCCTAAAATATTTACTCTCTGGATCTTTACAAACAAACTTTGCTGACTCCTGTGTTATTAGAATGTTCAGGTGGATCCTAGATCATCCTGGAACTGGCTGACGTCTAAATACTCTGCCCATTTTAACCAATAATTCAGCGGGGCACTTCTGTACTAATGGGACTTTGGGGTGTTGGGAGGATGTTAATGCAATGCCACTGGTATCGATATCCAAAGATTTGTGTGTTCATTCCTTGTATGAACCAATCTGGGGCATTTAGGCAGCGGGCAGGGGAAAGTCGGGGTGGGGAGGGGAAGCAGCCTTAGGTCTCACCTCTAATCTATTAAAAGAATATATTCCTGAATCACCTAAGAAAGTATTTTCTTTCCCTCAGCTCTCAGAAATGTAACTTAATGGCTACTGATAATTCAGAATGGAACTTATCAGCTAGACTGGACTCCTACTTAAAATCTTTTTTAGCTGGTTTCTGCCCAACCTCATGGAAACAATGAGACAGCTGTTTGTAAGAAAGGGATTCGCAAGAACTAGAAAAGAGGAAGCGTGAAAAATACCTTACTTTCTTGTAATGATCACAACTACCTCCTTGTGTGTCTGCCGGTCCTTTGCCTGACAGGTCCAGTGAACGCTGGGTCCTAGTTGTGGAGGGGGCTCTCCCTTCTGAGATTGCAACATTCCTCCCTAGGCCTGACTGTTCTGGCTTGAAGCAACCAGTCTAGCTCCTGGTTCCTAGGAACGGGTATTTGAAGTATTTGTCTGGTGCTCTGTGGGGACATAGCAGTGAACCTGGCCTTCTGGGCTATGCCACGAAAGGATGCTCAGCCTGAACTTGCTGTTAGAGCAGGGTTCAGTCTGAGGTCCAGGTGGAGAAAATGTTATCCGGTCAATTTGGAATTCTTTAGGCTTAATTAGTTTAAGATCAGGATTTTCTGAATTTAACCTTAACTACACAGTAGAATTACCTGGAGAGCTTTAAAAACAAACAACCTCCTCCCCCTTCCCCCCCCCGCCCACAAAAACAAACAAACAAACAAACAAACAAACAAAAACCACCAAAAAAACTGGTCCGGAGATTGATTGATTGATTGATTGGTCTGGAGTAAAGTCCAAGGACCTGTAATTTTATAAAGGCTCCCTAGACAACTTTAATGTGCAACCAGGATTGAGCAATCTGTAGGACCATTTAGGCATCTCCTTTCTTTCTTGGCGGTTACAGTAAGTAAAACTGGTAAGCCTCCCATCTCTCCTCTGCCAAGGGGGTATAGAGGCATAGGGCATTGTCAGATGCTGCTGGCTTTGCTGCCTGTCATTCCTGCTAGGCCTGCCTTTCACATGCACCTTCCCCAAATAGATAATAAGTAAGGGCCAGGGGAGTGCCCACATTCACCCTTCATCAGGTAGTGCCAGATAGGCATCACAGGCAGCTGCTGGCCTTCCTTTGTCTTTGCCTGTCATAGACTGCCTGCCTTCCCTTCTTTCCGACCTTCATTCCGCCTCAGCTCACTTAACAAAGCAAAATTCCATTCATTACTCCTTTTCTGAGCTGCCCTTGGCAATCCAGCCGTTTTCTGAATTTTGCTCCTGGAGAGAAAGGGGAGGAGCTCACCCATCGAGTCTCCAGCTTGAACAGACTAGTGCTGGGCTCTTCTTTTTCCTGGTTGGAGCCTCAAGTGTCTGCAGATTACAGTCCCCTGCTGGCCGCCTGTGCTTTCAAGGTCAGCTCTGCTCATGCGAAGCACACTCCAGCGGTTTTCAATTTCCAACCGCCCCACTGGGGTCCAGGCGACTGTTCACAGACTTGTCTGTATCCACCTGCATTGCAGCAGCTGCAGATGCTCAGCTCTGGAAACCAAAGAGCTGGGTTGCAAGGTGTTTCATGTACCAAGCTTCCCTGTGCTTAGGAAAGATTTAAGAAGTGTATCCGTTTATTGGCAGGGCTCCAGCTGGCCTTCCCGTGCAGATATTTGAAGGGGTGTCATGCCCAGCGAAAGGGCTGAACGGTTCCAGACTTCACCAGTTGCTGGAAACTAGGGTAGTCATTTATTCACAGAAGATGCTCCCCTGAGATGCCTTCCCTGACCCACGAGGGCTGGAGTGGTTCTTCCGCAGAGACGTTCCCATAATGTCCGTATTATACACATTTCCTATGGATGGGTGGCTTCCCTGGTGCCCCAAGGCTGTGGCTCATTAAGAGCAGAGACCCTGAGAAGCTCAGTCCATAAGCCTGCTGAGTGCCCTTGTGCTGGAGTAGCGCTTGATGCTGGGGGTATAGGTATGAAAGAGAGAAGCTCACGTGTTGTAACCCTCCAGAACGGTGAAGGAGAAGGCTGGTTTTGTTCACTGCCTAACATCAAACCAGCTTCCTGGTGGAGAATTATTTTGCAAACTGTAAGTGTGACTTGGGATTTGGCCCCTTGTGGGGGAAGGAAGAACTCCATAATGTGGAGTATGGCTTCAGGTATGATGCCTGGGTAAGGTGGTACCTCCAGCAAAGGCTCAGGGTGAAACGGACTCTGCCAAGGACTTGTGCCAGGGTCACTGCCGCTGCAGAGCAGGCAGTGATCCACTTTATCTGGCTTTGGTGGGTGGGAGAAAGAGGCAGTGTGATCTTGGAGAGGCTAATGAAGCAAGGGGCTGCCAAGGGACCTGGCTAGACACTTCTTTTGTCAAGTCTGGTGTTAGAAAGTGGTGAGGAAAGCCAGAATTTTGATACACAAGGACCACCTCCAGGCTTCCTCTGAAGTAGCTCTACTGCTCTCGATTAATGTCAGTGGGCGTAGGAGGGGTCATGGAGTTGACCACTGGCCTGTCTCCTCTCCGATTTCCAGCTCCAGAGGCAGAGGGATGAGGGGATGGGAGGCCATGGCCTTCACTCCTTTCCTGAGGACAGAGGAAGAGAGGAGGAACCGGTCTATCATCCCTTTGAGGGACGGGCAAAGGACGGAGCTCTGGCGTTCGCCAGCTGTGGTCTTGAGGAAGGCTTGGGCTTTTCTGGGCCAGTTTCCTCTTCAAGAGACACCATCTCTATGGACTCTGCCCACTCTAGTGTCTAGTGATTGTAAGAAAGCTTGAACCCTGCTTGGGAAACATCCAAAGCTCAACACAAGAATGGCGTGGGAGCTTGTCTCAGTCCATGTTAGCTTCTGTGGCTCAGGAGGGAGGGGACTCTCCGGTGGGCTCCTGCTCGGTTGGGCCTTGGTCGTCTACATCGGGAAGGGGAGTGTGTCCTGTGCAGATGAGGAACCAGATGCCAATAGGGCTGGGGCAGGGCCAGGGAGCCACTCTCACCTTTGGCTTTGCCCAAGTAAATGTACAGCTGGACGACTGTGTTCTGGTGAAGGTTGGCTGCAGAAGTATGGTGGTGCTGGAAGCCACTTACGATTGCCCAATATCACTGGGATGGACGTGAGAAATGGGCCACGACCTTCATTTTGCAGCTAAAGAAACAGACCGAGAGAAGTAAAGAGAGTTGCCTAATTCTGAAAAGGGCCAAAACGAAAGAGAGCCCAGGTGTTCACCCTTGTTTGCAGAAATGGAAGCTTCTTTTTTTTTTTTTTTTAATGTTTATTTTTGAGAGAGAGAGAGAGCAGGGGAGGGGCAGAAAGAGAAGGAGACACAGAATCCGAAGCAGGCTCCAGGCTCTGAGTTGTCAGCGCAGAGCCTGATGCAGGCTCAAACTCACAAACTGTGAGATCATGACCTGAACTGAGATCAGACGCTCAACCGACTGAGCCACCCAGGCGCCCCTGGAGATAGAAGCTTCTGAAGAGAGAAAATACTGTCTTCTCTTTTTCCCTCCTCTTCCTCCTCCCCCAGCACCGCCCACCCCCCCCCCCCCCCCCACTTTGCCCCGGCAACTTTTGTTCCTGTCCTATGAAGCACCTGCTGTCTCTGTGTAAGACCAGCATTCCACAAGCCGTGCTGGGCTGTATCAGCTCTGCAGAAGGCTCCGGGCAGAAGGCTCGGTGTGCTGGGTAACCCTGCCCTCTGCCCCCTTTCCAAATGTTCTCTCTTATCCCTGTTTCTTTTTCTTTAGCAAATATGTTGGTAGGGCGGCCTCCTGGCTCTGTGCCTTCTTGGCCTCCAGGAGGCGGTATCTCTCCTACCCATTCTGAGCACGGCGCTCACAGGCCAACCCTGGCAGTCGATAGCAGGTCACCAGGACAGGTGGGTATGGAGTCCAGCTTTGTCTTGCTTAGAGGAACGCCTACTAGGACAACCTTCCCTCCACTCCCTAAAATCCCATTTCTTCTGGTCCAGAGTCTCTTTCTTTAAGAACACTGGCTTTCTTCCTTCCTCTACTCCGTAAATGTTGACCGAATGCTTGCTCTGGGCCAGGCGTGGGTTGTCCAAGCAGGGTCCTCACGGAGCCTTCCGGAGTCCACAGTCTAGTTAGGGAGATGGGCAAGTTAATAAGCAACCACCTGGCTGTGACAAGTGCCTTAGCGGAGGGACACATTTTACCTCTCCCTGGAAGGCTGGAGACTTTCTAGGGAAGGCGAAGCCCGAAGCATGAGGACCAGTTCGTTGGGCCAGGGAAGGGTACCAGGGAACAGGAATGTGCTGCAGGCACGAGCGGCCATGGCAGCAGCGTGGTGTGGCCAGAGTATGTTCAGGTGGGTGTTTCAGACGTGTCAGAGGCTACAAAGTAACCCCCCCCCCCCCCAGCCCATGTGCTGTGCTTCTCAAACTCTGTATGTTGCCTGGCCCCAGGTGCCCCTGCTATAAACCTTCCTCTTTTCTTCACCATGGGGATCCTCGTGTGTTCTTGAGGGGCAGAATGGAGACCTACACTCTAGCCCAGCTCTGCTACTGATTTGTCGGCGACCCCGGGAAAATCACTTTACTTCTCAGGCCTCGGTGTTCTCATTTGTGAAGTGAGGAAGAGAAGGCAACCATAGCTAAATGCCGGAGTCTCTAGGGCCTAGTTGAGCTCTGTAGTTTGAACCCCACCAACACTTTGATCTCTCCAGGAGGGGTCAGGGAGCCTTCCAGGTTTACCTGTGATTAGGAGGGGGTTGTTTTGCCTACTGATGAAAGAAATTCTCATTATCAGGATTGGCTGCTTAAATCCCAAGGCTAGGTGCAAAATCAGATGTGGGGGGCCCCCAGGGTAGAGCGGTAAGCCAAGCACAGGGCCCTTGTGACCTTACAAGCCGCGTGCTCATGAAGCGCACTGCTCATAATTGAGCCAGTGGCTTTACAGGCTCCAGCTGGTGCCAGGAGTTTAGATCGTGTGCCCACTGTGCCCGCCCCCTATCACCAGCCCCTATTTTGGAAGATGGGCTGACTCTGCCTGCTCAGGTTCTGTTTCTCGAGGAAAGACTGCAGTTTTAATTAGTGGGGAGCTTCAGGTTTCTAGAACAGACTGGTGACTGTTCCAGAGTTTGCAACTGACCCCAGGGTCCCCTGCCCTCCGGGACAGTGGCCAATCCACTTTTTGTTAGTCTTCCCCTCCCCCTCCGCTGCATCATAATGAGCCTCTCTCTTGCCTTGAAACACCAACTCTGTTCCCTGCTCTTTACCTTTGTGTGGGATCCGTCCCAGGTGAATGGAGGGGGATTCCCTCCAAACTTCTTCAGAGTCCCTGGGTACTTTCAGGAGCACTGCCAGTGACCACTTAAAGTAATCATTTAAGGAATGGGAGATTTTCCCCTCCTCCTCCTCCCCCTCCTCCCCCTCCTTCCCCTCCTCCTCTTCCCCCCTTCTCCTCCTCCCCCCTTTTCCTTCCTCCTTTTCCTATCCCTTCCTCTCCCTCCTCTTCCCCCTCCTCCTCCCTCTCCTCTCCCTCCCCCTCCTCCCCCTCCTCCTCCCTCTTCCTTCTTTTCTGATGAGATTTTCTTCTGAAGTTAGTTTTTTAAAATAGAATATCCTAGTTTTTGTTTTTGTATTTTTAGATTTTATTTATTTATTTTTATTTGAGACAGAGTGTGCACTTGGGGGAGGGGCAGAGAGAGGGGGAGAGAGAGAGAGAGAGAGAGAGAGAGAGAGAGAGAGAGAATTTTAAGTAGGCTCCAAGCTCAGTGCAGAGCCTGACTCAGGGCTCATTCTCACGTACTGTGAGATCATGACCTGAGCTGAAATCAAGAGTCGGACACTCAACTGACTAAGCCACCCCAGGCGTCCCCTTATTTTTGTAGTCTAAAAACTCCCTGGGCATCACGCTGTTTCAGATTGTACATCTAACTTCCAGTCCCCATAAAAACCTTCCCAGTTACGTTCTGCCTTCGTAGGTGACATTCCCTCTCAACGTTTCTTTCAACCACTCACTCCTCGTACCACACAAATGGATTCCTCTCTCTCCCCCACACTCCCAATGTTGCTTGCCCTCTTCCTGGTTCTCACGATGACCCAGCTTCTTCAGGTTTGTTGATTTCTTGAGGTTTGAAATCTTTCCCCTTCCCTGACTCCCTTCCCTCCCCATCTCAGCAATTCAGTTTGTTTGTGTTTTGTCTGTCTGTCTATCTACCCATCCCTCTATCCATCTAACCACCCACCCATCCATCCATCCGTCAGCCCGCGGTCCATCTATGTGCCTGCTTTGTGTCAGGCACAGGTCTTGGCTCTAGGGACACAGAGATGAAATGGTGAGTGGCTGCCCTCAAGGACATGACAGTGTAGTGAGTGAGGCAGAACATAGAAATAATTACCATGCGATTACCTATGCACAGGATGCAGAGATGATACAATGGAAGCTTTGGGTAAGTGAACAAGGACTTGAGAAAGATGTGCTGGCAGGAGCGACGGGCAAGGTGTAAGCAGAAGGGACACAGCTTTAGCACAGGAGTATGTAAAAGCACAACATATGCGGGAAGTCTTGGCCTGTCGTTGGCACATAAAGCTGGACCATCTAGAGAGAGGGCAGGAACTGGTGACCGTTGCATCTGGAGAGGTGGGCAGGGGCTAGATCTTGAAGGGCCTTAGCTGTTACTCTAAGACACTCAGGGTTATCCTAAGGGGTTCCACTGAATGGTTTTCAGGAAAGGAGCCACATGGTCAGAGTCTATGTTGGATGGACAATGACTAAGAGAGTGGATTTCATCGGTGACTCTCTGAGGCAGGGCGGCCAAGCAAGAGACAACGAGGGCCCAAACTAGGCTGTGTTACTGGACAGGGAGAGGACACTGTCAGGAGGCACTCTGGAGGTGAGGTTGGTAGGACTGATTGATAGGCTGGAGGGAGAGTGGGGGAAGGACATCCAGGTTTCTGGCTGGAGAGAGTGGGTGCATAGGAGTGCTGTGACCCTACTCAGGTATTTCTTAAAGTAGTGTCTGCTCTGCCTCAGGCTGGCCTCAGTTGCCCCCTGCATTCCATTTTTGTTAATCCTGCAGAAATCAGACCTTTATTTCTTGCCTAGATTCTTGAGGTATCCTCTTTAAAAAAAATTTTTTTTTAATGTTTATTTATTTTTGAGAGAGACAGAGACAGAGACAGAGACAGAGAGTGAGTGGGGGAGGAGCAGAGTTGAGAGGGAGACACAGAATCCGAAGCAGGCTTCAGGCTCCAAGCTGTCAGCACAGATCCCAATGTGGGGCTTGAACCCACAAACCGTGAGATCATGACCTGAGCCGAAGTCGGACGCTTAACTGACTGAGCCACCCAGGCACCCCTTGAGGTATCCTCTTAATTTCTTCCAGTCCATCCTGCACACTGGTGCCCAAGTCCTCTTCCAGGGACAGCTGAACAAGAATCCTCACTGGCTGCACATTGAAAAATCTCCAAGTTCTTTCGCCTGTCAATATTCATTGCTAGTGGGGACATGAAGACATGGTCTTTGCCCTGAAAGAGTGTAATTTTCCACAGAAGGTGAGGCATATTACACGTAAAGTAGCTAAATGTCAAATGGTCTTTAGAAGGGGAACAGAATTCGTGCTCTGAGGGGAAAGGAGGAAGGAGGCAGAGTTTCCCCTAGAGGTGAATCAAGGTCACCCTGGTCTTTTCCCATTATGTCATTCCAGGTGCGTCTTCCATTCTCCCCTGCACCTGTCCTCTCTGGTCTGTCCACACTGGTCTCATCGTTGCCTGAAAATGACTCCCCTTTCCCACCTCTGTGTCTCGGCAGACTCCCTCTGCCTGGCATACAGGCTCTCCATTTCTGCCCCTTAGAATCCTACCATCTTTCAGTATTCAGCCCAGTGCAAGTGCTTTATTGAGTCCCCTGCCCAGATGGGATCCTCCCGAGGCACATTACCTTTCTGATGGCCTTTGTACATTTCACCGCATACGGTACCTACCGTGTCTCATGCTTTATTGCCCCCACCAGCCTGGGAACAGAGATGGGACACTGGGAGCCTTAGTTGTGGGTCTAGCCCGCAGATGCATTTCATTAGTTCTCATTCTTTTTTAACAATCACAATTCATTTAGTCGAAGAATCACAACTAAGTATCAAACATACAGAAAAGTACAGAATATGCTGTAATGCCCACCCAGGACCCATCACCAAGAAGGAACAGATTGCCTCTAACGCCTCGCTGCCCGCTTTTTGAGAACTAAAATATTACGCGTACGGTTTCGGCACTAGCCCACACATTCCCGGAGCTGGTCTGCACACTGTTTTCAAAATTTAGAATTAGGTGCCAATATTTAGAAATCAAGAGATTTCATATAACGATTGGGAAGGTTTGCTTTCCTCGAAGAGTCAGATCTGGGAACTTGGAGTACATCCCAGGCCCGAATCAGCTGCTGCCTCCCGGAAGCAGAGCGTGGCCTCCTGCACACCACACTCCCACCCCACCCCACCCCCCCATGCCCTGGGTCTCTGGGCTCCAACCTGCTTCACTTACAATGCGGGTGCTGGCTCCTGCAGACATGTAGTCTGATGTCTTCACGTGGACTCCTGGAAGTCACAATGCTTTTTTTTTTTTTATTATTATCACTGGAACTGAACCACTAGCGAGCTGGATGACCTCGAGCAAATTGCGTACCTCTCTGCTTCCATTTCCTCCTGTGTAAAATTAGGGTAGCAAGAGCGCCTGCTTTTGAGTGTTGTTTGAGGGTTATTATATAAAACGTGTAAAGCAATCCCTGGCACCTGATTCTTCTGGCTAGCAGTCCACGAGCTTTTGCCCAAAATCCTAGGGGCTGGATGTGTGTTGAAATTCAGATTTCTTTTAGATTTTAATAAGGTAATAAAGCAATATCATAATTACATAGACCCCCCAAGAGGTTCTGGGCCAGCACCTTGTAACTGAACGCGCTGAAATATCTTTGGGGAAAAAAAAGCACAGATATTCACAAGACATGTGATACAGACTTGCCTCACAATCCTCACAGGAGCTTCCCGGGTATAATCTGGATCTGGTTCCTACCCTCAGAGGAACAGATAAAGAGGCCATCGCTGGGTTCAGTCATGTATGCTGTGCAGGTGTTCTCAACACCACATCATTATCTCAAGGCCGTGTCCTTGGAGCAGCCTCTGGGAGCAGGGAAGGCGAGAAGAGCCCACATTCCAAGGGCAGGGGAGGGGCAGAGAGAGAGGGAGAGACAAAATCTCAGGCAGGCTCTGTGCTCTCAGAGCAGAGCCCGACGCGGGACCAGATCCCATGAACTGTGAGATCACGACCTGAACCGGAAACCAAGAGCTGGAGGCTCAACCGACTGAGCCCCATCCAGGGGACCTCAAAATTTATTTTGAGAGAGAGCAAGAGTGAGAGCGTAGAGGGAGGGCCAGAGACAGAGGGAGAGAGAGAATCTCAAGCAGGCTCCTCGCTGTCAGCACAGAGCCCGATGTGGGGCTCTACCCCACGAACCGTGAGATTGTGACCGGAGCTGAAATCAAGAGTCAGACACTTAACCGACTGAGCCCCCCAGGCGCCCTGGCAGGCATGTCTTTTCGAAGACCCCCTCTAATAGCTTTGTCCATTTCTGGGTGGGCCGGCCTGCCTGGAGCAGTCAGCATGTCTGGGATGGGGAGCCCTGTCTTAATCCAGAGCTGCCCTGCCCTCGCCCCAGTCTCCAGATCTTCCTTGGATATTTGACTTATACTAATGAGAGGAGAAACTGTGAGGTCAGTTTTTGTTATTGTTCTTAGTCTGCTTGTTAATAAAGTAATTGAGAACTTTGTACTTGGGGTGAAACACAGAATGTCTACGTTTCTAAAATTTTTTTTAATGCTTTTTTATTTTTGAGAGAGAGACAGGGAGAGCATGAGCAGGGGAGGGGCAGAGAGAGAGAGAGACACAGAATCCGAAGCAGGCTCCAGGCTCTGTGCTGACGTGGTGCTTGAACTCACGCAACGCAGGATCGTCACCTGAGCCGAAGTTGGATGCTCAACTGACTGAGCCACCCAGGCGCCCCGAGAATGTCTACATTTCTAAAGCAGCTGGTTGAGGTGGCCTTCCTGTCCAGCTCACCCCATCTCACCTCTTCAGGCCCCCTGCCACATGTCTGCTGGCCTTCCACCAGGCCATTCACCCACCTGCTCGCTCCACCTCTACCCTGAGGCCAGCCTTATCAAGTTCACTGTCACATCTGACGCCCTAAGCCATCTAATCTCCCTGGGGTAAACCCTTCTCCACCTGGCAGGCCAGCCTCCTCACTCCCCTTCACCCTCCTCCCCACCCCACCTCCACACTTCACTGTCCTTCCTTAGCACCACTGCTCAGGCTCCTCCCCTGCCTGGACCACCTCACTCTCCTACCCAAGTCCCATCTAGCCTTCGAGGCCTAGCTGAGGCCCCCCCTGCTGTGGGGAGGGGGGCTTTCCCAATAACTTGAGATGAGCTCTGGTCCCTGGACTCACATAAACTCAGTGCTTAACCCGGTGGTTGTACATGCACCTGCACCTTCCTTCACTGTTCACCCTACTCTGTGCTGCATCCAGGTGGGGGGCGGGGGTGGCAGGAAAGGGAAGAGGGGAGGAGGGAGTGGAGAGGGAAGGGAGAGGAGGGGTGGGGAAGGGGAGAGACCTAAAGTTTGTGCATTAGGTCTAAAGGCCGGGAGCCCTCAGTTCTGTGCCCAGTATAAGAATGGCCAACTTCATGGGTCCAAACATTTGAGGCTTTTATGTGTACTCAGCTGGGACCACCAATAGGTCAGAGCCCCTCTCCTCTGCCTCTGCTTACCTTGCGCCCCCCCCACTTTGCCCTTTGGCCACAATGCCCCTTCTCTTCCCTGTGAGAAGTGCCCTGGTGGGTTCATAGATGTGGGATTTCACTAGGCTAAAAACTCACCTGGGGAACCCTTGTCCCAGATCCCACCAACCTTCTTTCTTTCCTTCGCTTGGGGACACTCATATAAAGGTGTGTGCACCTTATAAGAGCTTGGACAGGTGCTGTCCCTTGTGTTCTGGGCAGTGCAGGAAGGCAGGATGGAGTGTTCCATTTCTCACCTAAACCCACTGCATCTCCACGTGCCTCAGCCCTGTGCTGATCCTCTGGCCCTTGGGATTTTGAAGGTGATAGAAACCTGTACCCCAGCCAGAATGTTTTTTTCCCCTTTCTCCTTAGAATGAAAGCATAAGCTATCTCCCTTGTGGTAGTCAAATTCAACTGAAATCATAATCTGTACATTCTCTAGGTAAGAAAGGAGCCACTGGATGTTGGGTGCGACTCTTGCCGTGGCTCTGGTTCATAAAGACAGGCAACAGCCTGGTCTGGAGAGAGGCAGCTGTCACCACCCACACTCCAAGCCCCACGGCCACCTCCTCAGCGCCCCAGGTCATGTGGTCCTCGCCAGTCCTGACGGTGTTTCTTTTGACTATTGGTCCTCTGCTTAGTTCATGACTGTGTCGTCATTCAACTCCCCAAACCTGCCTTGATTGGCCTCCTCTCCTGAGGATAAGGGATGCACAGGCTGGGGCAGGTGAAGGGAAAGGAGAGAGACTTACGGACGTAGAGGGATAAGCTTCCGTCACAGCAGACAGTGTAAGGGAGAGCCAGGGAGAGGGAGAAAGGAGTTCATTCTGGAGGTGTGGGGCGGTCGACCTCTACCTCTTGGGCTGGGTAGGAGATGAAGTTTTAGGGGAGTTCATCATATCTGTTCCCTTTACTTTCCCGAGAACCCATGGTATGGTTTCATTGCATGATTTGAAAGGTTAGATAGCGGCTTTGAATTGCCAGTGTGGCCCACGTACATCCTGGGGGCTAAGGAAACTGGCATTGGCAGGAGAGGCTGGCCACATCTCAGCTTCTCCTTTCCCTGCCCAGGCCACCTGGCAAGGGCTTGCGAACTCTCATGATGCCCCTCAAGGGTTCTTCCTGGTCCTAGGGAGTCTCCTGCACAAGCTGGGTGAGAAGGAGGTGGCCCAGAGGAGCCGGGCTCTCCCAAGAAGCACACTCCAGGGCTCTGTTGCACCGCTGACAAACCCCTCCGCGCCACCCCTGTTCGGCTGCAAATTTTAGGCAGTTCAGGCTTCATGAGTCGGTGGACAGGGGCTGTCAAGTCAGTCTGTCTGGGTTAAGTGGCCTGGTCACTTAGCAGTTGGTGGTCATGATGATCGGGTTTCCTTGTCAATAAAAAGAAGTACTAATCCCTACCTCCTAGTTTTCTGGAGAGGGATTAATGCAGTGACATATGCCGAAACATACTGGTGCTAAGTCGATCTTGACTTCCCCCGCTTCCAAACACTTCTGCCCACCTCTGTTCCATGCTACCTTCCTAAAAAGGACGTAGTGATACCTGGACATGGAAGGGAAAGGAGGAAGGTGTGTGTCCATGTCAACCACAGCGTCCTCCAGATTAGGCATTAAAGCATTTATTACTCTTTTTTCATTGAGCCGTGTGTAGGAATCGGAATTTTTAAAAGTTAAGAAATGTTTCACACGTAACAAAAGGAAACGGAACCGATAGGCAAAACTATTTAGTGAAACAGGCCCGAATAGCTCAGAATCGGCATCGGAGGCTTTCGTCTGTCCTCTGTAGTGTGGGTAGGACAGAGAGCTTCTGGTTCGGCCAGGGATGGGGAAGGGTTACCATCTTGTAAAGGAAGGTGGCCATCTTGGAAATGGGAGGCAGTAGGACCCAGGCTTGTGCCCTTGTTTCTTTCTGTGGGAAGCCAGAGCGGGAGAGCCTGAAAGACCTCCCTCTCCGTCCTTGGCACCCCCAGATCAGTGAGTCTTTGTTTTTAGGGACTTCTTGTGCTCTTTCACTATGGAGCCAATCCACTCCATGGTCTTTTGCTTTGCTTCCTCCCAGCTGAAGAGTGGCTCATACCCCAGGTCCCGCTGAGCTTTCTTATAGGAGAAGGTAAACACACTATTTAACAATGTCACCGTGTGGCGGTTAAAGGGGGGTTGGTATTTGTAAATTGGACTGAGTAGGAAGCTCACTATTTCCAGCAGGAAGGCAAGCCAGTACTCCAGAAATAGAGGAAGGCTCATTCTGGACTCAAGGGATAAGCCCCATTCTTTGCTCAAAC
Organism: Prionailurus bengalensis; assembly: GCF_016509475.1. Taxonomy (NCBI): domain Eukaryota; kingdom Metazoa; phylum Chordata; class Mammalia; order Carnivora; family Felidae; genus Prionailurus; species Prionailurus bengalensis. The sequence goes on along the minus strand of NC_057345.1, from coordinate 102,661,415 downwards.
TGTAATTGAGGTTATCATAGCTTTGGTGAGGTGTGTCATCTGAGATATAATAGAACTGTCCTCCAACTCTGGGGGCCTTCTTGGGGTCCTGTAGGGCCCTCGAGGCCAGAATGTGAGCCCAGGCCACGTTGCCTACATAGACAGGGTTGGCTATGGAGAATTTGCTGCTCTGTTTGATGATCCCATTGTTCCTCAGGGCCTTGTATATATGGTTATAAAGGAATATGCTTCCTTCCCCATAGATATACATGGGCCTTAAGGCACAAGTGTGCAAGGTGCCACCATTTTTAAGAGCCCACCCATTAGCAGCCAGCACAGCTTTCTCCGCAAGTTTTTTGCTGTATGGATACGAAGTGGACCATGTGGATTCGAGATGTTCGTCTTCATGGCCGTTCTGGATGATCTCCCTGTAGGAGTTGGGCCCAGCCACCTCTATGGTGCTGGTATAGATGAAGATTGGCACACTCGCCTGGACACAGGCTTCCAAAAGGAGCTGGGTACCTGCCCATGGGGAACATGCAGTCAGTGTCAACAAATAACTCACAGGGCCAGCCATGCCCACGGACCATGTCCACCCCCTAACCCACAAGTGAGGTAGTTATTGTAGATCAGGAGTGTACTCCTCTGTGTCTCTGGCTAAGATCTGACTATGCTAGAGCCATAGATAAAATGCAAAACTGCAAAAATGAAAACAAACCAACATTTGGGTTCTGGAGAGCAAGAATTTCTAGGCTTTTGGATTTCCTGGACCTGTGTGTGTACTTTTAATTTTGGAAAAGGACAGAGGGTTGCCGTTTTATGTTTTGTTGAGTAAAGGCATTACAAAAATGATCACTTATCCTTCCCACTTCATTAAAAACAGGTTTTTTTTTTTTTTTAAGTTTATTTTATTTTTGGGACAGAGAGAGACAGAGCATGAACGGGGGAGGGGCAGAGAGAGAGGGAGACACAGAATCGGAAACAGGCTCCAGGCTCTGAGCCATCAGCCCAGAGCCTGACGCGGGGCTCGAACTCATGGACCGCGAGATCGTGACCTGGCTGAAGTCGGACGCTTAACCGACTGCGCCACCCAGGCGCCCCAAAAACAGGTTATTTTAAGTATAACGTTATTAGGAGGCCATACTCTCAGAACATGGACTAGAATTTTACCTAATCCTGACTGAGTAATCCTTACAAAGGCCACCCCTAATTCTGGCTGTGACTTCTTTGACCCAGGTCTGAAAAGCGGACGTGATAAACCTTCCTTTTCCTTGGCATTCCTGAGCCGGCACCGGCTCTCTCTGGGCAGCCTGGTGGAGAACGGGAAAGAGGAGTGTGCCCTCTGCTGGTTAATACCTATACCAGGAGGATCTTGCAGAATCCCTCTGGCTGGGGGAGGTGACGCAGGCATCATTCCCATAAGGAAGGAATTTCCCCGGCAAAGCATCGTTTTTCTTTTTCTTTCTTTCTTCCTTCCTTCTTCCTTCCTTCCTTCCTTCCTTCCTTCCTTCCTTCCTTCCTTCCTTTTCTTTCTTTCTTTCTTTCTTTCTTTCTTTCTTTCTTTGTTTCTTTCTATTAAAAAAATACCCTTCAAGGTCTTTGTGCAATTTGATTTTCTAGAGAGACAGCCTTATTTAAAAAAAAAAAATCAAATCTAGAGGCTGAGAGAATTACAGGCTAATTTATCTGCAAAGGGGGAAATGACCATTCCTATGAAGTATTTTCTAAACCTGGGAGTGACATTGGTTTTAATTCACTGATACTGCTAACACTTGTCAGTGATTTCAAATCCCCTCTTGTTGTGAGCCCTGGAGAGCAGGAGTTAGGCGAGAGGGGCTAAAAAGGAAAAGTTGGGTAATATAGCACCCTCCTTGCAGCGTGGGAGTGGTGAGGGTGTGGGTAAGTAGAAATGAGAAAGGGTCTTTTTTGAGATTGTGCTTCTTTAGGCTGGAGATCCTAAAGCCATGAGTTGCTTTAGAAAAGGAACCTCTGAGTAGACTAATGACTAACTTTGTAGAGCAGGGCATAGAAGCCAGATAGGATTGGGGATTGGAGTGCTCTGGTCCTAGAGAAACTGCATCCAGGGATCGGAAGGATAATATCACGTGCCAGGCTAATAAGGGATTTACACTAATCCCTTAAACAAATGTGTCTGGATCTAAAGGAGATTGGAAAGCCATAAATCAGAAAGAGCCACCAGCCAGGCATTTAAGGGATGAGGATCTAAGAAGGGTGTACTTTGCGCACCTGGCTAGAAACTACCCTTTAATAGGAGACCCAGCAGTGAGCTGAAGAAGTACTATTATGGATAAGGGAAGGCTGGTACCATTAAGAAATATCACGGGAAGGCCAGTGCTGGGTAATTCTGTCCTGTCAGACTGCTGTGAACTTGCTTTGCTAGGTCTCTTGAGAGGAATCCTTCTCTGAGGTAAGCAGGAAGGTGCTAGATATTCTCATTATGCTTGGCGATCCTGCACAGGAGTCCTGCCTGAAGGAAACTGGCCCAGAGCTACGGCCCATCGCTCATAATGGACATGGGGGCCCTTCATATCACAGAGCTCTTTGGTCTCGGCCTCACTGGGTGACCGCCAACTTAGAGTCACACAGAAGGGCTGAAATGATGACCAGGGAGGCACTTGTAAGGTCTAATTCTAGCCCAGGGGAGGTAGGAGGTGGTTGGATAGCAAGAGTTTAAGGTCGGAATGGAGTCGATGTTTGAGTAGAGCTACAGTAAGAAGAGCCTGTGTGGCCTTTGGAGACACACAGGTGTGGGTGTAAATTCTAGCTCTCCTACTCAGGGGGACTTGACAAGTTACTTAGCCCTTCTCAGCCCTGGTTTCCTCATCTAAAAACTGGGGATAACAGCCTTGCATCTCTCAGTGGTGATAAGAAAAAGCAGTTGGCACGGGCTCAGCAGGTGCTCAGGGATGGGGGCTTCCCCTCCCCTCCTGTTCTCTTTTCTGAGCCTCACTTGCCCACATCATCCCATATCCTCCCTGGGGTACTTTACCCTTCAGATTGACATTCATGATGGTTTCTCGGTGAACGACATCTAAGAAGTCAATGATACAGGCGGTGTGGATGATGACTGAGGTGTCCTGGCAGGCCTTCTTCAAGCACTGTTCATCCAGAATGTCTCCTTCCAGAATGGTCAGCTTGATCTTGCTCTGGAGCTCTGGGTGAACATGAGTCAGGTCATTGGAAGTCTTTTGGGATCTGGAAGTTTCCTGATACAGGTGGCATTTACCCAGGTCTCAGGACAGGTACATTGAGGGGAGGGTGGGGATAGGGGGCAAATCCACAGAAGGAACAAGTAACCAAAGGCACAGAAATCAGGATGTGTAACATTTATTGGGATAGAGCAAACATCTGTTTCCACCCCATTTTATTCCAAAAAAAAAAAAAAAAAAAAAAGGAATTTGAGCAGTGAGGGATCAACTGCACCTGGGACAAAAATTATTAAAGTGATTCATGGGAAATTCATAAAATTCATTAAGGAGAGTAGGGTGATTATGAAGAATGGATTTATATCCACTCCTCCTCTTATGAGGAAAGAATTGGAATTTAATTCTGTAGGGAATAAGGAATCATGTACGGGTTTGGAACAAGAAGAGAAAGAAGCCAATAGAGTGGTGGTGTAGGAAGGTAACCCTGGCTGCAGTATATAAAATGGATTGGTGTGGTACATCTAAAAGAGAGCAGGGCATTCGAGAGATGAATCAGAATGTCTGCACCAAACTTCAGATGAGACGGACTGGAACCAGGGCTCCCACAGAGGGAGCAGGGTCAGGGAGAGATAGGCAGGGTTGACTTTCCAGACCTTACCCAGACAGGTCCTGGTTCTTATTGGAGATAGGCTAAGAGGAAGAGGTTTTGTTAGAGTCAATGTTAGCCTGAGTATTTCCTGCTTGGGTGACCAGGATAGTGGAGCCATTGACAGGGAACGCTTTGTCAGATATCATCTAAAGCAGGTATCGTTGCTGCAAATGACTCAGCTGCCGAGGAACTAGCATTCTGACCATCTAGCCAAGGGCAGTGGATAAACCCATGGGATAAACATGGCACTGCATACAGTTTGGGTAAATTGCCCACATTTACTTTGTGCTTTCTCCTTTGTACACAACTTGTACAGTTGTCTGGTTTTTTCCTTCGCAGCTATCTCATGACAAAGATACTCTGATTTCCACTATACAGGCAAGGAAACTGAGGCTGAGGCAGGTTAAGGGGCAGGTCTAAGTCACACTTCTAGTGAAGACTCAAGCCTGCCCGCTGCCTTCAAGCTTTGCTCTCTTCCCCCTGTCACCCAAATGCAGGATTAGCACTTTTTTTTTCCTGAGGCAGATTAAGGATAAGTCTATGTATATACATATGTGTGTATGTGTGTATTTAAAGGATAAGGCAACTTAACTGAAATTGGCAATGGAGACCAGAGAACAGTGAGGGAGAGAAATTCAGAGTGAAAAACTCAGGGCTGAGAAATTTCCTTCCTGGGTTACAACTTGGAGGAACCATCTGCTCTGCTTAAGCCTCTGCCAAATTTGCTCTGCGACACCTCCTCCCGCCCCTTCCCTTTTCAGGCAACTCCAAGACTCCCCGAAGAGGAAGAAAGCAGAGGAAAAGCTGCTGGCGATCAGTGGGAATTTTGTGTCTCCACTTCTGCCTTTCCCCCTCCTTTCCTCTGCCTCTTCTTTGCTGCTGACTTCCACAGGCTGGCTCCGAGGAATTGACAAGTTGAGGGGGGAGAGGCCCAAAGCCAGTAGAAAGGGCTCTTACCCTATTAGCTTGGAGGGGCGCAGAGACACCAGCAGAGGGCGCTGCGGCCGTGTTGGTGGGAGCGGCACAGCTCGCGCCCTCTCCGAGGCTCTGTGAACTTGAGAAGTATTTTGCTAGACTGAATAGACAGTTGCTTATGCGGTGCGGGCTGCGCTGTAGGGAGACCTAAGAGAAGCTACTAGACAAACTAGTGGTTAAAAGCACAGCCGCTGAAGCTAGACCTTCTGGGTTCAGTTTCAGCTTTGCTATTTTTCAGCTGTGGGACCCTGAACACCTTAGCCTTGACTGTGTATGGGCTGAATGTTGGTGTCCTCCCACATTCAAGCGTTGAGATCCTAATGCCACCGCGACGGTGTTAGGAGATAGGGCCTTCGGAAGGCGATCGGGTCATGGGGGTTTAACCCTTATGAATGGGATCAGTATTCTGATAAAAGATCCCGGAGAGAGATCCCTCCCCCTTTGTACGATGTGATAACACGGCAAGATGGCACAGGCTATGAGCCAGGAAGAGAGCTCCCACCAGAACATGACCCTGCTTTGCTCTTGGGCTTCTAGCCCCCGGAATTGTGAGAAATAAATTGGGTTTAAGCCACCCGGCCTATGGTGTATTGTTATAGCAGCCTTGACAGGACAAAGATGCCTTTCTGTGCCTGCTTTCCCATCTTTTTTTTTTTTTTTTTTTTTAAGCTTATTTATTTCTTCTGAGAGAGACAGAGACAGCGCAAGTGGGGGAGAAGCAGAGAGAGAGGGAGAGAGAGACAGTCCCAAGCCGGCTCTGTGCTGGCAGCACAGAGTCCAAGGCGGAGGCTCAAACCCATGAAACTGTGGGATCATGACCTGAGTTAAAACCAGAGTCGGAAGCTCAACTGACCGAGCCACCCAGGCGGCCCTGCCTGCCTTCTCATCTCTAAAAAGAGGAGGACGATATTACCTATCCCACAGGGGTGTCACGAGGAGCAAACTAGCTGGAACATGTAGCACATCGAGCACAGGGCCTGGCACGGAAAAACCACTGTAAGGCTTCTCCCCTGTGATCTTGACAGAGGCCCCGGCCCATCTCTGACACCACGTGACTTGTCACCCTGGGAGACTGCTTCTCTAGGTTAAACGTCGCCTGTTTGGGGCATCAGCTGTCAGACCGTAAGTATTGCTGAGACATAAGGGTTACACCCAGTCGATGTTGATCATGTATGTTCCTGTGTGTTCACCAGAGACACCGTTGCGGCAGAGGGTAGAGGAAATAGGACATCTGAGACATTCAGAGCACAGGAAAGACAAGGAGAGTGACGGGCACCGTCTGGGAGGGCGGGGAGGGGGGACAGGGGCCTCTGCGATGAGGCTCTACTCTGAGCCCTGCCTTCCATTAATCAGAGGGCCTCGGTAAGTTGCTTTACCTTTACCTCGATTTCCTCATCGTCCTGTGGGGTGAGACCCCTTTCCTACCTTCCTCTCAGGGTTGTTTTGAGGATCTGGAGGGGTGAAATAGGTCTTATAAATCTAGCTTTTGCATTTGCTCCAGGGTCAGCAATCTGGGAAAAGAGCAGAGCAGTGAGGTTGTCCAGCAAATGCTGCAGCCACTTTTCTCGTGGTGATGAGTGGAGACAAAAGGTAAAAAGAGATGTTCAGGGAATCCACAAGAGGAATCTGCACTCTGTCTCTGGCTCCCTCGTTGCACGCTGTGTGTCCTCCCTACCTCTCTCCCTCTCTGTCTCTCTGTGTCTCTGTCTGTCTGTCTCTCTCTCTCTCTCACACACACACACACACACACACACTCAGCTTCACCTTCACTTCCTTTCATTTCACCTTCACTGGCAATGCTAAATGAAGCCACAGAAGGACCAGGACAACCAAGAGCCACGGGGACCCACTGCTGGAGTCTCTGGGTTAATGGTGCTCGTTTGCCCTTTGCAGATGCTGCAAAGTCTGAAATCTTCAGAACATTAAAGAGTTGTTGACAAGGGAGAGAACTGATACATGATTTTATAAATGAGAAGAAAAGAGACCTAGAGGCCAAAGTGGCTGACCTACGGTCATTCCTCTCTAGTTCTGGATCAGAGTCAGACCCAGTCTCCTGATAGCCTTGTATCTCTTACACTACACCACTTGTGTTTTCCTTTCCGATGACTTTGGACCCGGGATTAGCCTTGATTTAGCTATCACTTTCCTTGATTTGCTAGACAACCACTCTCTCCCCACACGTACCCAGGGGTTAAGATGGAGCTACCCACCCATGAACCCAAGTTCACTTACTAGAAAATTCCTCCCGCAATTCTGGGCTGAAGACTTTGTCCAGTGCCCGGATCTCCTGTAGGTCCTTCTCCTCCACCAACAAACGCACGATTCTCTGACCCAGAAACCCTCCTGCCCCTGTCACAAGGCAGATCCACCCAGTCATGGTCAAACCGGGGTATCAAGAAGCACTCTCCAGGAATCAGAAACACTGGGGAGCAGATTAGATTACAGCGTGATCCTGGAGAAGGCCAGAAAGAGAGATCAAGTAGTTACAGGTTTACAAAAAAAATTTTGTTCCCTCCACTTTATTTCTGCAAAACGCCCATGCCCGGGAATAGTTGAAAGAAAATGAGAAAGCTCTAACCTGTTAGATGGTTGGAAGCCAGTTGAAAGAGCCTGGGTTCTGGTCCCCTTATGTCCCAAAGGCAGGATTGGAGTTTTATACACTCTTGTTTCTGGCTCAGCCTGTTCACCTTGAACTCTTACCACATACCCATTGCTCATGCCTCCTGCAGGGTCCCTCCTCCCTAAAAAGTGCTGACCTTTAACATAGCTCTCATTCTTCCAAGGCACAGGAAGCAGGCTTCAGGGCCACGGTGTGATAAAGGCTGGGTCCTCCCTGTAACAAGACATCCGGTGGTCCATGCCAGCTGTCTGGGATGCACAATCTGTGGATTTAAATGAAGAGAAGAAATCTGCCAGCACAATGGCAATTTTTGCCTTGTGCAGCAAATACATCTGGGAGAAAATCTACTATAGTCCATTATCTCCTCTCTCAGAGTGCCATTTGAAATGTTACTGTCTTGTAAAGTGTAGACATTTGCATTTGGTGGCAGCTCCAGACACCGAGTTGTATGGGAAATGACTTTCTTTCCAACCCCACTATCCAGAACCTCAATTTTGATTTCCCCTTGGAGAGCTCTGGGTTTATGAGGGAAGATCACCATTGAAGGGAAGCTATCTAGTGGTAGCTGTCTAGTTCTATGATCCGGATAATGAGAATAGGGATCCGTAGCTCTGGTCACTGTGGATCTTATGGTCATTTGCGGTCAGCCTGCATTTTGGTTGCAAAACCACTCTTAGCAGAGTCCTAAACTCAAGACACTATGGATGCTTTTGAAGCCTGCGCCCCAGAGATGCCCCAGTACCACCACCAAAAGCTCCTCAAGACATTGCCTCTTCTCTACTTTAAAAAATTGAGGTGTAATTTACATGCATGAAAACGTCCAGGTCTTAAGGGTTAGTTCAATGAAGCGTGACAATTATGTACACACCACTGTCACCATTACCCAAGACAACCTCCAGAACATTTCCTTCACCCTCGAAAAGTTCTTTCTTGCCCCTATCTAGTCAATTCCCACCTTCCACCCTGCCTGCAATCTACCCCAGAAGCAATGATTTTCTGATTTTTAGTTACGATAGATGCTCTCCCATTTTTTCTCCTAAAGTCTTTATGGTTCTGGATATACACTTAAATATAGAATCCATGTGAAATTAAATTTTCTGTGTGGATTTCATTTACTGTTGTATTTCTCTATTGTTTGTCTCTTTTCTATTTCATCTGTTTCTTTTATTTATTTGCTCCCTTTTGTTTGCCTTGGGTTCAATTTACTCTTGATTTTCAAGGTTCTTAAGGTCAAAGCTAGATTATTGACTTTATCCCTTTTTTGTGTGTGACTATTGTCACTTAAAGAATAAATTTCTCTGTAAGTACTTACTGTGCCAGCCACATACAACAATTTTGATGTATTAGATTTCTATCATCATTCAGGTAAAAAGATTTTCTAATTTATCTGTGATTTCCTCTTTAACACATGAGTTGTTCTGAAGTATGTTGTTTAATTTCTAAAACTGGGTATTTTCTAAATATCTTGTTTTTACTGACATCTAATTTAATACTATTGTGGTATGATTTTCACTCTTAGATATTTATGGAAACTTGTTTTGAAGTCCAGCATATGGTCCTGGTGAAAACAGCACATGCACTTGAAGAGAATGTTTTCTTAAGTTGTTGGGAGAAATGTGGGGTGCCTGGGTGGCTCAGTCGGTTAAGCGTCCAACCTCAGCTCCAACTTCGGCTCAGGTCACGATCTCACAGTTCATGGGTTCGAGCCCCACACTGGGCTCTGTGCTGATAGCTCAGAGCCTGGAGCCCACTTCTGATTCTATGTCTCCCTCTCTCTCTGCCCCTCCGCCACATGTGCTCTGTGTCTCTCTGTCTCAAAAATAAATTTAAAAAACATTTTAAAAAAAGATATTGGGAGAAATGCCCTACAATGATTGGGTTTGACACCCTCCTCTGAGTCTCTCTTTTTCCTTGTGTTGTGGACATTCTCCTCTTCTTACTTGAGACCTGAATCCTCGTGCTGCAAACACATTTGCCTAGGGAAGGTTGACTGTAGTCACAGAGTTGTAGCAGCTTGGTCTCTGAAGCTGTCGGCACTAGCTAAACGCCCCTCGGTGTTGCCGAGACCTGTGGAGCCCTACTTGAGGCCACCAAGGTGCATCATACCTCTTTGCCTAGCAGAGTGATGTTCTAAGCGAACCATGCACATCCCCATCTCCTTCAGGACCGGGGAATTCATTCCCCCAGCTGTTGGGAGGGTTGGAGGCTGGCAGAAGTCAGCTAGTGTCTTCTGGAAATTGCTTTCAGCCAAAGAGCCAATAGGACGAGACTTTAGAGTCTCTGAGTGGAACCAATATAAATTCTATAGAAAATAAGAAATAAATAAAGGGGAAGGCAGATGGGGCCCACAATATCACATTTCTTTTATTTCCAAACAGCTTTATTGAGATATAATTTACAAGCCATAAAATCCACTTGTTTTAAGTGTATAATTCAACTATTTTAAATAAAATTATGGGCTTGTGTAACCATCACCCCAGTCCTGTTTTGGAACCATTCTATCACCCCCAGAATACCTATTGTGTCCTTTAGCAACCACTCCTCATTCCTACTCTTCAGCTCTAGGAACCTCGAATTGACTTTCTGATTCTATAAATTTGCCTTTTCAGGACATCCTATGAATGGAGTCATGCAATATATGGTCTTTTGCATCTGGCTTGTTTTACTTAGCATCATATACTTTTGAGATTCATCTCTGTCGTGGCATGTATCAGTATTTCATTCTTTTTAGGTGCTGAGTACTATTCCATTGTATGCGTATACCACATTTTGTTTAGTGATAGGCCACTTGATGAATAATTGGAGTTCTCCCACTTTTTGGGCTATTACACTCCTGGATCACTTTAGGACAGTTATATTCCTTATGCCATCTATAGAGGTAAATTTGGGAAACGGAAGCATACAATAGTATTTGAAGTCACAGGATTAGATGAAATATACAAAAGAGTATATTCATGGATAAAAGGAAAAACTGCAGAACTGAATCCTGGGACAGACGTAACAACACTTAGAGGTTGAACAGAAGAGGAGGGGCCAGCTAAGGAGACTGAACAGGAAGGGTGTGAAGCAGGAAGAAAATTCGAAGGGTATGCCACTATGAAAGTCAAGTGTAGAAAGTGTTTCAAGAGGGGAAGTGTGGTCGGTTATACTGGATGTTTCAAAGGCATCAAATGCAATGACAAAAAGAATTGACCTTTGGTTTTGGCAACATACAGTTCATAATTAACTTGGTAAGAGCAATTTCTATTAAGTTGTGTTGAAAGTCCTCCTGGAGTGTGTTGTACTGAAAATCCAACTGGAGTGCATTGAGTCCAAAAGTAGTTAAGAGAATGACTACAAAACAATGGTACCACCACACACACACACACACACACACACACACACACACCAAACAACAAACAGACAGACAGACAAACAGACAAACCCACCTGTTCAAGGAGTTGTGAAGATCTCACTAAAAACATGTTAAAGCCAGTGGGGTCAAGAGTTTGTTGTGGTGGTGGTTACACTGTTTTGAAAATGGGCTGTTCCCTTCATTGCTGAATCCTTAACACCTAGCACGGTGTATGGCACATAGTAGATGTTCAAAAACTGTTGAGTGTTTGAACTGAATGAAGTATCTATGCCTTATATATCTTTATGTTCCTATAAGAAATAGCACAATAGCCAACACATAATAGGAACTTAATTAATGTTTGCTGAATGAATGAACGAATGAATGAAAGCATACATGAACAATCAGGGACTCTGAAATGTCTCAGGGCTTTTGAAAACCTTATGGACTAACAGGTGAAAGGAGATAGAAGAGAGCAGTGACCACAGAAATAAATGTACTAGAAAGCTTCCCATATTAATGTGCCTCCCTGGATTTACCTGTCTGTTTCTCCAGTGTCAGAGGTAATGATTTGCCTTGTATGCTCCCCTCTCTTGCAGATCCAAGAAGAGTTCTTGATTTTTCAGTCTGTTCAGCTTTTTCATCTGTTGTCAGGATGGAGTTGTGACCTCCAAACTCCTTAGATGTGGAACCTACCTGTATTATCTCATTTAATTTCCAAAATAAACTTTGTTTTTAGGACATGTTTGAGATCACGGCAAAAGGGAGCAGAAAGCACAAAGAATTCCCATGTACACGTGCATGCATACCTGGTCCGTTATCAACATCCTGCACCAGCGTGGCAACTTTGTTACAATCAGTGAAGCTGCATCTTGTGTTAACACTTAGCCCATAACTCACATTAGAGTTCACTCTTGGTGGTATCCATTCCATGGCTTATGACAAATGCATAGTGACATGCTTCTACTATTCCAATATCATATAGAACAGTTTCACTGAAAGTGAAACAGTTTCACTGAAAGTTCTCAGAACAGTTTCACTGAAAGTTCTCTGAAAGTTCAGTGAAACAGTTTCACTGAAAGTTCTCTATGCTGCACCTAAGCCATCCCTGCCTCTCCCCTAATGCTTGGCAACCGCTGACCTTTTTACTACTGTGTTTATAGTTTTGCCTTTCTCAGAATGCCATGTTGGAATAATATGGGCACGCTTTTGGATTGGCTTCTTTCACTTAGTAACATGCATTTAAGATTTCTCCATGTCTATTCATGGCTTGGTGAGCCATTTCTCTTTAGCTCTGAACAATATTCCGTTGTGTGGATGTACCTCATTTTATCCATTCACCTACTAAAGAACATCTTGGTTGCTCCCAAATTTTGTTGATTATGAATAAAGCTCCTACAGATATTCACATGCAGTTGTGTGTGTGTGTGTGTGTGTGTGTGTGTGTGTAAGTTTTCTACTTATTTGGGTACAAACCAAGGAGCACAACTGCTGGGTTTCATGGTATGAGTATGTTTGGTTTTATAAGAAACTGCCAAACTCCCTTCCAAATTGGTTGTGTCATTTTGCATTCCTACCACTAACGGTAAGCATTCCTGTTGCTCTACATCCTCATCAACATTTGGGGTTGTCAGTGGTTGGGATTTTCTGCCAATGTAATTGTATGAAGTAGTGTCCTGTTGTTCTAATTTGTAGCTCCCTAATGACATATGATGTGGAGCATCATTCCATATGCTTATTTGCTATCTCTATGTCTTCTTTGGTGAAGTGTCTGTTCAGGTCTTTTGCTCATTTTAAAATCAGGTTCTTTTTTAAAAATTTTTAACGTTTATTTATTATTGAGAGACAGAAAGGCACAGAGTGTGAGCAGGGGAGGGGACAGAGAGAGGGGGAGACACAGAATCTGAAGCAGGCTCCAGGCTCTGAGCTGTCAGCACAGAGCCTGACGTGGGGCTCAAACTCACAAACTATGAGATCATGACCTGAGCCGAAGTCGGTTTCCTAACCAGCTGAGCCACCCAGGCACCCCCAGGTTATTCATCTTCTTATTGACTTTTAATGGTTCTTTGTGGGATGCCTGAGTGACTCAGTCGGTTAAACATCTGACTCTTGATTTCATCTCAGGTCATGATCTCATGGTACGTGAGTTTGAACTCCACACTGGTCTCTGTGCTGACAGCATGGAGCCTACTTATTCTCTCTCCCTCTTTCTCTGCCCCTTCCCTGCTCATACTCTCTCTCTCTCTCAAAAGTAAAATAAATAAACGTGATATGTATAGAAAAGAGTTCTTTATAAATTTTGGATAACATTCCTTATCAGATATGGATTTTGTCTTCTTATTCTCTTGACAATTTCTTTCTCAGAGAAGAAGTTTTTAATTTTAATGAAGTCCACATTATCAATTATTTCTTTCATGGATTGTGCCTTTGGTGTTGTATCTAAAAAGCCATTGCCATACCCAAAGTCACCTGGGTTGTCTCCTGTGTTATGTTCCAAGAATTTTTTAGTTTTGTATTTTACATTTAGGTCTATGATCCGTTCTGAGTTAACATTTCTGTGAAAGGTATAAAGTCAGTGTCTAGATTCTTTTTTTTTTTTCATGTGGATGTCAAGTTGTTCTGTCGCTATTTGTTTAAGAGACAATCTTTGCTCTTTTGTCAAAGATCAGTTGACTATATTTATGTGGATTTATTTCTGGGCTCTTTATTCTGTTCCATGATAATCTATTTATTTATTCTTTCACCTATGTACACTGTCTTGATTACTGTAGACTTATAGTAAGTCTTGGAGTTGGATAGTGACAATACTACAACTTTTTTCTTCTCCTTTAGTGTTGTGTTGGCTATTCTGGGTCTTTTGACTATCCATATAAACTTTAGAATCAGTTTATCAATATCCACAAAATAACTTACTGGGATTTTTATTGGAATTGTATTGAATCTATAAATCAAGTTGGAAAGAATTGATGTCTTAACATATTGGGTCTTCTTATGTATAACATGAAACATCTTTCCATTTATTTAGTTTCTCTGATTTCTTTACTGAGAATTTTGTAGTTTTCCTTATATCTGGTACCCATTTTGTTAGATTTATACCTAAGTATTTACTTTTCTTGGGTGCTAATGTGAATGGTATCGTGTTTTTACTTCCAAATTCCACTTGCTCATTACTGATATAGAAGAAGGTGATTGACTTGTTGTTAACCTTATGTCCAGTAGTCCTGTTATAATTGCTTATTAGTTCTAAGGAGACTTTTTTGTGTGTGTCTTTTTTTTGATTTTCTACTTAGACAAATGTCATTTGGAAACAAAGACAGTTTTATTTATTCCCTCCTACTCTGTACACATTTTATTTCTTTTTCATGTCTTTTTACTTAGGACTTTCAGTATCATGTTGAAAAGGGATGGTGAAAGGGGACATTCTTGCCTTGTTCCTGATCTTAGCGAGACAGCTTTGAATTGCTCATCATTAAGTGTGATGGTAGCTGTAGGTTCTTTGTAGATGTTCTTTATCAAGTTGAGGAAGTTCCCCTCTATTTCTCATTTGCTGAGAGTTTTATTATGAATGGGTATTAGACTTTGTCAGATGCTTTTTCTGCATACAATTACATTATCACTGGATTTTTCTTCTTTAGCCTATAAATGTGATGGATTACATTAAATGATTTTTGAATATTGAACCAGCTTTGCACACTTGAGATAAATCCCATTTGGTTGTGGTGTATAATTATTTTTATACACTGTTGAATTTGATTTGAATTTGAATGTTGAATTTGATTTGCTAATATTTTATTGAGTATTTTTGAATTTGAATATGATTGTTGGTTTGCTAATATTTTATTGAGGATTTTTGCATCTATGTTTTGAGAGATATTGAGCTGTAGTTTCCTTTTCTTGTGATGTCTTTGTCTGGTTCTGGTATTAGAGTAATGCAGGTCTCAGAATGACTTAGGACATATTCCTTTCGTGTCTATCTTCTGGAAGAGATTATAGAGAATTCATATAATTTCTTCCTTAAATGTTTGGTATAATGCACCAGTGAACCCATCTGGACCTGGAGCTTTCTGTTTTGGGAGGTTATTAATTATTGATTCAATTTCTTCAATAGATATAGGCCTATTCAGATTGTCTATTTTGTCTTGTGTGACTTTGACAGATTGTGTTTTTTTAATTGAAGTATAGTTGACATACAGTGTTATATTAGTTTTAAGTGTACAACATAGTGATTTGACAATTCTATACATGCAATGATCGCCACACCACAGTAAGTGTAATTACCATCTGCTACCATACACAATTATTATAATATTATTGACTGTATTCCTCATGCTGTACTTTTCATCCTGTGACTTATTTATTTTATAACCATTTAATCTCCTTCACCTATTTTGCCCCTCCCCCCACCCCTTTCCCTCTGGCAACCACCAGTTTGTTCTCTGTATTTATAAGTCATTTCTGATTTTGTTTGTCTGTTTCTTTTGTTTTTTAGATTACACATATAAGTGAAATCATACAATATTTGTCTTTCTCAGTCTGACTTATTTCACTTAGCATAATAACCTCTAGGTTTCCATGTTGTGACTGGCAAGATTCATTCCTTTTTATGGCTGAGTAACATTCCATTGTGTGTAAATACCACATCTTCTTTATGCATTCACCTATCAGTGGACACTTAGGTTGCTTCCATATCTAGACCATTGTAAATGCTTCAGTAAACATAGGGGTACATATATTTTTTCAAAGTAGTGTTTTTATTTTCTTTGGGTAAATACTCACTAGTGAAATTATTGTGTAACATACTTTAATTTTTAATTTTTTGAGGAAACTCCATACTGTTTTCCCTAGTGGATGCACCAAATTATATTCCCACAAATAGTGTACAACCGTCCCTTTTTCTCCACATCCTTGCCAACCCTTACTATTTCTTGTATTTTTGTTACTAGCCATTCTGACTGGTATGAGGTGATATCTCATTGTAGTTTTAATTTGCATTGCCCTGATGATTAGTGATGTTGAACGTTTTTTCACTTGTCTGTTGACCATCTGTATATCTTCTTTGGAAAACTGTCTATTCAAGTCTCCTGTCCATTTTTAAAATCAGAACATTTGCTTTTTTGGTATTGGGCTATATGAGTTCTTTATACATTTTGGATATTAACCCAACATCAGATATATCATTTGCAAATATTTTCTCCCATTCTGTAGGTTGCTTTTTTGTTTTGTTGATGGTTTCCTTCACTGTGCAAAAGATTTTTTTAGCTTGATGTAGTCCCATTTGTTTATTTTGCTTTTGTTTCCCTTGCCTGGGAGACATATTCAGAAAAAATATTGCTAAGGCTGATGTCTATGTTTACTATCTATGTTTTCTCTTAGGAGTTTTATGGGTTCAGGTCTTATACTTAAGTCTTCACTTTGTTTTGAGTTTATTTTTGTGTGTGGTGTGAGAAAATGGTCCAGTTCCGTTCTTTTGCATGTAACTGTACAGTTTTCTCAGGACCATTTATTGAATAGACTGTCTCTGTCCCATTGTATATTCTTGCCTTCTTTGTCATAGATTAATTGGCCATAGAAGCATGAGTTTATTTCTGGGTTCTCAAGAGTTCCATTGGTCTGTGTCTATTTTTATGCCAGTACCATAATGTTTTGATTACTATAGCTTTGTAGTATGGTTTGAACTCTGGCCTGTGAAACACCCAGCTTTGTTTTTCTTTCTCAAGATTACTTTGGTTCTTTGGGGTCTTTTGTGGTTCCATACAAATTTTAGGATTTTTTTGTCTTAGTTCTGTGAAACATATTATTGGTATTTTGATAGGGATTGCATTGAATTTGTAGATTGCTTTGGATAGTATGGACATTTAGACAACATTAATTCTTCCAATCCATTAGTATGGTAAATCTTGCCATTTACTTGTGCATCTTCAGTTTCTTTCACCATTATCTTATAGTTTTCAGAGTACAAGTCTTTCATTGCTTTGGTTAAATTTATTCTTAGGTATTTTATTCTTTTTGATGATATTGTAAATAAGATTGTTTTCTTAATTTCCCTTTCTGCTATTTTGTTATTAGTGTATAGAAATGCAAAAGATTTCTGTGTATTGATTTTGTATCCGGCAACTTTACTGAATTCATTTATTAGTTATAACAGGTTTTCTCAGTAGAGTCTTTAGGGTTTTTTAAATATTTATTTTGGAGAGATTGCAAGCAGGGGAGGGGCAAGAGAGGGGGTCAGAAGATCTGAAGTGGGCTCTGTGCTGACAGGCTGACAACAGTGAGCCTGATGTGGGGCTTGAACTCACAAACCCCAAGATCATGACATGAGCCAAATTTCGACACTCAACCAACTGAACCATCCAGGTGCCCCAGGGCTTATATATATATATATATATATATACCATATATATATATATATATATATATGATATATATATATGGTAAATATATATATTCTTCCTTACTGCTTTGGTTGACCTTTTTTCTTTTCTTGTCTGATTTCTGTGACTGGGACTTCCAGTACTACGTTGGATGAGAGTGGTTGAGAATGGGCATCCTTGTCTTATTCCTTATCTTAGAGAAAAAACTGAAAGCTTTTCAACATTGAGTGTGATGTTAGCTGTGGGTTGATCTATATGGCCTTTATTATGTTAAAGTATGTTCCTTCTATACCCACTTTGTTGTTTTTATCATAAATGGATGTTGAATAATTTCAAATGCTTTTTCTGCATCTATTGAGATATTCATATAATTTTATCTTTTATTTTATTAATGTGATGTATCACATTGATTGATTTGTGTATATTGAACCACACTTCCACCCCTACAATAAATCCCCTCTGATCATGGTAGATGATTCTTTTAATGTATTTTTTAAATTTTTTTTAATGTTTATTTATTTTTGAGGGAGAGACAGAGCATGAGTGGGGGAGGAGCAGAGAGAGAGGGAGACACAGAATCCGAAGCAGGGTCCAGGCTCTGAGCTATCAGCACAGAGCCCGACACGGGGCACGAACCCATGAACCATGAGATCATGACCGGAGCTGAAGTCAGGTGGCTTAACCAACTGAGCCACCCAGGCGCCCCTTAATGTATTTTCCAATTCAGTTTGCTAACATTTTGTTGAAGATTTTTTTGCTCTAGGCTCATCAGGGATATTGGTCTGTAATTTTCGTTTTTGTAATGTTTTTGGTTTTGGCATCGGGGTAATGCTGACCTCATAGCATGAATTTGGAAGCATTTCTTTATCATCCATTTTTTGGAAAAGTTTGAGAAGGTCAGGTATTAACTGGTCTTTAAATGTTTGGTAGAGTTTACGTCTGAAGCCATCTGGTTCTGGACTTTGGTTTGTTGAATCTTTTGTTTACCGATTCAATTTTGTTGTTAGTGATCAGGTTTTTTTAGATTTTCTATTATTTCATGATTCAGTTTTGAAAGATTGTATGTTTTTAGGAATTTGCATTTTTTCTAAGTAGTCCAATTTGTTGGCATATAATTTTTCGTAGTACTTTCTTATAATTCTTTGTGTTATTGTGGTGTTGGTTGTGACTTCTCTTTCATTCCTGATTTTATTTATCTGGGTTCTCTCTTTTTTTCTCGATGAGTCAAGGTGAAGTTTTATCAGTTTTGCTTATATTTTCAAAAAACTAGCTGCTAGTTTCATTGATCTTTTCTATCTCTCTCTCTTTTTTTAGTTTCTATTTTATTTATTTCTGTTCTTATATGTATTATTTCCTTCTTTCTACTAACTTTGGACTTTGTTTGCTCTTCTTTTTCTATTTCCTGTAAGTTAGATTATTTGAGATTTTTCTTGTTTCATGAGTTAGTCCTGTGTCACTGTAAACTTCCCTCTTTAGGACCACTGTGCCCCAAAGATTTTGGAATGTTGTGTTTCTATTTTCATTTGTCTGAAGGTATTTTGAAGTTTGCTTTTTGATTTTTTTATTGACTCATTGGTTGTTTAGTAACATGTTTGGCCTCGTTGAATTTCTGTCAGTTTTTTCTTATAGTTGATATCTAGTTTTATACCATTGTGATTGGAAAAGATGCTTGACATGATTTCAGTCTTTTAAAATTTATTGAGATTTGTTTTGTGGCCTGTCATGTGATCTATTTATCCTGGACAATGTTCTATGTGCAGCTGAAACCAGGAGATCATAAACCAGGAGATCATGACCTAGGCCGAGGTGGGGCAGTTAACAGATTGAGCCACCCAGGCGCCCCTCCTTATTGACTTTCTGATTGGAAAACTGTTTCCTTATTGATTTTTTGTCTGAATCATCTATCCATTGATGTAAATGGGGTGTTAGAGTCCCCTGTTATTATTATATTACTGTCAATTTCTCATTCTGTAGAATATCTGTTAATATACTTTATATATTTAGACGCTCCTACGTTGGATGCATAAATATTTCTGATTGCTATATCCTCTTGGTAGATTGATCACTTTATTGTTATGTGCTGCCCTCTTTCCTCTTGTTAGCATCTGTTTTAAACTCAATTTTGTTTGGGGTGCCTGGGTGGCTCTATCGGTTAAGCATCTGACTCTTGATTTCAGCCCAGGTCATGATCTCATGGTCATGATCTCATGGTCGTGAGATCAGGGCCCACTCTGGGCCCCATGCTGGGCCCCACATTGGACCCTACCTTGGGCCCTGCAATGCACTCTGTGCTGGGTGTGGAGCCTGCTTAAAATTCTCTCTCCCTCTTCCTCTGCCCCTCTTCTGCACGTGCTGTCACATGAACTCTCACTATCTGTCTCAAAAACAAGCAAACAAAAACAACACACACACACACACCATTATTTTGTCTAAGTATTGCTACCCTAGGGTTTTGTTTTGTTTTGCTTCCATTTGCGCAGAATATCTTTTTCCATCTCTTCACTTTTAGTCTGTATGTGTCTTTATATCTGAAGTGAATCTCCTGTAGTCAGCATATAGATGGGTCTTGGTTTTTTATTCATTTGGTCACCCTATGTCTTTGGATTGGGGCATTTACATTTAAAGTAATCATTGATAGGTATGTACTGCCTTTTTGTTCATTGTTTTATGATTGTTTTTGTGGTTCTGTTTATTTTTCTCTTGCTCTCTTCCTTTGTGGTTTGATAGCTTTCTTTAGTGTTATGCTGGCATTCCTTTCTCTTTATTTTTTGTATATCTATTATAGGTTTTTGGTTTGTGGTTACCATGAGGTTAACATATGACATCTATGAATATAGCAATTTATTTTACATTGATGTTTGTAAGTTCTCAAACACATTCTAAAAGCACTACATTTTTACCCCTCACTCTCTGTTTTATATATATGATGCCATATTTTACATATTATTATTTTGTGTGTTTCTTACCTAATTTTTGTAGATATAATTGATTTTACTACATGTTTTAACCTTCATACTAGCTTTATCAGTGATTGATCTATTACCTTTTCTATATGTTTGCTTTTATTAAATTGTTTCCTTTCATAATTTTCTTACTTCTAGTTATGGCCTTTTCTTTTCTGATGAAGGAGCTGGAGGCAGGCTGAGGGGCAAAGCACAAGCTAGTATTCACACCATGCCCTGCCCCCAGCTGGGACATATATGATATTCCTTGGACACTCCTGACAGCCCCAAAACAAGAAAGGACAAAAAAAAAATCTCTACCAGTTTAGAAGAAAAAGGCAATCCCTTCAATAGCCTAAAGTCCAGGAACTCCCCACTGTTTTAATGTTAATGCTTTGCTAAAGGGAAAGACAACATTAGCTTGACAATAGCTAGGCCTCCAGTAAGTCTTTGGCAGGTGGAAGTCTCTTTGGAAACTCCCTCTTGGCTTTATCTCCCCAGACTCCCCAGCTCTTCCTGCCCATGGATCCTGTCCCTGTGCTTTAATAAAATCACCTTTTTTTGCACCAAGGATGTCTTTAAGAATTCTTTCTTGGTGGTCAGCTCCAGACCCCATGAACTGCCCCCCCCCAATCACCCTAAAACTTCATCATTTTCCACATAAAGAAGTCCCTTTATTTATTTATTTATTTATTTATTTATTTATTTATTTTTAAGTTTATGTGTTTATTTTGAGTGGAGGGGTAGTGGGAAAGGGGCAGAGAAAGAGGGAGAGGGAGAGTATCCCAGGCAGGCTCCCCCCTGTCAGTGCAGAGCCTGATATGGGGCTCGAACTCACAAACTGTGAGATCATGACCTGAGCTGAAGAAATCAAGAGTCAGATGCTTAACCGACTGAGCCACCCAGGCACCCCAAGAAGTCCCTTTCATACTTCTTGTAAGGCTGCTTTAGTGGTGATAAGCTTCTTTAACTTTTGTCTTCGAAACTCTTTATCTCTCTTAATTCTGAATGAACCTTGCCAGGTAGGGTATTCTTGGTTGTAGGCTTTTTTTCCTTGCAGCATTTCAAATATATAATGCCCCTGTCTTCTGGCTTGCAAAGCTGCTGCTAACAAATCAGCTGATAGTCACATGAGGTTTCTCTTGTACATAACTGTTTCCTTTTTCTTGCTGCTTTTAAGATTCTCTCTTTATTTCTAGGTTTGACATTTTAATTATTATGTGTTTTGGTGTGGACCTCTTTGGGCTCATCTTGCTTCTGTGCTTCCTTGTCCTTCCTAGTTTGTTTCTTTCTCCAGGTTAGGGAAGTTTTCCGCTATTATTTCTTCAAATAAATTTTCTGCCTGTTTATCTCTGCCTTCTTCTCTGGAAACTTTATAATGCTTGATGCTGTCACAGAAATCCTTTAGCCTGTCCTCTTTTTTTTTTTTTATTTTTTTTATTTTGCTGTTCAGCTTGGTTGCTTTCTATTACCCTGTCTTCCAGACCACTGATCTATTCTTCTGCATCCTCTAATTTGTTGTCGATTCCCTCTAGTGTATTTTTAATTTCAATTATTGTATTCTTCAGCTCTGACTGCTGCTTTTTCATATTCTCTATCTTTTTGTTGATGTTCTCACAGACTTTATCCATTCTTCTCTCAAGTTCAGTGAACATCTTTATGACCATTACTTCGGACTCCTTCTCAGGTAGATTGCTTACCTCTGTTTCATTTATCTTTTTCTGTGGTTTTGTTCTGTTCTTTTGGAATGTATTACTTGGAACATATCTGTCTTCTCATTTTTGTCTGATTCTCTGTGTTTGTGTGTATGTCTTTGGTAGATCAGCTATGTCTTCTGATCTTGAAAGTCACAGTCGTATGTAGAAGGTGTCCTGTAGTGCCCTGTAGTGCCATAATGCCATACTCCTCATCACCAGAACCAGCTGTCCTCTGTGTGGGCTGCATGGGCCCACCTGTTATGGCTGAGCTGTGACCCTTGTAGGTACACTGGTGGGTGGGCTGGCCCTCAGCCTAGCTGTCTGTAATGACTGCCCCTGGTATGCAGGTGTGGAGTTAGCCAATCCCCCTTTGGGGCAGGAGTTGCTTTGGAGGGGTGCCTGTCCTGGCCAGAGTTGACTACTGGGTGTGGTGGGGCAGTAGTCACTTCAGGGCTGGGGATGCTGGTCCCGACTAAACCTGATCTGGTGTGACAGAATGGGAGCTTCTCTGGAGGGGCACCTGCAAGGGTTGATGGTTTGGGTGAGGTGAGTCCACAAAGGAGCACTGGGGTGGGGCAAGCAGCACTGGCAAGTAGATGGGGAGTGTCAAAACTGCCTCCCACATGTATCTAGGTATCTAGGTATCTGGGCGAGGGAGGGCAAGGAAAATGGCACCTCCCAGCACTTTGGTTCCTAGAGAGATCTCCTGCGGGTCCTTGACCCTCTGGCACATACCCTAAAATGGGTCAGTATGTATAGCCCTTTGTGTACAAGCTAGCACCTTTCAAACCGCAGCTTCTGTGCTGGGTCTTGGGCTGAGTGATAAAGTGTACTGGCTTTTTAAGGGTGAAGACTCAGTTTCCTAAAGCCCACTGCTCTCCAGGAGTTCAAGCCTTACTGATTTTCAAAGCCAGGCTCTATGGGGACTCGTCTTCCCAGTGCAGGCCCCCAGAGCTGGGGTGCCCACTGTGGGACTTGATACCCTTGTTCCTGCTGCTTGTGATGCCCCTCCCACCGTGGGTCACCGCACCAGGGCTTCGGTTTCTGACTGTGCCTCTTTCACCCTTCTCAATGTGGCCTTCTCTTTATGACTTCAGTTATGGGAGATCTGTTCTGCCAGTCTTCAGATCGTTTTCAGAGTGAGTTGCAATACGCGTAGCTGTTGCTTTGGTGTGTCCGTGGGAGGAAGTGAGTTCAGGATCCTCTTTTTAATATTGTAGATTTCTAGCAGATAACATTTCGTTGGGTCTCCTTTTTTGATTCACTCAGAATCTCTCTTTTTTAATTGGTTTGTTTAGACCACTTTTGCTTAAGGGGAGTGTTGATAATAGTTGGATTAATGCCTACCATATTACAAGAAATAACATGTGTTGGCAAGAATGTGGAGAAAACGGTGCAGCTGGTGAGACCGTAATGTTGGTGCAACCATTATGGAAAACAGTATGAGACCCCTCAAAAAATTAAAAGTAGAACTACCACATGATCCAGCAATTCCACTTCTGAGTATTTATCCAAAGAAAATGAAAACACTAACTTTAAAAAGATATGTGTGTCCCATGTTCACTAACTTTAAAAACACTAACTTTAAAAAGATATGTGTGTCTCATGTGTCCCATGAGCCAATATATGGAAACAATCTTAAGAATCCACTGGTGGATGAATGGATGAAGACATCGTGATACACACACATACACACACACACACACACACACACACACACACACATTGTTCAGCCACAAAAAAGAAGGGAATCTGGGGTGCCTGGGTGGCTCAGTCAGTTAAGCATCTGACTTCAGCTCAGGTCATGATCTCACAGCTTGTGGGTTCAAGCCCCACATCAGGCTTTGTGCTGACAGCTCAGAGCCTGGAGCCTGCTTTAGATTCTGTGTCTCCCTCTCTCTCTGCCCCTTCCCTACTCACACTCTGTCTCTCTCAAAAAATAAATAAACATTAAAAAAAAAGAAGGGAATCTTGCCATTTGTAATACCATGGATGGACCTCAAAGGCATTATCTAAATGAAATAAGTCAGACTGAGGGAGACAACTACTTCAAATCCTCTAATACGTGGAATCTAAATAACAAAAACAAAACAGCCAAGCTCATAGATACAGAGAACAGATTAGTGAGTACCAGAGGTGGGGGGAAAGGTGGGAGAAATGGGTGAAGGGGGTCCACAGGTTAAAAAAAAAAAGAATTAAGGAAGCAAAACCATAGACAGAAGATCAATAGTACAATAGCAGGTGAAAGAAATGACGGGGTCCTAGGTGGGAGCCAGTATGGAGAATTCGTCTAAGGAGCTAAACCATGCAAGTGTGGCTGAAATGCCAGAGCATGGAGACAGTGGAGTTAGATGAGATCGCAGAAGTAGCTGGGGCCAGAGCATGCACAAACTTGAGAGAATTTCGTCATAATGATTTTGGCTTTTCCCTAAGAGCAGAGTGAAGCCCCAAAGGGAATTTAAGTCATGCAGTGGCATGAGGAGAATTGCATTTTTAAAAGGTCACTCTGGATGCTATACAGAGAACAGATCAGATTAGATGCGATTTGATTGGAAAATCCAGAGAAAGAATTTTGAAAGTCTAAAAGATAGGATGGTAACCTGCGTTAAAGTCACGGTATGGAGGTGGAGAGAAGATCACGGGCTCAGGAGAGATAAAAGGAAAGATCACATCGCCCTCTTTCCAGACCACATCCCAGGCACACAGATCATGGTCCTACCGCCACTGTCTGGGTCATGATACCCCTGAAAGCCCATTGAACCTTCTGGTTCAAACTCACACCCCATATTCCATGCTGTGCTCAACTGATTTCATAAGAGGCAGGAGAAGAACAGCTGTGACATGTCATAATACGCATACTTTGCCCCCTGGAGCTGGCACACGGTGAGTGGTGTGAGGGTCCCTGATGGCCAGCAGGCCACACGTTTGAGGGAAAGGGCAGACACCTGCCTGATCTGCAGCACTCTCTCCCACTTGTCAGGACTATTACAGACGACCAGTCGGTCAGAACTTCTCGCAAACAGTTCCATGAAATGCCCCGTGTCCTTGAAAGAACGCATTAACCTTTTAAAATGCAGCACCCACAGCCCAACACAAAGTCCAGGGTGATAGTCCTCCAAATAATGATAATAAAGACAGAGTGGCAGGGATTATCTCGTATTAGCGGGACACCAGACAGGAAAGAGGAGAAAGAGCATGAAAACAGACGTTTTGTGGATTATGCTTAATATTTTAATTAATTGATTGATTAATTAATTAATTAATTAATTACTTTTCAATTTACACCCAAATTAGTTAGCATATAGTGCTACTATAATGAAGTCAGGAGTAGATTCCAGCTATTCATCCCCTGTGTATAACACCCAGCGCTCATCCCCACAAGTGTTCTCCCTAATGACCCTTACCCATTTACCCCATTCCCCCTCCCACAACCCCTCCAGCAACCCTCTGTTCTCTGTATTTGAGTCTCTTCTGTTTTGTCCCCCTCCCTGTTTTTATATTATTTTTGCTTCCCTTCCTTTGTGTTCATCTGTTTTGTATCTCAGTTTCCTCATGTAAGTAAGGTCACATGATGTTTGTCTGTCTCTGGCTAATTTCACTTAGCATAATACCCTCTCTCTCTATCTGCGTAGTTGCAAATGGCAAGATTTCATTCTTTTTGATTGCCGAGTATGCTTAATATTTTATACCATTCGTTACTGGTCTAAATTGGATTGCAGACTGTAACCTGCAAGCTAAGTCCAGCCCATCATCTGTCTTTTGAGTAACGTTTTATTGGAACACAGCCACGCCCATTTGTTCACGAGCTATGTCTATGGTTGCTTCCAGGCTACAGCAGCAGGGTTAAGTAGATACAAGACTGTATGGCCCACAAAGCCTAACATATTTACCATCTGGTCCTCTGGAGAGAAGTGTGCTGACCTTGGTCTATCTCTAAACAGAACTTGTTGAAGAGAGTAGTAGTCTTTTGTTAGGCAACTTTTATGCCCAGTTCGTGATGTCCATGCATATGGTTACTACTCATATGGCAACCTTTGAATACAAAGTCCATTTAGTACTAATAACAGGTGGAGATGGGATTGTGGCTTCTTCTTGAAGTCCAAAAAGTAGGCCAAGTGTTGCTCTCAGAGCACTTATTTTTGTGTGTTTGAATAGCCAAGGCTTTTACTTTAAAAAACAGATTATTAAATTAAGCGCTCTTTGAAATAATAATGAGCCAGGGAGAAAATTGTTTTTTGAAACTCAGAAAAGCCTTCTTTACCCCGACACTTGATAAACAAAGCTCTCAAAATTTCAAGCTCTGTCCAATTGCCTTTAGTTCCCCGCAAATGTACAGTCCTCTAACAGAAAATCTGTTAAATAGTAAGGAGCCCACTGTGGTCTGTGTCATTTCAAGTGACTATGTAATATCTGTTTAACACAAAAAACTTAGTTGTAATCATCCTGTTGCCCTAGGCAAATTGTCATTCCATTCCTACTCAACAGTCCAGTATAAAAATAGCTATGTGTGCATGTGTGTGGGTGCGTGTCTACATGTACACACATACCGTATTTATTGCCTCTGTTCTTTGTTCTTATTTTTGTCTTCCACTCTTTTCCTTCCTTTTGTGGTTTTAATTGAGCATCCATATTATTCCATTTCCTCAGCATATCAATTATATTTCTTGTTTTAGTGGTTGCTCTGATGTTTGTAATATACATTAACTTACGACTAATCCAACTCTACTTTCAAATAACCCCATACCATTTCATGGGTAGTGTGAGTACTTCACGATAACAAAATATTTCCAATTCCTCCCTCCTGTCTTTTTTGTCATTTCTGTCATTCATTTCACTTGTACACAAGCATATATATTAAAACAATGGGACACACTGTTACTATTGTTATTTTGAGCAAGCTCTTATCTATTAGATTTATTAAGAATAAGAAAAATGAAAGTTTTTATTTTACATTCACTTATTCCTTCTCTAATGCTCTTTCTTCCTTTGTGTAGGTCTGAGTTTCTGACCTATATTATTTTCCTTCTCTCTGAAGAACTTTTTAAAAAAGTAATCTCTATACCCAACATGGGGCTCGAACTCATGGCCTTGAGATGAAGTCTACCAACTGAGCCAGGCAGGCACCCCTGAGGAACTTTTTTAAAAACATTTTTTAAAGTTCATTTATTTATTTTGAGAGAGAGAGAGAACACAAGCGGGGAAGGGGCAGAGAAAGAAGGAGAGAGAGAATCTCAAGCAGGCTCAGTGCTATCAGCGCAGAGCCTGACATGGAGCTCAAACTCACGAATTGTGAGATCGTGACCTGAGCGGAAACCAAGATCCAAATGCTTAACTGACTGAGCTACCCAAGCGCTCCTTTTAAAACATTTTTTCCAGGGTGAGGCTCCTGGTAACAAATTCCTCAATTTTTGTTTGTCTGAGAAAGCCTTTATTTCTTTTTTACTTAGAAAAGATAATTTCACAGGGCATAGAATTCTATGTCAGTGCTTTATTTTTTCTCTCAACATTTTAAATATTTTACTCCACCCTCTTTTTGTTTGTATGGTTTTTTGTTTGTTTGTTTGTATGGTTTTTGAGGACAAGTTGGATGGAATTCTTATCTTTGTTCCTCTAGAGCTACTATTATGTGCCCCCACCCTGGCTTCTTTCAAGATTTTTCCTTTTAATCTTTGATTTTCAGAAACCGGAAGATAGTGTGCCTGCTGTTGTTCTCTGAGCTTTTTGGATCTGTGGTTTGGTGTCTGACATTAATTGGGAAGAAATCCTTAGCATGGCTTCAAATATTTCTTTCTTCCTTTTTCTCTTTCTTCTTTTTTCTGATAGTCCCATTACTCATACAGTATACCCTTTACAGCTGTCTCACCGTTTTTGGATATTCTGCTCTGGGTTCTTTTTTCAACATTTATTTCTCTTTGTTTTCTTGGTTTTGGAAGTTACTGTTGACATATCTTCAAGCACAGAGATTCTGTCCTCAGCCATGTCTAGTCTATTAATAAGCCCATCAAAGATGCTTTCCACATTGGTTAGTGTCTCTGAGCTCTAGAATTTCTTTTTGGTTCTTTCTTAGAATTTTCATTTCTCTGCTTATATAACCCATCTGTTCTTGCATGTTGTCCACTTTGCCATTAGAGTCCCTAGCATATTAACCATAGTTATTTTAACTTCCTGGTCTGATAGTTCCAACATCCCTGCCATATCTGAGTCTGGTTCTATCTCTTCAGATAGTATCTTTTGCCTTCAGTATGCCTTGAAATTTTTTTGTTCAAAAAAATTTTTTTTAATTTTTGAGAGACAGAGAGAGACAGAGCGTGAGCGGGGGGAGGGGTAGAGAGAGAGGGAGATAACATAATCCAAAGCAGGCTATAGGCTCTGAGCTATCAGCACAGAGCCCGATGCAGGGCTCAAACTCACAAACTGTGAGATCATGACCTGAGCTGAAGTTGGACACTTAACTAACTGAGCCACCCTGGGGCCCCAGAAATTTTTTTTGATTAAAGCCAGATATGATGTAATGATGGATGTGATAGGTAAAAGGACCTCTGGTAAATAGGCCTATAGTGATGCGGTGGTAAGGTATGTGTATGCGTGGGGGAGTGTTCTATAGTTCTGTGACTGGTCTCAATCTTTTGGTGGGCTCGTGCCCCTGAACTGTGACTTTTACTAGTGTTGTTCAGTCTCCTACCTTCCCCTTAACGTGGGGCAGGGTGGCTAGAGGAAGATAGAGTTGGGTATTTCGCACTTTCCAGGTTAGATAAGTTCTGATAAACCTTGGTAGGTTAGGATGTGGGAAAATGGTTTCTCGTGAGGGTAGGCTTGTTGAGAACATAATGTTCTGGCATATTGCAAAATGGTTGCTTTTTCCCTCCACCTGCTAGAAGCCCTAGGGGATTTTTCTCAGATGTTACTGTGAGAATCTGGTAGCGTTCCTACAGGTAGAACAAAAGTATGAGGGAAGGGACCTTTTTTTAACTCTTGGAATTGCCCACAGAGCCTCCAGCATTTCATCAATTACAGTTCAGGTTTTCCACCCCCAGTACTGATTTTCATGGAGGTTTCTGCTCAAATAAGTTGTGCTTCTCTGTATTTGCCTGTGTCTCTCCACTTTGGGGACAGCGGTTTTCCCTATGACCTCACTCTTCTAAGTTATCTAGGGGAATTGTTGATTTTTCAGTTTGTTCAGCTTTTTACTTGGCTAAAATGGAGTGGTGACTTCCAAGCTCCTTACACCCTGGACTGAGAATCAGAAGTCCCCCATATCATTTATTTTCACAGTGAGAATCCAAGAAGATTAGTATTATTTAATAGGTAAAGACAAAGACATTTTGAGTCTTACCAAACATCTTGAGGACAGTGGAGCCAGAGTCTGAGTCCAAGCAGCCTGGCCATGGAATGACCCTGAAGCTGATTCTCTTTATCAGGACACAATGCTTATCTCTTAGATACCCAGTATTCTGTTCAATTGTTCAAAGCTTTCCATTGGAGAAGGTTTATTTGCCTTCCTTACCCATCCATTTTGATGTAGGACATTTTGGGGGGTCAAGGAGTCCCTTGTGAGATTGAATATGCATCTCTTCAGATGACTATAGACATTCCTCTGTCCACGCTTCTGAGGCAATGAGAACAGCCTTTTGGTACTGTCTTTCTACTATCTTGCTCATTGCCCTTGGAATCTTGGATCTAGCTCTCTGAATCCAGAAGGAAAAGCAACCTAAAAAATAGCACACACGTGTCTGTGCAGTTATCACCAAGATGGATATACAGGGAGAACTTGTACTAGATTCTCTTGAAAAGGAAGCTACCTCCATTTTCTGCAGACCAAATTGCCTGAGTGCCATATGCCATTGTGATTTGTTTCGCTCTTCTCCCAAACCAATCTGGAATGACACAGCTAAGCCCCCAGTAGGTGATTTCAGGGTTAAAGAGATGATCTGGTCATCAGCACCAAGTGCCACTGTATCTGATGCTGAGTCCTAATGGGTGACAAGGGTGTGAGGGCTGAGGAATAGACCAGAGAGGAGCAAAATCTATCTGGGTGAGATCACATGCTACATGAAGTGGGTTATAACCATGTATAACATGGGTTATACACTTCTCTCATGAGTCTGCCTACAGCCTGCTCACCATAGAGTCCGTGTTCTTGGGAACCCTTGAATAATAGAATCTTTCTCAGACTTTAATCTCTTCAGGTGGTTTAGCTCTTTGGTACTTTATTGAAAAAGCCTGCATCTGTCCAGTAGGATTATATAATATGACGGAAGTAAAGATCTCTCTCATTTACTGGCAAAGGACTTCTATGGTCTTTCAAAACTTGTTTCCAGAGTCCTTAAATCTCTTGTGTCAAAACTCTCTTTATGCTACTTCTCCTGGAGGTCAGTGCACTGCCCAGAAAGACATTATTTTATGGGTTGGAAGATCCTGTAGTATCATAGGTCATGAACACAAATATTTTAGGCTTTTTTTGCTCCTCTGTTCTCTCATGTCTCTGGCCTTGGCTCTGTGAACTAAAAAAGTAAAAGAGTTTCCCAAGACCACTGGTAGCAGTAAATGAGTTGGGCTACACCAGGATCACCCCTGACCTATATCCCTGTTTGATATTGTGAAACTTACATCTTTTTCAAGGCACACGGTGCTACTCTGATCCGTGCGTTGAGGGTAATCTTGGCTTCCTGTCCCATAGTGAAACTGTGACTGCCAGGCAGTTGCCCCAAGACGTGCCACTTCCTTAGCGTGTCCCTAAACTTTCAGCACAAGCACCCCATCCTTGCTGTCAAATTAGGACTGCTCTTTGGCCTCAAACTGACCATCAGCACACCAGTGCAGGCGCCAGTTCAAAATTTTAACTGAATAAAAAGTTAGGGTCTAACACAAGGATCATGGTCAATTACCCTTTTTCTTTCCATTAATGACATTTAAATCAGCCGCTCAAGCCTCTTTTCAAAGACCACAATTCTGTAATGTACCTAGTACTCTTCTAAGTATTATAACTACATTTGCTTTAGTTTCTTTTTTTTTTTTAAGTTTTTATTTATTTTTGAGAGAGAGAGATAGTGCATGTGGGAGAGGGACAGAGAGAGAGGGAGACAGAGGATCCAAAGTGGTTTCTGCGCTGGCAGCAGTGGTCCCGATGTGGGGCTCGAACCCACGAACCACGAGATCATGACCTGAGCCGAAGTCAGGAGCTTAATTGACTGAGCCACTTAGGCACCCCACACTTGCTTTACTTTCCTTCTTTCATCTGGTTGGCCTGTCTTGCCCTGTTTGACAGACAGTACGATTTTTGTTGAGGGAATCTTTTCTAGGGATAGCTCTTCTGTCGAGAGTACAAAATTTCATAGTTATTTCATAGAGATATAGACAGTGTGCAAAACATCTGCTAGTAATTTCAATAACTGAAATAACTAGCAGATTATTTTGAATACCTAGCATATTATATTGATCTGCCTTTAAGATCTTTTATTCTGAGAAGAATCAAAGGGGTTGGTGATATGGGAGTCTGGGTGTTCATGTCCCTTGACTCTGGGTTCTGAATACAGCCCAGGGCAGGACTGTCTATTAACACATAGTTTATTTCCTTTCTAAATATGTAGGTGGCACATGTCTCATATATGTGGGTTAAGCAACAGCTATAGCATTAGGAGTTATGATCAGGGAGGTTGCTATGGGACCACTCTCTCTTTCAGTGTGTTCCCTGCCATCTAATGCTCCCTTGACTGGGCTCTTGGGTACGTGGGAGAAGTTGGGCAAAAGTGGGACTGTACTATGGCATGAGTTCTTGCAGAAATGTGTCCAGCCCAGAAATGAAGGGAAACTTTCCATGTCTTCCGGATTAGGTAGTGACCCATTCAGCTTGGTTCTGTCCTAACACACTGTCTTCCTTGGGGAGTGCCATCGTTCTCCAGATGTGACAATGCAGTTTGATCCAGCTTCTCCTTTCTGAATGAATTATTTTAAAAAAAATATGTACTCAAAGCCTGCTATGGCCTTGGGCATGGTTGGGGCTCTGGGAATGTCGTGGTGAGCAAGATGGATCCAAGTCCCTGTGCTGCTACAGATGAACAGTAAACACACAAACAAAGAATAAGTTAATGGCAGATTGCAGGGAGTGCTGAGAAAGGGAAGCCAGGGTGACATGGGTCAAATGGAGCTTGCTCTAGATAGGATAGTCATGGAAGTCTCACCTCATGGGGGAGGGGTGATATTTAAGCTGAGGTCTAAATGTCAAGAAAGATACAGCCATGGGAAGAGGATGGGGAAGAATATTTTATGCAGAGGGAAGAGTAAGTGTGAAAGTCCAGAGGCAGGGAAGAGTTTTGCTTGTTTAAGGAATAAGAGGGAGACAGTACGGCTGGGGCATGGTGAGCAAAGGGTAGAGTGCTGGAAGGGTCTGCAAGAACCAGACATGCAGTGCCCAGGGAAGAGCTGGGGATCAGTTTGCATTTCCACCAAATGAAATGGGAAGCCACAGAAAGGCTTTGAACAAGTGAGACAGAGGATTTGCTTGTACTTGAAAAACAATCTCTTTGGTTGTTGGATAGAGAACAGAATGTAAAAAAGGAGCAAGTGAGACCACAGAGAAATGAGTCTGGGGGCTATTTATTTACAACGTTGATTTCCATCCCTAACTTTCTTGAAGTCTACGATGTCAGTTCTTAGTGAGGTGCCCCTGCTTTAGGAGGCTATTTTAGCTGACTACTGGTGTGGGGAGTTACCCTGCGAGGGTATCTATTCATTTTTTTCATCTCTCCTTTCATTCATTTATCTTTAGTCTGTCCACCCATCCATCTGTCTACCCATCCATCCATCCATCTATCTTACAGGTATTCATCAAGATTCTGCCAAATGCCAAACCCAGTATCAAGTGTACAGCTTCTTGCCTGGAGCCATGTACAATCTACTTGTGGAAAAAGACATGCAACTAACTAACTAAATAAACAAACATATCGTATTGTAATAGGTGTTGTAATAGCAGAATGTGCGAAGTACAATAGGAAGAAATACCTAGAAAGTAGCCCATAGTAAGGATAGGTGACATTTGTGCAAGGTCTTGAAAGATGAATAGAAATTTGCCAAACAATAAAAGCTACCATTTCCTAAACTTCTACTGGCTGCTAAGCATTGCTCTGTAAGGTTGACACACATTATCTCATTTCTTTCTCTCGACCTCACCGGCTAGGTAGAGAGATTGAAAAAACTTTCCCATTGCAGAGCTGGTCAGTACCAGTCCTGACTGTTAAATCCAGGCCTGTGTGGCTCCAAAGCCTAGGTTTTTACCTGTATGGTTTCCTTATTATCTACACACAGGAGGAGGATTTTTGTGGGAGAACAGTTTATACATATAGCTCTTCTGTACAGAGTGTCAATTTACATAGTTGGTTCACAGAGTTATATAGAATACTCAAAAAAAAGAAATCTGCTAGCCATTTCAGTCATTATTGGCCCATGTTTTTAAGGTTTTTTTTTCTTTCAGAGGAGGAGTTCAGGCAAGAGCATATAACAAACAGTGAGGTAAAGGAGAGCGTGTCACCTTTGAGGAAGAGGAGGGGTCTGGGGCCTGAAGTACAAGGGATGGAGTGGTTGAAGGTGCAGGGGATGAGCCTCTGGGTAGGATAGGGGCAAGGCAGGAAGGCATCGCACACCATGCTGTGAGTTTGTCTTCTCTCTGTGGGCAACCTCAGCAGTCTGCTCATTGGCCTTCTTCCTTTACAGCCTGGAGAACTGGATCATGTCCTGATTGATCTCTGCAACTGACTGGCAACCTAAAAGAACAAAGCAGTTAAAAAGCTTATTTCTCTGTGGGGCACCTGGGTGGCTCAGTCGGGTGAGCATCCGACTCTTGGTTTCGACTCAGATCGTGATCCCAGGGTTGTGGGATCGAGCCCCGTGTGGGGCTCCACGCTGAGCATGGAATCTGCTTAAGATTCTCTCCCTCTGTAAAATAAAAAAAATTTTTTTAAAAAGGTAGATGAAGATACTGGATGAGTAATGTTATTCTGATTGCCTTGAGAATTATTTTGTGAGCCTGTGCCCGTGTCCTCTTTCAACACAGCCATGTCAAAATGGCACAGTAAAAATATGTAAACACCATTTTAGTATTTAAAAAATCAATTCATATGGGCCATAAATACACTTGACCTTTATCTGAGTGCTGATAAGGCTCATGGATATAGGAAGTATCTTTCAGGGAAAAGTATGAGTCAGAAATAAGAGATGGGATGAATATTTCATACAGCAGTTGCCTTCCAAGGGAAAGCTCTGCAAGATGAAACGTACTTCTTTAGTGGAGGAGCTTCATTAAAATGCAAAATTAGAACTGTAGATGAGATTAGACACAGGGAGTGAGTGAAGACAGTGACATCAGACAAGAAGCACGAGGAGCGGGGAGGAAGAGAGGGTAGCGTGTTGGTACAGACCGGGGAGTCGTGGCCTTGAGTAGAAGGGAAATCTCTGGTGATGATGAAGCAGAAGGACTTGAAGGCCGGGTTGTGTAATGATTAATTTAAGCTGTTTCCACATGGGCGATGTGTGTACCCTCACCTCTCAAAACACAGCTTTAGCATAATGTATCACCAAAATATCACCCATGGAAGGCTTTTCTCCCCCTAAAAAAGGAAACATAGGAAAAAGTTGGGTTTCACGCCTGGGTTGATTGTAGTGGACAGAAGTGTCAGGCATGGGATACATAAATAGCCCACAAACTGAACTCATACAGCAGAAGCAGGACCTCGGTGCCAGAGGCGGCTCTCCTGAGGATGGACAGTGGTCTTAAGAGCTTTGGGTTTCCCCAGAGCAGAGGATAGTGGGTCTCCACAGCAGGCAGACCTACTCAAGGAGCACAGAGATGCCAAAACAGAATCGCCGGTACGTATTGTAATAAAAATCATATGCAAACGATGTAAAAATGTCTCCATAGTTGCCTCAGAGTCATGCTGCGATTGCATTTTGGGACAGTTGGACACACAAGCTTTGGTAATGCTTCTGTACTTATCTCTCCTCAGATTGGGTTCTGGGTCTCATGCAGTACCAAGGGCACCGCCCTGCACTTGGCAGAGACTCCATGAAAGGTGGGGAGAGAATGCATATTTATAACTTTTTCCTGCTTTTTCATTACTGCAAATTAGGAGGCTATTTACACTAAAATGTTTCTGGCTACTTTAACCCGGAGTGAGTAATGACAAACAATAAACCTCAAGAAGGTTCATAGACTTTTTAATTCAGCCTCGCCGCCTTATGAAGGACGAGGCCTTAGTGAGGTCTGTGCAGCCTCGTGTTGGTGTGATTTATATGTGGACATTTTCCAAGACTGGTCCTGGTTCTAACCTTTCTGTAAGATAATTTCAGCAATTGGTCTCACGGTGAGAAAAACATGACCTAAAAAAATTTTTTTGTAGTTATTTATTTTTGACAGAGAGAGCAAGGGGGAGAGTGGCAGAGAGAGAGAGGGAGACACAGAATCTGAAAAAGGCTCCAGGCTCTGAGCTGTCAGCACAGAGCCCCAGGCGGGACTCAAACTCACGAAATGCGAGATCGTGACCTGAGCCGAAGTTGGACGCCTAGCTGACTGAGCCACCCAGGCACCCCAAAAAAGCGTGACTCTTAAACTTATTTTGCTATCAGTATAGGGTTCTCCTTCCGAGACTGTATGTTACAGGGTCATAAGGGAAAATATCGCACATCTCCAGGGGAATTGGGAGAGAGAAATCATATTAACTGATCCCTCCTGAGTGCCGGTTTTGTGTCAGGTGTCTCAACGCACATTGTGTGCGGAAGGGCTAGGGGGTGACAGAATCTAAGGGGGTTCACGCTGTGATTTTGCATTTTAGTGAGTTCTACCAAAATCCCTGCCCAAGATCCCTTCACCCCGGGGACTAGTCTGGGGGTCTTCTCTGGGGGAGGGACTCTTATGCAGAGGATGCCAATGGAAGCCCTTCTGCCTCAGTTTCTTATTCTTTCTCTTCTTCCTTCTTCCCTGTGCCACATTTGGTTGCGATTACTAATTTTTCTGTATCTACACTTAAAACCATACATTCTCATTGCGGAACAGTTAGAAGGAGGGGAATATAAACTGTCTGCCATAAACGTGCTCACAGTTTGGTGTCTTTCTTTGCCCCCTTTAAAAAAGGGTGCTCTCCACTCCATTTCAGAAGATTTTCCAGCCACCATTTCTAGCCCAGTGATTGTGAAGTGTAAACTTTGGGCAGAATAGAAGAGGTTTGTTATTGTGAATCCCCCCCAACAGGCTTCTTTCTGTTAAAAGAAGATCAGGCATCATTGGCAAGGATGGAAAAAAAAATTTGGGGGAGCAGTGGAAGTCATTTCAACCTCCCGGAATCTGTAGAAGCTCATGGGTCTTCCCATCTTTCACCCCCTTCCGTCCCAGGGGCAAAACACACCAATATGATATCTATTCACACTCGTGCCTCATGGGCTCATGCCCATGAGGAGGGATCTTGGTGACCCCATGTCATTTACTGACTTATCTTCATAGGCTTTGAATAGTATGATTCCAGTTCAAAGCTGATTTTTTTTTCTTGAATTAATCTGCTCAGCGGAAAGGAGGCTGGTGCTGGCGTTAATGCTGATCTAAGTTTTCTAATTTGTATCATTCAAGCCCAAAAGGTTGAGTCCGCAGCCCAAATGGGCACTACTAACACAACTTGTCTTGCTCGAGGGCAAGACACTTGTCTAAATATCAGACCAAAGCCAGACTTGAGAAGAACCTGGATGCCTTGCCTTGTGCCTGGCACACAACAGACGCTCCGTAACATTTATGGTAACAAGTTAATGAAAGAAAATGGTCTTGATTTCACATCAGAGCTCTTGATTGTTTCCTTAGCAAAGACAATCAAAGACAGAGCCTTTGGCCGTTGGCACTGGGTAGGTGGTTCTCTTCTGTGAGACCGTTCCAGGCATTTTAGGACATTTAGCACCTCTAGTCCCCCAGCACTAACTACCTGCAATACCCACCTTGCCATCTTGTGCCGACTAGAAAGAAAGAAACTAAAAACTCCAAACCAAATCTTTCTGAAGACAGCAGTCATCATCTTAGTTTAAAAACTACTATTTTATAGGTCACTGGGATCCCAGGCTCTGCTAAAAACTTGTACATTTCTATGAGCGCTGCTTTACAAGAACTTGGTTTTCGAGTGAAATCCACCCGCATGTAACTTCGAGACGTTCACGTTTGTCCAGCTGTGGTCACACAGGATGACACTTCTCCCTCTCCCCCCTTCTCTCCTCCTGTTGTATCTATCTCCCCAGTT
Organism: Prionailurus bengalensis; assembly: GCF_016509475.1. Lineage (NCBI taxonomy): Eukaryota > Metazoa > Chordata > Mammalia > Carnivora > Felidae > Prionailurus > Prionailurus bengalensis. The sequence continues at coordinate 102,624,421 of NC_057345.1, read as the reverse complement.
CCTCCATGCCTCCTCCTGGACATAATTTCTCAACTCCTCACAGTTCATGAATATTACTTAAAAGATGATTCATAAACACACCCAACAAGCCTGATGTGACCTGAACAGGCCAGAGTATAATGGGACCCTCTTTCCCATAACCTGAAATTGCATCTGCTTTTGTAGCAAAGGTATCACGTTCTGCGTTTGTGCTCCATCTTTGGAACATCTCTTCCCTTCTCTCTCTTTTGGGTGGCCACTGGGCCGGGGAAAGCTAAGCCAGAAGGTGCCTGTTCCGTAGCCCTCATGCCTTCCGCTCCAAATCAGGAAAAGAATTGTAAAAGTTTGGGCACAAAAACGGACACTTAGATCACAGAACAGACTAGAGAACTGAGAAATAGACCCACAAACCTATGGCCAACTGATCTTTGACAAAGTAGGAAAGAATATCTGATGGAATAAAGACAGTCTCTTCAGCAAGTGGTCCTGGGAAAACTGGACAGCGACATGCGGAAAAATGAACTTGGACCACTTTCTTACACCATACACAAAAATAAACTCACAATGAATGAAAGACCAAAACGTAAGACAGGAAGCCATCAAAATCCTAGAGGAGAAAGAAAGCAAAAACCTCTTTGACCTTGGCCGCAGCAACTTCTTACTCAACATGTCTCCAGAGGCAAGAAAAACAAAAGCAAAAATGAACTATTGGGACCTCATGAAAATAAAAAGCTTCTGCACAGCGAAGGAAACCATCAGCAAAACTAAAAGGCGACCAACGGAATGGGAGAAGATATTTGCAAATGGCATATCAGATAAAGGGTTGGTATCCAAAATCTATAAAGAATTTATCAACTCAACACCCAAAAAACAAATAATCCGGTGAAGAAATGGGCAAAAGACACAAATAGATGCTTCTTCAAAGAAGACATCCAGATGGCTAACAGACACATAAAAACGGAGTCAACATCACTCACCGTCAGAGAAATACAAATCAAAACCACAATGAGATACCACCTCACACCTATCAGCATGGCTAACATTAACAACTCAGGCAACAACGGATGTTGGTGAGGATGCGGAGAAAGAGGATCTCTTTTGCACTGCTGGTGGGAATGCAAACTGGTGCAGCCACTCTGGAAAACAGTATGGAGGTTCCTCAAAAAGCTAAAAATAGAACTACCCTACGACCCAGAAATTGCACTACAAGGTATTTATCCAAAGGATATGGGTATGCTGTTTCAAAGGGACACATGCACCCCCATGTTTATAGCAGCACTATCAACAATAGCCAAAGTATGGAAAGAGCCCAAATGTCCATTGATGGATGAACAGATAAAGAAGATGTGGTATATATATATATATATATATATATATATACAATGGAGCATTACTCGGCAATCAAAAAGAATGAGATCTTGCTGTTTGCAACAACGTGGATGAAGCTAGAGTGTATTATGCTAAGTGAAATAAGTCAGTCAGAGAAAGACAGATATCATATGACTTCACTCATATGTGAAATTTAAGATACAAAACAGATGAACATAGGGAAGAGAAGCAAAAATAATGTAAAAACAGGGAGGGGGACAAAGCAGAAGAGACTCTTAAATACAGAGAACAAACTGAGGGTTGTTGGAGGGGATGTGGGTGGGAGGATGGGGTAAATGGGCAAGGGGCATTAGGGAGGACACTTGTGGGGGTGAGCACTGGGTGTTTTACACAGGGGATGAATCACTGGAATCTACTCCTGACATCATTATAGTAGCCCTATATGCTAACTAATTTGGGTGTAAATTGAAAATAAATAAATAAACAACAATAACAACAACAAAAATAATTGTAAAAAACTTACCTGTGAGGGCCATGGAAGTGTGGAACTCGTTTTTTATAATGTTCAAAAGTTCCTTAACACCATCTTCACCCTGCTCCCAAGAATGAGGGCGGGGGAGGGGGGGACACAAAAAGAAGCGTGAAGGAACATTCTGACCATGGGCTGAGTATCAGGTCTGGGTGTGCTCACAGCTGGGAGGGGGTTGCAGAACAGGGATGTCTGCGGAATTGGAACTATGCTGGGAATACGGGGCAGCAAAGAGGAAAAGATGGGGTGAGGGCGCCTGAGAATGTGTACCCTGTGGCAGAGGAGGCGTGGGGATCCAGGCAAGGGGGGACTGGCCCTCAGAAATCTGTGGCACCTTGAGAAACGGCTAAGCTTGGAGGGCAAACCACAGGAAAGTGTGGAAACAAACAAGAAGCCCAGTATCTTCTGGCTGGGTCTCACTTTGCCACTCTCACCTTGTAGGCAAGACCCCACAGGATTGGTCTCCCCAGAAACACACACTTAGCCCCAAGGGCCAGAGCCTTGAGCACATCGTTGCCAGTTCGGATCCCACCATCCAGGTACACTTCCATTTTCCCTTTCACAGCAGCCACCACTTCTGCCAAGGCGTCAATCTGAAAAAGAGACACGCAGGGCTGGAGGGAGTTCCGTTTTCACTCTTGGGGGTCATGGGACAGAGATGGCCCCTCACCGTGGCTTAGGAACAGGAAGTCCAAGTGTGGGTGAGGTCTACCAGTGTCTTCCCTTCCCATGCTCCAGCTGTGCTTCCCCTCCCCTCCCAGAGCAGTGCAGCTGTGTCCCCAAGCCCCGGGGACTTCCTACAGGCTCTCCTTCTTGCCATTTTCTGCCTTGACAGAGCACAGCTCCTCTCTAACTCGTTCAGCTGTCTGTAGCTTGGAAGAAACTCTTGGTTCCTCTTCACATCCTAAAGGAGACATTTCCATTTATGGTGTTCAGTTTAATGTTCTTTTTTTTTTTTATGTTTATTTATTTTGAGAGAGAGAGTATGTGTGAGGCAGAGGAGGGGCAGAGAGAGAGAGGGACAGAGGATCCAAAGCAGGCTCTGTACCAATGGCAGCGAGCCCGTCGCAGAGCTCAAACCCATGAACTGTGAGATCATGACCTGAGTCGAAGTCAGACGTTTAAACGACTGAGCCACCCAGGCGTCCCTTTCCTGTTCTTGTTTCTAAAGGACATTTTGACTTTTGATTTTCTTCTACCTTCTCTGTTTCTAGGGTGGCACAGGCAGGAGTGTTCTCCATCACTGAGGCAGTGGGTGTTGTTGGCAAAGAGAATGTGACCAGCTTTGGCCCAAGTGTCCGGACCCCAGGCTGTCTTGTGTAACTGGGCTACACCTTGTTCTCTGTACACCACACATGAACAACTTGTTCCTGGCTCCCGTGTGGGTTATCGGAGACATGGGGGGGTGGGGATGGAAAAGCAGCAGTACTGTAGAAGTAAGGAAAGGCAAAACTAAAGCAGCTTATCGGGGCGCCTGGGTGGCTTAGTTGGTTGAGCGGCCAACTTCGGCTCAGGTCACGATCTCGCAGTCTGTGAGTTCGAGCCCCGCATCAGGCTCTGTGCTGACAGCTCGGAGCCTGGAGCCCGTTTCAGATTCTGTGTCTCCCTCTCCCTGACCCTCCCCCATTCATGCTCTGTCTCTCTCTGTCTCAAAAATAAATAAATGCTAAAAAAATAAATAAAATAAAGCAGCTTATCACTTGGCCTGGCTTCTCCCCAGACTTTGTCTCCCACCTTGCCTCCTCAGTCCCTGGCCTCACCGACCCATGGTGCCCCAGACCGGGCTGCGCCCCTCAGTGCCTCTACGTCTAAGAGGAGGGGTAATGGGAGAGTCTGGGAGGAGGGTCCTTGAGGACAGCGTTCTGGAACTGCCTCTGGGCTCCTGTTCTGTGCCTCTTGAAGGGACAACTGGAGAGGAGGAGAAACTGGACGCTCGGGGGACTTCTGCTGCCAAAGGAATCAGTGGGAATTCTACCTCTATGAGATCCTTTGGCCTAGACTGAACAGAATATGAAATCAGGGAGGAAAGGACTTTGTACTCTAGTTTACAAGTGGAGAAGAACAGAATACATTTTATTTTTTTAAAAATTTATTTAATGTTTTTATTTATTTTTGAGACAGAGAGAGACAGAGCATGAGCAGGGGAGGGGCAGAGAGAGAGGGAGACACAGAATCCGAAGCAGGTTCCAGGCTCGGAGCTGTCAGCACAGAGCCCGACGCGGGGCTCGAACTCACGGACTGTGAGATCATGACCTGAGCCAAAGTTGGACGCTTAACCGACTGAGCCACCCAGGTGCCCTAACTGAATACATTTTAGACTTACATGTGCTAACTGGCAAGAATGCATGTCCAAATAAGGGGTATTTTTATAGCCCCAGTGTGGTATTATTTGGAATATTCCTATGATGTTGTGAAAAAGAGATAAATGTATCTGTGCAAACTCTTCCAATGAGCCGTATTGAACAATGGAGGTGAAGGAATTTGAGAACAAAGGAGTGAATTTGAGCCTCGGATACAGTATTGCTTTAGAGTTACTTTCAATAGGTCATGATAGGACATTCATTAGAGCCTTCTGGCTACAGCTAGCTTACCCTTTTCCCAAGTATCAGGAAGTAATACAAGGAGTGTTAGATATGGAACCTTCTAAAAATGGGAACTTCAAAGAGTCATACTCCTCACAGTGAGGCACTGGCCTCAGGCACAAAACTTAAGTGTGCCCAAACACTCAGATAAATAACATTTGAATGCAATATTTAAAAAATCAAATGGCAAACTTTGACCTGTGAACTGAAGGGCAGCGGATGTGTGTGTGTGTGTGTGTGTGCGTGTGTGCTTGTTTTTGTAAATAAAATTTACTGGATCTGGGGCCAGGTCAGTGGTGAGATGAGTGGAGGTAGGTTATGCAAATACAAAGACAGATCCTATCTTTATTTAAAATGTTGATATTTTAGGGACACCTGGGTGGCTCAGTCGGTTGAGTGTCTGACCTCGGCTCAGATCATAGTCTCATGGTGCATGGATTTGAGCCCCATGTTGGGCTCTGTGCTGACAGCTCGGAGCCTGGAGTCTGCTTCAGATTCAGTGTCTCCCTCTCTCTCTTGCCCCTCCCCTGCTCACTCTCTGTCTCTGTCTCTATCTCTCTCTCTCAAAAATAAACATTAAAAAAATGTTGATATTTTATTCACCATGGATTATTGGGCACTAATTTAAATGTTTTAAATAGTGCATTGAACTATTATTTATCTTACTAAGCTTTTCTGGCACCCTCTCAAATTTTGAGCCAGAAGTGGGTACTTCACTAGCTTCACACTAATCTCAGCACTGGCCCCCAATGACCTTGGTTTTGATTGTTCAGTCAGATGTCTTGGGAGAAGGACATGTGGATCAGCATGATGGGGAAGGAGAAATTCTCTCTCTGGCTCCTGCCTTTACCAACAGGCATTCTCTTTTGAGGAAGTGCAGTGAGAAGTGTAGCCTCTTTCACCACGTATTACTCAGTCCTCCCCAAGGAAGCAAGAGTGGCTAAATGATTCATGAGAGAGAGCCTACTGCATCGTATTTTATTAGAGTTATTTCAAGGGTGAACGTTCGACTCTATTTGCTGCTTGCTGGTGATGGGCTCTTTCTTGCTTTCTGTTCCTATCTATAGACACAATTGCGACTGCCCAGGACCTGCTATAATCTTTTGCAGCCTGTTCTGCCAGTTCCTGGGTGTGTGGGAGGAAACCTGTGGGCATTCTCACAGGAATTGGGTGAGAGAGCTAGCATGTGCTCTGCAGATCTACTTTCTCCAAGGGTCATAGGTCAAGATTTGGGATGAGAAGTAGGAGGCCCGACTATTCCCTTCAATCAGCTCTTACGGAGAGGCACGGCACACGGTGCCCCTTGCTCTCCATGTGGGCTTGCCATTCTGCGTCTGTTCTCTCTCAGTGAGAACCTGGAGGGTTCTCCCTTGGAAAGGAAGAAGGGGCAAGTGATTGGCACCTGAAACCTCCAAGCTTCACAAGCCTTGAAACGTACGGATTGGCTAATGAACCTTCTACATCTCCCGGAATTCATCTTCAAGACTGAGAGAGTGCTAAAGATTTAAGAACAGTGTTTGATGCTATTGTTTAAAATAGTGAAAGCTTGGAAGTCGTCGGATGTTCGATGATAGGCTGTTGGTTGTATAAATTGCCCATTCCTACTCTATACCATTAAAAATGAGAGAAACATATATATTGCACTGAAGTGATGCTCTTAACACATCGGTAAGTGAAAAGAGAAAAATTACAAAACCGTATGTAGCTTTTTAAACCCAAGATGCCATCTTTGCCTTAAGAAGTAGATGAAAACCATTACCAAAATATTGTCGCTAATGAGAGTGATGAAATTAGGGGTGATTTTTATCTTCTTCTTTTTGCATATGTATATTTTATAATTTAGCTGCAGTGAACATGTTTTATTTACATAATAAAAAGGCCTGAAAGAGAGAAAAAACCCTACTTCCCTTTCTTAAAATAAATCAAGTAGGAACAGAAGAATCTCTTGAAAAATATAAGTGATATATGTCCATGAAAGTAAATCAACAATTCATTCCCATTTAAAGATTCTTTCTCTGCCTGCCTCCTTTTCCTCCGTAATGGGCGTATATTCAAAAGATGGGGGGGGGGGGGGAATTACAGACTGTCACAGATTTTTAGAAGAGGGTTCGTATGGCATTTTTTAGTTTTACTGTAAAAGATGGTTATTTATTAGTTTAAGTGAGGCAGTGTTCCTTCCCAGGATGTGTGACATGAGAAAATATGTCCTTATACTCCATGCACACAGGCGGTCTTTGACTGAACACTTCTTCTAGAAGGTAGGAAACCTCAGCGCCTTTGGAACGTCTCTCCTATTGACATTTAACCACTAATTAACTGTGTGATCTTGGGTAAGTTACTCAACATCCTTAAGCTGCAGGATCCCCATCTGTAAAAGAGTGATAATGATCCTATTCTTGTAGGACCATTGTGAGATTTAGAGATGTCATATGTGAAGTTTGGAAAAAGAACCTGGTACACAGTAGGCTGTTAGTGATGAAAAGTCCTTGCAATTCACAGGTATATGCGGATACCTAGTAAGGGAGACGAGAGAGTGTAGGCCAAACTCCACAGGGTACCTTCCTGTGGGTACGCATGCACACACACACACACACACACACACGCCTCTGAAGTTACCCTACTTACAGAGGCAAGAACGTCATCTAGCTGCCTCCCACCATGGTTGGAAACAATGATGCCATGGACGTTGTGCTTCACGGCTAACTCTGCATCCTCTTTTGTCAAGATCCCTTTAAGGATAATGGGCAATCGAGTTATGCTCTGAAGCCAGGAGAGGTCATTCCAGCAGATGGATGAGTCAATGGGGGACATCTGGAAATAAGGCATTGAAGTTCTCTGTGGGGAAGAAATGAGAGCTTTGGTTTTTTTAATTTTTTTTTTTTGAGAGAGAGAGAAAGGGAGAGAGAGCAAGCGAGCATGGGGGAGGGGCAGAAAGAGGGAGACACAGAATCCTAAGCAGGCTCCAGGCTCTGAGCTGTCAGCACAGAGCCTGACGCGGGGCTCAAACTCATGAACCATGAGATCATGATCTGAGCCGAAGTCGGACGCTCAACCGACTAAGCCACCCAAGCGCCCCAAGAAAAGAGAACTTAGACCTGAGCTCCTTTAAGATTATTTGATCCATTCCAAAATGAGACAGTCAGATAGCCACCTTTCATTAGCCTTAAAAGAGGAGCCACAGAATCAACAACACTGCCGGCTCCTTTTCCTAACAAACTTTGTGCAAAAGAACTGCTATTTCAACTGCTTATTCATTAACCCTTAATTGTGTCCCTGATCAATAATTATGCTGGAATCTGCAGATACAAAGGCAAATAAGACATAATCCCTACTTTAAAAGAACTTAGAATATAGTAATGAGGTGGATAAGCAAAGGCACGTCTAGGCCTGTGTAACATGTTATGTTTGAGATAGGCACAAGGTTATAAGCACTAAGAAATACCTCAATAATCCTAAGTCAGATACTACCTCATATTTAACCTTGGCTTACCATGTGAATAAAATATCCATCAATCCCAATGTGTCTCTGAGATCTGATATAAGGGTTCCAGAAAATCCAAGGCTAATTTGTGGTGAATGAGTAGAACTGTTAACTCACTTGGCTCTGTATCACAGCCATTCACTAGCTGAAAAGCCCGGTATCATTATTGCTGATGCAGCCAAGGCATTCCAATGTTCCCATGATTTTCTGTATCTGGGGCACTCCGTTGCATCTGACTAGGATTTTTTTAAAAATGTTTATTCTTGAGAAAGAGAGAGAGAATCCCAAGCAGGCTCCACACTGTCAGTACACAGCCAAACGTGGGGCTTGAACCCACGAACCATGAGGTCACGATCTGAGTTGAAACCAAAAATCGGATGCTGAATTGACTGAGCCACCCAGGTCCCCCTGACTGTAGGGTTTTAATGGGGAAGTGGCCTTTGCAGTCACCTATTTCAGAGATTCCAAACAAGTGTGCTTTTGCAGCTCCAGGAATGAGTTCCAGGTGTAGAGAGATTCTGACCCTCAGTTCTTAAGGCAGCAGGGTGGGGCCTGGGCTGACTACACTCCATGGGCCAGTCACCCTGTCTACGAGCAGCCTCCTCAGGGGTTAGTTAAATGTGTCATCCAAAATTATCACTTTCTTTTTTTTAATTGTTAATGTTTATTTATTTTTGAGAGAGAGAGAGAGAGAGACGGAGTGTGAGAGAGAGAGGGCCAGAGAGCGAGAGAGAGAGAGAGAGAGACACAGAATCCAAAGCAGGCCCCAGGCTCCAGGCTCTGAGCTGTCGGCACAGAGTCCTATTCGGGGCTCCAACTCATGGACCCCGAGATCATGACCTGAGCCAAAATCAGACACTCAACTAACTGAGCCACCCAGGCGGCCCCCAAATTATTATTTTCTAAGTGTCCCATAAAGTAGAAAATGTAGGAAGAACTTATTTAATTTACTCTCCTATGCCATGAAGAAATCCTTTCCGATGCTTTCCTATTTCTTAGCGCCCAGCCCTGGCCTGACCACTTCTTTCTGGTGACAAGTGCATAGCGCCAGCAGTGAGGACATTGTGTGTTACGTTCTGTTCTCCTGGAAGCCCTGGACAGCAGGAAACGTGGCATCTGCAGCATCTGGCAAGAGCAGGCATTCCATGCACTTTTGTGGAAAGAGAGAAGGGAGGAAGGAGAAGAGGAAATCTGCCTCCTGTAATGCCTGCCCGTCAGATCTGGTATCTTTCCTACCTCCTTAGGCGAGTGAAGGTCTTTGAGCAGTAAGTTCAGCTTTAAGTCCAGTTGGTTTCGGATGTCATGTCGCCTGTTGCCCAGTTTGGGCACATCCACAGTGACGACCAGAGCTTTGAAACCCAGGGATTCCACCCTCTGGACCAGCTGTTTGCTGAGCTGCCGGTCTGGATGCACGTAGAGTTGGAACCACCGGAGGCCCCTGGGGGCAGTAGCAGCAATGTCCTCCAGGGCACAGGTGGCAAATGTGCTGGTGATGTAGCAGACCCCGGCTGCTTGGGCCGCTGCAAAGCAAACAGTACAGCTCAGGTGGGAGGGCAGGATTCTGGAAGGGGCTGAGAAGCCCTCCAAGTCTGTGCCGCTCTGACCAGCTTGCCCTGACAGTGAAGGTAAAGCTTGACTTCATTCTGCTTCCCGCTAGGGCAGGAGGGAGAGGGGGCCTTAGATCAGGCTGGGAGGCCCAATCCTGTCTGGGTCCCCTGCTGTATAACCTGTTTTCCAAACCCTGTTGTCCATGGTCGGTATTTCCAGTTGGAGGTGTCACTTAGTCCCCAGAACCATGTTGGACCTGCTACAGCTTTCAGATGGGAGAACGGGCTGCTCGTGAACTTGTTAAGGAAACAGAAGGGAACCAAGGGTGAGGAAATGTAATTCCAGTGGAGAAGGCTGAGCTTTGTCCTGGGAAAAGCATGCTATCTGAGTTAGAAAAATGTCGACTCCTCCCCTTCTTAGTTGTGTGGCCGTGGGTCTCATTTTCTTCGTCTGTAAAATGGGGGTGGGGGGGCTACTACTACCTCTCCTACAGAGCTGTTGGGATATTAAACAAGATACTAGACATGGAAGCATTTTTAAAATTACTAAGTGATGTGCTGTACATATGTTAGTGATGGGGTTGGCGAGGGTGGTGGTGACAGTGATTGTGACACTGCGGCATATTTCTCATTTCCTACTTTAATCATTGTTTTCAGTAGGATTCTCCAGCAGGTTAATGTCACTACCATTCAGCAGCCCACGGGCAGAGCATCTGGCCTAATCAAGATTTAATATTTTGGGGCACCTGGGTGGCTCAAGTCGGTTCAGCGGCCAACTCTTGATTTCAGCTCAGGTCACGATCCCACGGTTGGTGAGTTCGAGCCCCACATTGGACTTTGTGCTAACGACTCGAAGCCTGCTTGGGGTTCTCTTTCCTTCTCTCTGTCCCTCTCTTCCCTTCAAAATAGATGAGTGAGTAAATAAATAAATAAATAACTTTATAAAAAAGGTTTAATATTTTCAATCCCTAATGTCAACAGGAGATACCCACCCCATTCTTTTGCCCCACTCCAACAACAACACCACACATTCAAGCATGAGCTTTTGGGAAAGTAGTCCTTGTCCTGTGGGACATTCATATTTCAGCCTGGCCAGACTGGGTTCCTAACCAGACAGATGTCATTTGTGACTCTAGAATCCTTGGATTCATTACTTCCTCTATCACAGAGTCAAAGGAAAAGATCCCAGAGAGGCCCTGGGCAACCTGCAAATAAATTATTTCCTAGATTTGGCCTATAGTAAAGATTATAAAGGGAGTCATAAGACTATTTTTAGCCTCTCACCTCCCTTCTTCCTTCTCTTCTCTCTCTTTCTCTCTCTCTTTGGCAGAGAGGGATGAGAGAAGAGAATAAGGGGCTCCTAAGAAGAAGACACACCCAATAAAAGCCTTTTTGTCATATAAGATGATGAAATCAGTCAATGAGAAGGGAAGCACAACATTGGGGCAGGAACACCTGTCAGGGCCTTTGTTAGGACATCATGCCATGAATCCCTCCTCATCCGAAATCCAGAGACCATTCAGCTCCAGCCCTGACCCATGAGAGGTCAAAGAGAGCCCTGTCTTTGAAGTCACACTGAGAACCCCTTTCCCCACAGACTACGGTGGCCTGCACCCCTCCTTTGAAGGATGGCTTGCTCGATTTCCACATCCATTTATCCTTAGCCCCCTCTCTAACCACCCATTATTATGGAAATGGATGTTTTCTCACTCTTAGGTGAAATGTTATACAAACATAGCGTTAAGCATCCTTTTTCCCACACACTCCTAAATTGTGGCCAGATTGCTGTCCCTGAACTCCTTCTAAGAGAAATCCTGCTACTGCTCTGAAGGACACTTGCGTGCTTCGGGGCCCCCAGGGAAGGGAGCCTCAAGGTGTGGTTGGTTCATACCTCTGGCTGTGCTCATTTCTCCATCCGGCCAGACGAGGCAGTGGAAACCCGTGGGTGAGATGCAAATGGGGGCAGTGATTTCCTCCCCTTGGATTGTGGTCCGGGTGTCCACGTTTATCACATTTTTCAGGTACCGGGGACGGAGGCGGATTCTGTGCTCAGCAACAAAGAGTTTTCTGTTGGTGGGGTTATATGCAGGTGCTGCCTGGTGCCGGGCCTCCAGATTCCCATGCAGGAATACACCAGACTGGGACCCACCAGACTGGGACCCAAGAAACCTCTGGGGGTGGGGGGTCAGTGGGCTCATTAGGCCACATAGACCAACTTTCCTTCAGAAAGCCTTTCCCAACACCCTGGCCCACCTTAACCCCACTTTCTCTAAACCCCCAGTGCACCTATGGTTCATATTGCCTCTGACCTTGCTCTGGCACAGGTCTGTGTCTTTGAGTTTTGTCTGTCTGAGCAGACTCTCAGCACTTGGATGCTTTGGTTGATTTACCATACCTAGCAAGAATTAGAAAGGAAAAGAATAAGCAGGAAGGAGTTCGAGGATCTTCCCTCATGGGTTACAAACAAGCCTCTATAAAGTAAGAAAAGGTCACCGAAGGAGGACAAATCCCAGAGCACGATCATGGTGGAGGTATTGTTTTGTTTGTTTTTGTTTTTTGCTAGAGGCAATTCATTTGAATATTTGACTTGACTACTTCTTTAGCAGAAGGCGGGGAAATTCATAAATCATAAATATATAAAACACACTTTTAAGTCCAATAGATACTTGGCCTCAGGGTCCAAAAATGCTTGTTTTTCACAAAATATCATACACAAACGTAGAAAGGTTTGCTAGAAATACTGGTTGTACAAACTTGTGTTACTTCGTGAAACGGAAGTAGTAATCCAAATTTCATCATTGTCTCACGGAAGCAAAATGAGATAAAGCAAGGAAGGAGCCTAAAGGTAGTACTAAACAAGTATGAAAATACAGAACATCGTGTTCACCTTGTATCCCATTTTTCAGTTTTCTCCTTACCTCTCTACTACAGGGGTCAGCAAACTTTTTCTGTAAAGGGCCAGATAGTATTTTGGGTTTTGTGGACCATGCATCTGTCACAGTTATTCAGCTCTGCTGTTGTGATGCAACAGCAGCTGTGGCCAATACGTCGATGACAAATGTAATTTAAATGGTTGGTTCTAATAAAACTTTATAAACACCGAAATTTGAATTTCATATAATTTTTACATATCACAAATTATCATTCTTCTTTTGATTTTTTTCAACCATTTAAAGATGGGAAACAAAAATTCTTAGCTTGTGGACCATCCAAAATTAGGTGGTTGGGCCCAATGTGGCCTGTGGGTTCGTTGCTGCCCCGTGTTCTACCTGCTGCTGTTCTAGCCCAGTTCTTTTCCCTTGAAATCAACCTCCTTCCACCCCTAAGACTCTTTGGGTCTCCATATGTCCCATGGACATATTTCTCGATGTACAGTCTCTCCTTCCAGCCAGAAGTTTAGGAACTCAGGAGATTTAGGCTTACCCAGCCAGCTTCTCCTCTGGGCCCAGGTAACTGGGGACCCTGGACTCTTGTCCTATTTTGTCAGGTGGCAGAGTTGCTGGGATATAGAGGGAGGGTGACTCACGCTAGTTCTGCAGAGCCACTAAGATAAGTTTTCTCTCCATCCATCCTCTTCCCAACCACCTGCCCACTCCCCACCAAAAAAAAAAAAAAAAAAAAAAAAAAAAAATTAGCCTCTGACAAAGCCCAAAATGAATATATCTTGACTACTTTGTGTCCTCCGCTGGCAAAAAGCAGGGCTGCTATGCTCCAAGGACCTCTCAACTGGTGCACATGAACTTAACAATAGAAAGGATACAGAAGACCAGACCTTTTAAAGGCTGCAATGTTGTCATCGCGCGTGAAGCTGTCATCTGCTCCGCCTTCAATAAAATCCCAAGTTGACTTGGGCAGACGCTCCCGGGCAAAAGCCTGAAAGTCTGTCAAACAGGCCAAAGGCATTTCTGGACCTTCAGAAGAAAATCCAAAACCAAACAAAGACCCAGTCAGAATATGTCAGAAATAGAGGACAGGGTGAATGTGGGGGGCTCTGTATGGCCTGGTGCTATTTGGATTCAACATTAACTCCCTTGGATTCCTTCTTTCAATGAGGGTAACTGCCAAAGATGCCGATCCCCCTGCTTCTATTCTCCCACCCCCATTCCCAGCTGCTGATTGTCTGGCTTTCTAAATATCCCTCACGTCTGTCCCCTCGTCTCTACATCCGCCACCTCAGGTTCAGTTGAGGCCTTGCCATTTCTTGTAAGATTATTACAAAAGCTTCTTATCTTTGTCTCCTAGCCTCCAGATTCACTGTCTATCTTGTCTCCCTCCAGCTTCTGGGATCTTTCTGAAACACAAGTCTGATCAAGTGCCCCTATGATGGTGTTCACAGCTTTCTTGGACCAGCTCCTAACTGTCTCACCAACTTCATCTCTATGTGGCTTTTCCTTGTCATTTGAGTCACTATGAGCATTTCCTGAACTTGCCCAAGGGCTCTTTCCTACCTCTGTGCCTTTGGGAGAGGAGATCCATCAGCCTGGGGAAATTGGGGCTGAACTGATAACTATCACCTGGGAGTTCCCAGGCATCTCTGGGTGAACTAATTGCTTGGGGCTCTGCTTGACATCAGGGAGAAAGCTGACTGTTTTTGACTCCTTGGCTGGGTCACCGAACATGTTCGCTTTGAGACCAAGAAAACAACTATGTGACCTGCATTCAACCTATGTGACCCCCAATCTGCAGCAGACCTGGAACCCGGTGCTTCTGATAAACCCCTCACTCCCCTAAAAGAGGAAAGAAGGTAGGGTTTGAGGGTAAATCCCTCTAGTAGGGGCAAGGACAGGGGTAACTCTAGCTGCAGAGATGCTAAAGGCCCTGGTTGTGGTCAGAGACAGCATGTGGAGCTCCTTCATAAGAGGATTCCAGTAGGAAAGGCTGAGAAATCTGTACTTCATAGTCCTGGGCATCTCCTTGGCAGCTGGCAGTGGGGTAAAAGTTAACCAAAAAAGTCTGTGAGTAGAAATGGAATGACTTTTAAATCATTGACTGAGGGATAGGGATTGCCCCCAGGACCTAGGGCTTCAAACATGAATGGAGTGGTTCCTCTAGTGGACAAGGGGCCAAGGAGGCCAGATGAAATATGGAGTGTTGGAGATCTTGGTGGGGGCAGGGATGGGGCAGAACTGGCTGGAAGGCATCCAGGGCCACACCAGAATCTAGTCAAGTCAAACAGAGAAGTAGCCCCAAACATCTACCCAAGGGGCTAAGCAGAAAGAAGTTATGGCAGGCAGAAAACAAAGCCCCTGGGATGTGCAGTGGGTTCTGGATGGGGAGGATAGCAGCAGGAATTTGGAGCACAGCCATAGAGCTTTTTATAAGCAACACACTTTGTCAGTGGGTGGGCAGGGAGTTGTTGAGGTGCTGAGTTGAGTTTGATAAAGCACAGGAACCATATCTAATTTATCTCATCCCTGTCCGACCCTTCAAAGTCTCAGTGACTTTGGCCAAATGAATTAATCATTGTATTTATCCATCTGTATTGTGATCACTGATTTAAACCTCTCTGTGCACAAAAGAGTTAACATAACAGGCTCCAGAATTCTATCCCTCGAAAAGCCTGCTTGCAAAGTTAGACCTTGGTTGGAGTCTGGGAACTTGGATTTCAAGAAGGTTCCCAGTACTCCCTGATAAGAATGGCATGGCTCACTGTGTCTAAACTGTACAAACAACATGGTTTATGCTGAACATCTGCTTTCTCTCTGAGAGTCTAGAGTTTTGGCATGAGTTTGGCAGAGAATGTCAATATGACCAGCCCCCAACAAAAAGCCTCGGGCAATGAGTCTCTAAAATGAGCCTCCCTGGTGGTCAATGCTTCATGCATGTTGTCACAACTCACGGCTGGAGGAATTAAGTGCATCCTGTGTAATGCCACTGAGAGCAGACTCTTGTAAGCTTACACCTGTTTCCCTCTAGATTTTGCCCCATGAGCCTTTTCCCTTTGCTAATTTTGCTTCTCATTCCTTCTCTGTAATTAATCATAGCTTCAACTACATGTTATGTCTTATGAGTCTTCCTATCAAATCACTGGATTGGGACCCCCTCCCCCCACCAACATGCTTTGAATCCCCAGGCATTAGGATAGTATGTGACAGTGAGTTGCTGTTCATGAATGTTCATTACTTGAACTTAACATTCCCCTGTCTGTCCTTTCTCTGCCTTGTTGGATGAGAATTCTCCACCAGGTTTCTACTCCTGATGTCTCAACAAATCCCCCATATTCTATATATTACACACTCACAGAAATGCTCTTCTGCAGCTTTCTAGCATAAAACCCCAACAACACTTGAGTCTAATCCAAGAGAAATGGCTTGGACTCACTCAGAATTACTTGCCTGGAATAGTGGGAATTAAAGCATCTGGAAGCTGCTTGGAAAGAAAGAAATAAGGCAGCATCTTTATAGATACCAAACACTTTGTTATCACATTTCTGTTTGCTGTTTCTTTTTCTACTATTTTCTTTCTACTTCCCTGTGAAGTAGACAGAGAAGGTATTAGTGTCTTCATTTTACATTTGAAGAGAATGAGGCCTAGGATATGGAATAAATTCTAAAAGATCAGGCAGTAAATTATGACAAGGGAAGGGTCAGAGTCATGCCTTCCGGTAGCCCCTAAAGATAGACATTCTCCTTTTTTGCTTTCATGGTGCCGGGCAAAATAGTTGGTTCACATAAATTACTTGTTTTATTGAATTTACAATAATTTTGTAGGGTGAAATTTTTTACAGCTTAGTAAAGTACTGAGCCCATTATTTTTATTAGAGGTCCAATATAAGGCCTGTAGTTGAACAGAAGGGCAACTTCATTGTTCAAAGCTTTCCCCAAAGTTGGAAGAAAGACTTAGCACTCCATGTTTTTATGTATCTCCGTTTGATCAATACCAGACTTAAAGCCACCAGGAATTCAAGCGAGGATCCAGGTTATCTAATGGTTTTCTTGTATTCCCATTTTATTTGATCTCTGCTGCATTATCTTTTCTTCTTTTCTCCTCTATCCCAACTGCCCAAGAGGAAGAGAAAGCAGAGGAAGCATAAAGAGGGTAAAAGTCTTTGGTGTACTGACCAAGAACCTTAGCTCCTTGTAGTTCATGTAATTTCTTCAGGCTTTTTGTCTCTTGGTAGAAAATCATGAAGTACAACTAGCATATGAGTGATAAGAAAGCACAAATATAAAAGCAAGGACATTCAGTGGTACCCGTTGCTAATGACTTGAAGTTCAAACAGCTTTCCCTGACGGGGGAAGAAAGAATGACATAGACTATAACCAGTAGGCGTTTCAAGGCAGATAATTGCCATTTGATCTAACGCAGTTAGGTTAGATAAACAAGTTGTCTTTCTTTGAAGATTTTAAATGATTCATAATACATGTTGATGTCACTTGAGGATTCTGGGATATCAGAGCTTCTATTTGTGTGAGAAACCCCTAGGTGTTCTTTAAGAGATCTCGGGGCGGAACTCACAGGGCAGGTCATTGAGATATAAGGGAAGCCAAGTCTGCCTCTGAGGGCCCAGCTCCAGGTGCAAGTGCTTGATGCTGAAAGGTGGTGTCCTTCAAGACCCTCTGGCTTGGTCCTCAAGCCAGAACTTAAGCCAAGTTTTTCATTGGAATGGTAGAGATAGCATCAAGGCTACACTTTGGGGACCTTGCCTGAGAGATTACACCAGTCAAGGTTGGCTGAAAGTGCTTTAATCACTGTATATGAAGTGACAGCCTCAAGGAGAGTGGCTGCAAAGCCTACAGCCATCACCATAGCAACGGCAGCCCTGGGAGGGGAGCACAGGGCTGGGGCCACAGTGACGACAATGCCAGTAACTGAGGCACATGAGTCCCCAGGGAGTCCTCCAAATGGGGCAGAAAGGTCAGGGTATAGGAGTTGGAATTCTAGAAATATCTGGTCAGATATCAGAGTGTCCCTAACCCTGGAGTGGCCTAAGGAACCAAGACTTACATCTGCGTAGGAGTGAGGGGACACGGGGCCAGCCTAGTTGTTTCTGTCAGCCTGGGATCAGTTCTGGCCTTTCCCCTGAGCCCTCACACAGTATGAGTGAGGACACAGGACCCCTTCCAGGCCACAGTGGCCCAAACATCCTACTCCCCATGGTGGAACATGACTACAGGCCAGGAGAAGTTTAATCACTGAAAAGGAAAACCGGCTAATAGGAGTGGTTGCGGGGTGGTGGGCTGAAGAAGAGAGATGATTATTGCAAAAAACCGAACAGAGCAAAACAAAAGGCCACCATGACCTGGAAGGGGTCTGAGCTATTGTGACCTAATTAGGTCATTAGTGACTCACTGGCCCACCTCCCCAGGCCACAAGGACCACAGATCCTGCCTGGTGAGGATTAGTAGACAGAGCGGAGAGGGACTTCAGAGGGAGGAAGAAATGTGAGCAAGCTCATACCAGAGCAGAATTGAAAAACAACCTAGGTCTCCTATCTCCGCGCTCAGTGCCCTCGCAGTCCCTTCCGGATAGTCTGGCAGTGGTACCTGGAATTCACTTCTTATTTGAGAACTAGCTTCTCAGCCTAGACCTAAGCCTTCCAGAGACTGATCTACCCTGGATCGTTCCAGTTCCTCCTGTTCTCCTTCTGCCCCGGCTTGGTTAGCCCACAGCGGCCCGAAAGAGCTGAAGTTCGAGGTGTAGCACAAATCAGACTAGTGGCCAGGTCAGGGAACTAGTGTAGTGGCTGCAGCAGACTGAGACTAGGCCTGCTTTGGGGAGGTTACTGACACTTACTAGTGATATGATCGCCAGCAAGTTACTTCCTCTCCCTGGGCCTCAGTTCCTCATTTGAAAGCTGTAGGTTTTCATATGTTCCCATTTAATCTCTACCAGCTTTGAAGGCACCAGAAATTAAAGGTTGGGCTGAGGTCCTTGGGGTTTTCACATCCTGTGCTTCCCTGGCCCTTACATGCAAAGACCTGGTTTAGATGTGGCTGTTAACATTCTAGTTCACCATGTACTTCATAGCAGTGAAGTACAGGATGGAATGAGCCCATCATTAGGCTTGTTTCCTAACACCAAGTAGCTGGGTACTCACAGCCTTCCTTCCCTCTTGCCTCTCAGCCTTGATGCCTCTCTTTTTAGAAGCTGTTCTTCTAAATAGCTATCATAGCTATTTAGTAATATCTATCTTACTCCATATGTATACCTCTTCCTCCTTCCTCAGTGTATCCAAACCATTGGCTGATTTTTTTTCCCCAGGGAATCATTCTCACTTCTTCCCTTTCCCTGATCTTTCCCATTTCCTTGACGTTTTCTGTTTGCAAACCAAAAATAACTCCATCGTGGTCAATAAGATTAGTGCTACATAGTCCCTTGGATCATGAACAAAACAGTTTGGGGCACCTGGATGGCTTAGTCAGTTAAGCATCGAACTTTGGCTCAGGTCATGATCTCGCGGTTCGTGAGTTCAAGCCCCACGTCAGGCTCTGTGCTGACAGCCCAGAGCCTACTTTGGATTCTGTGTCTCCCTCTCTCTCTCTGCCCCTCCCTCACTTGATCTCTGTCTCTTTCTCTTTCAAAAAATAAACATTAAAAAAAATTTTTTTTAAGTTTAAAATTTTTGAAGTCACATTAGACCAAATAAAGAGCCTTCAAAGCCTTTGAAAACACCCTCTTCTTTCTCTAAGTAAGCTTGCTTTCCTTATTGCCATCATTTATGAAAAATAAAAGAAACTATTACATAATATTCTTAGTTTTCGGTTTTGGCCAATGACTAGCAATGCAACAGCATTGCTTTATACTCATTTGCATTGCAAATATGCCTATTTTCTGCTACTTTGCAAATCAAGTGGGTATTTCCAGTGACCTGGGAATCCAACCACTATTTTTTTTTAAATTTTTTTTCAATGTTTATTTATTTATTTGGGACAGAGAGAGACAGAGCATGAACGGTGGAGGGGCAGAGAGAGAGGGAGACACAGAATCAGAAACAGGCTCCAGGCTCTGAGCCATCAGCCCAGAGCCTGACGCGGGGCTCGAACTCACGGACCGCGAGATCGTGACCTGGCTGAAGTCGGACCCTTAACCGACTGCGCCACCCAGGCGCCCCTCCAACCACTATTTTAATAGCATTCTTTCTGTGGGAAAATATGTGTTGAGTCCCAAACAAATGACTTCCAAGTAGAGTTTTGGAGCACAGCCATGTTGTACGTTGTGTGCTTTCTATGGGGTGTTGGAGACTGTTGAGAGCACACGGGGAGACATTGATCCAAGTGCTCATACGGTGTTTTGAAAGGTTGGGGATTTTCTAATTCTGTTAAGCAGTGGGATCATTTGATTACACAAAGACCCTTGGAGACAGCATGATGGCTCCTTGATAATAAAATGTCGATCAAATTGCAACTGTTTATCACGTGCTTCATGATGTCATGCACTATATAGATTGTTTTATGTGCGTTAGTATTTCACCCCTTACGATAATTCCCTAACACAAATGTTGTTATTCCCATTTCATTGATGAGAGACCAGAAGCTCAGAGAGATTACTTAGTTAATACTTTGCCCAACATCACTCATGTGGTAATGTTCTGACTTCCATAGCCTGGAGCTTAAACATCATGAAGAGAAGCAAATGTGTACAGCCAAGTGTGGTTTATAGAGTGAGAGAGTTGGCATTTAAATGCCATAGGTATATGTAGCTTTGCTCCCTTCCCTCAACAAGATGCAATTCAAGTAAGAAAATTCCAAAAAAAAAGAAAAGAAAAGAAAATTTCATTATTTAGCTGGTCATAAACAATAACGAGTTAAGCAGTTAAGCAGTCTTACCAATCTAAATGCACTCTTACATATACTATTCCATTGGATGCTCACCATAACCCAGTGAGATCATGATAAGAGAGTAGATGTACAACAATCCCATTTTATAGATGAAAAAGTTAAAACCCAGGGGGCGCCTGGGTGGCGCAGTCGGTTAAGCGTCCGACTTCAGCCAGGTCACGATCTCCCGGTCCGGGAGTTCGAGCCCCGCGTCGGGCTCTGGGCTGATGGCTCAGAGCCTGGAGCCTGTTTCCGATTCTGTGTGTCCCTCTCTCTCTGGCCCTCCCCCGTTCATGCTCTGTCTCTCTCTGTCCCAAAAATAAATAAACGTTGAAAAAAAGTTAAAACCCAGAGGATCCAGGTGAATTACCTATGCTCACACAATGAGAAGAACAAAGTCTGACCATGAATCCTTTTGACTTGCCGTGGCTATAGTGGTGCTGCTGTGGAGTGTTAGTGGTGCCTTAGGAGACATTCAGGTCTCTGTCTTGCAGGGTTGGGAGAGCTGCATAAAGTAGGCTTGGCCACAGTTCCCACACAATCTAGGCTATCGGGAAACGTGTCCCGGATGGAGATCACTGCTCTCACCTTTTCATTTGTTCAAACAAGATGGAGGGTGCAAAACAGACAGATCTCAGAAACTACACAAATGATTACAATGAGCTCTGACCTCTACTCTTTTCACCATGGACTTGAAGTGTCGGAGGCACATTTCTGTCTGATGGTGGTAGTCCCTGGGAGGAGGTAGCAGGAGAGAGATGAGAAAGGACAAGGCCATTGGAAATGGGGAAAACCAGCTATGGAATGGCCCTGTCTCTCTTTGCCTTCCTCCTAGCACTCTCACTGGGGCAATGATCCTGGACTGGAATTCTGAAGGCCATTGCTTTCAGTTGCTCATGATGTTCCGAAAGGCATTCATAGTAGAAGGAGTCCATGGAGTCGAGAAGATAGACTTTCATAAGCTTTGAAACTTGGCCCACGGGGGCTCAAGCCTCAGCTCTGCTACTTGCTCACCGTGGTTCCATGACAAAGTTATTTGTGAAAGAAGAATATTAAGGCCTATCCCATAGGGCCCATATGAGGACTAAACACCACAGTCCGTGTCAAGTTCTTGTGCCGTCACAAGTGCCTTGTGTAGAGTAGTCATTAATAAATGGTAGATCCAAGTGCATTACTCTCCATGTTGACAGCATGTGCATTCTCATCTGAGGCTCTGGAGGTGAAAGTTGCTTCAGTTCTGTGACAGCATCATTTAAACCCTGTGTCATGTTTACTTATCAGTTCATCCAACAAGATTCACTGAGTACACACTGTCAGCCAGGAAGGCAGAGATGTTTACTACTCATCATATGTTCTCTGACATTTCCTTCCCAGTTGCTAAAAGAGAGACTAATTCTGGCCAGTGGGTTGGGGCGGAAGTGACATGTGTCAAATCTTGGGCCAGGAATTTAAGAACCGATGTATTGCCCCTTCATCTTTCTCTTCTTCTGCTACAACAATGTGGAGGCCCTGTTCCCCAGAAGACATAGCTATAAAATAAAGGCAGCTTGGGTCTCTGAAGCACCATTTGGACAGGAGTATCCCTGTAGATCAGTTGATTTTATATGAGCAAGACATAAATATTTATGTGCTAACCCACTAAGATTTCAGGGTTTATTCTCTATGACAGCACAACAAGCCTAACTAATATATCCAGGTGATGTGCTGAACAATAGAGATTGAAAAATGTACATGATGTCAATCTCTGCTCTCAAGAAGCTTACAGTTGAAGGAGACAGATTTCAATAGCTCATTCTTGGTTAGTTGCTATGGCATAGAGGGTAACAGGAGTCCTTTTCTGGGGGAAGGGTAACTATCCGGGGATTTAGGAATATTCCCATTTTTTTCTCAATAATATTTCTCAACGTCTCACAGATGATGTCCTACTACCATTTAGTTTAGACAAGCTCCAATTCTTGGCTATCCATAAAATGAGGATATGACTATCTTAATAGAGATCTTGTATGACTAAAAGGATCTTATAAAATGCAGAATAGCCTAGTGATTAAGAGTCAAGTTTTGGGAGTTTTGCTTCCTGTTTGGATGTAGAAGATCACAAAAAGCTATTTCTCCTCTGATTCTATTTCTAGACTCTCTAATTTGTTCCACTGATCCATTGGTCCATCTTTCTACCAATACCATGCTGACTTAATCACTGTTCTTGGGCAGTTCCCTCCAGATTGATCTATAGACTCCGTGTGACCCAATCACACTCCCAGAAGGCTCTGCATTGGAGGGAATTGGTATCTAGTTCCATGCAAGCTTATTTTTCAAAGAAACTACCCTGGTCCAGTTGTTTGAGAAGTTAACTTCTTTGCCTTTTAGAAGTGTTAGCCATGTCACTGGTTTCCTCTGCTGGTGGTCAGGAAGCAATGGTCAAGTTACAAAGTACATGCCCGAGGGCTGAGACTTTTCCCTCTTAAGGACACCCATAAATATTCCATTGAGTTAAGACTTAACTTTGCTAAACATATCCTTCTCTGTAGTGTCTTTGAGGCAAAGCCTTCCTTTGATAGTTCCCTGGAGTCCCTCTACCTACCTGTCTCTACACAGCCCCTTTTTGCTGGATCATTCACCTTGGAAACTCACAGTCAGCACCTATGATGCTCACATAGTCTCTGACCTCTCTCCTAGATCTCCTGCGACTTCGTCTCCTTCTCCTGTTGCAAGCACACAGAAGACACCCAGTAACAAACCTGAGATTAGCGTCTTCCAGTCCTTGGGAAGAGTGGTGTCCAGAGGAAGCTGGTGGGAGCCTGGCTTGCTGCTGGATGTGGTAGGGAGCAGTATGTCACTACCTATAACTCTATGAGTTCAGAAGAGGTTCAAGGCTACAAGTTAATCTTCCAGCTTGGAAGTAAATGAACAACTAGGCCAGACCAAGGTTAATTTTGAAATGAACTCTGGGGGCTTTGCAAGGTCACTTCCAATTTAAGTGAGTTCATTACAAAATTAATAGACTGCAAAATAAAATAGTTGCCTATTTGCTCCCAAGCCATGTATGTTCCCAATTCAAAGATGGTTCAGAAAAGGGAGCAGGTGATTTCAGGTGGAGAATTACAAAAGCCTCTGTGCTGTAAAGGAAAGGCTTGGTTGGGGAAGTTTACTGAAAGTCAGTAATTAAGTCCAATTAATAATTGTCCAGGTCCTTCCCTTTGGGCCAGTCCCCATCTCCTTGTCACATCTCCTTAGTACCGTAACAACAATGAACATTTAAGTGCTTACAATGTTGCTTGACATGTTGCCTGCATTATTTCACTTGATCCTCACCACAGTCATATGGGCAGATGTTTTTTTCCCCATTTTTTCAGAAGAGAAAATGAGGCTATTTAACTTGCCCTGTTATCCATAGTGAGCAGAGTTGGGATTTGACTCTAGCCTGCAGCCACCGTTCAGTGACACGTGGAAATTTCAGGCAATTCTGTGGACCAGGGCAGTGGGATTTGTCTGTCTTCTAGGGTCTTTTAGACCTCTTTTAGACCTCTTTTAGAGCAAAAAAATAACTTCCCTGCTGATTTGCTATACCTTGCCCACCGGCTCTTCCACACTAGATTTGCTTGGAGAGGAATTGCTATCAGTTGTCTTACCACCAGATGGCAGTGTTACCTCAGAAATGCTTTTCAAAGAGCCCATACCCTGGGATCTGGAAATTCCATAGCAATTTTTACTCCCCCACAGTCAGCCTCTAGGCCATGCCCACAGTCAGCTCTTCCAACACCTGGCCTGCTCATTGTCCCCTGAGCCGGACTTTCCATTGCGGTTTTCCAATCTTGAATCACGTCCCTAACTTCCAGGAGACACTAGCGTAGTGGTCAGAACACAGACACCGGAGAATAATAACCAAGCTCAAATCGGTGATCCCTTCCTTCATTTCTCTGTGTTTCAGTTTCCTCGTAACATCTCCCACACTTTAGTAAGAAGTAAGTGGGTTACTGCTTTTCAGGGTCTGTTAATAGATACAACATATAGGTCTCATAACTAGATTTGTAGTTTGAGTCTAGTTGAAAGTGGATTTTTCAAGTTTGAACCTAAAACAGAGTTTGGGGGACATTTTGAATTTGATCACTGAGCTAAGGAGCCTCCTCTTTTCCAAAGTGACACATGGTCATGTCAGCTTTCACTGCTTTAGCCTAAGAGCATCAATCTCAGTGGAGGGCTCGAGGGCCACATGTGAGATGATGCAGGATTCTACCAGCAGAGCACTGAGGGGAGAGCCATTGGCATCTTGAAGAGGGTTTGCATCCTTGGGAAGGTTTATGTTGATCAAGGACCAACCATAACTTACATATGAGTTAGGTGGCAGGGGAGGGATGGTTGGAGCTGGGAAGTTTCTTCTATTGAGAAAGCAACAATATCCTCCCT
This sequence comes from Prionailurus bengalensis, assembly GCF_016509475.1. Classification (NCBI taxonomy): domain Eukaryota; kingdom Metazoa; phylum Chordata; class Mammalia; order Carnivora; family Felidae; genus Prionailurus; species Prionailurus bengalensis. The sequence goes on along the minus strand of NC_057345.1, from coordinate 102,599,813 downwards.
ACGGTCACCTCGTACTGTGACATCCTCCTGCTGAGACCACCAGAGGGCCTCATAGCTGACCTGTGATACGGTGTGCAAAGGGCCTGGCACTGTGCTTAGTACTAGTAAGTGCCCAATAAATGGTAGTTAGTATTATTGTCAATAATAGTAATAAAACATTTACAGAGTATTGGCTATATGCCTGACAGTGTTCTAAGGTATTAACTCACGAGGTAGGGATCATCTTTATCCCCATTTTATGGATGAGAAAACTGAGGCACATAGAGGTAAAATAAGTTGTCCAAGATCACATCGCTAACAAGCAGCAGCACCAGGATCCAAAGCTAGACAATCTGGGCTCAGAGTTCACGCTGGTAACTATTTGGCTATTAATTAATCCAAAGACAGTAGCTGAGAAGAGACCGGAAGAGAAAGAGAGAGGTTCTGGCTGGGGTGACCAAGGAAGTGAGTGATCTGAATAAACAGGAGTTTCAGCTGGCCCTTTATTTTTTATTTTATTTTTTACATTTTTTACTTATTTTGAGAGAGAGAAAGAGAGTGGGGGGAGGGGAGCAGAGAGAGAGAGAATCCCAAGCAGGCTTCATGCTGTCCCCACTAGTGAGGGACTCTTAGAGACCGGCCGCGGTACCAGGAAAACGTTCATGCCTCACTGGCTAACGTTTGCCTCTACTTGCACGAAAACACATTGTTTACATGCCTCTGCTATTCCTTCTTCCTGGAATATTCCCATTACTCCCATTTGTCCTTAAGACTGAATCGGTGGGGGCACCTGGGTGGCTCAGTCAACTAAGCCTCCGACTTCAGCTCAGGTCATGATCTCATGGTTCGTGAGTTCCAGCCCCGCATCGGGCTCGCTGCTGTCAGCACAGAGCCTGGAGCCTGCTTTGGATCCTCTGTGTCTCTCTCTCTCCCTGCCCCTCTCCCACTCTCATTCTCTCTCTCAAAAGTAAATGAACATTAGAAAACAAAGACTGAATTGATGTGCCTACCTATCCATGAAGCCTTCCCCAGTGCTTCCAGGCAGAGCTGGCTGCGTGCATGTGCGCGCGTGTGTGTGTGTGTGTGTGTGTGTGTGAAACTCATCACACTGCACTCCAGTTGGCCCACTATAGTGGTGGCATTTGCAGGATTTTGAGTCCCTTGAGGCCAGAAACCATGTTGTATTCATTCTTGAATCCCAATGCCCAGCACAGAGCCTGGCACACGGTAGGCACATGACGATTATGTGTTGTAGGATTGGGGAACAGACATTACAACCTGAATTCTCAAAGACGCAGGCAAAGAATGCAGTCAGCATCATTCGTGCCCATTCCTACCCGCTTCGCCCTCCTCTTCCTCCTTTCTACCACGGGTCCCACTGGAGGAGTGTGGCCAGTTTAATGCAAAGGTCAGGATATCCTTGGCTCCTGGACTGCTGACTGATGTTCACATTCCTGAACTTGCAATAACCTCGGTAGATCCAGGGGCCAAATTCCAAGTGAGCGCACCAGGTTTTGTTGATGCAATCGGTTTCCTGGGAGGTCGCTTTATTAAGTCCGAAGGTTCTGATCGGCCCCCTGGCCCCTCGCTCACATACCACCACACCACTGACTCCCACTGGAGCCCACCACGGTGACGCTGAATGAGCCGCATTAGGCCTGCCACGCCACTATGGGTAAGAGGAGTCTTCGGTGCCTCTGGAAAGCGGCTGCCTGAGACTGCCCTTCTCCCTCCACTCTGCCACACTGAATTTGCAAGTGCTCTTTCCCTGAAAGTGTTCTGTGCCTGTGGCTCCCTCTGTGAAGTAGGGGAATTCAGGCTCCATGAGTGTGCCACCTGGCTGTTCTGCTGGGGGGGTGACAGCAAACATTTGTTGGGCTTTGAACCTCTTTGGTCCACAAGCTGGATCTGCTTCGTAGAATCATGGGTTGGTTATCGTTTTAAACATTAAGCTGCAGTTGTACCCCAATGCCCCAGGCCCCCACCCCAACGATTTCCACTAAGGATTGACTGTGATTCTTGGTCCCTTAAAGCCTGAGGCATGAGAAAAGTGCCAGAGAAAGCAGGAGCAGAGGTAGACACAGCTGTGGTCTCCCAGTTGCTGAAACAGTCTTAGGTTTCATTTTTAAACATTCTAATATAATTTGCACATAATAAGACAAACTCATTTGAAGCGTGCATTTGGATGCGTTTTGACAAAACTGGTGTAACCACTGACACAATCAAGATGTTGGATATTTTTGTCACCACAGAAGATGTCCTCTTTCTTCCCAGTCAGTGCCCTCCCAGCCACAGCAGTGAGCTGTGCTCTGATTTCTATCACTTTGGTTGAGAGTTTTGCCTGTTCTAGAACTTTAATTTATTGGAATCACTGAAACGAGTATTTATGTATGTTTAGCTTCTTTCACTCAACAAAATGCTTTGGAGATTCGCCTCTGTTGTTGCTTGTATGAGTAGTTTATTTTTCTGTTGTTGCTTAGTGTTGTTCTGTTATATTAGCATACCGCACATATGCTGTCCATGACCCTGTAGGTGGGCATTTGGTTTGTGACCAGTTTGGGGGTTTATTATGAATGGAAGTGCTATGAACATACCTATACAATTCTTTTTTAAAATTTTTTAATGTTTATTTTTGAGACAGAGAGAGAGAGAGAGAGAGGGAGGGAGGGGCAGAGAGAGAGGGAGACAAGAATCCAAAGCAGGCTCCAGGCTCTGAGCTGTCGGCACACAGCCCGATACGGGGCTCGAACTCAAGAGCTGTGAGATCATGACCTGAGCCAAAGTCAGACGCTCAACCGACTGAGCCACCCAGGCGCCCCCTCACCGCCCCCCCATACAATTCTTTTTGTGAACATGTTTTTACTTCTCTTACATAGATGCCCAAAAGTAAAGTTGCTGAGTTACAGAGTAGGCGTATTTTTAACCTTGTTACAGAAACTTCTTCCAAGTGGTTATACCATTTCACATTCCCAACCCCACAGTATGAAATTTTTAGTTCTTCGGCTTCATATAGGCTTTGTTCTGCTAGTGCACAGTTACCACTTGGAACTGTTCAAAGAACCGTAACATTGGTTCTTATAAACAGATTTCAGAGTGTTCTGTCCCCAAGAGATGCTTCATACTTGTTAGGAAAAGGATTTGCCACTCTCTTGGACCTTAGAAGCAGCATGCAAAATTAGGAAGGGTATCCAAGGGGCAATAAAGGAGGAAGGCAATACAGCTTAGCCCACCATGCGGGATCAAACCCAACAAGCAATTTGATGACAGGTGTTCAAGCCAGATCACCCTGAGATTCAAGAGTGGCTTTGCAACAAGTCACTATCCCATTCCTGGGTAATCAGAGAAATTTATTTGCAGTCCGTTAGCTAATTGTTCCCATACTGAGCACGGATCTTAACGAAATGCCCTAAATGACATTTACATTTCTAGTCTGTTATGAAACAGTGGATAATTTACCGTGCTCATATCCTGCCAGGAGGGTCGCTTTAATTTGCGGCTGATTTCTGACATCCCTAAAACAAGATGTTGGGTAAAGATCACAAGGTGATAGGTAAATGGAAGGTACAGACTTTGCAGTCAGGATAGAGACGCATCGCACGCCAGCTGCATGGCATTTAGCACGTCATGTCTCTTCTGGCGTCAGGTCCCCCAAAACCAAAGTGGGAACGGTGATTCCTATTTCCACCCACCTTCCTGCTAGGACAGGTGTGAGGTTCAAATAAGATACAGCTGCATTCAAACCCTGACTTGGCCACGTCCTACCAAACCTTGACTGTGTTCCTTATTTAACTTCCCAAATTTGGGTTTTAATCTCTGTGAAGTGAAGATAACAAGTGACTACCTGGCAAGGTAGTTACAAGAATCAGGTGATGTATGGAAAGCACCTATTTAGCTGCCTACGGGCGCCCTCAACCAAAAGGCAGCTTTCTCAACCGGCACAGCCACTCAGCCGACAACTCGCTGTCCAACCAGGCACGATGTCCTGCTGAGAAGGCTCGCAAGGTAACAGCCACAGTGCCTGGGGTGTGATGTAACCCGAGTCACATGCTGCCACCCTCTTTCCAACTCAAGTAGCAGATAAACTTGCTCTTGGCTCCCATCTCCATGAGTGGGGAGTTCTCATCCCTCCCCTCTCAGCTTCCGTGGGTTCTCAGCACCTTTCCGTTTCCTTCTGGTTCTTCCCGAGTTCTTCGGTTCTTAGGTTCTTCGGTGGCTTCTGCTGAATTCTCAGACTTCACTTGTGTCTCCCCTCCTGACACTGTCCCACTTTCATTCTTCACTGATCCCAGCAGGGATTTTACCGTCTCCTTTTGTCTTCCGTGAAAGTTATTTCCTCTTATTACATGCAAATAACCAGGTTGGTCTGCTGTTATTTATCTGAATACAAGGTTTTATTCCAGTGTGCACCTGTATTTTTGCTCTTGTATTTTCCTGCCCTTCTCATAGAGAGTGGCTTCTGATATTCTTACTTCTCTTAAATTCACAATCATTTTACGTAGGTGCATGCATGTGACCCAATGATGTGTTCTAGTTTGTTTGCCTGTGGATACACACATATCGAAACACAGTTTTACAGGTCACATGCTATCATGTTTTCATCGTTACGTTAAAGTCAGGACATCATATTGATTTTTATAATAATGTGCACAGGTAGGTATATTACCTGTGGAGTTAATTATGGGATGGGAAAAGGGGGCAAAAACCAAATCTATATTACAAAAAGGGGGCATTGGTTCTGACAGTGTTGAGAACCAATGCTGTGGGTGTTGTCTGGGTGAAATGGAGCGATATCTTTCCATGCCTATGGCTTCTGGTAACTGCTCTGGTTAGAGTAGGGGTGTCGGATGTAAGCCCCACAGCACAGGGTGAGGTCTGGTTGGGACCCTGCGTGAGCCCCAAGTATTTCTGCATACCGGCCACTTCCTGGTCTTCCACTAGATGCCAGCAGCACCCCAGGAGACTGGATGGCTGTGCCGTAAGGCTCTGGGAGTTTCCAAAACAGCACAAGGAAAGTTGCTCTGGCTGGCTGGCTGCTCATAGCATCTCGATTGCCCAGTTCCCTACCTGCTCCGGTTCTGGAACAACAGGGTCAAGCTTAGGCACACAGCAACACATCAAGTGGGATCCAGAGGGTAACCACCGCCGGGATCCAGCGTCTATGCCGATGGCCTTGCTGACCCACCCGCTCCCTCACCCACCCACAGAGTACATCTGCTGGAGACTGACCATAAATATTTACCTTTCATTAAACATGTCGTCACTGCCATTCACTCAGAGTATCAAGAGCGCCACGCATAAGCCAGGGCTGGAGCTCTGCGAGGGGAAACGTCGTGATCCTGCAGTTCCTTCTAATGGCTAGAAAGCAGTCCTCTGCATCCTGACCCCAACCAGAAGTTGGGATGAGGCTCTCTGTCTGTTCCGAGACCCATCTTGGCCTTGGGTTTTGCTGAATGGAATCAAAAAAAGGATGAATACTTTCTAGAAGTAAGAATACCTCCCTCTGGGTTCCTAAGGATGTGATGATAATATGACCCAGAGACCCAGAAGGACACGGACAAATGATATGGAGGAGTGCTGTCTGAGAGAACTTTAGTGATGCTCCTATAGGAGCCACCAGCCACAGGTGGCGAGTGGGCACCTGAAGGGTAGCTCGTGTGACTGAGAACTGAATTTTACGTTTTACTCAATATTAACTAATTAAAATTTAAATAGCCATCTGTGACTGGTGGCTACTGTATTGAGCATGTAGATATGAGATAAAGGCAAAAATCACAGGACTCCACAGTGTCAAATGCTATACTGGATGTGTAGATGCCTATGTGTATGTATTTTATATAATACATACGTAACTCACATATGTGTGATTTGCATGTAATTTAAATATATGTAAGTGAGAACCCGACCCTCAGAGAGGTGGTTGAAGTTGGACCTGGAACTAGAAGAAGCCACAATGTCATTGGGAATGGATAGGCTGACAACGAGGGGAGGAGAAACTGCCGTAAAGAATATGATGAGCCAACTGGTTGGGGCCAGGAGTTTCCTAAGACACAGAGATTGAAAGGAGTCCCTCCCCACCAGAAAGAGAGAAGTCAGGATGTAAGTGCCAGAGAAGGAACAAAAGGAGGTGACCAAAGAAAGACAACTGAGGTTATCAAGGCCCCTCCTCTCCGTAAGGATGGTGGATTTCAGGGATAAGTGGAGGGGCAAACATACAGCAAAAAGAGCTGGGGGCAGGCAGTCCAGGAAAGGAAAAAGAAGGAAGCCCTCCTTCTGGTGGGAAGATGGGTGCCGTGGGGGCAGCTGGGACAGACATCAGTGGAAGCTGCTGCATGCGTGTTCACTCCTTCAGCACCTGAGTGAGATCAGGCATGCAGAACTGGGCAGCAAGAGGAATTTTCAAAGACCATTGAAATCTACTGGCTTAATACATCTCCCATGTAAGTTCCTTTTAATTACAGTTATTTTAATAATTCTTATTAGGAGAGTAAGAAAGGCAGTCGGACCATACCGATTCCAAGTAATATACAGGGTACTCTGGGAGGGAATCCATCGGTGAGGTCAGAGAAGAAGCACCTCGTTCAAAAGTCACATGGATTGTGCCATTGGATCTCCAGAACAACATTCTGTAGTGGGTGTTATGGGTTTCACAGCTGAGGAAACTGAGGCTCGGAAAAGATAAGAAGCTTACTCAAGAGCATGCAACTAGGAAGAAGCAGACCTCAGTTTTATACCAAGATCTTAGTATTTTGTGTCTAGTGTTCACATTCAGTGGAATTAAACACATTCTAAACATTTGCACATTCTTGCTTATAATAAACAAATAGTCACATGATTGGAGAAGAATATGAAATTAAGATCTTATAGACATTGGGTTTTTTTTTCTTTTGTTTGTTTATTGAGGTGTAATTGACATACAATGTTTATAGACATTGTTTTTTACAACCCCCTTGAGTAACTTTTAGATATCAAATAGTTTTTCCCCCTAGGTTTTGTTTTATATTTAAATTACTTTTAAATTTATATTTAAATTTATATTTAAATTAATTATATTTAAATTTATATTTAAATTACTTTCGAAATAAAGTTGGTATATAACATAAGTTTCAGGTGTTCAAAAATATGATTTGATATATGTATACACTACCAAGTGATCACCGTAAATGTAGTTACCATCCGTCACTATATAATTGAGCCCCTTCACCAGTTTCACTCCCCCTCAATCCCCTTCCCCTCTGGTAACCACCAATCTATTGTCTGTGAGTTTATCTTTGTTTTGTTTTGTTTGTTCATTTGTTTTGTTTTTTAGATTCCACATATAAGTGAAATCATACAGTATTTGTCTTTCTGACTTATTTTGCTTAGCATAAAACTCTCAAGGTCCATCTATAGTGTTACAAATGGCAAGATTTCTTTCTTTTTTATGGCTGAGTAGTATTCCATTGTATATATATCATAACTTCTTTATCCATTCATCCATTGAGGGACACTTAGGTTGTTTCCATATCTTGGCTATTGTAAATAATGCAGCAATGAATATGGGGATGCATATATTTTTTTAATTAATGTTTTCATATTCTTCAGATAAATACCCAGAAGTGAGATAATTAGATCATATGGTATTCCTATTCCTAATTTTTTGAGGAATCTCTGTACTGTTTTCCATGGTGGCTGTACCAATTTACATTCCCACCAAAGGTATCTAAGGGTTCCCTTTTGTCCACATCCCCTCCAACACTTATTTCTTGTCTTTTTGATGATAGTCCTTTTAACAAATTGAGGCAATATCTCATGGTAGTTTCAATTCACATTTCCCTGATAGTGATGTTGAACATCTTTTCATGTGCCTGTGGGCCATCTGTATGTCTTCTTTGGAAACATGTCTCTTCAGATCCTCTACCCATTTTAAAATCAGGTTGTTTTTGTTATTGAGCTATATGAGTTATTTATATATTTTGGATATTATCCCCTAATTAGATATATAATTTGCAAATATCTTCTTTCAGTAGACTGCCTTTTATTTTGTTGATATTTTCCTTCACTGTGCAGAAGCTTTTAAATTTTTTTATAGTCTTATTTAAACATTTTTTGCTTTTGTTTCCTTTGTCTTTGGGGTCAGATCCAAAACAAAAAACAAAAAACAAAAAACATTGCTCAGACCAATGACAAGGAGCTTACTACTTATGTTTTCTTCTACAATTTTTATAGTTTGAGGTCTTACCTTCAACTCTTTAATCCATTTTGAGTTAATTTTTGTGTATGGTGTATAGGTAGTGGTTTGTTTTAATTCTTTTGCATGTAGCTGTCCAGTTTTCTCAACATCATTTACTGAAGAGATTGTTCTTTCCCCATTGCAAGTCCTTGGCTCGGTAAATTAATTTACAGTATTTGTGTGAGTTTGTTTCTGGGATCACTATTCTGTTCCCATGATCTATATGTCTGTTTCTATGCCAGTGCCAGTGCTTTGATTACTATAGCTTCATAGTATGTTGGAAATTTGGGAGCATAATACTTCTAGCTTTGTTCTTTCTTAAGATTGATTTGGCTATTTGGGGCCTTCTGTTGTTCCATAGAAATTTTAGAGTTATTTCTTCTAATTTTTTGAAAAATGCCATTGGGATATTGATTGGAGTTGCACTGAATCTGATTGCAATCTATCTGCATAGATTGCTTTGGGTAGGACAGACATTTTAACAATGTTAATTCTTTTAATCCATGAACATGGGAGCTCTTTCCACTTATTTATGTCTTCTTCAATTTCATCAATGCTTTATAGTTTTCAACGGACAGGTCTTTTAGCTCTTTGGTTAAATTTGTTCCAAGGTATTTTATTCTTTTTGATGGAATTGTAAATGGGATTATTTTCTTAATTTCTCTTTCTGATAGTTCATTATTAGTGTATAGAAATGCAACAAATTTCTGTATATTGATTTTGTATCCTGCAACTTTACTGAATTCATTGATTAGTTCTAATCATTTTTTGGTGGAGTCTTTAAGATTTTCTATGTATAGTATCATGTCATCTGCAAATAGTGACAATTTTACTTCTTCTTTTCTGATTTAGATGACTTTTATTATTTTTCTTGCCTAATTGCTATGGATAGGACTTCAATACTAAATAAATATTTATGTTTAAATATTTAACTATGTTTAAATATAAATGTTAAATAAAAAACGGTGAGAGTGGGCATTCTTGTCCTGTTCCTGATCTTAGAGGAAAAGCTTTCAGCTTTTCACCATTAAGTACGATGTTAGTTGTGGGTTTGTCATATATGGCCTTTATTATATTATATTTATTATATATATGGCCTATACTATATTATGTCATATATGGCCTTTATTATATTATAAAGGTCATATATGGCCTTTATTATATTATTATAAAGACCATATATATATAGCCTTTATTATATAACAAATATATTATATTTGTTGAGAGTTTTTATCATGAATGGATGTTGAGTTTTGTCGAATGCATTTTCTGCATCTATTGAGATGACCATTTGATTTTTATTCTTCATTTTGTTAATGTGGTGTATCATGTTGATCAGTTTGTGGGCATTGAAACATCCTTACCTTTCTGGAATAAATGTCACTTGATAATGGCATATCTTTTTAATGTTGTGGGGGGTATTTTGTTGTTGTTGAGGATTTTTCAGTCTATATTCATCAGGGATATTGGCCTGTAATTTTTTTTTTCTTTTCTTTTTTTTTTTTTTTTTTTTTTTTTTTTTTTTGTGCTCTCCTTGTCTGGTTTTGATATCAGGGTAATGCTGGCCTTGTAAACTGAGTTTTGGAAGCATTCCCTCCTCTTTAAATTTTTGGAAGAGCTTGAGAAAGATAGATATTAAATCTTCTTTGAATGTTTGTTAGAATTCACCGGTGAAGCCATCTGGTCCTTGACTTTGGTTTTTTGGGATGTTTTTGATTACTGATTCAATCTCCTTACTAGTAATCAGTCTATTCAGATTTTCTATTTCTTTCTGATTCAGTCTTGGCGATTGTATGTTTTTAGGAATGTATCCATTTCTTCTAGTTGTCCAATTTGTTGGTATGTAATTGTTTGTAGTAGCCTTTGTATTTCTTTGGTATTGTAACTTCTCCTCTTTCATTTCTGATTTTCTTTATTTGAATCCTCTCTCTTTTTTGCTTAGTGAGTGTAGCTAAAAGTTGGTCAATTTTGCTTTCCAGAGAAAAGCTTTATCTTTTCAGAGAACCAGCTCTTAGTTTCGCTTTCTTTTAGTCTCTATTTCATTTATCTCTACTCTGATCTTTATTATTTTCTTTCACCTATTAATTTTGGGCTTTGTTTTTTTTTCTCTTTTTAGTTCCTTTAGGTGTAGAGTTAGATTGTTTATTTGAGATTTTTCCTGTTTCTTGAGGTAGACTCATATTGCTATAAACTTGCCTCTTAAAACTGCTTTTGCTGTATCTGATAAACTTTGTACTGCTAAATTTCCATTTTCATTTGTCTCTGAGTGTTTTAAAAATATCTCCTTTGAGGGGTGCCTGGGTGGCTTAGTCAGTTGAGCGTGATCAGATGATCATGATCATGATCAGATCATGATCTTGTGGTTCATGGGTTTGAGCCCCGCATGAGTCTCTGTGCTAATAGCTCAAAGCTTGGAGCTTGCTTCAGATTCTGTGTCACCCTCTCTCTGCCCCTCCCTGCTCGCACTCTGTCTCTGTCTCTCACTCAAAAATAAAATAAATATTTTAAAAAATTCTCCTTTGATTTTTTTTGTTGACCTAATGGTTGTTCAATAGCAAATTGTTTAATCTTCACATATTTGTCATTTTTTCCAGTTTTTCTTTCTGTAATTGATGCTTGATATGATTTTAATCTTCTTGAATTTATTGAGTTGTGTTTTATGACCTAACGTGATCTATCCTGGAGAATGTTCTATGTGAGCTTGAAAAGAATGTGTAGTCTGCTGCTTTGGGATTAGATTTTCTGTATGTATCTATCAGGTCCATCTGGTATAATGTGTCAGATGGCTGATGTTTCATTATTGATTTTCTCTCTGTATGATCCATCTATTGATGAAAGGAGGGTATTAAGGTCCCCTACTATTACTGTATTGCTCTCAGTTTCTTCCTTTAGGTCTGTTAATATTCACTTTATATATTTAGGTACTTTTACGTTGGGTACATAAATATTTACAAGTGTTATATACACTTTTTGGATTGACAGTTTTATCATTATATAATGTCCTTAATTTATTCTTACAGTTTTTATTTTGAAGTTTATTTTGTTTGATATAATTGTAGCTTTCTTTTCACTTCCATTTGCATGGAGTATCTTTTTTCATCCCTTTACTTTCAGTCTCTGTGTGTCCTTGGGTCTGAAGTGAGTCTCTTGCAGGCAACATACAGATCAGTCTTGTTTTTTTGTTTTGTTTGTTTGTTTTTTAAAAAGTTTTTTTAATGTTTCTTTATTTTGAGAGAGAGAGAGACAGAGCGTGAGGAGGGGAGGGGCAGAGAGAGAGGGAGACATAGAATCTGAAGCAGGCTCCAGTCTCCGAGCCATCAGCATAGAACCTGACACAGGGCTCGAACTCACCAGCAAGATCATGACCTGAGCTGCAGTTGGATGCCCAACTGACCAACCGAGCCACACAGGCGCCCCTGTTTGTTTGTTTTTATCCATTTAGCCACTTTTATGTCTTTTGGTTGGAGAATTTAGTTCATTTACATTTTAAAGTAATTTTTGATAGGTATATACTTATTGTCATTTGTTTGTTTTCTGGTTGTTATTGTAGTTCCTCTCTGTTCCCTTCTTTTGCTCTCTTCCCGTGTGGTTTGGTGATTTCCTTTAGTGTTATGTTTATATTTCATTCTCATTGTCTTTTGCGTATCTACTATGGGTTTTTGTTTTGTGGTTACCATGAGTTTCACATATAACATTATATAATATTATATATGTATCCATTTTAAGTTGATAGCACCTTAAGTTTGAATGCATTCCAAATTTTTTTTACTCTCCTCACCACTTGTTTTATTTTTGATGTCATATTTTACATTGTTTTATTTTATCTTTTAAATATAGTTAATTTTATCACTTTTGTTTTTAATCTTCTTAGTCACTTTGTGGTGGTTAATCCACTACCTTTATTATATATTCACCTTTACCAGTGAGATTTTTACTTTCATATGTTTTCTTGTTATTAGTTAGTACCTTTTATTTTAAGCTTAAACAAGTCCTTTTAACATTTCTAAAGCTGGTTTAGTAGTAGTGATGAATAACTTTAGTTTTTCTTGTTTGGAAAACTCTTATACAATAGTTTTTTTAAAAAGCTTATTTATTTATTTTGAGAGGGGGGGGAGGGGCAGAGAGAGAAGGAAAGAATCCTAAGCAGGCTCTGTGTTGTCAGCCCAGAGCCCAACATGGGGCTCTCGATCCCACAAACTGTGAGATCATTCTGAATGACCTTACCAGGTAGAATATTCTTAGTTGGAAGTTTTTTCCTTTCAGTCCTTTGAATATATCAGGCCAATACCTTCTGGCCTGCAATGTTTCTGCTGAAAAATGAACTGGTAGTCTTGTGTGTGTGTGTGGGGGGGGGGGGCTTTTAATATCCTCTCTTTAACTTTTGAAATTTTAATTATAATGTGTCTTGGTGTAGATCTTTTGGATTCATCTTATTTGGAACTTTCTGTGCTTCCTAGAGTAAAATGTCTGTTTTCTTGCCCAAGTTAGGGAAGTTCTTAGCCATTATTTCTTCAAATAAGTTTCTTACCCCTTTTCTTTCTTCTCCTTTGGGACCCTTATAATGCAGATGTTATACTGCTTGACATTGTCCCACAGGTCCCTTAAGTATCTTCACTTTTTAAAATTCTTTTTTATTTTTGCTGTCTGTTTTGGCTGATTTCCATTGCCCTATTTTCCAGGTCACTTATCCATTCTTCTACTTCATCCAACAACAATCTGCTGTAGCACAGTTTTCAGTTCCATGATTTCTGTTTGGTACTTGTTTAATGTTTTCTATTTCTTTGTTGATGTTCTATGTTCATTCTTTCTTTCCCTGAGTTCAGTGAGCATCGTTATGACCACTACTTTGATCTCTATCAGGTAGATTACTTATTTCTGTTTCTTATTTTCTGTCTTTTTTCTGAGGTTTTGTCTTGTTTTAATTTGGAACATATTTTTCTGTTTACTCATTTTGCTTGACTCTATGTTTCCACATATCAGGCAAAACAACTATCTCTTCTAGTCTTGAAGGAGTGGCCTTGTGTAGGAGATGAAACTTACCCTTCAACCATTTCCTACCTTTTGTTTGTTTCTTGAACTTTTGTGATTATCTAAGTCACCTTATTTGTCCTTGAGAGGTTGCAGTTGTTGAAGATGTGCCAAGATCCATCAGTGTTCCAAAGGGAAGGATCACAGACAGTGCTTAGTTTCAGGTTAATCATAAACCAGATCCTCAGGCAGAAGCTTTTAAAGTATGCCCTGTGGGCTGGCAATTAAACACTGTGCTGACCTCCAGATCAGGATATCTGAAGGTGTCCCCTGGGTGACAGCTGCAAAAATCATGGCTTTATACATATGTCTAAGCTCCTTTTGGGAAGTATCGGCGAGCTGCTGTGAGGCCAGGGGAGGGTGTTAATATGGTGTCTTTCTAGTTACCTCTGTAGTCTGAAGGCAAACCTGAAACTGCCCCTCAGGCTGATCACTAAGACAAGAAATAGGCCTTTTTCACATGAAGAATGAGGGTGTATTTCAGTCTGCTGTTTGTGCAGTGCTTAGGGCACGGTAGCCTGCCAAAAATTGTCTCTCTGATTGTTTCAGACCCCTGGGGCCCAGAAATGCAATCCCCCTGGCCACCAGACGTATGGTGGGCTGTGTGTGCTTGCTGGCTGTGGCAGCATGGGGGAGGGGATCTCAATTGGTCCCTGCGGTGGGACCAGCAGTGGCTGTGATGCATGGGGGGCTGGGCACTACCACTGGAGCTGGCAGGCTGGGTGGATGTGAGGAGTATGAAAATGGTACCTACCAGTGCCAGCATCAAAAAGGCAGAGGTGAATGCAAAATTGGCACCCATCAGTGCCTAAGTCCTTGGAGAAAGTCCCAGTAGGTTACTGTCTGTCTTGCAGATGCTTTTAGTTAAGCAAATGAGTGTCCTTTGCATATGGTGTAGTTGCCTTTCAAACTCTTTCTTTTGCACTGGGCTTCTGGGGTGAATGAGTCTGTTCATGAGCCCTTTAAGAGCAGATTTCCTGTTTCCTATACTCCTGAAAGTAAGCTCCACTGTTTTTCAAGGCCAGACACTTTGGGGGCTTATCTCTCCCGTGTGGCTCCCAAGGGTTGGGGTGCCTCACGTGGGACACAAAACACTCACTCCTCAGAGATGAACTCTTTGTTATGAGATCCCTCCCAACTGAGGGTGGCCATTCCTGGGGTGGAGTTTCTTGCAAAACCGTGTCTCCACCTCTTCTACCTGTCTCATTGTAGCCCTTTTATCCTTTGTTGTGGAGACACTGTTCAGCTATATTTCAGGTCCTTTTCTGAGGGAACTGTTGCATATGTACCTCTAGATTTGTTGTGTTCTTGGGATGAGGTAAGTTCAAGATCCTTCTACATTGCCATCTTGAACCCTCCCCTCCCCCTAGGTTGTAAATAGTAGTAGTAGGGAATAGTTTGAGCGGTCAGCCTCTGAGTCATGGGCCCAGCACCTTCCATGCTCCATTCTACAGCGTGGCTATTTATCAAATGATAATGATGATGTTAATTAAATTACAATATCACAACCATTGACAGTTCCATATTCCAATGAGAAAGATACAGCTATGCCCCTACCTAACCAAAGCAGAACTATTATCAGTGCAACTGGCTTTTTAATAAAATGTTTGTTTATTTTTGAGAGAGAGAGACAGAGACAGACTGAAAGCAGGGGAGGGGCTGAGAGAGAGGGAGACACAGAATCTGAAGTAGGTTCTGGGTTCTGAGCTGTCAGCACGGAGCCCCAGGTGGGGCTTGAATTCACGGGCTGTGAGATCATGACCTGAGCCAAAGTCAGAGGCTTAACTGACTTAGCCACCCAGGTGCCCCAGTGCCATTGGCTTTTGTTTTAAAGAGGGGGTTGCTTATAGCCTCGTTGCTCAAGCTGAAGCAAAGGAAAATGGAGTATCTTAAGGTGAGCTGTTCATACAATAGGTGCATCCTGGGTGCCTTTGTGTGGCCTGTAGTGTTGTAGGTGTCATCTACATTCTTGTCATTCTAGTACTCAGACGTCCTTCAGAGCCTCCTGGGAATTTCACACTCACTCACTTGACATTTAGGATTCTTCGTGTCTAGCCCGGACTTGCTGGTGAGGGCCACCACATCTGTCCCTAGAAGCATGATCCTGGCTGGTTTGGCTTTGCTACCTGGCTACATGGCCACCCCTCATTGCTTCCTAGACATCCTTCTTGCAGCTGTGCACTCAAACACCCCAGAAAGTGGGGGACCACTCTTTCATCAAGGGTACACATGTACAAAGCTCTCTTATATGTAGAAATCTTCTATGATACCTAGTGGCTTTGGCTGTGGAAAAGTCTCTGAGAAACCAAATTTAGGAAAAGTCCACGAAGCCTGTTGAAGCTATTGTCAGCCATGTGAATTGCAATAAACTCTCTGAGAAGCTAATGGAAAATAAAAACATTTTTGGTAATTACTAGTTTGGTAAATTGATCTTTTAACAAATTAATGATTTTACAAAACTGATTTTCTTGGCTCATTTGTTTTCAGCCACTTGGGTTTGTGATTTTTTCTTTTCTTGCTGGTTTTGCGTCCCTGTTCCTAGGAAGCAATGAGGCAGTGTAGAAGAATTCTGAACTAGAGGAGAAGCAGTTTAGAATTATGATGATGTGTGCAGAGTCAACTAAACCAAGGACAGTGAGATTCAAGTTCACAAGGGGGCGTGTTTCACCTGCCCTCCCCCTCATCCCTTTGACTTCTCCTTTCTCTGTTCCATATCTGTCCTGTTTATGGACCCCTTAGTATGCACAGTGAGTTCATCTCTGATTCCCCGTAACACTCATACCACTGTCTTGAGCAGAATAGTGTCTGTTGATTAAACAGACAGAACTTTCTTTAAGGACCCATTTTTATCTTCAGTCTGAATCCAGGCTGAAAGTTTTATTCTGGTGTAAATGACAAAGGGGCTTGGGTAAAATGACTGAACCACATCAGCCTTCTTTCCAGAAAGCATTAATGTGAAGAGAAAAGAGATTTGAGAATGGAGACATATGGCTTCTCTCCCTGACTCTGTCTGGTTCCACATTCTGGAAGATACCCCCAAAGTTCCCTGCCTTTTTGGGGGTTTGTTTATCATGTAAAATGAGACTGAGTGGGGCGCCTGGGTGGCTCAGTCGGTTAAGCGTCCAACTTCAGCTCAGGTCATGATCTCATGGTTCGTGAGTTCAAGCCCCACATCAGGCTCTGTGCTGACAGCTCAGAGGCTGGAGCCTGCTTCAGATTCTGTGTCTCCCTCTCTCTCTGCCCCAATTCCACTCACACTCTCTCTCTCAAAAATAAACATTAAAAAAATTTTTTTAAATGAGACCGAGCTTGCAATGAACCAGGACCTCATATAACAAGTAAACAGGGAATCAGAACTAGAATGCTTGGTATTTGGACCAGCTAGGGGTAGGGAGTGAAAGCGCTAATACCGTTCTTCTTTTTCTTAATTATGGAAATCACACAGTCAGATAAAAATACTTGTTTCTGCTTCTTCCCAATGAAGATTTATGAGGTTATCCTAGGGGTTGTTTGCTGGAGTGCTGCAGAGAGAAATACTAATTTTATAAACTGATACAATGTCTACAGCTCCATATGAAAATGAATTTAGGGACCACCAAACCTGGACAGGCCCCAGAGCTGTAGGGAGCCCTGATAAATGAATAGAACCACATTATAAGGTTCTCCAGAGAGTGGGGACAAAAGGAACCGATTGTTTTTCTGAAATACACTAGCAAGAATGCAAGCCTTAATTAACGAAGCTCAAGGTTAATTTTTCTTGCTGGCTTTTTCTCTAAAAGACAAATAAGAAATGAGTGAGGTTGAAAGCAAATGAGAACCATATTTGTAAAGCAAAGCATAGTCAAACTTTTGGCTGGGATGGTTGCGAAGAGCTAAAGTTCTTTAATCATCTTACTCAAGATGTAGCCAAAAAATGCAATTTGAATCCCTTTCTTTCTCTCTCTCTCTCTCTCTCTTTCCCTCTCTCCCCCCCCCCACTCACACACACACACACACACACACACATTTCCACACCATACCCTCCTCCTTTTTCACTGCAGATGAATCAAGATGGTGGAGACAGGATATGATGAGAACCATCCCTGCTCTTCACCTACTTTATAAAAGCCTTTGGCAATTGGTAATCTTTGCTGCCATGGTTTGGGGAATCCATCTCTCAATTCTTATTCTTTCAACATTCATTGTGCATTATGAATTGGATGCAAGGAGCTAATAAGCAGCCAGAATAGGTAATGTACTGTGAATATGCAGAGATGGCAAGTTATTTAAGATCCAGATTCTTCTCACGGATGGTTTTTCTAGAAGAAGATGAACCAGTTTGGGCCTAAAAGAACACTAATACTCATCACCCATCTTCTACTCCTGAAACCAATATTGCGCTGTATGTTGGCTAACTAAAAACAAAAAGAACATTACTACATTTGAAGGTGGGGTTGGGACGGAAAGTGACAACTTTACTAGAGTTAAAATAGTGTCTTGTTAGCTAACAAATTGATGAAACACAGAAGGTTTCCCTGTGTCAGACAGAGTTAGCCAGGTCTACTTTACACGGAAGCAGAACTGATGGTTGAATATAGTGGTGGGATTTCAGGATGGTTCAGTAGATACTCCATCTTACCCCACTCTACGGTACCTCAGGGTTTGTTCTAGGTTTGACATATTACTACTGTCTTTGTTAACATAGAGACAGAGGACGTATCATTCTGGCTTTATGGATGTGGGGTAAGATATGAGCCCTGCTAATGAAACCTAACTTAGACTGATATCAGATAAATCTGATGTAGAGGAACATTTTTGCTCGGCTCATGGTGTTTCCGTTTGTTAAAGGGAGCTCATTTAGTGTAACTCCTGGGTTCTTTCAGTTCATTACTCATACTTCCCCCAGGGGGGATGGAGTCTCTTAACTGCCTGATATATCTGGGCATGCTCAGCTCAGTGCCACCCATGTTCCTCTTGGACTGAATTGTTCACACAGAGGAAGCATTTTATTCTGCTCTTCTAGGAGAGGGATTATTTTCCTCACTGGGTCCGGTGTTGGCAGATCCATTTGATCTGCCACATCCTGCAGACCTGGACCCTATTAGAAACAAAGGGTATTTTTATCTCCATTTGCCAGTTAATCTGTACACAGCATGGACAGAAAAGAGGGTGCTCTATATTGGGCTCCCTCAGATACCCCAGCATGGCTTAAATGTCCAGAAACATGAATGAGAACTTGAACATTTAGTTCTGATCCTGGCTCTGTCTTTCCTTACATGTTTGAAGTTGGGCAGATCTATAACCTTACAATGCTTCAGTCTTATTGAATGTGAAACCAGCTCATAAAATCATGACCTCGTAATTATATGTGTAATTGGATGCCACTCCAAGGCTTATGTTTATATAATAAGAGACTTTTTTCCAGCCAGAGAAGCTTCCAGGGCTCTGTACAGGCAGATCCTGAAGAATGTCTCTGTTAGTTACATAACAGATGGCTGATTAGGTTATCATTTTCTGAGAGGATATAATTGGACCTCTTTTGAGCCTTCATAAAACTGCCTATCTCCTTGGAAATGGAAACTCTGGCAAGGGTCTAGAATTATTTGCAAAAGGATCTCAGGGACCTTCTGAGAAAACAAGGCCTGAGATCTCGACCCTGTGTCCCAAGGATCAAAGTTGTAGTGATCTACCAGAGGTGGACCAATTAGCCATAACCAGAGCCAGGGATGGGGAAGGTCTGTGAAGTCCCTCAAAATGAAACTATACTGGGGAAAGGAGGAATGAGGTTGCTCACCTGAACTCAACATAAAACCAGTGATCCGTGGGTCAGTAAACAAGGACCACACTATTTCTATCTAACAACCACAAAATATTGGTGGAAAAACCAATAAGCACCATTTAGGTCAGGAGTCTGCTGGTTGATTAGGGGCTAATGATCTATACTGGGCTCAGCTGTGTGGTTCTGCTGATCCCCAGTAGGCTTGTTCAAGTATATACTGGTTTGTTGGAGCTCAGCTAACCTAGACCGGTCTTGGTTGACGTGGCTCAACTCAGTTCCACAAACATAAACGCATGAGGTTTCTTATGGCCTAGTCTCAGAATTGGTATACTATCACTTGCTCTTTATTTATTGGCCAAGGCAAGTCACATGGACAAATCCAAATTTAAGAGGCAAATTTAATAGACTCTGCCCTTTAGTGAGGAAAACTCCCAAGATACATGGCAAAGGACATGAATATGAATGTAGGGAGAGGTGGAGACTTGGGACCAATGATGCTGTCTATCCGTGTTGGGGGGTGATTTGGGCACATCCTGGTAAGGTTCATACTGGGAGCACCTCCAGACACAGTGCTCTAGCACCAATGTTTGTGATCTGGAGACTGACGGATGAACAAGGCAATGTGAGCTCAAAAGAGTTGTAATCTTTACATAGAGGACAAGTAGCTGTCAAGTCATGAAGAGCCACCAGTGATTGTGGTGGATGCCAGGTTCTCATCCCAGAAAATAATTACAAACCTTTTTGCAACTGTGTGAGCACCTGGAACTCTTGTGGGTGAGCTATTGGGGGAAGGATTGAAAAATATTCTGGGCTCCCCGGTAACACAATATGCAACAGCTTCTGGAAAATTAATAGAGATATGGCCATGAATGTACACTGAGTTGATGATGCAGATAATTTCATGTACAAAAGAAAACCACTCACACATGGATCTGCCTCATCCATCTGCCACTCTCCTCTTCCTCCCTGCATTTTCTTATTTTCTTCCTAATTTTCCAAAGTTTATAGATAGTTACAGATATTGAGGAAGGGGTTATGATTCCTATTTGGAAAATGATCAGTGTTGTGGATGAGAGAAATTAGAAGTATCATTGTGTTCCCTCCCCTTCCTAAAATCAGTTTTAGGATAATCTCCTGGATAGCCCACAGTCAAATATGTGATGAAAAATCTAGCCCTGAAGTCTTCGTTCAAATAGGGCAATGGTTTTGTTTCCTGCTCCTTGTTCAAATGAAGACTCTGTTCTTTCTACAAGGCCGTGAGCAAGCTGACAGGAACCCGGTGATGCTGGCTGGCTATGTGTCTAGAGGAGAAAAGGATAGGAAAGGATATTCTTCTGCCTGCACCACCCTCCCTTCCCCAGTACATGGGGTCTTCCGGGGTACCTCTTCCATGCCCCACCCTGTCCAAAGTCTGGGGTCACATAGGTTAATGAGCAACATTTTTAACCAGCAAGGAAAAATTTCAAGCCCATCAGACCTTTGATGGGGTCCGTGTCTCCAAAGTTTAATGGTCTTGTTTGCTCACCAGGGCATGAGGCCATCCCAGCCCACACTGCCGGCTCACCCCTGTTTGAAAAGGGAAAGGACAGCTCTGCCCAGCTGGAGTCTGGTTCTCAGGGGTCAGTGCCTTATGGACAATTATAACAAAGAGCTGGGAAAGGAATTCAATGGTTGGTGAACATCAGTGTACTTTTGTGCAGGAAAGACATAGAGACTGGAAAGTTGTGTCAGAAAAAAACACGTGAATTTCAGTTTTATTATTTTAATTATATTTATTGTTACATAGGTATCAATACAGTCACAGGGCTTAAAATTCAAAGGTACAAATGTTATCCTGGATAAATTCTTCCCTCCAATTCCAAACATCACAGAGCTGTTACGATTAAATGAGATGATATGTGTAAAGTAGTTGGCATAATATTAATGCTCAATAATCACAAATAAAAGCTAATGTAACTAACGCCTGTTCATTTCATAAAACACAGACTCGGGTGGACAAAAAAGTACCTTTCTTTACTTTTCCTGTTTCTAGCCTGACTTCCTATCTTGAGTCCTCATTCAAACTGATACAGAAAAGTTAATGTAATTATTTTGGGGGTAAACACAGTTAAATTCAGTGATCTCCCAGCTATCATCCGCTATAAGCGAGTCACAGTCAAGAGTTCCTTCTCCCTCTTTCTTCTTGTCCCTGGTTGGTCTTTGTTCCAGTAGGGAGAGGGCTGTCACACTGACTGGCCCCTGTTACACTTGCCAACTTGGTATTGTGGGCTGGGTAACCTATGTATTCTCAGTGGTTTGCTCTGGTGCCCTTATGACCTGCTGCTTCAGATGAGCTCTGTCCTGTATCCACCCAAGATACTCTCCCCCACACCAGCCATCCTCTGAGATACAGCTGCATCCTTCCAGAACTCCAGCGGTCCTGTACATGGGCTGCTCACTTCTCATGTGTTCTCTTGCTCTGGTCCCAAGTCTCCACAGGCTTGCTGTCTCCCATCTTTCGTGTCTCACACAGGAGCCTTGGGTATTTTCAGATGGCCATCCACAGCCCTTTGGGGATACAAAAAAACTCAGGGTAGCATTTGTCTCCATTGTACTTGGCCACCACTTCTACTCCACCGTTGCTACGTAACAATGGATCGTGCTTGTAGTCTCCCTAGACTTCATGCAGCTAGCAAGACCCGGGTCTTCTCCATTCTCAGATCCCTGATTTAGAAAGGGTTTTTTTGTGTGTCCCTACCAGACACAGCCGCACCTGTGATTTGGCTATGGGAGTGGACAGATTGGAAGGATGCACAACTTCTATGCTGCACCTGCCCTCCTATTTTGTCATCAGCTCTCCTCTTTCTACTCAGCTTAGAGGCTCCTCTGTTGGCTCAGAAGTGGAAGAAATGGGTGCTGCCTGCTCACAGCTTCTTTCACATATTTTCTGTCTTATGCCTGGATAAATCTTTCTGAAGCCAAGGGGTCTGGTGTCCTTGCTCCCTGTTCCCACAGTGTTTGGATTATGGAAGCTATTGAGGGTACAAATGAACAATGTATAGGAGGATATGCATGGGAGAACACGTCCATTAGTACTAGAGGTGCCGTCCCACACTCAGTTTCCTGTCACTGCCCGTGCGTCTGGTTGATGTTTGTTCTAATGGGGAGCATGCTGTTCAGTAGTCCTGAAGAGTTTGTTGTCTCTAAAAGGCAACTGTGGATTAAGGAGAAGAGCATTGGTTTTGACCTGAGATGACCTGGGTGGAGTCCAGACACTGCCTCTTCATTGTTAGGTGATCTTGAGCACTTAATCCCTTTGCGCCAAGGTTTCCCATTTCAAAAGAGAACAGGACCCTAATACTTCCCTCTCAAGGTTGTGACAAAAATTGTTAGGTAATGTTTCTGAAAGTGGTTTAGTATCTGGAAAGCCCATTAAAATCTCAACTATCGTTTCCCCCCAGTCCTCCACACAGTTAAATTATCTTACTATTGAAGGTCACGCAAATGAAGTGGGAAGAGAAAAGTTAACTGTCCTTCCAGACATCCTGATGAGATTTCTCAAGTGATTATAGACACTGAAACAATGGCTGGTAATGAAGCCAATATAAATAGGCAATTCACAAGGAGAATAGTCCTGTGCGTTTCTGGGGTGTAAAGCTATATCAAATGAGATTTCAATAACAAATAGCAGACCCTTAGGCAAAGTTGGAGAAACTTAGCTGTGATCTGATATTTGACAAAATAATTTTATATACTTGCTATGGACCTAATTGCATCCTGCCGAAATTCATATGTTGAAGCCCTAACCCTCAGTGTTATAGTATTTGGAGATGGGGGCCTTTGGGAGACAATTAGGTGTAGATGAGGTCATCTACAATCAATCAATCTCTCTCTCTCTTTCTCTCTCCCTCTTGTGAGGATACAGTGAGAAGGCAGCCATCTACAAGCCAGGAAGAGAGATCTCACCAGAAACTGACCAGGCTGGCACATCGATCTCAGACTTCCAGACTCTAGAATTGTGAGAAAATAAATTTCTGTGGTTTAAGCCACCCCGTCTGTGGTATTTTGTTATAGCAACCTGAACTGACTAATACAAATATCCTTATAAATCCTCTGTTTCTCCACGGTTGGTTCCCTCCCATCTGCCCTAGGCGAAGCCTGTTTATAGAGCTTTCTGTCTGCTACATTAGAAAGGCAAGCAAACATTTATTCTCATCTATATACATTTTCATTTCCTCCACCATGGAACTAAAATCCATCAAAACTTACCACAACTTTACACCCACCTTCAACCAATACAGTCTTTTATAGAAAGAACGTGTGCAAGCTTCTGCATTTTCTAGTATGCATATGATAAAGAGGTTTTTTCTTTTTCTTTTCTCCTTCCTTCCTTCCTTCCTTTCTTCTTTCGTTCGTTCTTTCTTTCTTTCTTTCTTCCTTCTTTCTCCTTTTTTGGAGAAACCCAATCAGTTCTCTCATCCTCTCTGGTAAATCATAAATTCTTCGAAAATGACAACAACATTATCCTTGTTTTTGAATGAATGATATGCAGCTTCTATTTTTTTTTAACATTTATTTATTATTGAGAGACAGAGAGAGACAGAGCATGAGCTGGGGAGGGGAAGAGAGAGGGAGACCCAGAATCCCAAGCAGGCTCCAGGCTCCAAGCTGTCAGCCCAGAGCCTGATGCGGGGCTCGAACTCATGAACCATGAGATCATGACCTGAACTGAAGTCAGATACTCAACCCACTGAGCCCCCCCACCCCCCAGCGCCCTCTGGATATGCAGCTTATCTGGATTTTCATCCTAGTCTCTCAGTTGCTAGTCCATCACTTAGTTACATGAGTTCGGTTTTCCATAACCTCCATGAGCCACCCAGTTTTCTCATTCGGCAAGTAGGAAATGGGCCCAGCACACAGGCTTCGCGTGAGTGTGAAAGAGAATGTGGGAAAGGCTTCAGCACATGGCTGGATTCTCAGTACACCCACATGTAGAAGGGACTGCTGATCTACCACCCCCAAAATGCAATCCCAGAAAAGTTCCGCATCTACACCTCAGGCGGTATAGTTGGCGAGAGGGAACAGGGCTCCCCCTGGGGCTGGGAGGCTCTGAGAGCCTGTGCAGGCCCAGACCTGGACTTGGTGGGAGCACAGCCACCCCCAGGGGAGAACTGAGGGGGCTCAGGGATGTTCAGGGACTAGTGGGACCTTGAGTCAGGGAGGTAAGAGGTCAGCTAGAGGGCTGGAGCCACTTCTACAGAGCCTCTTGAGTCCAGGAGGGAGTCACCCACCATCTTACCAGGATGCTGCACTCACTCAAGAGCTTGGGAGTCCCTTGTCCCTCTCCTGCCCCACACATGCCTCAGGCACCCAGGCAAGGGACTCAGTGCTGGGGCATGGTCATGAAAGAGGGAAATGAAGAAGCAGATTCCTGAGAGAGAGAGACAGAGAGAGAGAGAGAGAGAGACAGAGAGAGAGAGACAGAGAGAGAGATAGAGAGAGAGCATGCATGTGCCTGGGGTTGAGTCCATACCCAAATCCTTGAGAAGAAAAAGCAGGGAAACCACACCACACACACCAACGCCAGGTCCCAGGGCAGAAGAAGCAGCCTGAAAGGAGAAGCCATTTGAAATTGGGGAGGGGTGGGAGCAGCTCCAGAACGAGGCAGGGAGGCTTCCGTAGCTGCCGCAGGTGACTGGACAGCTCTCGGGCTTCCTGAGATGCCAGCCGGAATGTGGGACATGCACGCGGGCTGCTTCACGCCAGGTTGGGGGCTGAAATTTTATCTCTGGAGCCATCCCCATGCTGTTCCTCCAAGTGAAATTTCGTCTCATCTTGGTTCTTTTATACAGCTTCCATCCCTGCGCATTGCAGTGATTGAAACTTTGTTGACATTGACTGAAAGTCACGGTCCAGGGGGCTGGGATTCTCTCGGAGCCTCCACGGAAGATCTGCTTCACCTCGAATTACGTTCAGAACAGCAGGTAATTTTCCAAATGCATTTCATAGGAGCAGGACAATCATTTTAGTGTCCTGGATGCGGTCCAGGGGACTGCAGTCTAACTTCTCCATTTCATATGTTCGTGTTTCTAACATTGCCCAGGAAGGTCATTCCCGGGTTACCAGGGATTGTGAGGCAGGAAATGAGAATTCATCCTCAGCCCCGCCACCAATGCCTGTGGTTCCGGTCCCTGAGCAAGCTCTCTCCGGACTCTGCTCTCAGTTACTCCACCTGGGAAATGGGAATAAAAAAATTCCCGCTGGAAAACATGAAGACGGATTAGAGACGATATTTTCAAAGCGAGTTCTCAGCCAGGTAGGAGAATGCTGCATATTTCATCGATGGTCCGGGGAACAAAATCACGCACAGGGGAAAGCCACTTCCTTTCCCCTGTAATCGAGAAGAATTGTAGAACTTGAAATGAGCAATTCATTGTTCTAATGTTTGAGAGGGTGTGGCTAGTAATCTAACAAACTGATCATTCCCAGCTAACATCAAGAACGGGTAGGGGCTCGGTCGGTTAAGCATCTGGCTTTGGCTCAGGTCATGATCTCGCGGTTGGTGAGTTCGAGCCCCGAATCAGGCTCTGTGCTGACAGCTTGGAGCCTGGAGCCCGCTTTGGATTCTGTCTCCCTCTCTCTCCGCCCCTCCCCCGCTTATGCTCTTTCTCTCTCTCTCTCTCTCTCTCTCTCTCTCTCTCTCAAAAATAAACATAAAAAAAAAAACTTTAAAAAAACAAAGAAGGGGTAAATACTAGTGGAATCAGTTGGCCTTGGAAGGAGGCAGTAAAGCCCCCAGTAAAAAGCTCACTACACCCTGGCCTTGGCTCGTGCTCAAATCCCCATAGTAGGGCTTTAAAGTCTGATGAGAAGTTTTTGCTGTTACATTTGGCAGCATCATCACCTTGGGGGCCAACATAACCCTCTCCCCCCATTCACAGGACAGCTCCAGCTCACCATGCAGGGAATGTACCCACTGTGTGCTCTGCTGGTCAGCCCAGGGCTCAGCCAAGCTGGGCACTCCACGTAATGTAGTCTCCTCAAGTCTAGCTAAGGGCCTGATGCATCTTGGGTACTCAGTGCTATGAATGAATGAATGAATGAATGAGTGTGCCAGCTCTATACAACTGAAGGTTAGGGCAGATCCACTTACTATCCCCCGAGAGATGACACAACAGAGTGCATACTAAAGGGACCTTTGATGGCTTCCCAAAGCTGGGCAGGAGCCCTCAATAACAATATTAACACTTACTTAGTGCTTGCTGAATGCAGCAGTTACGGTTATAAGCATTTTATACATTTTAACTCACTTCATATTCACGACCATCCTAGGAGGTATGTTCTAGGATCACTCTTCCCACTTTTCTAGATGAGGTCAATACGGCCCAAAGGAGGTTTGTAATTTGCCTAATGGTTAGGATGCTGGGGGAGGTTGTCTGGATGCAGAAGGTCTCCTTCTAGATCTTGCCCCCTTAATCACTCAGTTACAGTACACATCGACCTATAGAAGGCACAGCTCTCTCCTGCAGAAGGCACAGCTGTGCACCGTGTCATCACACTCAGACCATGGAGCACCACTCAGCCTCGTGACACATCAGGGAGAATTGGGCCCGGTGTTTCTTTTTTCTAAGGGGGTACGGAGATGCAGGGCAATCAGGTGTCTCACTCGTTATCCCCAGGCTCTGCTTGGTAGAGCAGTGATCAGAAAGCAAGTCTGCTGGCCTCTGCCATGCAGCTTGGGTCTCTTCAGGCCAGTCATCTGCACCAGAACCCCCACCGAGGATGCTTCCTAGCTGCCGCCCCCCCCCCCCCCCACGGTCAGCAGGCTATTTTGCCCTACGGTGACCAACTGATAAACACCCGCTATGAGTGAGGGACCTCGGGCACCAGATCCAAAGCCAGAAAAGGTAGAGACTTTAAGGAACGTTCAACCCTTCATTTCAAAATGGGGCACATGGGGCACAAGACACCCCATGTAGTTTTGTTACTCTGTCACACTGTGCTGGGCAGTGGCAATGGATCCTTACTGACTATAGAGCTTCTCTGGCTCTAAGGAGTCCCTGCAGGGCTGAATGCAACCTTCTCACTGCACCCTCGCCATATGGGGTAAAGCACCCAGCCTTGGGGGTTCTCCCAGGGCCTGTGCATAAAAATGATCCTCGGCAAGCCATCCGTCCTGACCAGCCCCCTTCCACTCCTCGCCCGAAACTTAATTAATCATGTTTGCATCTGGATCCAGACAAGACAATAGCAGGGATGTGTTTTTGGTTAGGAACTGAAGCTGCATTCGCAAAGGAATGTTGATTAGTTAGTGGTCGGTATCATTTTTCATGCCTTTTTAAGTTACAAAAATTTTAATATCAAAGCATTTCTCCCTGCACCGCACATATCTATTTCTCATAAGTGCATTCTGCTGGCATAATTTTCTTTTCCTTCCTGCGGGCTCTGTTTATGAGATGATCCATCAGGTTGTCTCGGAGCCTCCATCCAGCCCTTCAGCAGCCGGAGGCGTTCCAGGTGAGCGGCCAGCTACAGCCCACAGCCTCTGCCCATGTGGGAGGGGAAGGAGGAGGGCAGGCTTGAGGCCAGCGCTGATCAGGGAGTCAGCAAGCATCCGCTGGGGAGACAGCAAGCTCTCCTTGTAGCGTGTCCCGGGCCGGATTGAGCCCTCAGTGTCAATCCCCCTGCTCTTTAGAACGGGGGTGGACCCCTACAGGGAAGAAAACATTCCAAACCTAGTCTAGACCCATGGATGCTGAGGTCAATCTGAAATACCTCAATCCAGTCTTCAGTCCTGCACCAGGAAAATAGCCTCGATCCAGGGGAAAGTCTCCTAATGCCGGAAACATGTCCTAATGTGTACAACATGCCCATGTGTGTAGAACATGTCAAATTGCAGATGGTAAGTCATGGCAGTAAGTAATGTTGGAAATATGTGGCAGGGCCGGAAGTCTGTCTGCCCCACTGGCCCTTGAGCTAGACTTGCCTTTCAGACAAAGGTGATAAAGGGGTCATGGAAGACGGTGAAGTGCCTCTTTCTTTTGTTCAGGGGCCTTACCTGGCTCAGGCACCACTACAGCTACAACAGGACTGACCAGTGGAGGCAACTAAAACAAGATGTTCTAAGATGCTCAGGGGCAGGCAGGCCCTCCATCTGTCTTCGAAACCATCAGCATCACGTGGCCTCTAATTCCCCAAACGCAGCTGGCCCCAGGGGAGGGGGGAGGGCTGCTGAAAGGACAGAATCACCGCAGGGAAACGAGGAATTCAGTGTGTGTTTGGGGCACATTGGTCCCCAACGTAGTTTGTGTTTGCTGGTTGAAATGATCAGTTAATGGCCCCAGATCATCGCTCTCGCTATTGACTTTGGCAAGAAGGTTGATTGCAGGATAGGAGGGTGAAGCTGGTGGCTGACGGGGAGACCAAAGACTCTGGGACAACGAAATAACAAACTCAAATTCCCGGAAGTAATTGAAGAATTAAAGCATTGTTTATTCAGAAAATAAATAAAGTGCCCGTTGTGTGCCCCAGGCATTGTGCTGGAAGTGAGCCACACTGGTCCCACCTACCCCAGCCTCACCCTGGGGTTTGGCCTGACTTGGTCTCATTCTTTGTCCCTCCACCTCCTAGGCCTCTTTCTAAGACATGACCTTAGGGTTGGGCAGGCACTAGAGTGGCCGTTTAGTGGTAGCCAACCTCAGCTAAGGAAGATTTTAGTAGCCCATATTTTGTACTCAGAGTCACAGATGGTATAGAGCAGGGGCCACATCTGGCCTCCTGACTGTTTTGGTAAACAATTGTATTGGAACAGAGCTGTGCCCAATTGCTACAGTATTTTCTATGGCTGCCTTTACGCTGCACCAACGGAGTGGAGAAGCTGAGACACGGACTGTATATCCTAAAATATTTATGACCTGGTCCTTCTCAGAAAAAGTTTGCCCTGGTGTACAAAATGTGCCATTTCCATGTAAAGAATCAGTGGTCAAATAGGAGGTATACTCAGATTTCCTGATTTTCTTCTCGGAGACCCAAACCACAGACTGGCCTCCTCCTTAGGAAGTTCTTTTGTTTGGTCTTTGTGATTCCTGCCCCCTGGTGGAAGATGTTTAAAATATCAGGGGGCTGTGACAGAAAACAAAAACGGATAAATGTCTTGAAATCTTTGACCCAACAAGGTAGTTTAGAATCAAGACTACAGGCTCTCCGACTTCATGGGGCCTGATCTGAGTTCAGAAGTGTGACCCTGTTGAGTCTAGATGGCCATCCATGGAGCACAGAAAAACCAGGTAACTTACACCTATTTATTTTAGACTTGAGAAGTATTTATGTATTGATTTATTGATATTTACCATGCAGAGAGGTCTGTGGAACAGGCACAAACAAAGCAAACCTTTCTGATAGTGTGACAACCTAAAAATGTCTTTTGGGGAATGTTAAGTATTATGTAAACACTCAGTCTTATTATCATCTGGGCAAAACAGGTATTTTTGTGGTACTCTTGGGACTTTGGAGGCAAGTGACTATAGGAAGAACGGAGGGTCAGAGGTGTTTGCTTTCTTGCACAGGGTAGCATTACCCTCAGTCTGGCTAACCCAAGTCAGCCTCACTGGAAATCCCGCATCTCGAACGTTCTACCCTACAAACTTGCTTTTCTGGGGAGGGTGGGGGGGAACTCGGTGCCTTGGAAAGCCAAGGCTGAAGACGTGGCCCTGGAACACTCCTCACAACGGGGCTCATGAAGACTCTCCCAGGCCACCCGCCCAGATGCCTGTGTCCTCAAATCACACATGAAACCGTTCCCTTGACTCCTTTCCGGATCCCAGATCTTTTCCCCATTCTTGTTGGAATGCTAAGTGAGACTTTCAGCGTGTCCAAGAATTTGCCAGAACTGAGTGTGCCTTGGCGCCTTCCCCTGGATCACTGTCTTCTTGGATGTACATATCATGGTCCAGGAGGGATGGGCTGGACAAACATGAGGAGGGTCACCCTGTTCACACAACTCATGGGAGTCAAAGAAGAGGCACCATAATAAATCTTCTGGGAAATCGGCCAAGCTGACAGCAGGATCTGCAATGGAACGAAGGAACATTGGCAACTGCCACAGATCCAGTGCAGCTCAGCCCAGCACAGCAGACTTTACTGAGGGGCTTGCTTGGTGACAAGCCCATGTAGAGTGTTGAGTGTTGGGAAATCTGGGAGGAACGAGCCCCTGGCCTTGCTTTGGAGGCTTTCAGTGGAGGCCACTGGCCTTGGTCGAGGCCAGCTAAGGGGCAGACGTAGCAAGGAAGCCTGCGGCAGAAAGATCCGAGGCAACACCAGGGCACTGTTGGGTACATGCAGAAGCCCCACAGTCCTAGGCCTGACTCCGTGTCATCCGGTCATCCCTTACTCTTAAAGCCCCTTCCAATGCAAGGTCCAGAATTATCTCTGAATCCTCAATCTTGTAAAATGGGGTTGTCATTAAAAACATGAAGGGTGGGCCTACACTCTCCAGATCATGGCTCAGTGGGAATCACATTTCCCTCACAAAAGCCCTGTGAAGGAAGCAACCTAATTCCCACTTTATAAAAGGGAAAGTAACCCGGAAAGATGAACTGATGGGCCCCCAATCACCCAGGCTAGACATGGCAGAGCTGGGGATCCTACAGCTCTGGCCCCCAGGTGTCTACATCTGAGTCCCAAGGGAGGCCTGCAAGGGGAAGGCAGGTCCCAGAAGGGCAGCTTGAGGGCTGAGTCTTCCATACAGTTGTGCGGTTGACCCCCCACCCCCGAAGAAAGGACCCCCAGCAGAGGGAACCAGTGGGGGCTGAAATTCAGCCTGTGTTCTGATCTCTAGGCTATGTTCCCTGACAAGGTACTGGGCCTTCTGGAGATGGGTTCCCTTTTCTAATATGCACCCGAAGGGCATTGGAGGCCGGTGCTGGGCCTCTTGCGGGTGAACATGTAGTGAGGTGGGGTGTGGGGAGGGACAGAAGACCCATCCCTGGTTTCGTGGTGTGGGGAGGGCTGTGGACTTATCTTGTACACACCTGCTTCATATTATAGCTTTTATTATTATGGCTTCACCTGCTTCAGTCACCACCACCCCCATCCCCGAATGCCTATATGAAGCCATCCAGCAGAATATTTACCCATAAAATGTTTTTTTCCAAGACCAAGGCAGGAGATAGGAAAGAGGGAAGATGAGTAAAGCATATTGTCAACTTAGACATTAAAAAAGACGTGAAAAATACCATTTAGAATTAGCCCATTTCCAAATATCACAGCAGAAGGGAGTTCTAGGAAAGAATAACCAACAAATATTTCTTGAGTATCATGGGCCCAGTATTAAGCCTCTACTCTATCTGCAGACAGAACAATTAGTAATAAAAGCACTGGAATTCATCACAATCATAAACCTTTTTCACCCACTTGGGGTCCAAATGCAGTTAATCTCCTATTTTTCAAGCCCCTCCCCACCTACCATGTGAACAGCGAATCCAGTGTCCTCTTATCTGCCACATCCTCACCTTGAATTTCATGAGAAGGCTGAGGGCCTGCAGCTTAAAGGTATAAGGACTGGAACCCAATCACTGGACCACTGCTGTTCATCTTGCTGCCCTCGATCGTCGTGCTTTTGAACTCGGAATTGCCGGTTTAGAAGCTAACTTGGGATGGGGCACCTGGGTAGCTCGGTCGGTTGAGCATCCGACTTCAGCTCAGGGCATGATCTCGTAGTTTGTGACCTTGAACCCCACATTGGGCTCGCTGCTGTCAGCTGTCAGCGCAGAACCCCACATTGGGCTCGCTGCTGTCAGCAGAAGCCTGCTTCGGATCCTCTGTCCCCTTCTCTCTGCCCCTGCTCCACTTGTGCGCTCCCTTGCTCCAAGATAAATAAACGTTAAAAGAAGAAGAAGGAGAAGGAGAAGGGGAAGAAGGAGTTGCTAACTTGGGTCAGGCTGGTGGAATATGCCTGGTGGTGTTGCCCCAAACGCCCGTCCTGGTTATAGAAATTTTAGGTTCAAGTCTTGTGTTCAGCTATCTTCCCCCCAAACACAACCACTCTGCCAAGCAGGCAGTTCTGGAAAATCTTCTAGCATCAGCCACGCCCAGTCAGGGGTATCATCACCAGACCCTCCTCGGCAATACTTTTGGTTCTTACACTGAGCTGGGGTTACGAACCCAGGCTTCCCTTTTCCCTAAGTTAATTTTATTTCTGTGGCTCAAATGTCCCCTTCTATCCATGACCTTGGTCGGGAGCACCCCAGTCTACCCTCTCAGATCTTCCTATTTGCAAATGTTGGGAAGCAGGAGTTGGTAGCCTTATCATCTTCTCTCCCAGAAGATTCTCATGCTTTTTTCCTTACAAATTGGAACATTCTGTAATGTTCCAATTGCACTGGATTGGCCAATGTACCCACTGGACACACCAGTGGATACATCTGTCCATTGGATATACCTCCTCTTCAAGGTTTTGCATACCGGAGGGTTTACAGACTTGCAACCTCACCCTAGTAACAGAAAGTTCTCTCATCTCCTAAGGTCAGAACATGACAGGCCTCTTGTGTTTACATAACCAAGAATGACCTTTATATTACTCCCCCCGCCCCCAGAAAAATTAAATCCTCTAGATGATTGGGAGTCTCTACTTCTAGACATAAGAAAAGGTAGATTTTTATCTCTGCCTAAACAGAAGCCCTGGCACTAATGCGATACTATGGCCAATTGGGTGACAGAGCAATTAGTGAACAGAAAAACCCTTACCATGGGCTCCCAGTCCCTTCCTGCTCACTTTCTGTGGCCCAGCCACACGGTCCTTACTGGCCTTTTCCTAGCTGCTTCCCACTAACATCATCCTTCCGAGCAGGGTTGGCACTTTACTTCCTAAATATGTCATATTCGTTATATTCAGTGTGCGCTATTATCACAGAGAGGGAACAGACGGATAGAGGGGAATTAGGTATCTTGCTGGAGATGCCATCTAACGAGTGGATAGCGCCAGAATTCCCACGCAGGTCTGACTCCCAGCTCTGACGTCCCCAGCGCCAGATGTGATCGTGAGAGACCTCACACTGGTGTAAAAGCCAGAGTGCCAGGTGGCCAGCTTCGCGCTGGGGGGCAGTGCAGAGGGACTGCGACCCCGGGGCTAAACAAGGCCCAGGGGTGGGGGCGGGGAAGGCGGCCGGGACAGCCTCACCCGGCTCAGGCTGCCAGCCGCGGAGAGAAGGCGCTGGCAAGCGCCCAGAGAGGATCCCCCGCAAGAAATATATCGCGTGCTGACACTTTTATGACCTGGGCCCGCTTACAACACACAGGCCGGTGCACGGCTCCGCGTTCCCTGCCCAGCTTGAGATCACATGCTCGCCCCGCGGCTGCCACTTGGAGTCAGGAAAGCCCATATATTTCCCTCCTCGGATAGGCCTAGTGGTTCTCGGCAGGTGCAGAAAGCCAATAAATCACCAGGGAAGTCTCCGTGTATCTCTCCGTCAGGAGGCTTGTCATCTTCGCGGCCTTGATCCACATGAAAGCCGCCAGTGAGCGGGGCGGAGCGCTGGGCGGGGCGCGCCGGGACCGCCGCCACCTGCAGGGGGCGCGGCCGGGGCGCAGCCGGAGCGGGGGGGGGGGGGGGGGCGGAGTGGCTCGGCGAAGGTTCGCTGCTCCGAGGGGCCGCGGGCGCAGCGGCCCCTCCCCCCTCCCGCACGCGCTGCCCGCCGCTTTGAAGTCGGGCTGGTGGGGATCCGATCCGGGTGGGGCGGCGAGGCCCCCGGCTCCGCAGCGGGGCGGGTTACTATTCACATCACGTCCTCATGGCAGCTTCTCCGAGAGGAATGAAAGCTAGAAAGGAGGTTTCTGGACGGCCTCCCATCGCACCCGGGGAGGGGGGGATGGGGGATTCCGCACCACGCCGCCCTGTGTTGACATCCGTGCATGACCAAAAACTCCCTGAAGCTGCAGTGCGGGACTTGGGGGCAGTCCCTCTGGGCCGGGGCCCTCTTGGGTAACACGCCCTTTCCCGCGTTCCGTTTCTACCAGAAGGCAGCAGAGAGGTCCTGCTGGGGGAATCTGACGGACCTCGGCCACTTGCCTCTCTTGGACTGGAGCGCGTTTACTTCTATTCGGCACTGCCGCTTTCCTCGCGTGTCCGCGGCAACACAAACACCTGCCTCGCGGCGCCGGGGTGGGGGTTATAAATGAGGCAGTGAGTGCAAACGGCTTCGCGCGGTACCACACGTAGTAAAATCATGAAAAGGTGTTGCATTTTTATTACTTCGTCAAGTATAGAATGTTGGTTTTGGACTAGACGCACTCTAAGGCCACTTCTAGCTGTGAGCTGTGCCCCGGGTGCAGCTCGAGCAACGGAGCCCTCCTTGCTCGGGCACCTGCTCCCCGTCCCCTGCTTCCCCTGCTCACATTTACCATAAGGATCCGCGGGCTGAGGCAGGTCTGGGAAGTCGGACTGCTTTGGACGGGTGCCTTAGTTCAGAGGCATTTGGAAGTCTCCTGTGTTCTCATCACATCTGTGTGAGAGGCACCACAGGGTGCTGGATGGGAGACCACAGGCCTCTCACTGAGTGTTGGGGGTTACCGAGGGAACTGCTCTGAGCCACATGGCCATCTGTGCATCACAGACTAGCCCCCAGAGGCCTTTCCAGGGCCATGCTGACCTGCTCAGGTACCACGTGCCCCGTGCAGAGCGCTGAAAGCGGCAAGTTCCCTTAATGAGCCCTCTTTAATTTCCCTGTTTAATCTCTCACTCAACAGTTTTTCATCATCTCCCATATGAAAGCCACCAAGAAGCTGTTTTTTTTTTTTGTTTTTTTTTTTTTGGGCCTCAGGTTTGTTTTTTTTTTTTTTGTTTTTTTTTTTTCAGTGCAAATTGAGGGGGCGGCAATACCAGTGTTTTTCAACAGGGAGTTAGTTACTGGCTCAGGGGCCAGGACAGTCCTGGACAATGTTTAGCACCCGCACCCAGGACGTTAGATAACAGCAGAGCCCCCAGGCATGGGACTATCACAAATGCCCTCACATTTGCAGGCACTCTGAGCTGAGAATCACTGGATGATCCCATTTCCCTTCTAGCCCTACTATTGTATCAGCTTAGGGGTCCTGGTTCAGGTACTAACTGAGAACCCCACTGTGACTTTGGCCCGCTGGTTAATTTTTTAATAAAATCTGTATTATGGGATCACCATGTCTTATACTATGTGTTGCAGAGCTATTGTGTAGACATGATTTTAGAAAATGGATGTGAAAATACAGAAGAAGTCTCTGAAGGTGAGGTACTATTATTATTATGAGGAAATAATGATAATATTTCCTTAGTAATAGGTTCCAGGCGTTGCATGGACATCCATTTAATTCTAAAAGGATTCTTGAGGTAGGTTTTATTCTTTTCACTTCACATGTGAAGAAAACACATTAAAAGGATAAGTGATTTGCCCAAGGCCATGTAGCTAGAATTTGAACCCAGACTGAACACACAAAGCTCATGCATTCAATAATGCCCTCTACTTCCTGTTTATGTGGATCAGAAACGGCTTGTCCTCAGATCAGCACATTCTCCATCCATGAGCAATTTATACAGGAAGTCAGATGATTGGACTGTGACTTTTGAGAGATAGAATGAAGACATTAAGAAGCCTTAAGAAGGTCTTGCTTTTTTAAAAATTAATTAATTAATTAATCTATTTACTTATTTATTTATTTAGAGAGTGAACAAGCAAGGGAGGGGCTGACAGGGAGAAAGAAAATCCCAAGCATGTTCCATACTTGCAGTGTGGATTCTGATGCGGACTCAAACTCACGAAGTGTGAAATCATGACCAGAGCTGAAACCAAGAGTCAGCTGCTCAACCGACTGTGCCCCAGGAAGGTCTTGCTCATATGTCGCTCTGCTCTATTATCACCATTAGCGTGACTCTCCAATTTTTTTCTCTTGTGCCTTTCCTGTCCCGTCTGTGAGAATGAAGGCTCCTTACGGTCACTTTTAATCTCTTGTGTATCCCATTATTTCCCTATAACTCTGTTCCCACTGACTATTGTACATACCCACACATACCCCACACACCAGAGCTAGGGTTGCCAGATTTACCAAATACAAATACAGGATGTCCAGTTAAATTTGAATTCCATATAAACAATGATTATTTTAAAATATAAGTATGTCCCATATGTTGCTAGGACATACTAATATTTAAAGATTACTTGTTGTTTATGGGAAATTCAAATTTAGTTGGGTGTCCTTTATTTTATCTGACAAGTCACATCTAACCAGAACCCACCAATATCCCAGTGCTCCCCAGCCTTCAAGTCCAACAGCACAGGGAAGAGCAGGGCACTGGATAAGACATGGGAAGAGACCCCAGAACACAGAAGTCTTTGTCCTGGGGGTATTCTCAGTCCAGTTGAAAATAGAGAAATCTCAAAAGGCAGCTGTGAGACACTTGTCTTGAGCCTCAAACCAGCAAATCATGCTGGACCTCTTCCTCACCAGTGGTCTTACATTCACTCCTTCCCCTCCCCACTGGTCTCACCCTTTCTCATTCTCTCTGGTACATTTACTTCCCTCCATCTTCAATTCTGGTCCATTTTCTCAACCATTTGTGTCTGAGGGATGGCAACAACTTCCTAACTTGGCTTCCTGTTTCCATTCTTGATTCTGAATGCCCCCCCCCCACACACACACCACACTGATACCAGAGTGGTCCCTGCGTTCTTTCAAAATACCACGTTTCCTCTGATGATCATAGTAATCCACGTTCATTGTAGAAATATCAGTAAACCCCATAGGAACAAAGAAAAACATTCCAACCTTCCCTGGTTATTTTTCCATTCAAAGTTCATGCCAGTTTCTCATTTTCTACACAGTAGGACCCAACCTCCGAGACTGAATAGTCCAGAGCCCTGTAATCTGGCCTCACCTGCTTCTCTGCCTGACACAGTCTGGCTCGTACCCCAAACTCGAGTCCTACAACAGTCTTCCAGTTCCCCTAGGTAAGGAGCCATGCTCTTTGTCCAGGCCTTTGCAAAGCCTTTGTTTTCTTCTTCCTTAACTGGCTTCTCTACAGTAACAAACTCCTATTTGTACTTGAGAACCCAGTTCCAATGTTACTTCCTGGACCTTTGCTTCCCAAGGCAGTCTTAGAAATAATCTCCTTAGTGATCCTATAGTCATCTATGCTTTCACAGTTCTTGTAAATACCTTTCTTGTGGATTTCTCGAAAAGAATGTGTTGGGGTGGTTCAGTCCGTTGAGTGTCCAACTTGGGCTCAGGTCACGATCTTGCAGCTCATGAGTTCAAGTCCCATGTCGGGCTCTCTGCTGACAGCTCAGAGCCTGGAGCCTGC
The DNA here is from genome assembly GCF_016509475.1 of Prionailurus bengalensis. Classification (NCBI taxonomy): domain Eukaryota; kingdom Metazoa; phylum Chordata; class Mammalia; order Carnivora; family Felidae; genus Prionailurus; species Prionailurus bengalensis. The sequence continues at coordinate 102,562,535 of NC_057345.1, read as the reverse complement.
TTCAGATTCTGTGTCTTCCTCTCTCTCTGCCCCTCTCCTGCTCACACTCTGTGTCTCTCTCTCAAAAATAAACATTTAAAAAAAATTTTTAAGAAAATAGCATGTATAAATTACTTATTTACACATTTATCATTCCATGTAAACTGTGGAGTCCTTAAGAGTAGAAACCACAGATCTCTGATGCTAGTAAAGTCTTGACATAATCAGGAGCTGAATAAAATGCTGGTTAATCACTAAATTATGTAATTAGTGGAGCTCATTCCTTTCCCACATGCTTCATGCATTCCACCGATGGCCTCATACAAATTGTTCTACCAACTAAACACTGATTTAAATGCTGTTATTACTTGCCACTTGCCAATTCAAATAGATTATAAATGTCTGTAATCCTCCACCGTAGCTATTTCGGGGCTAGGCATAAATATTTGTTGAAAGACTGAAATATCTTCCCACAGACCTAGTAGAGGATGCAATTCACAGCAGATGGTGGAAGGACCCATTTAGGGATTCCGGGGTCTGGGTTCCAGTCTCTGCTTTTCCAAGCTGTGTAAATTACTATGGTGCACTGCATCTTAGTGTCCTTGCCTAAAAAGCGTGGAGATGGGTCCAGGTGATCTCCTAGTCTCCTTCCTGCCATCTTTAAAGGACAAGGAACTTAGAATCTTACCAGCTGTGACTCGAACATATTGGTGATGATGGCTAACAGTCATTAACTAAGTGCTGTATAAGTGATAAAGTTAAAGCACATAGAAGTCGAATGCCTTTCTCGATTACTCAGCGGGTGACAGAGCTGGGCGTGAACGCGGTGAATCTGGTTGCAATCCTGGGCTCTTTCACAAATCATCTCTAAAGTTTCATTTCACCTGGACACCCCCGGGTCTCTAAACTCGTTAACGTGGAAGTATAGGCGCCAGCCTCCACAGCCCCGTCTTAGGCACTTAGAGCGTTTAGGTCCTGTTCTGCTGCAAGAGGGTTTCAGAGGTGACATCACCAGGGTAGAGTGGGAGGGACTTGGACCCAGAAACCGCGGAACTCGAACACGAGCCTCAGCTCGATGTCACGCCGGCTGTGGGAACCCGGGCTCCCGAGCTCAGTGGGTCTCAGTGTTCTCCTCCCCGAAACGGTTGACAAAGCTGGTCCTGCCCTGCTCCTCCCAACAGACAGCCCTGTTCTGAGGATCAAAAGAACGAGAATACGTGAGAGTGCTTTGTAAATTGTGAAGTGCCATACAAATATGAGTTATTATTATTTCCAGCTGGGGTTGTCTGGGACTACTTCAATGCGGGCATTATAAATGATTGATAAGACTTTATGTGGTATTTGTGCTTTAAGGGGGAACAAGTCTTAAGTCAAATGACTAAAACTCTGGTATGGAATGCTGGTTGCAGCGCCCTAGACAGAGGGATTTGGGCAAGTGAGTGGGGGGGAGGGTTTGGGCCCAAATCCAAAAATACCACTCTTAAGTTAAGCTGAAGCTAAGTCTCTAAGTTAAAGCCGAACTTAGATTCCAGGGTTAGGAATTGCTATTATATGTTGATTATTATTTAATTATTCATTGGAGAGGTCAAAGAAAGTAAAAATATCCGCAAATGTTTATTTGAGTGCTTCCCTCGTATCAGGCATTGCTCTGAGTATTTTAATGTGTTTTTCTTTTTTTTTTTTTTTTTTTTTTTGAGAGAGACAGAGCCAGTGAGAGAGGGGCAGAGAGCAGGAGACACAGAATCTGAAGCAGGCTCCAGGGTCTGAGCCGTCAGCATAGAGCCTGAATGCAGGGCTCGAACTCATGAGCCGTGAGATCATGACCTGAGCCGAAGTCGGATGCCCAAACGACTGAGCCGCCCAGGCGCCCCTCTAAGTATTTTATATGTACATATATTTAATTCTTAAAACAATCCGGTGAGATTAATAGCTCTGTGGGAAACAGGACTATCCACATTTTCCGGATGGGAGAAATAATGCTCAGAGAAGTTACGTAGCTTTTCTGGGGTCACATAGCTAGTAAATGGTGGAGCTTGGGTTTGAACTCGGTCGTTCTGACCCCAGATAGAAGGAGGGAGGGAGAAAAAGAAAAGGAAAGAAAAACATCTGAATACTGAGTATTCCTTGAATAAATCATTCTGGGACCTGGGGGAGGCAACTAGACAGAGATCCAGAACCAAATAATTTCCAAATGAAACATGTCCTCAGGGAATCAAAGAAAGATCGAGGGGCCTCTCCTTGTTGTAAGGCACAGTACGTCCATCTTTACATCTGCGGCCTGTGACGGAGCCACTATCACTGAGAGGAAAAGATAAACTGGGTGCTATGGAGACACAGAGGAAGGGCGACAGTGAAGGCTGGGAAGGCCTCCTGGCAGAGTTGATGTCCCGGTGAGTCTTTGAGACTTCAGAGGATCCAGCCACAGAGTTGGGGAAGGAGGCCTGAAACCACAGAGCGTGGGTAGAGCTACAGGTACGTAGGTAGGATTATAAGCATGAGGTGATGCGGAAGAGGTCAGGTGGAAGGCTAGAGGGAGACTAGGTCAGGTCACTACTCCAGGCAAGAGGATTTGAGCCCAATAGCTAGGGAAGTCATAATAGAGCTACAAAGAGACCAAAGTGATATTTAGGAAGTGTTTTTTGAGGCATTTAGCGACTGGCTGGAGGTGTACATCAGAGAGCCCTGTTGACACCTGTGTCTTGACTCAATGGCTGGAGAGATGTGGAACCACCCACTCTCGAAGGTTTGGAGGGCTGAAGAGGAGCGATTCTGAGAGCTGGGTTTGTCCAGCAGCAGATTAGAAAAGATAAATGCGAAGCTCTGGGAAGCAATCAGGGCTACAGACAGCCATTTGGTTTGTTAAGTTTATTAACTACTAGGTGTCAACATTAATTTAGGTGCTACACTCGGAAGTCAGGATAAGGCAGGTGATGACAGACAATCCCCAAATCTTAGGACAAAACCAAAAGTTTATTTCTCAGTCATACTATACATCGAGTATGTCTTGTTCAGGGGCTCTGAGGGCCCATAGTGCCATCCGGGGACCCAGGTTGACAAGGCTGCAGCATCCTGTAACTTCGGCATCTAGAACACGAGTCCTCCTCAGTCATCTGGGCAAGAGAAGAGAGAGACTACAGAATCATATGTGGGCCTTTTTATCCCCCTATCTGGAAATGACATACCTCCCATCTGCTCACATTTCATTGCCAGATTTGGCTTTATGGGCCCACCCAACAGCGGGGGCCTGGGAAATATAGAGGTGCAAGGATTATTTGTGGTGAATATTACTGGATCTGCTGCATAAGGCATCAGAATATGGGAGGTGAGTAAATCCAGGAGAGAAAGGATGGATCGATGGAGCCCATAGAGTGGCGAATGATAGAACCTTTTAGAAGTGACAGGTGACAGAGGAGAGGAGCCCAAGGAGGAGGCTGAGAAGTGGCATTGAAAGACGTAAGAAGTAGAAACCAATAACATCACGCAAGCTGAGGAAGTACATAGGTCTGTGAGGAGGTCCAGGGTGGCAAATGTGGATAAAGACTGACATTTGTAGTCTATTTGACAATCAAGAGAGATCGGGAGCACATTTCAGTAGACGTGTTTCGGTGGACTGAATATTTAACTAGATTTGTTTTAGAAAACAGGGTGACTCTGAGGCCACAGTTCTGAAAGAAATGTCCTGAAACGTGTTCTGAAAGTAATGGAGGCAGTTCAGTTTACCTCACAATGTTATTTAAAATGCTTAATAAACTTTCAATTGATGACTATCTCATAGGGTAAACAAGACCTGTAAAAGTACAGACCATGATAACTGGAATGGACCATAAGCTGTGTCAACTGTCCAATGAAGAGAGAGGTTGACCCCTTACTCACTGATATCCTTACGTTGTGACAATATCAGAAGCTGAGAGGTTCATCCGAAGTGCGGTTACTGCTCATTAATAGTATTCCTTGGATTGAACTGGGAGCTCCCATTTGTGGTTTCCCAGCATCCCCAAGAGAAGAGGGTGTCAGTATTCCCTTTCTGTTTTTTCGCTTGAGAAAACCGAGCTAAGGAACAAAATGAATAGTCGATGATGTCTCAAGCATTTCTGGGGAAAAGGAACACAGAAGAGACATTTGTTGAATACGTGTTACGTGCCAGGCAAGTCCTATACATAATTGTTTTTAATCTTCATAACCACTTAGTAAAAGGAACCTCTTTTCTCCTCATTTTATAGACGTGACAAAAGTGAATAGAAGGCCGCAGTTTTCAGACTCCAGGGGCTTCATTCCATTGGCTGTCAGCTAAGTGGACTCTGAAAGGGGGCCCCACGTCTGTCTCTCACACGACTGCTGTGACTTTCTCAGCACCCATCAGTCCAAAGCCGCTAGGAGGCAGATGAAAGGCGTCACGGACCTGTGGACTGCCGCTATGCCTTCATAGGGACTGACTTCCAGCTTTTAGCCACATGCATGAAAGAGGCTGTTCCCATCTGCTGACCTGTCAGGCTGCCCCTCTCTTGGGCTTCTTTCCTCCCTCCTTGGAGTTTCTTCAATAAAACATTTCACTCCCTTGAAAGCATCTCTCCTGAGTGGCATGGGGAGGGCCCAATATGGTTCCATTTAGCTCTCCGGGGATGAGAAGGAGGCATCCTTCCTTCACATAACTTTCCCAGCAAGTGGTGTCTCTGTTTCCTCTCCCTCAAAAACTAGGAACAAATAAATTCTGGTTAACACAGACTCCCAGCTCACAGATCTCCTGAATCCCATGCCACACTTTCTGCTTCACCGCGGGTCTCCTGGATCCTTAGATGCCTGATTCCCAGAGAACTGAAGGGAGAATTGAGTGTGAAGCCACCTTCTGGTCATGCTATGAATTTCACCTTTCTTGGCCGCTTCAGAGAACAGAGAGGTTCTGGTCTTTCTCTCCACCTCCCCTTCTGCACTGGGCGGGGAGAAGAATCAACTCTGCCCGGGGTCCCCTGGGGCGCATGGACATAATTGACAAACCCATGTGTGAGGAAGGACAAATCAGATTTTCAAATGGTACAGAAGAGAGGTTTGTCTTCTGGCTGGACTCCCCTTTTAGTGTTTTCCCTTCCCCCTCCACTGCCTAGAGCTGGGTCCTCTCCCTGGACCTATTTTACTCTTCTGTGGCTGCTCTTTAACTTCATGAAAGTACTGACCAGAATCACCTGGAAGACTCAAGAAAACAGAGAGATGGTGGAAGCCAGTCCCCACAGTTTCTGATTTGCATTTCACTGAGAATTAGCATCTCACTGAACCTCAAAGTGGTTCAAACCCTGAGTGGGCCTCAAAGGTGGATGCAAATTTGAATCACTTTTTAAAAAAAATTTTTTTAACGTTTATTTATTTTTGAGACAGAGAGAGAGACAGAGCATGAACGGGGAGGGTCAGAGAGAGGGAGACACAGAATCTGAAACAGGCTCCAGGCTCTGAGCTGTCAGCACAGAGCTCGACGTGGGGCTCGAACTCACGGACCGCGAGATCATGACGGAGCTGAAGTCAGCCACTCAACGGACTGAGCCACCCAAGCGCCCCGAATCACTTTTTTTTAAGGGGCGCCTGGGTGGGTCCATTGGTTCAGTTCAGGTGGTGATCTCATGGGTTCATGCGTTGGAGCCCCAAGTTGGGCTCTGCATTGACAGTGAGGAGCCTGCTCAAGATTCTCTCTCTCCTGATCTCTGCCCCCCTCCCACTTGCGCTGTTTCTGGGTCTCTCAAAATAAATTAACTTGAAAACAAACAAACAAACCATCGTGTGTATGTATGTTGGAGGTAGTTTCTGCAGGCCGGTTAGCACATTGGTAGTTTGTTAAAAATGCCTCCCTCCCCTGGGTGATTCTGGAGAGCAATCAGGCTGAGAATCTCTGTAAATTCAGATCAGGTCCTTAACTCCTGAAGGTTTTAGATCTGAGTAGTGTTATTTAAGAAACTTTCCCTCCTAAATTGTCCAGATCCTAAGAAATACATTTCTTTTTTTTTTTTTTTTAATTTTTTTTTTTTCAACGTTTATTCACTTTTGGGACAGAGAGAGACAGAGCATGAACGGGGGAGGGGCAGAGAGAGAGGGAGACACAGAATCGGAAACAGGTTCCAGGCTCTGAGCCATCAGCCCAGAGCCCGACGCGGGGCTCGAACTCACGGACTGCGAGATCGTGACCTGGCTGAAGTCGGACGCTTAACCGACTGCGCCACCCAGGCACCCCAAGAAATACATTTCTTAGGGACATGTGCAGATTGGGGGAAGAGAAGGGCATTTTATCCAAAGAAGTTAAGCTCCCTCCATATTCTGCTGCCTGCTTAAGCTGGAGTGGTGCCCAGCATGGAACTCTGAAGACAGTTAAGTTCTAGCTCCACCCCTTATGACTGTGTGACTTGGGACAGCTATTCAACTTCTCTAAACCTCAGTTTTCCCATCTGTGAAATGGGACAATAAGCACATCTATTCTATAAGGTTATTATGAAGAATCACTAAGACACTCCCGGCCCTCACACATGGAATTCTATTAAAGACAAATACTGTGTTACCATTATGGTAGTTATCACTAGTGTTCATTTTATAGCCCTTTGGATCAGCGATGGGAGAGCTAGTGAATTCTTGTCCTGACTCCAAGCTTGAGGGACTACCCCCCCACCCCGCCCTGTGAGTTGTAAGAGATATGGGCTTGAGGCCTGAGAACTTTTCCAATTCCAACTTCAGCTCCATAATTTGTTATCTGTCAGTGATCCATCCTAACCACCATCTTTGCCAGAATGCCTACCACAGTCCTTAAACTCTACCCGTCCACACCTAACATATGATCTTGCCATGAAACCTGCCCTCACATCCTGTTGGATCTCTCTCATCTACCATCTACTCAACTGCCCACGCTAAAACCCTGGGAGTCATTCTAGACTCCTCCCTCTTGTTCCCTGCCCATCATCACGATCAAAAAAAAAAAAAAAAAAAAAAAAACAACCAAAAAACAAGTAACCAACCAAGCAAATGAACAAACAATTCACAAATAATCACTTACCGGGTCCTGCCTACTCTTTTGATTCTTAAATCAATCTTATCTGCTCCTACCCCCGTTCAGGCTCTCACATCGGGACTATTTTAACGGTCTCTTACTTATCTTTATTACTAACTCCTTTTTCTCTCTCTCTATTCTACTAATCCTCAGTCCTCCTCTCCCGTGTACCATGTTACTACCAGAGAGACCTAAATATGATCGTACTGTTCCCTGCTCAAAACTCCCCAGTGGTTTTCTATCACCTACCAGGTCGAACTGAGCTTGCGACACAGACACCTGCAGGCAACACAAACTGATGGCAAGGACTGAGTGGAGCTACATGCACTCAGCTGTTTGCACTATGACCTGCCTATGTATGTTGCTTTTTATTTTTTATTTAATTTTATTACATATATATGTATGCAACATATATAATATACATTATATTATATGTATATATTTATTTTTTATATGTTATAAAAGAGATCCTATATATATATATTTAAAGTCTTTTATTTATTTTGAGAGAAAGAGTGTGAGCATAGGAGTGGCAGAGAGAGAGGGAGAAACAGACAGAATCCCAAGCAGACTCCGTGCGGTCAGCGCCCTGACATGGGACTCGCTCTCATGAATGGCAAGATCATGACTGAGTCGAACCGAGTGGGTCACTCAACCGACTGAGCCACCCAGGGGCCCCTAGGTACATTGCTTTTAAAAACTCTGTGCAAACCAAACAAAACGTCTCCTAGTTGTGAAGCCCTCAGGCCACCAGTCTGAATCACTCCTGGTCTACCATGTAAATGCTAACTTCTTTGGTATATCCTCAAGGCCTTTCCCGATGAGGCTCTAGTTACCTATCTAAGCTGGTCCTAACTTCTCTCTCCTTGCACTTCATGCATGAATAATCCAGAATTACATGTAGTTTTCTCAATAGGTCATGTGCTCTTGTACCTCGTGTTTTTTGCTCATGCTGTGCCTTCTACATAGAATGCTTCTCTTTTCAATATGCTGGCCAAATCTAGTTTATATCTGACAGCTCAGTTCCAAGGCTACCTATAATACAGCTTCCCCCGGATTAACATAGTTCTCCCTCTCTTACTCCTAATCTGCCAATCTAACAGTGCCCCTAGTGCGCTGAAATTACTTATTTGTATATCTATTTCCTCCTCTAGTCACATAAACTCCTCAAAATTGGGGGCTATCTTTTCATTTTAGTATCCCCAGCTTTTAGCATGGTGTCTGGCATAGAGTCTAATGAATACACATAGGGAAGAATGTCATTAACATTTCAAGTGCTTCCTGAATTCCAGGCACTGGCCTAAGCACTTTACATGCATTGTTTTAATCTCTGTATCAGGTCTACCAATGATGAGCAGAAAGGGTTCCTGTGTGACATATACATGGGCTGTTTCTAGGAGCCCCATGCTCAGCTGAAAATGATAAAAATGTATTAAAAATGACTAGGGTTTGAGCATCAGGGATGGTCCAGAGTGACCCATAATTACCTCTATCCTGCTATATCGAAATTATAATATAATGAAGTCCTTGAGGACAGATCCTGCAGTTTCTGTCTCAGAATTCTCTGCACATGATAACACTCTTGGCACACAGTGGGACCTGTGTAAATTTAGATATATAAATGAATGGAAGTTCTCATAGCTTTCTTACTATATGAGTTTGGGAAGCTCTGAAATTCTTGCTACAAGTCCCTGGCAGGCTCGTGGTTTCTCTGACTTTTTCCTTTAGAAATGTGCTGGGTATCTTGGATACATAGGTTATGTATTTTTTGACTATGATCATACACTATATCTGAGATAAAGGGAAAAAGAGAAAGGTGGAGTAGAAAAAGATAATATAAAAGACGGAAAATAAAGAAACATAGGAATACGGGAATTAAAAAACACTAGCAGCTATTATTACTACATGATTTCAACGTGAATCTTCAACACCTTTTATTTTCCTTGCTAAAAAAATATTCCTGCAATTAAGCTATATGACCACCAGATGTCAGTAAAGTAATAACATGTCTCATCAAGATTTACCAAAACCTGGAGTTACTGACTACAGCTTTAAGCTCAATCTCCTTCAGAGATTTGTAATTATGAAGCTCCCTTGTGACACTGATGGAAAACACACTTTATTAAAACATAACGCTAAGGAAACAAAGTAAGAACCAAAACATATAATGCTCTTCAAGAAAAACATAAAAGTATCCACATTCTTCAAACATCTAAATGTATTTCTTGACTTTGGTATGATAGCTAAAATTCCTAGCTCAAATTTCAACTGTTATAGTCCTTTTGACAATTTCAAACATTAGATAGAGATGTTAAGTTTGGTTCACTCACCTATACAAACTGTTATCAATTTCTTTCTTCCCATTTGTCATCCCTGCCCACCCCTACCCACCCTTCACTACACACACATAGCCACCTGTCACTCAGAGTTTGTGGAATGACCTTGTGTTCAGGATGCAATAAATTAATACTTACTTCCATCACTGATTCTCATATCATTCTGAATGAACCTCTTTTAAGTATCTGTAAATTTCATCTTCTTTACATGAGGAAAATTAGCTAACCCAAAAGTTTTTCAATTTCATCCCTAACTCTCTGATCAATTATATTAGACTCCCTCTCTACCTTTCCTCATCTCAATTATGTTATATTAACATCTTCATGTTTTAATTGTTTTGAAACTATATAGTGCTGAATTGTATTCATCTACCCTAGTTCAAGGATTGGCTTTAGGAATCCCCCTGCAGCTGACAGTGAAGGGGTGGCCAGGTGTTGACCCTTAGATAGAAATGAATTTGGTTCTATCTCTTCTTTCTGCTTTTGGGAAAGGTAAGTGTGTCCTTCAGCATAGGAAAGGTCATGCTGCAGAACAAGCAGGTCCAGAATTTCAGTGGCTTAAATCAAAAGTGTATTTCTCACCCACACTGCAAATCCAAATCAGGTGAACAGAAAACCTCTGCTTACTCAGGGACACGGTTGATGGAGTGTCCTTCCTATGCATGGAGTAAGGTGTCTCAAAGTCACCATAGTCATGTCAGCTGGTAATAAGCCGAGTCAGAGGGTCTTCTCATTTAAATCCTCTGGCCCACCTCACTTCTGCCCACAATCCATTGTCCAGAGCTAATCATATGGCCAGGTCTAACTTCAAGGTGTGGGGAAGTGCAGTCCTCCACGTGCCCTTAAAGAGAGGGGAACTAAGTACTGGCCAATGGTAGAAATATGTGTACGGTCTGCCTTAAATCTCTAAATATTTAATGCTGACTTCTTAATATGTGAAGAACATACCTATCCCCTTTCCAAGAAGACAACCTAGGTATCTCATCAAGCTGGGCATTAAATTCAGTCTATGATCTCTGAATGAAGCACAAATGTTCCTTCATCATGATATCTTACATTGTAATTTCTACATCAGGTCTGGAAGTGGCATCTTTTGGTCTCAAAAGCTATGAACTAAAAAGACAAGTGATCTGCCCCCAAATCCATTCCCCAGTGAGGGAGGGACAGGATCACCACAATAAACACTCCTTGTAAGAAAGGGGAAGAAGTTCTGAATCCTGCTGTTTAAGCTTTGGAGGCCTCCTTCCTTGGAGCGGAAGTGTACTTTGACTAATCTCTGATTCTTCAGGTTGAAAGAGCTACCCCACCCCCCATGCCAATCCATTTTTCTCTATCGCTGCTGTGTCTACCCTCATAGGTTCTTTCTTTTCTTTTGTCTTTCTTAACTACATCTGAAATAGACATTAGAGGATATGATGTCTTAGGGGACCGAGAATTTGTCCCAGCCCACTTCCTACTGTAGAGGCCCAGGTCTTAAGAGTCACTGTCTCTTAGTCAAGGCCTATGATTCCTTGGTGTACAATCCTCTCAAAACTCACTAGACTGCGACTCCCCTTGTATTGGATTTCAGTCAGCTTTATGTGGCACTCACCACATCTTCCCATATTTGTTATTCTTTGCTTTCCCACCCCCATGTCTATCTCTGGACTTAATTTGAGTACATGCCACACCTTTATTTTCTTTCTTTGAGCACTTTTATCCAACCAAAAGGATTCACTGGGCACCTGCCCTTCATTGGATCTTTACCAATGAACACACATCTCTCCATTCAGAGGTTTAAACAACTGTGTGTGGTGACTATGTTCTTAATGTGATCCTCTCTGCAAGGCTGAGATTTCATGAGCCTTTGTTGCTCACAGGATTTCTCATTCTTACCTTTTTAGTTAAGAACTGAGAAGCAGTTGACTTTGCAATGTCACTAGTCCCTGAATTTTGGGATCCCCTCTGTTCTCTTTCATTGCTTGCTTGCTTGCAAGCAAGCGGATTCTTTTCTGAGTCATCTCTTTCTCGTAGTACCTTGCCAAATATAGCCAGCTGAAACTGGCACACACCACAGTATTCTGTTTTCCAGCATCTTCTCATAGATCTATACATTAATTAGGTGCATAAATGAAGGTGGCACCTTTGCCAAATGTTTTCCCATTAAATAATGTGGGCTGTCAATGTTCCAGCCTCCAATATTAGTTTTTTCACCACCTACCACCTCGCCTATAGGCCAATGTCACATGTTTTTTGTCACATTGGGTTTTTGTTTGCTTGTTTTTGTTGTTGTTATGATAGCATCCTTCCTCTGGCTCCAATGTGTGTATCAATCAGAATAGTCTAGGCTATGCTTTGGCAAGGAACAGCTGTCGAACTTCAGTGGTTTGGGACAAGTGTGTTGGTCACTCACATGGTATGTTCAACAGATTGGCAGGAAATCTCTGTGCATTGTAATCCCCAGGAACCCAGGCTGTTGCAGGCTCTGTCACACTCCCAATATGAGAGGCTGGCATTAAATGTTGCAGCCTGGAAGTAACCCACATTACTTACCCTCACAACTCGTTGGGCAGGACTCAGCATGTGGCCCAACTCCATTCAAAGGGTCATAGTCTTCATCCACTCAGTGGTTTTGGTTTTCTGGCTTCCTTATCTCCACATACACAAAACAGGCCACTGGCCATAGTGTCTGTCCTACTACACAGCTTCTCTATGCACTTCAGTGTATAGGTTTGTGAAAAAAGCAAGGTGATATGACCACAGATTCCCTCTGACTTTGGTGAAGGGAAAGGATTGGGAGCTTACTGGGGACTGGAACCACCAGCCCAGACACAACAGCTTGCCACACCTGTAAGACTGATGAGGGAGTGTTGCAGAACTTGACGGAGAACAACCAACAACAGTTCTTTCCGCAACTTCCTCCACTGAGCCTTGCCGAGTTCTCATCTACACAAGTAGCTGGTAACCGCAGACCTCTGAACCTTCCAGCTCCTCACGGCTGTGATGTCTACCCTACGTTTTCAGAAACAGATGTTGCAGCATGTTTTCATCTCTTCTCATTCCTACACTGGGGTTATTTCATTTTCCTCTGAAGGTCTCCTTTTGGGATTGATGAAAACTCTGTGATGGTAAAGGAGGCCCTTTCCCGTTTCCTACCCCAATTCCTCTTCTGTCAAGTTCCACGGTTTCCGGTGAAGGAGTTACTGCCACGGAATCTTCAGGCTTCCTTATGAGGTTTGGTTTTGGTTAATGTCTGTTAATGATCCAGAGAGAGGTGATAACTGCATATTAATGAGGTTCACAAAGGAGCCAAATTGAAAGCTGTTGCAGACTCCAGCGGTGGCAGCAATAAACCAGAACTCTGGAGAGAACTAACAACCAGGGACAATACATGTGGTGAAACCCACACATGTGATACTGACTCTTCAGGGCAAAGAAGAAGTTCAGGCATTTTTTTTTTTAAAGAAAGGGAAAGAAACAGTGTGGAAAGCAGCAGTCAACAGAAGGCCTCAAGGATGCAATGAAAAAATGAATGCTGAGGTTGTAAAAGCCTCAGTGTCACTGAGAGAGGACTTTGAAAAGCACGCGGCAGTCGCATCCACCTCCACCCGTGATGGTCACATGACCTGGGTCAGCATAGCTTAGAACACAGCTCTTGGTTCTGGGGTAGGCATGTAACTTGACAGTCTAACGAGACTCATTCTGGGATAATTTTTGTTACTGGAACTAGTGTGAAAATAAGCTTTTTTTCTACAAGGACTTCAACTTCTATGGCTATGAGTTATTCAGGTCGTGATTGAAACAACACAGGAAGAAGCAGAGCTGACAGTGAAGAGAGGGAGACAGAGACGGAGAGAGACAGAGACAGAGAGAGAGAAAGAGAGAATGTGAGCCCTTGGGAACCAGCCATAACCCTTTGAATTGTTCAGTTATTTGTATTAACAAATTCTTTCTTGGCTTCTTCATCTGGAAGTAAAAGGGTACTAACCCACGATAGGTTTTCAAACATGTTGCCCTTTCTTTTATATCCTTTACTTTCTAGCTATACTGGGTGCCTCCAATTTCCAGGGTATTTGGGAAAGTTATTCCTCTGAGGACTTGCTCAGGCAGTCTCCTCCTTTTGTAAGGAAATAACACACATCATGCTATATTTATTTGTAGAAATCTTCCCAACTTCATGGTCCAACCCAGACCATCTCTTTTTGGACATCCCTCCTGAATGTGCAGGGGAACGTTGTGTTTCCTTTCCTTGCTTTACCCTGTGAAGAGACAAAGAGACTGAAGAGGAAGAACAAAGTTAGAAGATGAAAATGATTTGATTTGATACAGATTTATGTTGAAGAGGACCTGGTCTGATTGATTTAAATTTTTTTTTAATCTTATTCATTTTTGAGAGACAGAGCATGAGCAGGGGAGGGGCAGAGAGAGAGGGAGACACAGAATCCGAAGCAGGCTCCAGGCTCCGAGCTGTCAGCACAGAGCCTGATGCAGGGCTTGAATCCACAAACCGTGAGATCATGACCTAAGCTGAAGTCGGACACCCAACTGACTAAGCCACCTGGGTGCCCCTCATTTATATATATATATAAATTTATATTTAAATTTAAATTTATATATATATAAATATATATATATATAATTTATACTTGTTATAATGTATATTATATACATATATATTATATACATATATATACATATATATATAATTTCTTAAGGAACTGACGCCCATGGTTGTAGGGGCTGGCAAGAATGAAATGGCAGGGCAGGCTGGCAACTTGGGCAGGAGTTAATGTTGAGTCTTGAGGCAGAATTTCTACTCCAGGAAATGTCAGTTTTGGTTCTTCAAGACTTTCAAATGATTGGATGAGATCCACCCACATTCCTGAGCATAATCTTTACTTAAAGCCCACTGAGTGTGGCTGTTGACCACATCTACAAAATACCTTCACAAAAAAGTCTTTAAAAAATACCTTTGTAGCAACACCTAGACTAGGGTTTGAGTATATAACTGGGTACTATGATAGCCTAGCCAAGTTGGCACAGAAAATTAGCCATCACGTATCAAGGCAATGTGATATTGGCATAAAGACAAACAAACGGATTAATGGGATAGAATAGTCTGGAAATAGAGGTACGCACATATGGACAACTGATTTCAACAAAAGTGCAATAGCAGACAGCGGTGAAAAATAATGCAGTAGATCAATTGGACATCCATATGCAAAAAAGTCAACTTTGATCCCTACCTCTCACCATATACAAAAATTAACTCAAAATGGATTATAAGCCTAAATATCAATCCTAAAGGCATAAAATTGCTGGAAGAAATCAGAGGAGAAAACCTTTGTTACTTTGGGTTAGGTATGGATTTCTGAGATGCAGTACCAAAAGAATTATCCATAAAAGAACACACTGATAAATTGGGCTTAATCAAAAATTTAAAAGGTAACTGTTAAGAGAATGAAAAGAGAAGACACAGACTGTGAGTAAATATTTGCAAAACACACATCTGATAAATGACCTGTATCCAGTATTTGGGAAGAACTTACAAAGTTCAACAATAAGGAAACAAACAACATGATTAAAAAAATGGGTCAAAGATGTTAACAGATACATCGCCAAAGAAGTCAGATGGCAAATGAGCACAGGAAAAGACACTCAACACTGTTAGTCATTAAGAAACTTCAAATTAAAACCACAACGAGATACTACCGCATGCCTAGTAGATTGGCTGAAGTCAAAAGACTGATCGTACCTAGGGCTGGCAAGGGTATGGAAGAACCGGGACTCTCCTATTACTGGTAGGATGTAATATGGTCCAACCTGTTAGGAAAACAATTTGGGAGTTTTATAAAATGTGGAGTATATGCCTAGCACGTGACACAAACATTTCACTCCTACATATTGATCCAGAAGACATGAAGACACTCATCAATATGAGAGTTGTATGCGTTTGTTCATAGGAACTCCATTTGTAAAAGCCCCAAACCGGAAACAACCCAAATATTCATCAACAGGTGAATGGATGAAGGGAGAAACAAACAGTGGTATATCCATAGAATGGAATGCTAATTAGCAAAAACAAAAACCAAAAAAAGGAGTGAATTGTCAATATATGCTACCACATAAGTGAATCCTATGCTGAGCGAAAGAAACCAAATGAAATAAGAGTATGTACTGTATGATTCCAGTTACATAAAATTCTAAAAAATGCAAACCAATATATTGTGACAGAAAGCAGATCAGTGTTTGCCTGGGGATGCAGGGAGCCGCGAGAAGGGGGGGTTACAAAGAAGTCCAAGGAAATTTTGGAGGGCAGTGAATATGTTCATTATCTTAATTATGGTCCAATTATATACATATGCCCATATGTATATATGGGTATAGACATATGTCAAAATTTATCAAGTTGCATGCTTTAAATATGTGCAGTTTATTATATGTCAATTATACTTCAGTAACAACGTTAAAAAGTCAACGCAGGCTACTGACAGAGAATTTCAGACAAAATAGCTTAAAGAACCCCAGGAGCCCAAATCACATTTTTTTTTCCAGCTCCTGAGTTAAGCAGGATTTGGGATCTCAAGTTCTGACTCTGCCACCTTTAACTTCTCTGAGCCCCACATTTATCATTTGTAAGATGGGAGTAATAACTTTGCGCATTCTGCTACCTGCCTCGAGGGGGTTATTGTGAGAACCAAGAGTGAGAATGCTTGTAAAAGCACTTTGCAAACTTCCAGCCCACCACACAAATGTTAGCTATTGGTTTGGTTATTACACGCCATCTGCATACTATTCTTGCCCAATCCATATGCGTCATGCCAGCTCAAGCCCTAATAGCCCGTATATAAAGTGTAATTAATTGTACAAGTTACTCAAATAGCACTGAAACCCAGTATTCAGGGCATGACACATGCTAAATACATAACAGATTTTGGAATAAATCAGTTTCAGCCCAAACCAGAATGGGGGAAACAGACAAGATGCCTTCACACATATGCCAAGCAAGTGAGACCCACCCACGCAGGGTGGAGTCCAGGGCAAGGGAACACAGCCAGAATGCAGGCTTTTTGTGTTTTCTGCCAAGGGCTGTTACAGGGAGCAGTGACCCCATAACATGGCTGGCCCCGATGCGCTGAGAACCTCTCTGCATTTAGAGAGATATGCTTATGTGGAAATGAACTGCTTGATTCTTGGCCTGTCCAACTAGCCAGCCAGAATAATGGGGCCACAGATCACTTCCATTTAGTTAAGGTGAAAGATGACAAAAATAGAATTAGTTGAATATTCTCCCTGCGGCCCTCCTTCCATTCTCCTCCCCCGCATTGTTATTTATCTGATCTTAAGTCACAACTGGTGTTTTCCCCATAATTTGGATGCATTTGTGATTATTGGAATTTGTTTTCTCCAATACTTTCCAGGGACCTTGAACATGCAGGACCCACTGTCCCAGCCGGGCTTTCCAGTGCTGACCTGGGGGCAGGGGGCGGGGGGCAGGTTGGACTCCTGGGCCAGGCTGCATAGGACGCCCCACAAAAGCGGGAAAGTGTTCCTGGGGTGAGCAGTGCCTGAATGGAGCATCTGGGGGTATACAGCGAGAAGCTGGAGACACAACTCGGGTGGGAGGAAGGGTGCTGTGGTCTCCACCACATGTGTGTGTGTGTAGAGGGGACAAGAGTGGAATGAAAGAGAGAAGTGGGAAGAAGAGAGCAAAGTGGCCTCAAAAGCTGGATGGCCAGCGAAGCGAAAGGTCCAAAAACAGACACAAGAGGCTTCTCACCAGCACACGTCCCAGGTAAAACTGGGCCCTTTTGGGGCGCCTGGGTGCCTCAGTTGGTTAGGCGACCAACTTCGGCTCAGGTCACGATCTCAAGTTTGTGAGTTCGAGCCCTGCGTCAGGCTCTGTGGTGACAGCTTAGAGCCTGGAGCCTGCTTTGGATTCTGTGTCTACCCCTCTCTCTACCCTTCCACTGCTCACGCTCCGTGTCTCTCTGTCTCTCAATAATAAATAAACGTTAAAAAAAATTTTTTTAAAGCTGGGCCCTTTTTCGTGCGATGCCCTGCACCTCACTGGCTGGGCTCATTTCCTAAGAGACGGAGTGCACCAGTCACCAAGGCCCCCGGAGGTTCACGGGCACAGGTGATCCTGGATGGGGATCTCCTGATCCAACACTTTGGCTGGGAGGGGTGGCAGGCAGCTTGTGGAAAGTCAGGGGTGTCTGAGCAAGCTCTTGGTAGAGGCATCATTGCAGGAGTATCCACATCTTGGAGGAGCAGAGCTTGGCCCAAGGGATCCCTCCTGTGAGTGGAAATCCATTTGTCCGCCTTTCGTAATATTAATCCTGGCTCACCTGAACAGCAGAGAGCTTGGAATGCCTGAGCCTTGCCCCAAGCAGATTTTGCTCTCGGGTAGTCCTAAAGCCCAGTGAAGGGGTTCCTGATAAGGCTTGCCTTTTCCATAAGGAGAGTGGTGATTTGAAGGGGGGTGGGCGAGGCTGGCTGCAGAGCAAAGCGGAACAGAACTCCTCATAGGTGTTTCAGCGTTCATCACTGAGGATTTATCTGTTAGTGCTATGTTTGTTGTCTTTCCGCCAACTTCTTGGATATTTCTTTTTTTTTTAATTTTTATTTATTTTTGAGAGATAGAGTGCGAGAAAGGGAGGGACAGAGAGAGAGAGAGAGAGAGAGAGAGAGAGGGAGACACAGAATCCGAAGCAGGCTCCAGGCTCCCAGCTGTCAGCACAGATCCCAACGCGGGGCTCGAACTCGCAAACTGTGAGATGGAAGTCTGACGCCCAACCGACAGAGCCACCCCGGCACCCCATTCTGGGATATTTCTAAGAGGACTGAGACAGCAAGCCCCAGAGCCCTCAGTGCACATTCACTATGGTTAGAGGGGCTGACTGAGTCTGAATCACCAGAGGCCCTGTCCTGGAGGAGGGAGAGACAACTCCTATGGGGGAGGGAAGGGGGGGACAAAGATATAGAAAGTGGAGGGGCCCAGGAAGCAGGCAAGAAAGGGTCCAAGTCCAATCCCTCTTATGTCACCTTTTCTGCTCAGTGCCCGTGGCCTGATGTCTGCCTTCATTAACTGGAAGCTCTTCTGGTTTGGTAGAGGCCATACCATCCAACTCCAGATAAGCGAGCACAGAGAGGAGAGATTCTCACGGCCAGATGGAGGACACATCTGTGACCACTGTTGAAGGGACAGACTGCAGGTTCCAACAGCTGGAAGCGCTTCCTTGGGCAAGGTACCACTGAAGGGGCTCGGGAAGGGACTATCCCAAGTTCAAGCCAAGCCAGGCACACCTCCGCTGTCAGCAAACGCCATCCCCCACATTTCCACGGCACCTCTAGTCGAGCCAGCCTGTCCATCCAGGGGATGCCGGTTCTGACAGACGTCTGTGCGCTTTCAGGGGACTGGCTGAGAAGCACAGCCCCGAAAGACTGCAGTTCGAAATGTAAAAAGCTTGAAGCCCTTCCAGATACTGGAGATTCCTTTGGGTCCCAGGCTGTGAAGGAGGTCTTCTTGTGAGCCAAACCCACCCCTGGAAGCTCCATGCGAAATGAGTGAAAGCTTCTCAAACGGGGTTACCCGTCCCCGTGGGGGCATGTGACAGGTGGCAAGGGGGTACAGGGGACCGCAGGATAATCATCTACTTCTTCCCACAGGGGCGGCTTTACTCAATAGGAAATATCTCTGTGGAATACAATCAGAACTGTATCTGTGATTTCAGTAAAAGTCATTTTAAGCTTTCTTCCTGTTGCTTTAGGTGATGCCTCTCGGACTCACCCCTCACAGAGGGACAGCCTAACCCTCAAGCACCCATGCCTTCCGGGGTTTCTCAGAAATCCTATGGGTCCAGACTAGGCATTTCTTTTTTTTTTTTTTTTTTTAATTTTTTAATGTTTATCTATTTTTGAGAGAGAGACACAAAGAGCGTGAGCAGGGGAGGGGCAGAGAGAGAGGGAGACACAGAATCCGAAGCAGGCTCCAGGCTCTGAGCTGTCAGCACAGAGCCCGACACGGGGCTCAAACTCACAAACCACGAGATCCTGACCTGAGCCGAAGTCGGCCACTCCACCAACTGAGCCACCCAGGTGCCCCCAGACTAGGCCTTTCTGAAATTGATTCTCCCAATAGAAATATAATTCTTTAACTTTAAAGCTTGATTCCCGGGAATATAAGGATAGCAACCTCCATCCTAAAATGACCTTTGGTCAATGATCAGCCATATCTACTCCAGTGTGAACATAATCCCCCAGGCTCTTAAACCAAAGGCAAGATTTGGTGAAGGGGAGAGAGAAGAACACTGCATGAAAGGCTTAGCATCAGAAAGGCTGGTGGTGTTAAAAATGTATTTCCTTAACTGCATGGCTTTGTGAGGACGAGTCTTCAAGTCACATGATGCTGTAACTCTGCTCCCACACACCCAACCCAGTACATGCCAACCGCCTCGCCTACAGATGTGCTCCGAAAGGGTTTGAGCCTCACTTCATTATGGATGGCCCGAGGGACTATCCCAACAGAGTCGCAGGAGCTAGGAAGAAAGGTTGTTATTCAGCAGAATGACCACCAACCCTGTTGCTGATTTGTTGCTGAACATTTCAGCCTGCCCCGGGGCAGACCCAGGTTCTGTGTAGCATGAAGCTGATACAATTTGGGGGGGGTCTTGCTTGAGAAAAAGAATGTGAAAATAGCTTACCTTTGCAAATTTACAGAAACATACAAAGAACACATTGCCAGGCTCTCCCAAGGCCTTGGAAGGGGTCTTTACAATTGAGGGACCAAAGCTTAAGCCTCATTAGTTTAACAATAATCTGCCTCTGCTCCTATGCTTGAATACATTTATATATTTGCTGGGGGTGGGGGGTCCAGGGATTGCTAGCAATCTATTCTTTTCTCTCCCAGATGTAAGTAACAATCTGTATTTTTCCAAGCTGCATCTCATTTTATAGCTTCCTGCCCAAATTTTCCAGTCTCTTTGGGTCCGTATCTATTTCTTCTTTCTGGCTGGGGTTGAGAGCAGATCCTCGGAGATGTTCGGGGGCATTTAAACAATGGGCTTGGCCCAGGAGGGTGGAATTTCCTGAAAGACAGCAGGCATCTCTGGTGAGTTGTTGGGATAGACTGATCAACAATTTCTAACCCTGGAGATGGAGTTGTACCCGTCCATGCCAAGAGCCTTTCAGAGGTAGCTCATATGGAAACCATCAATCTAGTCCCACCCATTAGCTAACTTGAAGGCAGCCAAGGCTGGGGACCAGGGCCGCCGCGGCCAAGAACAAAGGTACCACATTGCCCCAAACCAGCCAAGAGTGCTTGATGAGAGTTGCACTCCCCAAACGAGCCTCCGTTCTCCCATCCAGTTACCAAAAAAATAAAAAATTAAAAATAAATGGGTATAATAAAAATTGGCTGGGTTTGTTAGTACTCACACACATTACACCACAATCAAGATGAAACTTAGCACAAATCAGTTTGCGTTTCTCTCCGGCTTGCCATCCTTTGAAGGCCTCCCTTCTGATAGTTTCCAAATTCTAAATACTACTGGCCCTCTCCTCATCATACTCCCGACACTCCAAGACAAGACTGCACTAAAATTACATTGATTTCTTAAATGTACCCCACACCCTTTCTTTTTCACCTTCACACGTATCCTTGCCTCTATCTGGAACACTCATATCTCCTTTTCAATTAGTTAGCTCTTGCTTGTCCTAAGCACCCAACTTGGGGATATGCTGTGTACTCCTACAGAACACTGTATACTCATCATACGTTACTACTATTTTCCACTTAATGCCTGTCCTCTCCCCTCGACAAGAAGGTTTGTGTCTTAGTTACCTTCTCCAGCGTAACAAACCACCCAACACTTGGTGGCTTAAAACAACAGTGGTTTTATTAATTATCATGATTCTGTGGCATGACTGGCCTCAGCTGGGTGATTCTTCTGCTGTAAGTGGTATCGACTGGAGTTTAAGTCAACTGGCGGCTGGATGAGGCATGTGTCTAAGATAGCTTATCCGTATAGCTATAGTTGATGCAGGCAATCAGCTGGAAGGTCAGTCAGCTAGGGCTATTGACTGGAGCGCCCACATGTGATCTCTCCATGTGACTCAGACTTCTCACAGCACAGTTGTTGGAGTCTAAGGGGAAGAAAGTAGAAATGGAAAGTCTTCTTAGAGCCTCAGCTCGAAAACCCCAAGATATCATTTTCTGCTGCATTCTGTTGGTCTAAGCAGTCATAAATTCAAAGGGAGAAGAAATAAACACTCACCGGTATAGGCGGGGTATGCACATATAGGAAGGGGGAAAAAAATTGGTGGCGGCTATTCTTCGGAAATTATTGAGCGCACTCTAAGAGCAGTAACTAGGTCTGTCTTGTTCCCCAGCCCCTGGCCCAGTGCCCGACCACTAAGAGTGGACAGTTCGTCCATTTGGTCAAAGCCTCTCCTCTAATTCTTTGCTAATGCTTAGGTTTGGTCTTTGTGTTTGATGTATGCCCTACTCTCCAGGCCACACGGGTTGACTTTTTCTCTTCATGGCTTGCCAAAAGTAAAAGTAACGACCTCAACGATCTATTACTTAAATTAGAGATTTATTACTCATAACCAAAAGAGTATTCGATGCAACAGGAACACTATATGCATTCACCAAAAGTAAGGTCCTGGTTGCTGTTCAGAAGATTTGTAGAGCCTCCAAGAACAACTCTTCCTTCACCACCACCCTCGTCTCTATTGCCGTTATATTTGATCACCAGAATATAGCCAAGAATGAGGAATTGGAAATTGGAGTTCTATAGCCAGGTGACATACACCTGGAACCTGGCCACTCCAGGTTTCTTTGAGCCAACTTTACGGTTTCTGCAGAACTTGGTGAGTGTGATTAGAAATGTTCCCTGGCCACTCTCTCATTGGTTAGGAGGACGTGGGATGTCACTGCTCCTCCAATCAGCAGGAAGGAAGGAGGAGGCGGTGAAGTCTATTTGTGGAGCTACAGGCAGCACATTAAGTATGGGCTGGCTGCCACCATCCCAATCCTAACTGGTGCCACAGCTGGCCCGGGAGGAACAGGGAATTGAGATCACATATGTGTACCCTGGGAATAGTGTCTGGGGGAACAGGACTTCACTCTTCATATTTTCTGCAATACCTACCCAGGCTTCACTTTTCATGCTTCCCTCTCACCCAACCCCAAGAGACAGAAATGAGGTGATTGTACTGTCATGACACCCTCCACAGGCCGTAGCAGAGGATAAAGTTCAGGTTCAAAGTTCTTTCATCCTTCCACTTTTGAAGATGTTAATTACCCCTTCGGCTTCTTGTTTGCTGTGTTAGGAAGTCTGATATCAACTACATTCTTGTTCTTTTGTGGTCAGTCTTTCTTTCTCTCTAGAAGCTGTTTCTGGTACTCTTAATTTTCATTATAATATGGTGGGGAGAGGATTTTTTTTCTTCTTATCAATCCTGGTCAGTATTTAAGGCTGAGAATCCAGGCATTTACCGATTTATGAAGGTGTCCTAACTAAGACAGCGGGCAGATGAATATGAATATCCTGTGTATTCAAAAATGGCAAAGGCTCGGGGCGCCTGCGTGGCTCAGTCAGTTAAGCGTCCGACTTTGGCTTAGGTCATGATCTCATGGTTTGTGGGTTCGAGCCCTGCATCAGGCTCTGTGCTGACAGCTTGGAGCCTGGAGCCTGCTTCCGATCCTGTGTCTCCCTCTCTCTCCGCCCCTGCTCCACTCACACTCTGTCTCTCAAAAAATGAATAAATGTTAAAGAAAAAAGTTTTTTTAAATGGCAAAGGCTCAACTTTTGGAATGTACAGACACGTACATATGGTAAGCATTTAAAATAGGCTTTACGGACTACTACAGGTACTCAATAAACATTTGTGGGTGAGCAGAGAATGAATGAATGAGTAGCACATTGCCCAGCACATAGTAAATTCAAGGTAGCTGTTGTTATTAACTGAAGTGCCCCCAAAGAAGGACGCAAATGACATGCTGCCCGCCTTGAGGAGCTCCCACTCTAGTTGAAAGAGGTGAATAAACTTGTGGTGCTTATCACATCATAATGTATATGGGAAATATTACAGCGTCACAGAAGGGAGAGTGACTAAAATCCCAGAGAAAATAGAGCTGAATTTTGAGGATAGCATAGGAAGGAAGTAGAGAAAGGGCAAACAGCTCAAGAGAGAAGCTTAGACCAAGTCTCGACTGGGGCCTGCCACCTTCTGTCTGTTGTGAATTCCGTGGAGACCAGACGGAGGGATGGAAGGAGGAGGAGGAGGAGTGAGTGGTTATCTTCAGAAGGGAAGTGAAGGCTGCCTTGGTTCACTGAATCCCCACACAGTACCTTGAGGAGGTTTTTTACATGAGAAGACTGGGCCCAGGACGGTTAAGAGAGTTGCCAAAGGAGAAGACATGCAGAGCCAGGTATTCAGCCCAGCTCATCTGTCCCCAGGACTTGTCTTCAGGTATCAGCTGAGAGCAAATTCTCCACACCAAGTTTTTTCCCTTGGCCCCTATCTTCTCAGGGTTCATCAGATCGAGCCTGGTGCTGGGCTCTGCACTCACAGCACGGAGCCTGCGTGGGATCCTCTCTCTCCCTCTCTCTCTGCCCCTCCCATGCTGGCACTAGCGCTCTCTCTCTCTCTCTCTCTCTCTCTCTCTCTCTCTCTCAAAATGAATAAACATTAAAAAAAAAAAAAAAACCTAGCAGGGAGCAAAGCACCCAGGACAGGGTTCTTGTAATTGTTCTCAGGGGCAATGACAAGGCAGGACGTCTGCTTCGCTCTCCACCGACGGGAACAAGACTTGGGAGGACCGCGGGCCACAGCAGCGTAGAGAAGGTAGAGGGCTCAGCCGTGGGACCCGCAGAGACAAGGAAAGGGGCTACGGGACAGGGCCAGGAGGCCAAGCTCCCTGTCCCCGGGGCTCCTCGAAGCCTTTTTGAAGCCCTCAGCCCTGAAGAGAGAGGGTAATCCCTTCCTCAAGTAATGGAAAATGAGACGAATTATGAGAGCATAAGAGAATTATAGGGAAGTCCGGCAAAGTTCTCATTCTTTTTTTTCCTTCTAGATGACAACCCTTATTTATTTTTCTCCATGTCCCAAGGATGTATGTGGGGAATCTGACACCCACTGAGTGGTGTTAAGGACCGTCTCCCCATTCTGCCAAGATGAGTTCAGTCGCGGGGGAGAAGGCCTGCCTGATAGGGCCAGAGGGAAACCCGGGGCCTCGCAATCAGCTGAGGCTGCTGTTGTGTTAAGAGAAAGGAAGGGCCCTCTCAGCTGAAAACGATGTATTTCAGACCAAAACTTGCCCCTCTCGGACCTGCTTGCGGCTCCAAAATTTGACATGAGGAAGGCATATGAATGTGGAATCAGGGCTGCTTTGGCAGGAAAGAGTACTTGAAGAGACGCCCCATAAGGCCGAGCAGAATGGAGCAGGAACAGATATTTACACTCGAATTTCCTAATGGGCCTGAAGGGGGCTGGGGAGCCCTGACATTTCCAGTGACGTGAACCTGGTTGTAGCCAGGTGAAAGCAGCGTGGTCGCAGTGGCCTGGAGAAAGCGTAACATCATCAGGTCTAATGAAATGCAAGGCGCTCCTGACATCAGAGCCCGCCTCTGACCACACATCAAAGGGAAGGAAGTGGACGCTTTGATCCTTGCAGTCTTGCTTTCTACAAAGGGTTTTCGCAAAAGAGGGAGGGCGCCGCGGGTGGGAGCAGGGCTGGGGACTTTGCTGTTTCTTTCTGCTGTTAAAGTTCTTCCAGTGACTTCGGAGAGGCCAGCCGGCAGGGCACGGGCGACGTGGCAGCTGTGAGGGACTCTCCTAGTAGGATTGCTATGGCCCCAGGCATCTTGTCTGTCCGTCTTCCCCACACCCCTCCTGCCTGTACTGTGCGTCTGGGGTCCTAATACCAGAGTCTCACATCTTTGGCTTGGGGCTTAACTCTTAGCAGAATGCAAACCTCTCCCGGGAGAGGCGATAACGTGAGCCCCACCCCACTAACAAGTGCCATTTTTCGAAGGCGTTTCAGACCTTGCCACTCTGCCAGAACCATTCTGATCCTGTGACCACAGGGTGAAGTCTGAGTGCCTGACCGCAGGGCACACGTCCCCTCCACGACCTGGTGCCTGCCCCTCCCGGCCCAAATATTCACCTCCAATGGCTCCAAACCGCCTTGTGACTTGTCACCCACATCTGAGCAATTGTGTCTTCCTGCCCAAGGACAGGCTGTTCTCCCGGGTGGAATGCCAGCCCAGGGTCAGAATCGAAATCCCACTCACCTGTTGTGCTGGTGCCTGACAAAGAGTAGACCTTGGAACGGTCGACCGTGTAAATGAATGAATGAAAACATTGACATCATTGTGCATCTGCATTGTGTATTCTCTTTCTGCTCTGCAGGTTTTCCATGAAGGGGGTGGTGAGAAGAAAAGAGAAGAGAGGGCTGAGGGGCTCTCTGGTGGCGGCAGGGAAGCTGGAAGAGGGAGGTCCTCATTTTGTTTTGCACATGGACTACTGGCCCCACTCGGGGTGGTGCTGATTACGAGAGGCCGCGGGGGTATGACTCGAAGCCAATGTTCTGACGGGGACAGGCCTGACACACTGTGTTGGAGTGGGGAAGCCCAGGTGGGGGAGAGGCGAGAGGAGCCAGAAGAGGGGTGAGGGGCAAGGAGGCAGAGCCCAGCTTGTGGAAGCCTGAGGGAAGGCAGAGGGTGACGAACAGTTGCCCACGAGCTTTTAGGGTCCCGAATGCTGAGCTGGTTTCCCCTCAGTAATTAAGAAGAGTCAAAATAAAACGTGAGGAAGTAAATTGCCAAAAACCGGATGAACCACAAGGAGGTAGAAGGTAAAGTTGTGGTTGAAGGGGGTGTGGAGGGGATGGGGCTAGGTGTGGGTGCAGAGAGAACCGCTGGTATCCACCCATCAAGAGCCCCCTTCCCTCCCCTGTGGTTCCCAAGATCCATTACCGGAAGGAAAGGCCCCCTGGCGCCCCTCCTTCCTACCAGTTGGTGAGGGAGAACTCAGTGGCCAAGGTTGCTCAAGCCACAGAGGGGTTGAGGGCCATGGAAACACTGGGAACAGGGAGGGTCGGGGATGGGGGTGGAGCGAGAATCCTCTCTGCCTCTTCCTTTCCTTGAGCATGGGCCATGGTCACCCTTTTCTCACCCTGGGGCCACCCACGTTCCCCACCCAGACACTGACCATGGCAGGGGCTATGCCCACAGTTGGATTCTGAGCCAGCCGTGTGGTGGGCAGAGAGCAAGCGCTTGGTGCTCAGGCGAACTTGGTTTTGCTTCCTGCTTTGTGACCGAGGCCTTCCCTAAGCAACCTGAGCATCAGTTTTTCATCTGGAAAATGACGGTGACCAGAACATTTACCTCTTGGGTCACTGTGAACAGTGATTAATTTTTTTTTTTTTAACGTTTATTTATTTTTGAGACAGAGAGAGACAGAGCATGAACGGGGGCAGGACAGAGAGAGAGGGAGACACAGAATCGGAAGCAGGCTCCAGGCTCTGAGCCATCAGCCCAGAGCCCAATGCGAGGCTTGAACTCATGGACCGTGAGATCGTGACCTGAGCTGAAGTCAGACACTTAACCGACTGAGCCACCCAGGCGCCCCTGTGAACAGTGATTAAATGAAGGCATGTGAAGCACATAGAGTAGTGCCCCAGCACAAGTGTATGCTTAATGTATTTTACAGGGTGGAGCTGGACCCTCTTCCATGGCACTGAGGGGCTTTGTGTGGACACCTCGGAGTTTGGCCTCTTTGTGTGACCCATCGCCATAAAGACTGAATGCACGGTTTCACCACAAAGTGTGCAGAGACATTTTTCAGGAATATTAAAAACCTATCTCCGGAAAAGCAAAGGCATTCCATACACCTGTCCTTCTTTGTGCTTCTTTAGTTCAGCGTTGCAACATCCGTCAAAAGGAAGATCAGAACTATGATTTTACCCTATTGGAGGCTTAATCGTGCTCGTTGAAATTTACATATTCGAGAACCTGGTAGCGGTACTTGTCTCCCTTCTTGGAGATGTGCAATACCTATAAACAATGTGTATGTGTCTACCCTTTAAAGTCACATCCCTAGGAAGGGAAATAATGCACCAGCAGAAAGAAGGAGAGAGCTGGGGGTAGAGATGGATTCTTAGAAAATAGGGCTCAAGGCAAGAGCTGAGTTCCAGTGCCTTCCTGGATGGTACAACCCCAGATCCCAGGGCAGTGAGAATGAGGGAAAGGAGAAACAAAATGGGAGAAGTTGGTGAATAAATTCAAGACATTGTAGTATCCACACCACTGTTTTATGAAGACTCATAGCTGGTTGCCCACGGCTGCATGGTAAACCATGCCTCATGACAGACCCCCAAAGAGGGAAACGGAAAGAGAATGTTATCTGCTGGCTTCCCTCTCACGCTCTCTCTCTGGTTGGTTAAGGTCCCAACACTTATGGGTTATGTGGCCTGACCCTTTGGGTATTCCAACCTTGTCATGAAGTGCTTCACCCCAATTTGGAATTGGGGGGAGGAGCTAGACACTCTGGCTGGTGCAGATCAGGTGACCCTGAGAACAGAGCAAGCAGGTGAGGGCCCAGAAGCCAGTGAGCTGAAAGAGTCTGCAGAGACCCACACGATGGGTCCGATACAGAAAGGTCTTAAGACGAAAATTGGTCTATGCTAAGCAATCATTCCTTAACGATGAATGTATTTCTCTTGCATCTAGAGATTTTGACATTGAAAAAAAGCCTCTTTGTCATGAATAAATAACCGACCTTGAGCAGATTCTCACCTACCACCTTCTTAACGTTTTATTTGGAAGAATGTGTAAAATTTGGAACCAGATCCTTAATTGGAACCCTGGCGTTACAATCATCAGGGGCTTCCTTTTAAACTTTAAGGTTGCAAGCATTATCTTAGATATTTTTAGTTCCATATTCATTATTGTTGTGCTTCTAAATGGGAGGGCTTCTGTGTGGTGGGTTTTAGCAGCAAAAGCTTTGATAGAGAACTGGGTCCTGATCCTTTTTGGTGTCATGTGGTCACCTTGCCTTTCCAGGTAGACTAGAAGAGTGTTGCTTAAGTTGGGGGGGATTTAAGGTATAGTGGAAGTTATGGCAGCACACCTGAACAGATTAAAAGCTTCCAAGTAACACTGATTACACAATAGTCACCATTTCAGTACAACAATGTCCCACAGTACCTGTAACAGTGTCCTATTAAGGTTGTGTGCGCTTGGGGCGCCTGGGTGGCTCAGTGGGTTAAGCATCCGACTTCAGCTCAGGTCACGATCTCATGGTCCGTGAGTTCGAGCCCCGCGTCAGGCTCTGGGCTGATGGCTCGGAGCCTGGACCCTGCTTCCGATTCTGTGTCTCCCTCTCTCTCTGCCCCTCCCCTGTTCATGCTCTGTCTCTCTCTGTTCCAAAATAAATAAATATTTAAAAAAAAATTTTTTTTTTTAAAGTTGTGCGTGCTCAAACCCCTTTTGGTTCTGAGTGGCTGTCGATGGAACCAATTCGTGCCCTTGTCTTGACTTCCAACTATTCCTAACATTCTTGTGTGTTCCGCTAAAGGTCACACCGATAGCTATTGGTCCCAGTGATCTCTTTCTACCATATCACACGACCTGCCCAGTTCAGTGTTCTGTCAGATCGCATTGCCATAAAAGCAATTCACGCAAAGCAGAAGTGGATTCCACACATCAGCGAACACTTGGCAACACATCCCTGAAGGGTGTGCACTTCCCTGTTGAGCTGTGACACAGGATTGAAAAACACCAGACTAAATGCTGGACCAAATCCCTTCTGGATCTAATATCTATTTTTATAATCACGGCAACAGACAGAGCAAATGACAAACCGAGTGAATAAAGAGCAACCCTAAAATCCAGAGGTCTCCTCTTTAAGATTTAATCTTCTGGAAACTGCGGTTTCCTATTTCTAGAAACACAGATTTCAGCCCCCACATTTCCTTTCTGAGAAGCACAGCCTAAGACATTATCCATTCGTGATACACCTCCATTACCTTTTCAAGAAAATAGCTATGATTTTGAGCAAGTCATTTAAATTCGTTCCCCTTCAGGGCTTCGGGCATGCAATGAGACAGATATAGTAGCTGTTCTAGCTTCCTCTCTGGTACGTTCTGAAGCCATGATTCATCACCATCACTGTCATGCCCTTGGATTCAGCCCTTGTCATCTCCCACTTGGTTAGTCTCCTGCCCCCAGCCTCTCCATGCACCAGGTGTGTCCCTGACCCAGCCTCCTACACCTGCTACCACAGCATCTTTCTGACCATACATCTATTCTGGTCGCTTAGTGCAAAAAGCTATGGTAAAAGGTTCAATGGTATAGATCAATGGCTTCTAGTTGATGTGAGAATAAAGATTAGATAGCTTCATTTGGTCGAGGTCCCCTAATCTTGCCCCTGCCCAGCTCCATTTTTCATCACTTTACCTTCACCTCTGTCTTCCAGAAACCTTGACATTCTTTCAGTTTTTCTACCTCAGGACCTTTGTACATGCAGTTCCCTCTGGCTGCAGTGCTCTTCTCCACCTGACTTCACCCACCTTCTCTTTGCCTAATCATTAACTTCTTTTCCTTTAGATATCAGTTGAACTGGTCCTTCCTCCAGGGAAGCCCTCCCTAACCATCCCCTTCTCAACCTGATCAGGCACCCCGTTACCTTACATTCCTGCATTTGCTGCCACTTATATTTATATGATTTTATTGATTAATGTCTGTTTTATCCCCCACTAGAATGCATGTTGCTTAAGGGCAAGAACTGTATCTGTTTTGCTCACTATTTTCTTCCCAGAGCTTAGTGCCAATTACTCAGTAGACATTTGTTGGTGGAATAAATCAAAGATGGATGGGTGACAGATGGATGATGAGCTGTGACCTTTCCCCACCTGGCCCAGACCATCTTTCCCAGCTCTATTCCCACACTCTCTGCCTTTACCTTTCATGATGTCTCTATGTCTCTCAGATTCCGTTCATCTTGAACTACTTGTTATTATAAGATGATGCTGTGTTTACTACCCCTACTGCTGTTCATCTAAGACCAAAATCCCTCGCTATGTTAATCAATCAGTTACTAGAAAGATGATTTTAATGTCACAATAAAAAGACTATAGTCTGCTTCAAGAAACAAGCAATAAGAAAGAGGTTTTGCTTTGGAGAATTGGAACATGCTCGGGAAACAGGGTAGTTCTTTTCAAATACTCAAAGCACTATCATTAAGGTGATTAGACACATTCCCTACACCCTGTAGAGACCAGAATCAGAAACAGTGGAAGCTATTGGGCAGCAGATTTGGGCTCAATATAAAAGAAGGATTTTATGATAAATATGTGTGGCAGAAAAGGAAATGCACTGCCTCGGGTATTCATGAACTCCCTATCACTAGATGTGTGTAAGCCAAGGTTAGAAGGCCACTTTGGGATGGTTGCATTTGATGCCCTCCAAGGCTTCTTACATCCTCACACACTCTCCCTGTGGCCAAAAGTTCCTACTAAACCAGCATCTCCAAGATGGGACCTCCAAGAACTCTACAGGTGGTAATGGAGCACAATCGGTCACTAAATACTTCAAGCCTTTACTTTTAAATTTTACAAAGGGTTTAGGTACAATGGAGAAGTGATCTCTCGATTCAATTCAAGTAATCTCCCTGCAGGCAGAGACAAATATAGATACATTGCTTTCCTTCCACAATGCACCCCACCTCAACCCTTGGCCCTTTTTTTCTTTTAAACCTCCCAAGGAACCCAGTTCTCCAGCAATGTGTGCACAGCCTTCCAGAGACCTCAGTACTCTTCGGTCTGCTATGATCTGGGCTCCCCCTAGTGGTGTAACTCGATGTTTTGCACACAATGGGTGCAAGGTTGGGGTCGGAGTGAGGGAGAGTGGGGTACTCCTGTCACCCGAACAGGTTTCCATGCTCCTTGACTAGACTCTCCCCAAGTCTTTCTCTGTTAACTAGAGGCCAGTTGACTTGAGTTGGTGGTGATACCATTCCATTTTGCATTTTGGGGAGGTCTGCCTCTTCGTGCCTATACTAACTTGCATGGGGTCAGCAAGGAAAGGACTTACTATTTTTCACACTGTGCATCATGGAGCCCAAGGGGTTCACAAGAGGTATTTTGGGAGTCACTACAGGGAGTGAAGTAAGACAGGCTGAGGTTTCAGGGATCTAACTCCTTATACCCACTCTCTTATCCCCACCTTCTTATAAACCCTTCAACACTGTGTCCACTTATTTTATAGATGATGATAGATGATAGATAGATAGATAGATAGATATAGATAGATAGATTTTGTGTAATGTTTACAAAAGAAAATATTATGTTGCTAAAAGTAATCTGAAAGACTGTTCTCACTTCCATTTCTTCTTATTTTAGGGGAAATTAAGACCAATAGTTCATTCACAAAAGCTGGCTTGGTTAGAACCAGAGTCCACACCTCCGGAGAGGGCACTGAGGCTCTGTCTTCCCAAGGGAGTGGAGTCTTCACTCTTGGGCACCATAGTGGTCAGGCCAGTTTCCAGCCCAATTTCCTCTTTACACGTGAAGAAATATGACTGTAGTGATGCCAGAAATCATATTGTGTAGGGTGGCTTTACTCTCGTGAAGGAGTAAATTTTATAAACAGCACAACTGAATCCTGGAGAAAACAAGTAATTTGTTTTAAAAAAACACACGATCCATACATCAGTGACCAACAAAAAGAAACACCAGCTGCTGTCTTCCCTCTCTCCCTCCCTGCTAAGCTTAGGACTCTGTGCTTAAGACACTAATATAACAGGGAGACATAAAGAGTGAATTGAACACTTGAAGAGAAGTAAACATTTGGCCATTGTCTGGTTGATATCTGCAGCATAATGTCCAAAGATGAGTCTTTCTGAAATTCTGACTCAAGTGAAATGAAAGCACAGACAGCTATTAATCTGTTTTAATTAAATAATTGTATTATTTGTTGATCGCTTGCCTTTCGACAAGAATGTAAGTTCCATGAGGGCAATGACTGTGTTTGGTTTATGTTTAGTTTTGTTTTTGGTTTTTGTTTTTTTTTTACTGTATTTCAACATCTAGCTCTTTGCTGGCACAAATCACACACTCAATAAATCATTGTTTTATGAATGAAAACAGATTTCTCTACTGGCAGCCTTGAACCTTAAAAGTGCCTAATTATGTCAATTAATTATTTATAATCAGTGTTGGCCTCAGCAGCCCGCTACTCCAAATATAGAGCCTAGGTTGCCAAAGCTTAAAGAGGAACCTTTGAGGATAATGACGGTCATGAGGACAAGAACGATAGTGCTCATGGTTTTCTGCCCTGCCACAAAATAAATTGAACTAAAATGTTATCCATCTAATTTAAAAAACTTACATTAGAGTAAACAATTTAGGACATTTTGAGGCAGGCATATCAAGTATGCTGTGTGGAGTTTCGCTTCTCAGCAACAGAGGGCATTATTGTTATAGTTAGAACATCACCATAGAAGATATAAATGGATAACAGGAAAAAGGAAGTAGTTGTTCTAGACCAGTACAGTACAGTTGCTTTATTTATCGGTGATTGCCAACTCCAGTAATGGAATGTCTTTCGATTAAATAATAAGCTATTAACTTTTATTTTCTATTAAATAATGAATAATAAATTAGCAATTCTCTTTGAGTTTGAGTCCTGTTACCCAGGAGCTTCCTAGTCTAAGTATGTTTAGCCAAATGTAACCCAGAATTAGGGTCCAAATCTGCAGCTCAAATTTATCATAGAAAAAAGAGTCTATAGAAAGCGAGAATGGTTGTTAAAACGAATAATATAGTGGGAATGTGTTTTCTAATTATTCTTTTATTTAAAGTGAGTAATGAATTACCAAGTGAAAGAAGGTATGGAATGTACAATTCCTGCCTAGTGAGAGGTAGTTCTCTGACTATATTAGAAATAAGCAGATTTTATGGTTCTCTGGGGAGACTGGGAGCACATAGTTTAAGGACACCCCACAGAAGCATCTCCTAGTAATCAACACAACTCCTTAGAAGGAGATGTTGTTATTTCTGCGCCATGACCATATGGGGTCAGGAATTAGGTACACCTCAGAAAACCATTCCTAGGACTTGCAGGAAGGTTTCGGACAAGTCTCAAGTCCATTTTTCACTATTGCCAGAAAAATGTAGCCCCCAAGTTATCTACTAAAAAACTGAGAAAACTTTAATTATATAGATGTTATATAGATTATATTTAATATAACAGACTATAGGTTTAATTATAGAGATTATGTACAGGTCAAATATCATTGGGTCATCGTTCAGCTTGATCCATGTAGATCTAGCCTACGTCACAATGTAAAAGCTCCTGATTAAAAAGTCCAGTTATGTACTTTGAATGTGTATTTTTATTAGGATTATGATGCCTCGGCAACTGTGCTCCCCTGGATTTTTATTTGGTCTGGTGCGTGAAGACTACTGAAACCTCAACAAGCCGGTACTAATAGGCTGTGGAGGCAGAGGGACCCCATCTCAAATACCAGGGAAAAAACTGGTCCCTTTGATGGTTGATGCCTTTTCAAAGTTACTTCTACTTGAGAGAGAGAGAAAGGAAAGAAGGAGAGAGAGAGGAGAGAGAGAGAGAGAGAGATCGTCTATGTTCATGTCAATTCTTAGAGTGATGTATTTCAAGGTAGACTGTGAGCCAAATTTGTCCCCTTCTCTGCAGCTTGTCTTAGGTACTTTTCGTGGAATCTGGAGCTACTCAAATCCTACCTTATTCTGCAGTACACAGAGAGGAAGGGCCACGAGTGGCTGGGAAATGTCTAACTGCCAAGTTGCTCATATAATTGGAGATGAGTCTTCTGGCTAATTTCAAGCGGGTCTTTTGACCTTTAAAAACCAGATTCTTCTTTAAACACCAGAAGACAAATCAGTACAGTTGCTCACATACAACACCAGGTGTGTCTGGATCCTGCTGACCAGAAGTTCCAAGGGCACAGAGCTCTATTGGATATAGATTCTCCACTTGAGGAAATTTAACTAAGGTGAGGGCTGAACTGGTCTGGGCAAGGGCTCTGCTTCTACACTGGTCATGGAAAGTCTCGTCTTATGCTATAATCTATAGAGATACACAGCTTTATGGAGAGAAGAAAAAGAAAACAGACATTATGGTTAAATGAAAAGACAAAAGAACGTGTGTGTGTGTGTGTGTGTGTGTGCATTTCAAAAAATCAAACTGAGAGATTGGGAAGAGAGGTTTAAAGGTTAGATTAATCTAAGAAATTCTGCTATGTAAATCCTCATATAGTCTAGCAATCTGAAATTCTCCTTGTATAATCAGGTCCCTACTGGCTCTAAGGCCAGAAGCTAAGTAGCAGTGACGTATCCATGTTTCTTTAAAATTATTATTTAGGGGTGCCTGGATGGCTCAGTCGGTTAAGCGTCCGACTTCAGCTCAGGTCACGATCTCACGGTCCGTGAGTTTGAGCCCTGCGTTGGGCTCTGGGCTGATGGCTCAGAGCCTGGAGCCTGCTTCCGATTCTGTGTCCCCCTCTCTCTCTGTCCTGCCCCCGTTCATGCTCTGTCTCTCTCTGTCTCAAAAATAAATAAACGTTAAAAAAAATTTTTTAAAAATCATTATTCATAGGCGTCAAATCTCGGTGTCCTTATCTGTAAAATAGGAATTATAATATCTTCATTGCAGGGACATTGGGTGGATTAAACTGTATAATGCATACGAATTTTGTAGTACACTATTATAAGTACTCTACAACTATTATGTGATCTAAAACATGTGTTCAAAAAATATGCTGTTTCTGTGAAGATCTGAATTATGATGGCAAATAAGTTTCAACTTGAATGTTAACTTCAAGATTAAGGTTGGGAGGGCTAGCTGCGCATAGTGCTGAGAAGTCTTTTGGTGGCAAGTTTTGTACAACAGGAACAAGGTCTGGGATCAATTAGTGATGTCTGTCATGGGCATGGGAGGGGTAAGTGGCAGCATGTGTATTTCCTATAGATGACAAAATGTCTAATGTGAAAATTCAAACACTTCTGGAACTGAAATTTTCATTTTATAGTGAACACGTCTATAATATTATGAAATAGATATATAATATATATAATTTATCATATATAATAATATATGATATATAAATATATAATTTAGATATATCTATCTAGATATATATCTATCTAGATATATAGATCTATCTATATATCTATATATATCTATACAGATATATCTATATATCTATATAGATAGATCTATATATCTATATATCTATATAGATAGATCTATATCTATATATCTATATCTATACCTGTGTGTATATATATTTTATATAATTAAATTTTATATGATTTCAGATTTCTTTCTCAACAGGTTCAAGATCTTAAAGATCATGACTATCACAAATACCTTTCTATAGGGCCTCTGGAATGAATATTTCTACGTGAAGTATGTATAATAAGTTGCTAATCCATTTCCTTCAGTGTTGTTTTTCTGATGATACCCACTAGGATTCACAAAGATTAGGTGGGCCATGCTACCTGACACATTTTCCACTGTCAGTGACAATACATTCAGGAAAGCGGTCACTGTTAGGTGACTTCAAGCATGTTTTTCACTGCAGCTCACGAGGACAGGATTGTTTTCCTTCTCTGTGTTTCACATTTTGCATGTTTCATGTTTCAGCCTTCTGCCTGTGCTATTTCATTATCA